>NW_027361700.1:28022500-28622500 GCF_039654945.1 Dendrobates tinctorius
GACTGTGATAATCCCCGGAGGGTGGATGGAGAGAAGGACGTAGAGGCAGCAGACTACTGGAAGTTGGAGCTGTTAGCAAAGAAAGAGAAAGAAGGAAGGATCAGTTGTTCAGAAGGAAGATAGATAAGCACGGAACGTGAGGAGGAGAGAGACTGGGGATGAGGGCTAGAGTAGAGCCTTTCCCTAAGTTCATTGTGCCAAGGCTGGGCGCCGGTATCAGACGCTGTTTGTGAAACTAACGTTTCTGCAGCAGAAACCGGAGGAATAGGAGTTGTGACCGCTCTATTCCCACCAAAGACTGGAAGACACAGTGGCAACCTATGTGTGAGCCGGGACATGATTGATGGAGTCCCCAAAGCAGGCTACAGCCACCTGTCACACGAGTGGAGTTTAAGTAACATCAAGAAGGAGGCACTTGAGCGTAATTCAGAACTGCAAGTACTTCAGATTAGCGCTAGAAAGGAGACGTTCAGAACAGGCACATGAAAGGGAGTGCTGGAAGGGTTAATTCCATCTGCCTGGGAGTTGGCTGAGTCCCTGACCTGGAAGCTGCAGCATTGAAGCGGGCACCTGTCAGAACTGTGCCAGACCTGTGAGTAAAAGAGTTGGAACTGCCTTCAGCCGTGTCTTTGCCTTTCTCCTGCACCAACCAGCTCAACACTGCTTCATCTCTATGCCTAACACTACACCATCTACCTCAACACCTACTACTACTGCCCTGGGACTACAGCTCTACCTGTGGAGAGCTATTACATCCCTGCTGCGCCCCACCGTCCATCCCAGAAGATCTGCACCGCAGCATCAGCTTAATACCTCCCTTGCTGAGTACCACAGGTGGCATCACGAGTCATCTACCTATAAACTTTATTCAGCTACATTTCACCCATTTTACATTGGACGCCCAGGGCCACGGACCGAGTCACGTCCCTCTGAGACACCGGCCCGGTACCGAGTATCCCACGGCTCTGGGGGCGATCCAGTGAGAAGCGCGGCATTCATCAGATACTCCTGATTCAGTAAGAGGCATGTTCGCCTCTTACTGAATCAGCGGAGTCTGACTCCAACATGCCCTCTTATCAAAAACGGCATGAACAATGGTAGTCTTGATAATTTAGGACCATAGATTTTCATAATCTTCATATTAAAAGAATATCATGGGCCATACATAGAGATACTCCGTTTCTGGTGATTTTCTGTGTGGCCTGTGTTATTCTTTTAAGAGCTCTTACTCGTCTGCAAGGAAAACAGACAAATACATTCTGATAAAACATCTGATTGCACTCTGACCAATGTTTTTCTATGAGTCCCTACTCATCTGCGATTTATTTCTCAGCTCAGATCGGTATGAGAAAAAAAATTGCAGCATGCTGCGATTGTCCTCGTATCTCGGTCGAGACTCGCCAATACAAGTCAATGGTTGTGATAAAAAACTGAACGTCACTCAGACCATGTGAATGCCGTCCGATTTTGTCACATCGATGTCCTCTGAAAAGCCGGCAATGCAACCACGTCCAGTAAAATGACAGCGTGACCCAACAGAATAGATATATACACATAGAATTGATGGATATTAAAAGGTTAGTCACACATATAATTAGCACAGTGCTTGTGTAGCTTAATGTACATGAATTTTTTTTAATTACTAAATTATTTTCCGAAAAAAAGGTATGGGATCCCCCAACATTTTATTAAGAAGGAAAGCAGACAGCTGGGAGCAGATGTTTATAGCCCGGGAAGGAGGTAATACCCATGGAGTGTCCCAGGCAATGAATATCAGCTCACAACTTTATACTTTACTGGTTATTAAAATGGGGGACTGTGGGGAGGTTGAGCTGGGTGCGGTTCTGTCTGTAATAGGAGACAGAGTGATTGACAGTAGGTGTCATTTGGCAGTCCGCCATCAGAGGTCACTGGAGAGCACCGACGGCAATGGTTAAGTAACTGTCAGATGAGGGTTACATAACTGCCAGAGGTCAAGGTGACTCTGATTGGGCGAAAGTGACTGTCAGGTGACAGTGGGTGGAGCGACTGGGAGTATAAGAGGTCAGGGAAGGTTCTGGAAGTTCCAGTCAGCCAGGGGAGCTCACAAAGAAGCAGGGTCTGTCACACAGAGGAGACCCCCTCAGAGACTTTCTGACGGTAGAAAACAGTCACGGGGGGTGACCCTACAGCACATTGGTCACAGGAAGAGACGGCCTGTGAGGGCCTGGTGTACGGTGGACTTTGTAAGGTGAAACGCCGTGGTGGATTGGCCTAGGGCAGCCACGGTGGATAGAGCCACGAAGTACGCCTGATGGAGAAAGTGAACAAGTGAAGGTGCCCGGGCCTGTCTGCAGGAGGATAACAGTGTAAACCATCTGTCATATATGGTGCTGGTCGTCGGAAGGGCGGCCAATAAAAGCAAACCCTGTTGAATACATTTCCTGCCTCTGTCTCTTGCCTGTCAACGTCAATAAGCAGGTCACCCCCCATTCCTGTGAGTACAGCACACCTCCGCCACCTTCCAGCCACATTTCCTAAATACCACAGCACGCTACCCTCTGCCCCAGCGCTGCCACCGGAACCCTACATGACCACCCCAAAAAAATTAGGGTCTCTATAATTACTAATCAGCAAATGCTCATGTTAAAATCGCGTTACAATTGGATTGCTTTCATATGTAAATTGAATGTCATTCGGATGCTTAGTGTTAAAAATCATATTGTACTCGCAAGAAAATCGCATGAAATTTGTTCCACTTTACAGGACCGAAATTGGACAGAGTTTTTACGGTGATGGGTATGAGACCTAATACTCTCTTGTCTACCAAGTATAATTAACAGAGATAGCTTCTGACAACAGACTTTAGGGATACATATATATATACATATATATATATATACACACACACACACATACACATACATACACACACACACTGGGTTTGGAAAGTATTCAGACCCCTTTAAGTTTTTCACTCTTTGTTTCATTGCAGCAATTTGGTAAATGCAAAAAAGTTAATTTTTTTCTCATTAATTTATACTCAGCACCCCATCTTGACTGATAAAAAATAGAAAAGTAGAAATTTTTGCAAATTTATTAAAAAAGAAAAACTGAAATATCACATGGTCATAAGTAGAGTTGAGCGACTTTTGGTTTTTTAGGGTCGCGTTTTGTTTCGTGAAATCCGACTTTTCCAAAAGTCGGGTCGAGCAAGATCGTCCGATTATAGGGAAAAGTCGGGGTCGTCCCGAAACACGAAACCCAATGTAGGTCAATGGGGAATAAAAGTCGGCAGTGAGAGGAGGACAGGAAACACACCTACAGTGCCCATTTGAATGCCAAAAGCATCAATTCTTCTTACTTAAGCTTGTCAACCTTAATTAACTTCATAATACAAGTTACGCACTGAAAAATGGGGGTTATTTGGCTAAAGTTGTGGGGGGGGAGGGCTGGCTGCAGGTTTTCATGTGCCCTGGGCGAAAGAGCACCCCTTTAACACATACCACAACTCATCATGCTCCGATACGGCAGATAAATAGCGGTATAGTACAATGAAAAATACCTCACTTTTTACATCTCATGACGAGGCCCATCTATTTCTCCATACAGAATCATTGGTCCCATATAATGTTTGAAACAGTATATGATGAGCTCCACATAATGCTACAGTATATGTTGGTCCCCATGGATGAAGCTCCACTGTCTTATGGGCCCAAATAATGCTCCAAACATAATGGGCCCCATTTCTAATGCTCTAGTGTATAATGGGCCCTGTAAATGCTGCTCCAGTGTCTGATGTCCACCTTTGGAATGTTCCAGTGTATGGTGGGCCCCATCTATCATTCTCCAGAGTATAGTGCTCCCCAAAAATTGCTGTCCCAACATTGAAAACAATCAAATAAGTCTCTTCGCTAGGGAATCCCTGTACTTGTCTGGACAGGTGCTGTAGCTTGCTTAACAGCTCGCCAGCCGTTCTCACGCCCAGTATGGATTGCACGTGATTGCACAAAGGTTAGAAAGGGTACCGTATCCCTGGATAACATGTATGGATAGCGTACACATTCAAAATATATGTCTATACAGCATGAGGCAGGCTCAGACGGTGTTAGGCCCAGTATGGATTGCACGTGATTGCACAAAGGTTAGAAAGGGTACCGTATCCCTGGATAACATGTATGGATAGCGTACACATTCAAAATATATGTCTCAGGAGGCAGGCTCAGACGGTGTTAGGCCCAGTATGGATTGCACGTGATTGCACAAAGGTTAGAAAGGGTACCGTATCCCTGGATAACATGTATGGATAGCGTACACATTCAAAATATATGTCTATACAGCATGAGGCAGGCTCAGACGGTGTTAGGCCCAGTATGGAATGCACGTGATTGCACAAAGGTTAGAAAGGGTACCGTATCCCTGGATAACATGTATGGATAGCGTACACATTCAAAATATATGTCTATACAGCATGAGGCAGGCTCAGACGGTGTTAGGCCCAGTATGGATTGCACGTGATTGCACAAAGGTTAGAAAGGGTACCGTATCCCTGGATAACATGTATGGATAGCGTACACATTCAAAATATATGTCTATACAGCATGAGGCAGGCTCAGACGGTGTTAGGCCCAGTATGGATTGCACGTGATTGCACAAAGGTTAGAAAGGGTACCGTATCCCTGGATAACATGTATGGATAGCGTACACATTCAAAATATATGTCTATACAGCATGAGGCAGGCTCAGACGGTGTTAGGCCCAGTATGGATTGCACGTGATTGCACAAAGGATAAAAAGGGTACCGTATCCCTGGATAACATGTATGGATAGCGTACACATTCAAAATATATGTCTCAGGAGGCAGGCTCAGACGGTGTTAGGCCCAGTATGGATTGCACGTGTTTGCACAAAGGTTAGAAAGGGTACCGTATCCCTGGATAACATGTATGGATAGCGTACACATTCAAAATATATGTCTATACAGCATGAGGCAGGCTCAGACGGTGTTAGGCCCAGTATGGATTGCACGTGATTGCACAAAGGTTAGAAAGGGTACCGTATCCCTGGATAACATGTATGGATAGCGTACACATTCAAAATATATGTCTATACAGCATGAGGCAGGCTCAGACGGTGTTAGGCCCAGTATGGATTGCACGTGATTGCACAAAGGTTAGAAAGGGTACCGTATCCCCGGATAACATGTATGGATAGCGTACACATTCAAAATATATGTCTATACAGCATGAGGCAGGCTCAGACGGTGTTAGGCCCAGTATGGATTGCACGTGATTGCACAAAGGTTAGAAAGGGTACCGTATCCCTGGATAACATGTATGGATAGCGTACACATTCAAAATATATGTCTCAGGAGGCAGGCTCAGACGGTGTTAGGCCCAGTATGGATTTGACGGCCCAGATTACACAGCGGAGGAGCAGGGAGAGGTAAAGATTGCAAATGCTGGGGCCCTGCCCAAGCAAGGGGGGCCCACTCGTGGGCGTCGGTACTGGCACTGGGCCCCTCATAGTACAGCGGTGTGTCTGACGGCGGGTGTGCACCACCACCGTCAGAGACACTTGATTGCACTATGAGGGACCCTGTGCCAGTGCCCGCGCCCAAGAGTCGGCCTACCCACCTGTCCAGGGCAATGGCACTCGCACGGTGTCGTGCGCTAGGTGTTGACCCCGGCCATGGGGGGGGAGGCAGCACAGTTAGGGAGTTTTAGAAAGTGGCATATGTTGATGTTGGACATTCAGCTGATGCAAAAGGCGAAATAAGTGAAGTACCAGGAAGAGGTGGACCAAAGCAAGCCATTTTTCTGTCACCCTATGTGTCATCAGGGGAAGGTGGGACAAAATCCTTGGAAACCCATGCGTGGTTCATTTTAATGAAGGTTAGATCATCCACATTTTGGGTTGACAGACGGGTCCTTTTTTCTGTCAGGATTGATCCAGCTGCACTGAAGACTCTTTCCGATAGCACACTTGCAGCTGGGCAAGCGAGCTCCTGTAAGGCATATTGGGCCAATTCAGGCCAGGTGTCCAGTTTAGCGGCCCAATAGTCAAAGGGGAATGACCTGTGTGGGAGAACATCGAAATGGGAGGAAAAGTAGTTTGTAACCATAGTTGACAACTGCTGTCTCCTGTCACTTTCCATCGATGCAGTATTACCAGTTGTGTGAGCGGTATTTGAAAAATCAGTCCACAACATTGTCATGAAACCCCTGTCTCCAACGCCACTTCTGCTGTGTGCACCACGAACACCTCTGCCAAGCTGCCCCCGGCCCGTACGGCTCGTGTGAGAACCATCACCGCTGCTGTGTGCTGGGAATGCCTCAAGCAACCGATTTACCAGAGTTGCTTGTTTATTAGCCAATATTAGGTCAAGGTTCTCCTGTGGCATGATGTTTTGTAATTTGCCTTTATAGCGTGGATCCAGGATGCTGGCCAACCAGTAGTCGTCATCGTTCATCATTTTGGCAATGCGGGGGTCCCTTTTTAGGATCCGCAAGGCATAATCTGACATGTGGGCCAATGTTCCCGGTGTCAATGATGCACTGCGAGTGCTGGGTGGAGGAGCACTTTCTGGCAAATCCACATCCCTCCAGTCAAACACAAACCCTGTACCAGACCTTGCCACGCCAACATTTTCACTTGCACCACGAGATGCATCCTCCTCCCCTAAGTAATCATCCCCATCATCCTCCTCCTTCTCCTCTTCTTCCTCCACCTCGTCCAGGAGAGGTCCCTGAGCAGACAATGGCTGAATGTCATCAAGGAATCCCTCCTCCTCATCAACATTGTCTGCAGACGCCTGCTCCTTAAGGTGTGTCAAAGTTTGCATGAGCAGACGCATAAGTGGGATGCTCATGCTTAGGATGGCGTCGTCTGTGCTTACCAGCCGTGTGCATTCCTCAAAACACTGAAGGACTTTACAAAGGTCTTTCAGCTTCGACCACTGCACGCCTGTCAACTCCATGTCTGCTCTCAAAGTGCCTGGCCGTGTATCCTCCCACAAATACATTATGGCCTGCCTCTGCTCGTACAGCCGCTCCACCATGTGCAGGGTGGAGTTCCACCTTGTTGCAATGTCGATAATGAGGCGGAGGTTGGGAAGGTGGAGCAATCGCTGCAGCTTCTGCATACGAACGGAGTGTACAGGCGACCGGCGGATGTGCGCGCACAGTCTTCGCACCTTCTGGAGCAGGGCTGTTAACTCCGGATAATTTTTGAGGAAGCAGTGCACCACCAGGTTCAAGGTGTGAGCCAAGCAAGGTATGTGGCTGAGTTTTGAAAGGGCTATGGCTGCCACAAAATTACGGCCGTTATCACTAACTACCTTGCCTGCCTCAAGATGTACACTGCCCAGCCATGACTCAGTTTGTCGCTTCAAGTACTCGGCCAGCACCTCGGCGGTGTGTCTGTCGCCCAAACACATCATCTGCAACACAGCCTGCTGACGCTTTCCACTAGCTGCTCGATTGGGGGACACATCGTGTGCAACAGTGGCAGCTGCAGATGGAGTGCTCGTACGACTGCGCTCTGTGGACGAGCTTTCGCTTCTGGAGGAGGAGGAGGAGGGTCGAACGCCTACAGCCAACTGTTTCCTATACCGTGGGCTAGGCAGCACTGTCCCACCACCGCTGTCCCCTGTGGACCCTGCATCCACCACATTAACCCAGTGCGCAGTGATGGACATGTAACGGCCCTGGCCATGCCGACTGGACCATGCATCAGTTGTGAGGTGCACCTTTCCGCTCACTGACTGCTTGAGTGCATGGACAATGCGGTCTTTCACATGATGGTGGAGGGCTGGGATGGCTTTGCGAGAGAAGAAGTGGCGACTGGGTAGGTCATAGCGTGGTACTGCATAGGCCATGAGTTCGCGGAAAGCTGTGCTTTCCACCAACCGAAAGGGCATCATCTCAAACGAGATTAGTTTGGCAATGTGGGCGTTCAAACCCAGTGTACGCGGATGAGAGACTGAGTACTTTCTTGACCTACTCATAGTGTCTGGGAGGGTGAGCTGGACTTGAGAGCTGCATATGGTGGAAGTAGCGGTGGACAGGGCGGACTGAGAGAGGGTTGATGATGGTGATGGAGTTGGTGTTCTTTCTGATGGCCTAGAATCAGTCTTTCGTTGATATAACAGTGCGATTCCCTGACTGCTGTGGTCTTGCAACGACACCTCAACATTTGCTGCTGTGCTAACCGGTGGGCTTACAGTGGGGGAAACAATGTAGCGTTGCTGACTACCTTCGTTGTGATCAGTTGCACATGTGGCACTTGAGGTTTGGTGTTGTGTCCACGCTTGCAAGTGCATGCTGGTTAAATGTCTAAGCATGCAACTGGTATTCAAATTTTTCAGATTTTTCCCTCGGCTAAAGGTCTTTGCGCACTTCTTACAGATAACCTTGGCCTGATCATGAGGATTTTGTTCAAAAAAGTGCCACACTGCACTCTTCCTACTTTGGCAGACATTTTGCGGCCTAGCACGCTGTGATCTTTTGACCCTCTGGACAAGCTGTCCAGCAACTCTTTTGATGTTTGGAACCTGTCTTTGGAGTGCTCCGGGCCTGCCAGATAACAGCTGTTGCGATGTCGATGTCTGCTGTGGATGCTCCTCATCTGAGCTATTGGAAGCAGCACCCTCTTCCCCCAATGGATGCCAATCTGGGTCAACAACTGGGTCATCCATCACCTCCTCTTCTATGTCATGTGCACCTTCCTCTGTGTCACCGTGTATGGTGGTATAGTGTGCGGGAAGGGGCACCTGAGTCTCATCAGGGTTAGAATCTGGCTCTGTACACTGCGAGGACAATGTATTGCTCTGAGTGAATGTACCAGCAGAATCATCCATCAGCGGCTGTGCATCAGTGCACTCCATGTCAGATTCATCTTGGCCTGGGTAATTCACCATTTCACTTGATAATCCAGGCATGGTATGTGAAAACAGCTCCATGGAGTAATCAGTAGTATGGCCTGCGTCATCCTTCAATCTTGGTTGGGGTGAAGGACACAAGGAAAGGTGTGGTTCATGAACATGAGCCTCCAATGACGACTCAGTGCTTTTACTTTTTACAACTTCAGAAGAGGAGGCGATAGAGCTGGAGGCTGAGTCAGCAATGTAAGACAAAACTTTTTCCTGATGCTCTGGCTTTAAAAGCGGTTTGCCAACTCCTAGAAAACTAAGCGTTCGAGGCCTTATGTAGCCAGACGATGACGCAGGGTCAGCACCTCCTGCATTCGGTCCTATTTTGCTCTTGCCACTACCATCAGATCCACCACCAACACCATCATTACCAGCTGCCAACCCCCGCCCAATTCCACGGCCTCTTCCACCAGCCTTCCTCAATTTTGGTAGAAATGTAGACAAAATCCAACAAACTATATAGTAATGTAAAACAAGGTACAAGGTGTCTATAGGACAGGGGAGATTTAGAATTTCTGCACACACTTGTGGACAGTGGACACTTTTGGATTGTGTGAGGCCCACTGATATCTGAGCGCTATGTGACAGGCTCGATGGCACAGCTGCCTGTGACCAAAGTGACGAGAGGATAATGGAGATTTTGAATCTCTGCGCACACTTTTGGACACTGGACACTTGTGGATTGTGTGAGGCCCACTGATATCTGAGCGCTATGTGACAGGCTCGATGGCACAGCTGCCTGTGACCAAAGTGACGAGAGGATAATGGAGATTTTGAATCTCTGCGCACACTTTTGGACACTGGACACTTGTGGATTGTGTGAGGCCCACTGATATCTGAGCGCTATGTGACAGGCTCGATGGCACAGCTGCCTGTGACAAAAGTGACGAGAGGATAATGGAGATTTTGAATCTCTGCGCACACTTTAGGACACTGGACACTTGTGGATTGTGTGAGGCCCACTGATATCTGAGCGCTATGTGACAGGCTCGATGGCACAGCTGCCTGTGACCAAAGTGACGAGAGGATAATGGAGATTTTGAATCTCTGCACACACTTTTGGACACTGGACACTTGTGGATTGTGTGAGGCCCACTGATATCTGAGCGCTATGTGACAGGCTCGATGGCACAGCTGCCTGTGACAAAAGTGACGAGAGGATAAT
This sequence comes from Dendrobates tinctorius, assembly GCF_039654945.1. Classification (NCBI taxonomy): domain Eukaryota; kingdom Metazoa; phylum Chordata; class Amphibia; order Anura; family Dendrobatidae; genus Dendrobates; species Dendrobates tinctorius. Next base: position 28,032,577 of record NW_027361700.1, read on the forward strand.
GGAGATTTTGAATTTCTGCGCACACTTTTGGACACTGGACACTTGTGGATTGTGTGAGGCCCACTGATATCTGAGCGCTATGTGACAGGCTCGATGGCACAGCTGCCTGTGACAAAAGTGACGAGAGGATAATGGAGATTTTGAATCTCTGCGCACACTTTTGGACACTGGACACTTGTGGATTGTGTGAGGCCCACTGATATCTGAGCGCTATGTGACAGGCTCGATGGCACAGCTGTGACAAAAGTGACTAGAGGATAAGGGAGATTGGATTGCTTTTAAAAAAGCAGTTTGCGGAGCAGTGGGTAAACAGCAATGCCAGCGTGTCAGGAAGCCTTAAAAGGCAGCCCAACAACCAACACCACTGATACACCACTATATAGCCTCCCCTTGCACTGCACACACAGTGACTTGTGTGTTGTGCAGGCCAAATCGCTAGCAGCAGAAGCAGTTTTTTTGTCTTCTTCCCTGCCTAACGCTCTCCCTACAGAATCAGCAGCAACCTCTCCCTATACTAAGATCGGCAGAAGATGGGGGTCGGCGTGCACGCCCTTTTATACCCCCTGTGACGCCCACCAAAGCAAGCCAATCACTTGCATGCCCTTCTGAAAGATGGTGGTGACCCGTGCCTAGGTCATCACGTTGCCCACAGTGTCCGTGGATCCTGATTGGCTGAAAAAGAGCGCAAAACAAACTTTTGAAACGCGACTTTGGCGCGTAAGTCGCCGACCTCGTGGCCGACCTCATCCTAGGGTCGGGTTTCGTTTCATGAAACCCGACTTTGCCAAAAGTCGTCGACTTTTGAAATTTTTCGACCCGTTTCGCTCAACTCTAGTCATAAGTATTCAGACACTTAGCTCGGACACTCACATTTCTGTCACATACTGTCCATTTCCTTGTGACCCTCCTTAAGATGGTTCTACTCCTTCATTGGAGTCCAGCTGTGTTTAATTATACTGATAGGACTTGATTTGTAAAGGCACACACCTGTCTATATAAGACCTCACAGCTCACTGTGCATGTCAGAACAAATGAGAATCATGAGGTCAAAGGAACTGACCAAGGAGCTCAGAGACAGAATTGTGGCAAGGCACAGATCTGGCCAAGGTTAGAAAAGAATTTCTGCAGTACTCAAGGTTCCTAAGAGCACAGTGGCCTCCATAATCCTTAAATGGAAGAAGTTTGGGACCACCAGAAGTCTTCCTAGACCTGGCCCTCCAGCCAAACTGAGCAATCATGGGAGAAGAGCCTTGGTGAGAGACGTAAAGAAGAACCCCAAGATCACTGTGGCTGAGCTCCACAGATGCAGTAGGGAGATGGGAGAAAGTTCTACAGTCAACTATCAATGCAGCCCTACACCGGTTGGGCTTTTATGGCAGAGTGGCCCGATGGAAGCCTCTCCTCAGTGCAAGACATATGAAAACCCGCATTGAATTTGCTATTAAAAAAAAAAAAACACACATGAAGGACTCCCAGACTATGAGAAATAAGATTCTCTTGTCTGATGAGACGAAGATAGAACTTTTTGGTGATAATTCTAAGCAGTATGTGTGGAGAAAACCAGGCGCTGCTCATCACCTGCCCAATACAATCCCAACAGTGAAACATGGTGGTGGCAGCATCATGCTATGGGGGTGTTTTTCAGCTGCAGGGACAGGACGACTGGATGACTGGTTATCTATCTATCTATCTATATATATATATATATATATATATATATATATATATATTAGCTTGCTCTCCCTGGTGTGTATGATTTCATCCATGTTTTATTGATGTCAGCACTACAGATATGTCAGCAAGTAGGACCTCATTTAGATGTAGAAGTATCTTTTTCTTATATACAAGAAAAACAGACCAATGTCATCCTAGTGCATCCTGATTTTTTCAAGGACCCATCAACTTACATTGCTGATTTTGATCCGAGCCTTGAATTAAAATCAGACATGTCTCCGTGATTTTCCGCAGACAATTCAGACAGCAAAAAATAATCGTCATGTGAATGACCCCATAGACTATCGTAGGTACCAGCAGGGTCGGACTGGGGTACCTAGGGCCCACCAGGGTAATTGACTCTAGGGGCCCACCCTACGGCTACCATAAACGGTATTACTTGCTCATTTGTCGGCATCTCTGACGTGTGCCTTTTAGCAAACTATACAGTGTGCAAAAGAACTGTAATGTGCACTGCACAATATCAAAGTTTTTTGTTTTTGTTTTTAAAATGGAAGAAATGCAAATGACTGTCAATCTTCCTTGTCTGTGGCTCCATGCAAGGTTTCGCCTAGTGAGCAAAGGATGATTCTGAGAAATTTCAGCAATCAGCCCAGAACTACACGGGAGGACCTGGTCAATGAACTGAAGAGAGCTGGGACCACAGTCTCAAAAATCACCGTTAGTAACACACTACACTGTCATGGCTTAAAATCCTGCAGGGCATGCAAGTTCCCCCTGCTCACACCAGCACATGTCCAGACCCATTTGAAGTTCACCAGTGACCATCAATATGATGAGGAGGAATGGGAGAAGGTAAGGTGGGCAGATGAGACCAAAATAGAATGTTTTGGTATAAACTCCCCTCACTGCATTTGGAAGAAGAAAAAGAATGAGTACAACCCCAAGAACACCATCCCAACTGTGATGCATTTTTGGGGGTGCTTTTCTGCAAAGGGGACAGGACGACTGCATCGTATCGAAGGGAGGATAGATGGGGTCATATAACGCAATATTTTGGCCAATAACCTCATTCCCTTAGTAAGTGCTATAAAGATGGGTAGTACCTTGATCTTCCAGCAAGACAATGACCCAAAACACACAGCCAGGGCAACTAAGGAGTGTCTTCCCAAGATGCATTTCTAGGTCCTGGAGTGGCATAGCCAGTCTCCAGAGCTGAACCCAATAGAAATTCTTTGGAGGGAGCGGAAACTCCATTTTGCCCATCGACAGCCCTGAAAAATCTGAAGAAGATCTGTATCTTCCATCTATCTTCATCTTTCTCTGGATCTATGAAGCCAGAGCTGTCAATCAAATTAGAGGGGAGAGGTTGAGATTGAGTAAAGAAGCAGGACTTCTTCTGTACTGAAAGAGTCTCATTAAGGGTAACGTCACCTTGAGAAACTGTATTTATCTGCAGATATGGGGTTAATCTGCAGGTAAATGGGGTTTAAAGCCTGGTTAACTAGCTTAATGGAAAAGCTACAGGGAGAAGATTAAGTTTTATTCTCCTTGCCACAACTCACTTCCAGTATGGGGGGCCCCCCTGAGTGCCGGCGGCAGTGTTAGGTATTGAAGCGAGTTTCTCGCATTACACACGCAAGTGTGACCCTGGCCTATAAATCAGTATAGTGTGCATATAATTTATATAGTGTATATATGTGATTTGTGTATACACACAGAAATAAGATAAATGGATCTCTTGGCAACAAATGCCATGAAGAACATGGGGAGCTCCTGTCACCATCACAACACAGGAGTGAGGGAAGACATTGTGGTATCATCAACTAGAGGGCAGAAAGAGAAGAGAGGGCAGAGAGGTCGCAGCTCTGTGGGGGGGGGCGCAGAGAGGGCGCAGCTCTGTGGGGGGGAGCAGAGAGGGCGCAGCTCTGTGGGGGGGCGCAGAGAGGGCGCAGCTCTGTGGGGGGGCGCAGAGAGGGCACAGCTCTGTGGGGGGCGCAGAGAGAGGGCAGCTCTGTGGGGGGCGCAGAGAGAGGGCAGCTCTGTGGGGGGCGCAGAGAGAGGGCAGCTCTGTGGGGGGCGCAGAGAGAGGGCAGCTCTGTGGGGGGCGCAGAGAGAGGGCAGCTCTGTGGGGGGCGCAGAGAGAGGGCAGCTCTGTGGGGGGCGCAGAGAGAGGGCAGCTCTGTGGGGGGCGCAGAGAGAGGGCAGCTCTGTGGGGGGTGCAGAGAGAGGGCAGCTCTGTGGGGGGCGCAGAGAGAGGGCAGCTCTGTGGGGGGGCAGAGAGAGGGCACCTCTGTGGGGGGGCAGAGAGAGGGCAGCTCTGTGGGGGGCGCAGAGAGAGGGCAGCTCTGTAGGGGGCGCAGAGAGAGGGCAGCTCTGTGGGGGGCGCAGAGAGAGGGCAGCTCTGTGGGGGGCGCAGAGAGAGGGCAGCTCTGTGGGGGCGCAGAGAGAGGGCAGCTCTGTGGGGGCGCAGAGAGAGGGCAGCTCTGTGGGGGCGCAGAGAGAGGGCAGCTGTGGGGGGCAAACAGGAAAACCAGCTTTTGTTGCTGTGGAGGACAGGAGAGAGTCAGGCTAGAGCCATAATCGGGGAGCTCCGTTACTCACCTCAGGCCGCACTGTGCTCCTCTGGAGCCTCCCCTCCTGATCATGCCGACCTCAGAGCTTGCTGCCAGCGGACACCTGCTCTTCCATTACCTTCTTCACTGCTAGCTTCAGCAGTGTGATCCGTGGAAACCATAGATAGCCCTCGCATGCTAAAATCGGACGTCTGATTGAGGCCTAATTGTTATCTGGCCAGACACCACGTGTGAATAGCCCCAACAATAGGGTTTGTCATGTTCTTGCAGATGAAAATCGCATGGAGCATGAAATGCTGGCTTGTTCTGTTTGCTCCCTGCTTTGAATGCATGAGACTATCTGCATAAATATTACTTTATGTGTTGATACCCACTGTGTATTGTTTGATAGCAATAATAATCTGAAGTTCTGATGTCACTAGAAGGCTATAGCCCCCTTCTCAGCCATGTTTTTTATTGTTCCAATGCTTCAAAATGAAAAATAAAGCAACTGTGATAATAGTCCTGATGAAAAATCTCTTATTGTGTCTCATCTACAGTTCCTACAGACCTGATGCAGTCTGTTCCTGCAATTATAGTGCCTGCCTGTTGGAATAATGCTTATTAGGCCGGGATCACACATGCGAGGAATACAGCCGAGTCTCGCAGGTTAGTACCCGGCACTGCCGCTGGCACTCAGGAGTGGAGCGTGCGGCTGCATAGAAATAAATGGAGCCGCACGCTCTGCTCCCGTGTGCTGACAGCAGTTCCGGCTACTAACCTGCGAGACTCGGCCGTATTCCTCGCATGTGTGATCCCGGCCTTATTGTATGTATTGCATCAACTTCTGTTTAACCCCTTTCTGACATCCGGCGCAGAGCCCACATCTTTTCCGGCACATGTCAGCTGTTTTGAATTGCTGATATGTGCCTTTAATCGTGATCCACCCGTGGCTGTTAACTAGTTAAATGCCACTGTCAAACTCTGACAGCGGCATTTAACACGCGCTTCCGGCAAGCTCGCTAGAAATCCCGCCCATCGGCGCCCGTGTCACATGACCGCGGGTCGACAATGGGTTGGCATGACAACCTTAGGTCTGCATCAGACCTTTATGGTTGTTACTGACCGATTGCTATAAGCCGCCCAGTGGTTGGCACTTGTAGCAAGTCAGCAATTCTGCTACATACAGGCAATCTGATCATCGCCTGTATGTAGCAGAGGTGATCGGGTTATGACAGCTTCTAGTCTCCCATGGAGTTTATTTAAGCATGCCAAAAGTAAAAAAAAAAAAAAAAAGTTTTTAAAAATATTTAAAAAAAAATAAAACAATAACAAAAAAAATCAAACATACACATAGTTGGTATCTGCAACTATATTTTTTTGTCACCACATAAATAAAAAAGAACTTAGACATATTTGGTGTCTATGAACTTGTAATAACCTGAAGAATCATAATGGCAGGTCAGTTTTAGCATTTAGTGAAAATGGTTAAAAAAAACAACTGCGGGATTGCACTTTTTTTGCAATTTCACTGTACTTGGATTTTTTTTCACGTTTTTCATTAAATTATATCATAGAGTCATAGAATGGTAGAGTTGGAAGGGACCTCCTGGGCCATCTGGTCCAACCCCCTGCTCAAAGCAGGATTCGCTAAATCATCCCAGTCAGATGTCTGTCCAGCCTCTGTTTGAAGACTTCCATTGAAGGAGAACTCACCACTTCTCGTGGCAGCTTGTTCCACTCATTGATCACTCTAACTGTCAAAAAGTTTTTTCTAATATCTAATCTGTGTCTCCTCCCATTCAGTTTCATCCCATTGCTTCTAGTCTTTCCTTGTGCAAATGAGAATAAAGATGATCCATCTACAATGTGACAGCCCTTTAGATATTTGTAGACAGCTATTAAGTCTCCTCTCAGTCTTCTCTTTTGCAAGCTAAACGTTCCCAAATCCTGCAACCTTTCCTCATAAGACAGGGTTTGCAGACCGGTCACCATTCTGGTTGCCCTTTTCTGAACTTACTCCAGTTTGTTGATGTCTTTTTTAAAATGTGGTACCCAAAACTGGACACAGTATTCCAGATGAGGTCTGACCAAAGAGGAGCAGAGGGCAATAATGACTTCACGTGATCTAGACTGTTTGCTTCTGTTAATACATCCTAGAATTGCATTTCCCTTTTTTGCTGCTACATCACACTGTGGACTCAGATTCAGTCTGTGATCTATTAGTATACCCAAGTCTTTTTCACATGTGCTGTTGCTTAGCCCTATTCCTCCCATTCTGTATATGCTTTTTTCAATTTTATTGCCCAGATGTAGTACTTTGCATTTTTCCCTGTTAAAAACCATTCTGTTAGTTGCTGCCCACTGCTCCAGTTTATTTATATCTTTTTGAATCCTCTCTCTCTCTTCTCTAGTATTAGCTATCCCTCCTAGCTTTGTGTCATCAGCAAATTTAATCAGTTTACCCTCAATTCCTTCATCTAAATCGTTGATAAAGATGTTGAACAATACAGGGCCCAAGACAGAGCCCTGTGGTACCCAACTTGAGACATTCTTCCAACTGGATGTGCAGCCATTTACGACCATTCTTTGGGTCCGATCACTAAGCCAGTTATGAATCCACCTAACAGTTGCCTTGTCCATTCCATACCTAGTCATTTTTTCAATAAGGATTGTGTGAGATACTTTGTCAAATGCTTTGCTGAAGTCAAGATATACTATATCTACAGCATTTCCCTGATCCACCCAATCAGTGATTCCGTCATAGAAGGAAATTAAGTTAGTCTGACATGACTTATTAGTTACAAACCCATGCTGACTCTGTTTAATCACTTCACTCTTATCCAGGTACTGACATACATGTTGTTTAATAATTTGTTCAAAGATCTTTCATGGTATAGAAGTCAGACTCACCGGCCTATAGTTGCCTGGGTCCACCTTCTTCGCCTTTTTGAAGATAGGAACAACATTTGCTCTTCCCAGTCTTCTGGGACTTCTCCTGTTCTCCAAGAATTTTCAAAGATTATGGAGAAGGGTTCAAAAATTTCTTCTGCTATCTCCTTCAGTACTCTGGGGTGTAATTCATCTTGACCTGGAGACTTGAATTCCATATGTTAAAACCAATGACGTCGTTGAAAAGTACAACTTGCCCTGCAAAAAAAAAAGTCCTCACATGGCCATATTGACCAAAAAATATAAATGTCATGGCTCTGGGAAGAAGGGGAACAAAAATGAAAATGCAAAACCAAAAATACCTCCTTGGTTAAGGAGTTAATAGTGTGTAACAGAGACCAGGGAGGTAGTCGTGGCTGATGGTGGTTGCTCTGTCACACCCTGGTCTCCCGCCACATACACACAATGTCCCCTTTGTAGCATACCTTTCTTCCCGCTTTCGGATCCATCAGGGTCCCCTCTGAACTGCTGAGGATTTCCTTCTGACAGTTTCATACAAAGAGAAACAGAGTACAGTTCCAATGTAAAAAAAAGATTTTACTAGGTTCCAATCTCAGTATGTCCAGCTCAGTAACAGAAGCAAGATAGGGTTCATCACAGAGTACATCCTTTTCTTTCCCTCTACTTTACCTCACTTCTTCCGTAATGTCCCAGGGTCGTACCAACTCGTCCGGTACCGGAGGTTCCTTCTGGTCAGCCTCACTAACTTCAGGAGTTCCCCTGTCCGTTTCGCCCCAGACATAAGGGCATCTTCCCACACAATTAGCTGCCACATATTGGAGCTGCCCTGCATTCCATTACTGCTGTGACCTTCGGCCCACAGGCCCTGGATGACTGGGCTACTTGCTTAATGTCACGTTTCCCACTGCCTTGTCTGGGTTCCCATGCTCTACTGACTAAAATGGCGGAAACTAACTGACTTACCCACAGTTGGCCCCTCCTATGTTAACTATTTCCCAACCTATTCTGTGTGCTAATGTGTCCCCCTCTAGTGGGCTAAATTTATTTCTGCCCTTTCCCTACATACAATCATATGTACATTGCCTTATACATAACAACATTAAATATATATACTGTATGTATATATACATACACACATGCTGAAACCAAGTCGTGCTTAAGGGGGTGGGGCATAAACCAGTCTCTGTAATCCCTTACAAGTGCATGAGTTTGTGTCTCCAACAATAGTCTTGTATTGCCAATGATTCACTGTAAATAAATCAGGAAGTTACTGCTCACTGTGTGTGTAGCTGGAGCACATATTGCTTTTACTTTGCAAGCTAGTAGACAAGATGCTAAGATCCTAAGCTATAAGAAGTACCAGTTTTAAGCTGTGTTATCTTTGTTTCTGAATAAATGTATATTGTCAACATTGCCATCTGCCAGCCATACATTTGACAGGTTGTATAATGTACAGTCTGTCTGTAGTCTGTTACTACTTACAGATCTGAAAACCTCAAAAAGAGGAAAAAAAATCCTCCAAAAAATTCAGTTACAAACCAGACAGGTCCAAATGCATCTGCACTAATCCAGGGTGCAGCGGACCCAAGTAAAATGGCAGCTGCACAGGTGCATAAATACCAAATGAAACAGCCAGCCTACAATCAGGGATTGGCCGTGTGGTACACCAGTGCAGAAAACATAATCCGCATGTGGCAGTGTTCACACAGGGAATGCAGGGCTTCTGGCTCACAACCTCTTAGTAACACCATATAGGGGGCTGCCCAGTGCCAACTAGAATGCATCCCGTGTGAACAGAGGCCAGATGTACTTACAGATCTGATCGATTTGCAAAGCTGGTTATGGGTCAGGGTTTTTGCTAGCATCTGACACATGGAGTTCATCCCTGGGATTTTCCAGATACCCCAGAACTCTGTCGAGCTCCACGTCCTCATAGCACAGATAACAGGGTGCAGAGTGTTGTGCACCATAAGAGATGTCACATAATAGGGCTAAGGGGTACTTCACACTAAGCGAGATCGCTGGCGAGATCACTGATGCGTCACAAAATCGGTGACGCATCAGCGATCTCGCCAGTGATCTCGCTGTGTGTGGTACGCATCAGCGACCGGCCCCCGCCGGTTATCGCTGATTGTGCAGGAATGTCCTGGGCCATTTTTTGATTGTTGGTCTCCCACTGGCCAGCATACATCGCTGCGTGTGGCAGCGGAGACCAATGATCAGCGAGCTCCCAGCGCTGTAAGCAGACGCTGGGAGCTGGTATCCAAGGTAAAAAGCGGGTAACTAAGCCCGCGCGTCCCTTAGTTACCCGCTGTGTACCCTGGATACCAGCATGCTCGCGCTGGGAGCAGGTATCCAAGGTAAATAGTGGGTAACTAAGCCCGCGCGTCCCTTAGTTACCTGCTGTGTACCCTGGATACCAGCGTGCTCGCGCTGGGAGCTGGTATCCAAGGTAAACAGCAGGTAACTAAGTGACGCGCGCTTAGTTACCCGTTATTTACCCTGGTTACCAGCGTCCTCGCTGGTCCTGATCGCTGGTGAGATCTGCCTGTTTGAGAGCTCACCAGCGATCATGTAGCGTTGCACCAGCGATCCTGACCAGGTCGTATCGTTGTCGGGATCGCTGGAGGTCGTTTAGTGTAACGGGACCCTACAGCAGCCAATCAAGGTAAAAAAGAGGCAACAGGGGGTTACTGATGAGAACAATGCCTGAAGTGTGAGTCCCACCACACTGGAATAGGTGGGGCCACAATGTAAGCATCAGGATTAGCACCATTGGAATGTGTGGTGTCCTCACTTGAGAATCCAAGCCAAGATTTGCATTGAGCAGCAGCTACAGAGAGAGCATCTCAAAAAGCCATATTTTAGGCAGCACTCTAACTCAGTGGTTAGCACTATTGCAGCACTGTGGTCCTAAATTGAAATCCCCCCAAGGACAACGTCTGCATGCAGTTTGTATGTATGGATTGCTATGGTTTTCCTCTTGGTACTCTGATTACTGATAAGAAATTTGTAATGCGAGCCCTATTGGTGACAGTGACTGATTCCAACATTTGTAAAGCACTTCGGAGTATGTTGTGTTGTACTATCTAAGCAAGCATAATAAATAAATAAGTTATTGGTCAGTGTTACTTAGGAGAATGCTGTGGTGCACTTTACAGGAACTCTAAAATAATTACTTTGTGTGGAATTATGTGGGCACTATACAAGGGTGTAATGTGGGAGTATGGTGCTTGAGTGCCACTGAATGTGCTCTACAGGCACCCTGGTTGGCACTATGGCTGAACTTTTATTGGCTTTTGGCTTATGACTCGGATTTGCCTTATTTTGGTTGGCAGCATCTTGTTCTGGGTATTGTGTGAGGTACTAATTACCATGATCTATGCACTGTTATTTTCTGGGGCGCTAATACGTACTGAGGGCAAAATCTACTTAGCACAGTTTTTTTAGGGGAAAAGATGTGGCACCAATGCACATGGGATGTTTATCTTCAGAAAGTAATGCAGATGATGGAAAAATTAGAGACTTAAGATGTCATGAGCAATGATCATTGTAAACATGAAATGTGGCTGGAAGTGACACAATTGAGAAAATAAAGGGCATGTCACACTAAGCGATATCGCTAGCAATATCGCTATAACTTGTGACGTTATAGCGATATTGCTAGCGATATCGCTGTGTTTGATACTTACCTCCGACCGCTCCCCCGCTGATTATCGCTGATCGTGCGAGAACGTCCTGGACTGTTTCTCGTCGTCAGCTTCCTGTGGCGCTTCCTGCTGTGACGACGAGCGACGCGTGGAGCCGGACGGGAGGACGCAGGATCGCCTGGTGTCACAGGTAAGTAGCGACCCCCATCCCCAGCGATGTCGCTGGTGAGATCTGCCTGTGTGGCAACTCACTAGCGACCACTTAGCGATGCACCAGCGATCCTGACCGCATCATATCGCTGGTCGGGATCGCTGGTACATCACTAAGTGTGACAGGGCCTTAAGATTCCTTGCCCCCATTGTTGCACTGCTGAAATTACTGTATGAGGTGTTAAAGTGCATCTATCAGTAGGAGCAACCCTCTTAGGCCGTCTTTATGGCTACTCTTAAAGTATGGTTTTCACTGAAACGATGCAGCCCTTATAAATGGAATATACACCTAGGAAACATTTATGGTTTATGCTATCGATATACAACAGATGTCTGGGATAAGTATTACTCCATAAGTCCTATGCTCCCCCCCGTCCCTAACTCCTGTATGGCGCACACGCCCTAGTTCAGTGGTAAACCACAGGCTTCAAAACAGCTGCCTTTCTATTGTTTTGCTTGATATAGAAAAACAGCTATGTACATCACACCTAGAAGGAAACAATGGTGCCCCTCATTAGTCGGTAAACCTAGGTGAATGCTGGCTGCACAGAGAAAAACACTTTCAAAAGGTTAATGTTGTTTTTCAATAAAACCCAGGTCATGGAATTTCTTTGATCTCCAATGTTGGAAATATTTTTGTCTCCAGAAAATATACATTATTTTTTCCTCCTCCATGCTTTCCATGGGTTTCAGAATTCCCACAGAAAATAGTATTAAATCCTTACAAGTTCAGTATGTCACATACACTTTGCTTTATGTTTTTTTTTCTGATTTTACAGCTCTATCTCCATTTAGTAGACAATTGCTTTAAAAATGTACTGTTTTCTATTCGAAAAAGGCTGTTTATTTCCATTCTGCTGCTGGGCATATGATCTACAGTACCAGCTTGGAGTCCATGCACACTGCAAAGTATGGTGGCATACAAAGCTCTAAATTCCTTGTTAGTGACTTACGGGCACTTTTATTATTGCTGTATTGTGCCACCATAAAGCACAATATTCTCTCCCTTACAAGCAATGCCTCTAATGAGAATACCTCCATATTCAAACATATAATGGAAGGCAACACATTTGTTCATTTAAATTGTTCCAAATTGTAAGGTAAGTATCACAAACCGTATGTTTAATTTTGTAAGCCTGAATCTATTCTTGATGATCAGAGAACCTCCTTGAAAAGATGACTTCTGGATGTGAAGTCATTTATTAAAAAAGTATCCACCCCCTGGCTCAATAGTAGGGATGTACAACTTGTCAAAACTAGACAGAGTGTCAGTCTACCTGGTAAATGAGGCATTTAGAATTTGCATCCATGACCCCACACTAAATAATTTTCTTTTGATAGCACTATATGGAAAATCATAAGTGGTCCTTCAGGAGAACATACAACAAATGGCACAAGTCAACCTAAAGCTTTTTATAGCATCCTATAATTCTAGGTTGGTTTTGGTTGAATGGCTATGCACATTTTTTGCGAAGGACTTGGAAATGACAACTGTGTTACTTCAAAGTCACTTTATATGGATGATGCATTTGCCAAAATAAGATTAATATATACTGGTCTTCTACAGTTTCCGTCATTGACTCACATATGCATATGACCCTGGAGGACAGGAATGCATTAATGGCACTATATAATGAACCATAAGTGGTCCTTCAGTAGAATGTATCACAAATGGCACAAGTCAACCTAAAGCTTTTTAAAGCATTCTAGAATTCTAGCTTCGTCTTGGTTGGGTGGTTGTGCTAATTTTTGGCACTGGACTTGGTAATGGCAACTATGTTACATCAAGGTCACTTTATATGGATAATGCATTTGCCAAAATAAGATTAATACATACTGGTCCGTCTTCAGTCTCTGTCATCGACTCACACATGCATATGACCCTGAAGGACAGGAGGGCATTAGGGCCCACCATGCAATAAAAATTGACACAATATGGAATACCTTACAATGGATAAAAAATGAAGAACCTGTGATATCTCACCTGATTTTCGAGTTCGTCAATGGTCTTCCAATGATGACTGTTGTCTCGGCATACCACCCGTTTCTCAGACACCTGTTGGATCTGTAGTTCAAGTTTGTGATTGGACTCTTCCAATTTCTTCACTTTTTCAAGATACAAAGCCAAACGACTGTTCAAACCTATCAAGACATCTTTCTGGTTTGGATTGCAAACTTTTCCGCTGGCCATGGCATCCACATGGCTCAGCCAACATCTGTTATCTTGGAGTTTTCTTCTCAATCCTAAAGCATCAAAGCGTCTGAAAGACATGGGGTAAGACGTACGTTTAGAAGATTCCCCACATGACATGAGTGCAGACCTACTACCGTAGGGCATGGTGACAATCTAATGTGTGTTTAACCAGCTCCCATAGTAACCTGAAATAAAGAAGTCTCGTGGTTTTACTTTAACTACATGTTATTGGCTTAGCCAGTGAGCCATGTCTCGCGGCTCAGATTTCACTCACCTTGGGCTCCAAATAATCTCTTCCCTGCTATTTATTTTCCTTAATTTGACTTACGGGATCGGCAGCTCTACAGTACAAGATTACTTGCAAAACAGCTTTGCTTTGGCTTGGCAGAAAATTCTAAAGAGGGGGTGTGAGAAATTCCTGAAATGCCAGTGGCTATAGAGATAGTAAATACAGTACACATACTCAAGGGGTTAAACAGGCTCACCCGAAGAAGTATAGGAAGACATTCCCTCGGGTCAAGTTATGTTGACTCTGGACCAGGAGGCCTAGAGAATAATGGAGCCCATTCTTGTGTTCTGTGTAGCCGAATTGTCTCACCTGTGCCTCTACTCATGAGGTATGACCGCCTTGAAATACCTTCAGACTGTGAGAACTAACAGGACAGGAATGACTGGGAAGCAGTCCAGGGTTCCTGCTCTTCTTGAGTACATGGCTTATTATTTACAGAGTATGGTAATTACCGTACTATTCCGATGTCAGATTTTCTCTCTCCACTTTTTGTAGACATTGAAAGGGCACAATAATGAGCAAATACGCAGCTGTTCAGACTTGTACAAACATTAATCTGACGCTTCTACAGGGATGAGTGGTGCTGCACTGGTGCTCTCTTAAAAAGGACCTGCAATCTGATGAAAAATGGCGAGGTTTTGCTCTGATTTTATGCCAGCTGCTCCCCTGAATATTTGCTTTTTTATCCACCACACAGTTCCAAAACTTTGGGCAATTTTATTTAGTGCAATTATTTTGGCCTTACCATTTGTGCATGGCTAACAGCATTCTGTGACCGGTCATGGGATTAACTTGCCCTGACCTAAGTGCGGAGTGTGCAGTGTGCTCACTGATTGTCATGCTGCACACATAACCCTAAGGCCGGGATCACACACAGCGAGATACGGCCGAGTCTCGCAGGTTAAAACCAAGCTCTGGCGCCGGCACTCCGCAATACATGGAGCCGCACGCTCCGCTCCAGAGTGCCGGTGCCAGAGCTTGGTTTTAACCTGCGAGACTCGGCCGTATCTTGCTGTAGTGTGACTCCAGCCTTACAATGAGGGCTCTTGCAGGCGACTATATTTTTGGTCCAAGAACGATCTAACAAAACATTGGATCTTACTCGGACCAATGTTAGTCTATTGGGCTGCGCACATGTCCAATTTTTTCCTCGAACAGAGCCAGTCGGTGGAAAAAAAGAATCGCCACATGACCAAGTTTGATCCAATATTCTGCACTTGGATGACATCTGATTGCGATCCGATTTCCATGGACTGACAAAATAGAGAAAATGGAAAATGTTTTTCTCCATCTTGTCGCCAAATGAAATGAGGCAAAACACCACCACATAACAAAAACGAAAAATGACCCTGGTGTAGACAGATATATTCCTGCAAGATAGGTCCGTAGTTGCCGTATTAATGTTCACATAAAACTGGGGTATCATCACTCCCTCTTCCACACAGGTAATGTGATTTTTCTTCTTGCCCCCTTTTTTTTAATTTTTTTTTATTTTTTATTTTTTAATTTTATTTATTTATTTTTTATTTATTTTTATTTTTTTATTTTTTTATTCATTTTTTTTCCTTTTTTCTGTTTTTTCCTTTTTCCTACCATCTCCCTTTATTTCCCATTTTTTCTATTTATTCCCATTTTTACCCCTGCTTTTTTCCTTCTGATTTTGTCCATTTTTGTCCATTTTTCCTGTTTCCATTTCCTCATGGGTCCTTAGGGTATGTGCACACAGTGTAGATTCTACCGCAAATTTTTCTGCAAAAAATCTGCATCTCTTGGCAGAAAACGCAGGTGCGCTTTTGATGCGTTTTTGTGGCGGATTTCATGCCCTTTTTCAGTGCGGTTTTCCCTGCGGATTTGTATGTATGTGTTTTTGTAAGCTAAATAAAGATATGCTATTCAACAAAAAAAAAGATTTGTGATGTCATTTGTGTCCAATCTCCTCTTTTACATTTGTCCAACCCACACTCCATTACACACACAGATAGACAGATAGACAGATGATAATAGATAGATAAATATGGGATAGATAGATAAATATGGGATAGATAGCTAGATATAGATAGATATATGGATAGATATATCTATTTATCTATCTATCTCATATCTATCTATCGATATATCGATAGATATGTCTATAGATATTCCATAGATATTTCCATAGATGTATCTATAGATATTTCAATAGATATATCCATAGATATTTCTATAGATATATCCATAGATATTTCTATAGATTTTTCCATAGATATATCTAAAGATAAATAGCCATATATATTTAAAAAAAACGGAAAAAATAATGACATGGACTCCCGCGCAATTTTCTGCGCCAGAGGGGGAAAGCTGACGGCTGGGGGCCAATGTTTATAGTCTGGGAGGGGGGGTAATACCCATGGCTCCTTCCCAGGCTATGAATATCAGCCCGCAGCGGTCTGCCTAGCCTTTACTGTCTATTAAAATAGGGGGACCCCCCAAAAAAATGACATGGGGTCCCCCTATATTTTATAGCCAGAAAGGCTACACAGACAGCTGCGGGCTGATATTCATAGCCTAGGAAGGGGTCATGGATATTGCCCCCCGTGAATACAAATACCAGCCGCAGCCACGCCGGAAATGGTGCATCTATAAGATGTGCCAATTCTGGCACTTAGCCCCTCTCTTCCCACTCCCGTGTAGTGGTGGGATATGGGGTAATAAGGGGTTAATGTCACCTTGCTATTGTAAGTTGACATTAAGCTCGGTTAACAATGGAGAGGCATCAATAAGGTGCCTATCCATTATTAATCTTTTGAAAGAGTTAAAAAAACACACACACATAAGAATAAAGTCTTTTAATGAAATAAAACACGACACAGTTTTCATATTTTTATTGCTCTCCCAGGTCCAAACGACGCCCTCAATCTCCTAGAATAAAAAGTAAAAAAATAAACCAACCATATACTCCCTGTCTGACGCAGTCCAATTAAACGAGGGTCCCTCAACGATTTTCTCTATAGAACAGTGACATCAGGTGATGTCACTGCTCTATAGGGCCTCCCAGTGATAATCCTCCTACAGTGCATCATTGAAGAGGTCAAGTGAGTTCATTCTCTTACTTTACGGCATTGCTGGGTGGGAATTTTTCTCACCCAGCATTGCTGTCAGCGGCGGAGGGATACACCGCAGAGGGTTACCTCCACCTGTCATTTCACCGCTAGAGCCGCTGTAGAGCAGTGACATCACCCTATGTCACTGTTCTATAGGGGAAATTGTCATGGGACCCTCATTATTTGGACTACGGCGGAAAGGTGAGTATATGTTGGTTTATTATTTTATCTTTATTACAGGTGATCGGGGATTAGGTGATTGGTGAGTATATACTCTGTCATGTGTTGTATGTTATATGTATGTTCTGTATGTTTTTTTTTACATTCAACACATTAGCTGGATGATGGGACTACTACTGTCCCATTATTGGCTAATGTGTCACTCACTGTCAGGGTAGCAGGCATAGCCCGATGGGACTTGTAGTCCCATCGGACGATGCCTGCATATACACACACACATACACCACCGCAGACTCCCCCCGCACAGGCCCGCAGACCCCCCGCACAGGCCGATGATCCCTGCACAGGCCCGGCAGACCCCCCAGCACAGGCCCGGCAGACCCTCCCACACAGCCGATGACCCCCGCACAGCCGATGACCCCCGCAAGGCCCGGCAGACCCCCCCGCACAGCCGATGACCCCCGCACAGGCCCCGTACAGTCCCGGCAGCCCCCCCCGCACAACCGATGACCCCCGCACAGGCCCGGCAGACCCCCCCGCACAGTTGATGACCCCCGCACAGGTCCGGCAGACCTCCCCACACAGCCGATGATCCACGCACACACACACATAGGCCCATACACGCACACAGTCACTGCCCACACACCATACACGCACACAGTCACCGCCCACACACCATACACGCACACAGTCACCGCCCACACTCTGCCCACACTCTTACCCCCTCCCGATCTGCAGCGTTTCATTCGCAGCAAAACCGCAGATTTTTTAGACCTGCAGTTCTGCTGCGGATCAATGCAAGTCAATGGGTGCAGAAACGCTGCAGATCCGCACAAAGAATTGACATGCTGCAAAAAATAAACCCACAGCGTTTCCACTCGGATTTTTCTGCAGCATGTGCACATGCGTTTTGCATGCGTTTGCTTTTTTTAGGCGCATGCGTTTTAACCAGTTTCTAGCCATGTAAACTCTTAAAACGCATGCGATCTTAAATGCAGGTGTGCGCATGTCTATGCGCATGCCTGAGTTCCCATAGACTGTAATGTGCTATTTTTGCGCATTCCGTGCGCATGAGGTTTTTTTTATACAGGTTGGATGGACCAAAAATGCAACAGGTTGCGTCCGGTGCGCCTAGGCGCACACTACAAAAAGACGCACGCGCACAAAAACGCATACAAACGCGTTGAAACGCTTGTCCATGCTTCCCCTTGTTAAACATAGGGGTGCATGGCGCATGCGCATGGACGTGCACGATGCACTGCGCTAAAAAACGTTAATGTGAAACCAGCCTTAGATGGTTGAATACATATTCAGTCACAAATTTATTACAGTTGCAATTTTGTTTCTTTAATAACAGCATGTCTAGTCTCTAACCGTTTTTCTTCTATTGGTGATTTAACACCTAACAAGGAGTACCCTCTTTTCTTAACTAATATGACTATAGGTGTGCCCGATGCTATCTCATCGGGAGGGAAGTGTGTGTGGTGTATGTGTATGTGAGTACGTGTGTGTGTGTACATGTGTGTGTGAGTACATACACTCACTGGCCACTTTATTAGGTACACCATGCTAGTAACGGGTTGGACCCCCTTTTGCCTTCAGAACTGCCTCAATTCTTCGTGGCAGAGATTCAACAAGGTGCTGGAAGCATTCCTCAGAGATTTTGGACCATATTGACATGATGGCATCACACAGTTGGCGCAGATTTGTCGGCTGCACATCCCTGATGCGAATCTCCCGTTCCACCACATCCCAAAGATGCTCTATTGGATTGAGATCTGGTGACTGAGGAGGCCATTTGAGTACAGTGAACTCATTGTCATGTTCAAGAAACCAATCTGAGATGATTCGAGCTTTATGACATGGCGCATTATCCTGCTGAAAGTAGCCATCAGATGTTGGGTACATTGTGGTCATAAAGGGATGGACATGGTCAGCAACAATACTCAGGTAGGCTGTGGCGTTGCAACGATGCTCAATTGGTACCAAGGGGCCCAAAGAGTGCCAAGAAAAAATTCCCCACACCATGACACCACCACCACCAGCCTGAACCGTTGATACAAGGCAGGATGGATCCATGCTTTCATGTTGTTTACGCCAAATTCTGACCCTACCATCCGAATGTCGCAGCAGAAATCGAGACTCATCAGACCAGGCAACGTTTTTCCAATCTTCTACTGTCCAATTTCGATGAGCTTGTGCAAATTGTAGCCTCAGTTTCCTGTTCTTAGCTGAGAGGAGTGGTACCCAGTGTGGTCTTCTGCTGCTGTAGCCCATCTGCCTCAAAGTTCGACGCACTGTGCGTTCAGAGATGCTCTTCTGCCTACCTTGGTTGTAACGGGTGGCAATTTGAGTCACTGTTGCCTTTCTATCAGCTCGAACCAGTCTGCCCATTCTCCTCTGACCTCTGGCATCAACAAGGCATTTCCGGCCACAGAACTGCCGCTCACTGGATTTTTTTTCTTTTTCGGACCATTCTCTGTAAACCCTAGAGATGGTTGTGCGTGAAAATCCCAGTAGATCAGCAGTTTCTGAAATACTCAGACCAGCCCTTCTGGCACCAACAATCATGCCACGTTCAAAGGCACTCAAATCACCTTTCTTCCCCATACTGATGCTCGGTTTGAACTGCAGGAGATTGTCTTGACCATGTCTACATGCCTAAATGCACTGAGTTGCCGCCATGTGATTGGCTGATTAGAAATTAAGTCTTAACACACAGTTGGACAGGTGTACCTAATAAAGTGGCCAGTGAGTGTATGTGTATGTGTGTGTGTATGTACGTACATGTGTGTGTGTGTTTCCCATAGCTGCCTGCCCACCCACCTCCATGCAGTCATAGCCAGCAGGAAAGAGGGTGGTTTGCGGCCTGTGCTGGAGATGTGAGTACATGTGTGTGTGTATATGTGAGTATGTGTGTGTGTATGTGAGTGCGTGTGTATCTGAGTACATGTGTGTATGTGAGTATGTGTGTGTATGTGAGTGCGTGTGTATCTGAGTACATGTGTGTGTGTATGTGAGTACATGTGTGTGTGTGTATATGTGAGTACGTGTGTGTGTGTCACGCTCACCGCCGGCTCCACGCTCGCCGCTCCCGCCGCGTCCTCGGCTCCTGCTGCCGCCTCTCCCCGCGCTGGGTGCGCCCGCCGCCTCCGGCGTGCTCCCGTGGCGGGCGCGCGCTCACCTGCACGCCTGTCCTCCACCCCGCGCTCTGTCCCGGCATTCGGCCCGGGGCGCATGCGCACCCTGCGCTCCAGGTCCCACTACAGGCCTAGCCAGGCCTTCTCCCCGCCCTCCTGACCCTGCTGACCTGACCCAGAGACTCCTGCCTCTATAAGAGGCAGCCTCTTCCTCCAGCTCACCGCCTGATCATCACTTCCTCTCTCTGTGACTCTGGCTCCAGCCTGCCTGCCTTTTTCCCTGCTGCTCTTACCCTTTCCTCGTCCTCCCTGTCTAACCGTTCCTTGTGTTCCTCCCAGTGCCCGCCATCTCGTCTCCGTGTTCAGCCTGTGCCCTGCGTCTGACCCGTGTCTTGCCGTTCCAGCCTTGCCTGCCTGTATCCTTCAGCCTCCGTTCCTGGCCTCCAGTCCTGCCGGTTCCAGTCCAGCTCATCCTTCCGCCTGCCCGCTGCACCCTCTACTGTGCACCTCCGTCCTCGGGTACCAGCTGCCGTGGTGAGTAGTTTCCCCTGGGCCTGTCCCAAACACTCCCTGTATAGGGGGTGGTCCACCTGGTCCGCTCGCCCAGGGGAGGCTCGCTTGCCGCGGTCCAGTGGGTTCACCCTTGGGAATCCTTACAGAACGATCAGGCCATGGACCCCGCTGGTACTTCTACCCCGACCCAAAAGGAACTTCTGTTCCTGTGGGAAAATCAAGCGAGGATCATGTCGTTCCTCAAATCCATGGAGTCTCGTCTCTCGTCACTACAGGCCTCGGATCCAGGGAGTACCACCCAGATCGCCGGCCTCGAACAGGAGCTAGCCCAGCAGCGCGACACTCAGGCTCATATCCTGAACTACATGGCCTCGGTGGACAACCGCCTGCTGGCCCTCCAGACCGCGGCCGCAGCCCCGGCACAGCCTGCGGTTCCGCTCCCCTCCCCTCGGCTGGCTAAACCCCCGCGTTATAGTGGCGACCCCAAGATGTGTAGAGGGTTTTTAAATCAATGCCAGTTACATTTTGAGTTGCTGCCACATCAGTACCCCACTGACCGTGCCAAGGTGGCCTTCATTGTGTCCCACTTAGAAGGAGAGGCTCTAGCGTGGGTTAACCCCCTCTGGGAGAAAGACGATCCCGTGGTCACTCAACTCTCCTTTTTTCTAGACACCTTTCGTAAGGTGTTTGATGAACCCGGTCGCCTTGCCTCTGCTACCGAGGCACTATTCAATCTGCATCAGGGCACGCTTTCAGTAGGTCAGTACGCCATTCGGTTTCGCACCCTGTCCTCAGAGTTGGGTTGGAACAATGAGGCCTTGGTGGGAGCCTTTTGGCGGGGCCTTTCGGGGCGGATCAAGGACGAGCTGGCGGGGCGGGATACCCCCACCTCCTTGGAGGATTTAATCTCTTTGGCCACCCGCATCGACCTCCGCTTTCAAGAACGTTCCCGAGAGCTCGCTAGGGACAGGAGACCTCTCCTCGCTCCTCCGACCGCTCGGAGTCCACCTCGAGCCCGCTCGACTCCAGCCTCCATGCTCCCGCTACCGGAACCCATGCAAGTGGATCGCCTCAAACCGGTGGAGGAGCGTCGGAGAGAGAGGGTCGAACAGGGGCTCTGTTTCTACTGTGGGAGTGCGTCCCACTTTCTTCGTGCCTGCCCCACTCGTCCGGGAAACGCCTCCGCCTAGGACAGGTAAGAGAGGTCTTCCTAGGTAATTTTGACTCCTCTCTACCCTTGACCCTATCTGTCCTTTTGCACCTGGATTCTAAACGTTTTTCAGAATGGGCCTATATAGATTCTGGGGCGGCCGGTAACTTCATCCAACTTGAGGCGGTTAGGAGACTTGGAATTCCTGTCAGATCCCTGGAGACCCCTCGGCAGATTGCTTCGGTCGACGGTCAACCCCTGCGGGAGTCCGTTACTCAGGTTACCGAAGAGGTGGAGCTTCAGGTCGGAGCCTTACACCGGGAGAAGATAGTATTCTATGTGCTACCTTCTTTGTCCCATGCCATCCTTCTGGGACTTCCCTGGCTAAGGACCCACGAGCCTATCCTGGATTGGCGCTCTGGTGACGTTCTGCGATGGGGTCGACTTTGTCAAGATAAGTGCTTACTCCCTGTACAGCCGCCGAAATTTCCACGTCCTATGTCGATGTCTACCGAATTACCCTCCGCCTACTGGGCCTTTTTGGATGTCTTCGACAAGAAGGAAGCAGAGGTCCTGCCTCCGCATCGTCCATATGACTGCCCCATCGATCTGCTCCCCGGTTCTACGCCGCCTCGTGGTCGCATCTACCCGCTGTCTCCCTCCGAGACCCAGGCCATGTCCGAATACGTTCAGGAAAACTTGGCCAAAGGCTTTATTCGTAAGTCTTCCTCTCCTGCAGGCGCTGGGTTCTTTTTTGTCAAAAAGAAGGACGGGTCCCTGCGTCCCTGTATTGATTATAGAGGGCTCAACGTTATCACCATCAAGAATAAATATCCTCTGCCCCTCATCCCGGAGTTATTTGACCGTCTACGGGGTGCACGGATCTTCACTAAATTGGATCTTCGAGGGGCCTACAATCTGGTCCGGATCCGCTCCGGTGACGAATGGAAGACCGCCTTCAACACTCGTGATGGCCATTATGAATACCTCGTCATGCCCTTCGGCCTATGCAATGCCCCCGCAGTGTTCCAAGAATTTGTCAATGATATTTTCCGAGATCTTCTTTACTCCTGCGTGGTGGTTTACTTGGACGACATTCTGGTGTTTTCTCCTGATTTGTCCACACATCGAAAAGACGTGCGTCAAGTTTTACTTCGGTTGAGAACACATCGTCTCTACGCCAAGCTGGAAAAATGCGCCTTCGAACAGTCGTCTCTGCCATTCTTGGGTTATATCATTTCCGATTCTGGCTTGCGCATGGATCCGGGAAAAGTGTCTGCGGTACTCAACTGGCCGCGTCCTCAGGGAATTAAGGCTATCCAACGGTTCCTGGGTTTCGCCAACTATTACCGGCAGTTTATTCCGCACTTTTCCTCTCTGACTGCTCCCATCTCTGCTCTGATCCGAAAGGGAGCCGATCCTCACCACTGGCCTCCTGAGGCCGAGAACGCCTTCCGAACCTTGAGGCAAGCCTTTGCCACAGCCCCGGTGCTACATCGTCCAGAGGCGAACAAACCATTCACCCTAGAGGTAGACGCTTCTGCCACCGGAGCCGGTGCGGTTCTCTCCCAGAGATCTCCTTCCGGTCGCTTGGTGTCCTGCGGCTTCTTCTCCAAGACTTTCTCCCCTGCGGAGAGAAACTATACCATCGGGGACAGAGAGCTGCTTGCCATTAAGTTAGCCTTGGAAGAGTGGCGGCATCTTCTGGAAGGAGCGGTACACCCACTCCACATCTTCACCGACCACAAGAATCTAGCCTACATTCAATCAGCACAAAGGCTTAATCCCCGGCAGGCCCGATGGTCATTATTCTTTAACCGGTTCGACTTTGAGCTCCATTTCCGTCCGGGTGAAAAGAATCTCAAAGCGGATGCCCTGTCTCGATCCTTTCTGGTCACCGACAACGAGGAGGAGCTTTCACACATTGTGGAGCCAAGCAAGCTCATCGTAGTCGCGCCTGTTAACCTGACTTCCGTGCCCCCCGGCAAGACTTTTGTCCAAGATGATGACAGGAGGCGAGTTCTACATTGGGGTCATGCTACCAAGTTAGCGGGTCATGCCGGCCTCAAGAAGACATTCTCCCTCATCTCTCGTTTTTATTGGTGGCCTTCTTTGTCTCAAGATGTCCGAAGTTTCATCCTCTCCTGCCCATCGTGTGCCAAGAACAAGGTCCCACGTCAGCCACCCTCCGGTTTTCTGCATCCACTTCCGGTTCCCTCGGCTCCGTGGCAGCATATCGCGATGGATTTTATTACGGATCTACCGCGTTCCTCAGGTCACACGGTCATTCTGGTGGTCGTGGACCGCTTCTCCAAGATGGCCCACTTCATCCCTCTGCCCGGTCTTCCTTCCGCTCCTGACCTGGCGAGAATTTTTATATCTCATGTCTTCCGGATTCATGGCTTCCCCAAGCACATTGTCTCGGACAGAGGGGTTCAGTTTACCTCGCGTTTCTGGAGGGCTCTATGTAAGCTGATGGAGGTAACGTTGGACTTTTCCTCTGCTTATCACCCTCAGTCCAACGGTCAAGCGGAACGCACGAACCAGATCCTCGTAGCATACCTCCGACATTTTTCCAACGGCCATCAAGACAATTGGTCCAACTTGCTTCCTTGGGCCGAATTCGCTTTCAACAACCATACCAGCGAATCCTCCGCCAAGTCGCCTTTCTTTACGGTCTACGGTCAACATCCTGGTATACCTCTGCCGGTACTCCCGACCTCGGGTGTGCCGGCGGCCGATCTTCTGACCAAGGAGTTCTCCAGGGTCTGGCAGGAGACCAAAACCGCACTTAAGCGAGCACGAGACGGGTTCAAGAAGCACGCCGATAAGAAACGCCTAGATTCTCCGCTGTACCACCCTGGGGATAAAGTTTGGCTATCCTCAAAATTTGTTCGTCTCAAAATTCCCTCCTACAAACTGGGTCCCCGCTACATCGGTCCCTTTGAGGTTCTAGCCCGTATCAATGACGTTGCCTACAAGCTAAAACTCCCCGCTTCACTGCGGATTCCTAATTCGTTTCACGTTTCCCTCTTAAAACCGGTCATACTCAACCAGTTTCATGCTTCTACTGGCAGCGCTCCCGCGCCCGTTTCCGCACAGGATGTCTTTGAGGTTAAGGAAATTCTTGCTATGAAACGATCTAGAGGTAAAACTTTCTTTTTAATTGACTGGAAAGGTTTTGGCCCTGAGGAGAGATCCTGGGAACCCCGGGAGAACATTCAAGCTCCCCAGATTTTAGCTAAGTTTCTTTCCGGCCGTGGGAAGAGGGGGCGTAAAAGGGGGGGTACTGTCACGCTCACCGCCGGCTCCACGCTCGCCGCTCCCGCCGCGTCCTCGGCTCCTGCTGCCGCCTCTCCCCGCGCTGGGTGCGCCCGCCGCCTCCGGCGTGCTCCCGTGGCGGGCGCGCGCTCACCTGCACGCCTGTCCTCCACCCCGCGCTCTGTCCCGGCATTCGGCCCGGGGCGCATGCGCACCCTGCGCTCCAGGTCCCACTACAGGCCTAGCCAGGCTTTCTCCCCGCCCTCCTGACCCTGCTGACCTGACCCGGAGACTCCTGCCTCTATAAGAGGCAGCCTCTTCCTCCAGCTCACCGCCTGATCGTCACTTCCTCTCTCTGTGACTCTGGCTCCAGCCTGCCTGCCTTTTTCCCTGCTGCTCTTACCCTTTCCTCGTCCTCCCTGTCTAACCGTTCCTTGTGTTCCTCCCAGTGCCCGCCATCTCGTCTCCGTGTTCAGCCTGTGCCCTGCGTCTGACCCGTGTCTTGCCGTTCCAGCCTTGCCTGCCTGTATCCTTCAGCCTCCGTTCCTGGCCTCCAGTCCTGCCGGTTCCAGTCCAGCTCATCCTTCCGCCTGCCCGCTGCACCCTCTACTGTGCACCTCCGTCCTCGGGTACCAGCTGCCGTGGTGAGTAGTTTCCCCTGGGCCTGTCCCAAACGCTCCCTGTATAGGGGGTGGTCCACCTGGTCCGCTCGCCCAGGGGAGGTTCGCTTGCCGCGGTCCAGTGGGTTCACCCTTGGGAATCCTTACAGAGTGTATGTGAGTACGTGTGTGTATATGTGAGTATGTGTGTGTGTGTATATGTGAGTACGTGTGTGTGTATGTGAGTGCGTGTATCTGAGTACATGTGTGTGTGTATGTGAGTATGTGTGTGTGTATGTGAGTACGTGTCTGTGTATCTGAGTACATGTGTGTGTGTATGTGAGTACGTGTGTGTGTATATGTGAGTACGTGTGTGTGTATGTGAGTACATGTGTGTATATGTGAGTGTGTGTGTGTGTATATGTGAGTACGTGTGTGTATGTGAGTGCGTGTATCTGAGTACATGTGTGTGTGTATGTGAGTACATGTGTGTGTGTATGTGAGTACATGTGTGTGTGTATGTGAGTACATGTGTGTGTGTATATGTGAGTACGTGTGTGTGTATGTGAGTACGTGTGTGTGTATGTGAGTACATGTGTGTGTGTATGTGAGTACGTGCGTGTGTGTATGTGAGTACGTGTGTGTGTATGTGAGTACAGGTGTGTATGTGAGTACGTGTGTGTGTATGTGAGTACGTGTGTGTATATGTGAGTACGTGTGTGTATATGTGAGTACGTGTGTGTGTATGTGAATACGTGTGTGTGTGTATGTGAGAACGTGTGTGTACGTGAGTACATGTGTCTGTACGTTTGTGTGTACATGTGTGTGTATGAGTGTGTGTACGTGTGTGTGTGTGTGTGCACACGTGTGTATGTGTATGTACATGGTGGGCAGGCAGCGGCGGGTCCGGCGGGGGTCCAGCGGCGTGGCCAGCAGCAGCGGGTCCAGCGCCAGCAGCGGGGGGGTTCAGCGGCGGCGGGTCCAGCGGTGGGGGGTCCTGGCGGCGCCAGCGGGCAGCCTGCAGGAAAGACTGCGGCTTGCAGCCTGTGCTGGAGATGGGGTGCGGTGCCACCAGAGGGCGCCCGCACCCCATCTCTAGCACATGCTGCAAGCCACGGTCTTCCCTGCCGGCTGTGACTGCACAGAGGTGGGTGGGCAGGCAGCGGCGGGACCGGCGGCGGGTCCAGCGTCGGCGGCGGGAGGGGTCCGGTGATGGTGGGGGGGTCCCGACGGTGTCCCACTGGTGGTACTGTGGAAAGACCTGGTACCACCAGTGGGTGCCATATTGGAATACCGGTGCCATATTGGAATACCCAACACTTGGGTACTCCAATATGGCGGTCAGCGTACTTCCGGTGTGATGCCGTGGATTGTGAGATTCTGGGACATCCAGACGGAAGTGGATGACGGACAATTTAAGGCAATTATATATATAGATATGACCTTTGACCGCATGCCAATCGCTTATCTAACTGATACGATCAATTATTTGTTACTCAAGACATTAACATTATTTGTATATGTTTGTGTATTTTTATGCAGATTTTGCTTGAGAAAGGCTACTAACGCTGAAACATTGCAGGAATGTATCTGTCTACACCAAGGTAATTTTTTTGTTTTTGTTATGTGGTGGTGTTTTGCCTCATTTCATTTGACTATTGGTTAATAAATTCATCATATGAGTGCTGAAGTTTTTGTATTATTATTTGAACTTTTTTTCTTCAGAGCACCATAACCTTATTAGACAGTGAGCACCCCTTATATACTCTAAGGCCGGGATCACACGCAGCGAGATACGGCCGAGTCTCGCAGGTTAAAACCAAGCTCTGGCGCCGGCACTCCGGAGCGGAGCGTGCAGGAGCACAGCAATACATGGAGCTGCACACTGCGCTCCGGAGTGCCGGTGCCAGAGCTTGGTTTTAACCTGCGAGACTCGGCCGTATATCGCTGTAGTGTGACTCCGACCTATCAGTTTCTCCATCTTGTCGTCAGCCTGGAAGATCGGATCACACTATGATCACACTCTGATCATAGTGTGAATGGCATAACCTGTCTCATTCTCTGCATTGAGAGAATACACGGACGTCTGCACCTGTCCTTAAAGGGGGTGTCTCTCTTTAAGCTATAAGACTTGTGAATCCTCACATCACAAGCACTGTGAGGATTCTCCATTGCCGATGCAGGGAGCGACGGGGGTGTTGACTACATGGGTGCGGCCTTGCTGGTCGGAATATAGCCGGAAGTATGCCAATTGCATACGTGCGGTCACATGACTGCCTGCTTGTGGTGGTGGAGAATCTTTACAACGTGCAGTGTGTACATTGTGAGGATGCACAATTCTGCAGTCACATAGAGTAACTGCAAATTTGTAACCTAAGGTCGGAAACCCCTTTAACAATGTATCACAACGTGTCTGTTTCTTTTAACTTCACACACTACTTGGTTAGGTGCAAAATATATTAATTTCAACAAAATATATATATATAATTATAGACATTGAAAGAGCATAATAGTGAGCAAATACACAGTAGTTCAGAGTTGTACAAACATATAATCTGACACTTATACAGAGATGAGTGGTACTGCGCTGGTGCACTCTAGGCCGGGTTTACACTTGCATTTGGGCAGAGTGTGTAGGGCTGCGTACTTCCTCACTTAAGCTCTGCCTACTTCCGCAGGCATCCTGCATACCTATCTTTAACATTGGGTATGCAGGGACATGCCTTGTATGCAGATGCGTCCGCATGCATCATTTTGAAGAGCAAAAGGACGCATCCGCATACAATGCATGTCCCTGTGTATCCAATGTTAAGGATAGGCATGCAGGACGCCTGCGGAAGTAGGCAGAGCTTAAGTGAGGAAGTACGCAGCCCTACACACTCTTGCCAAACGCAAGTGTGAGCTTAGCCTTAAAGAGGATCTGTCATCCAATGAAAAGTGGTGAGGGTCTGTTGTTCATTCCTGTTGCTCCCTAAATATTCTGTTTTATGTTTGTTTTTGATTTTTTTTATTTCTTTATTCCACCATACTGTTCCAGATATATTGTTCTTTATTATTACTGAAATTTTTTATGGCATTTTCCAATCGGGCAAGACTCAAGACTCTGCATTACAGTATATCCCTGTGAGCCATGCCTCCATGCAGGGCCGGCGTTAGGGGCAGGCAGACCAGGCAGCTGCCTAGGGCCCCCGCTCCCCCAGGGGCGCACTGCTAGCGCCAGTTCTGCCGGTACAGTTTAATGCAATGATGGAGGGGAGAGCATCAGCTGACGCTCCCTCTCCCATCATTCTCCGCTCTGCCTCTGACACAGCGAGTGCGCGATGACGTCATCACGCTCTCACTGTGTGCCAGGCAGTGCAGGAGACAGAAGTCGGGAGCAGCGCGGGCACAAGGAGAAGAGGTGAGCAGTGTGTTTTTCTTTTTTTTTAATATATCAGTGTGAGTACTGGACTGTGGGGCCATTCGGGAGGGTGGCTATATACCATGCTGGGCTATATACTATGCTGGGCTAAATACTATACTGGGCTATATACCATGCTGGGCTGTATACCATGCTGGGCTATATACTATGCTGGGTTATATACCATGCTGGGCTATATAACATGCTGGGCTATATTCTATGCTGGGCTATATACCATGTGGTGCTGGGCTATATACAGTGCTGGGCTATATACGGTGCTGGGCTATATACTATGTGGTGCTGGGCTATATGCCATGCTGGGCTATATTTCATGTGGTGCAGGGCTGTATACCATGCTGGGCTATATACCATGTGGTGCTGGGCTATATACCATGCTGGGCTATATACCATGGTGGTACTGTGCTATATACCATGTGGTACTGGGCTACATACCATGGTGGGCTGTGCTATATACCATGTGGTATTGTGCTATATACCATGTGGTACTATGCTATATACATGGTGGTGCTGTGCTATATACCATGTGGTACTGTGCTATATACCGTGTGGTGCTGGGCTATATACCATGTGGGGCTGTGCTATATACTATGTGGTGCTGTGCTATATACCATGTGGTGCTGGGCTATATACCATGCTGGGCTATATACCATGGTGGGCTGTGCTATATACCATGTGGTACTGTGCTATATACCATGGTGGGCTGTGCTATGTACCATGGTGGTACAGTGCTATATACCATGGTGGTGCTGTGCTATATACTATGTGGGACTGTGCTATATACCGTGTGGTGCTGTGCTATATACCGTGTCGGGCTGGGCTATATACCATGTGGGGCTGTGCTATATACCATGTTGTGCTGTGCTATATACCATGTGGTGCTGGGCTATATACTATGCGGCTGTGTTATATACCAAGGGGGGTACATTTTACATTATATTCTATGGGGAGGCTGTGTCATATAATATGGGGGGGTTACATTATATTCTATAGGGATGTGGTCTGTATTATATTCTATTTGGGGCTACATTATGTTCTATGGGGGAGCTGTATTATATTTATTATATTCTATGGGGTGGTGATTGCATCATACTCTATGAGGGGGCAACATTATACTATATGAGGAGGCTACATTGTATTCTATAGGTGCTGCATTATATTCTATGGGGGGGACTAGTTTATATTGTATGGGGGCTTTATTATATTCTATGGGGGCTGCATTATACTCTATGAGGATGGCTACATTGTATTCTATGGAGGGACTGCATTATATTCTATGGGTGGGTTACATTATATTCTGTGGAGTGGCTGCATTATACTCTGAGGGATAGCTGCATTATGCTCTAAGGGGTGGCTGCATTATACTATAAGAGGGGGGCTGCATTATATTCTATGGGGGTTACATTATATTGTATGGCAGGGCTGCATTATACTCTGTGGGTTGGCTGCATAATGCTATATGTGGGATGCATTATACTGTATGAAGGACTATGGGGAATACATTATATGAAGAACTATGGGGTGAATTATACTATGGGAAGTGAATTGTACTACATGGATGACTATGGCGGTGCATTATGCTATATGGAGCACTATGAGGAGTGTATTATACTATATGGAGGACTATGGGGAGTGAATTATGCTATATGGAGGACTATAGGGAGTGTATTATACAATATGGAGGACTATGGGGAGTGAATTATGCTATATGGACGACTATAGGGAATGTATTATACAATATGGAGGACCATAGGGGATATTATATTATATGGAGGACTATGGGGCACATTATATAGTATGGAGGACTATGGGGTGTAAACTGTAGATGTGCTGCTGATAACATGATACTGTATGGTGATCTGTTAGTGATCCATTAGTGATTGTTCTGTTCCCATTATTCTTTCTCAGATGGTGGAACGAGGTCGGGAAACAAGTGTTGAACGACTTCAATAGTGTCGATCACACTCATTTAGTGTCCTGAACACAGCGCATGTAAATACAACCGAAATGTTTCTGTGTGATGTGCAATATGTTAGCATTTGGGGCCCCATTTTAAACTTTGCCTAGGGCCCCACTTTGCCTAAAACCGGCCCTGCCCCCTTGGTACAAAGACCATAACAATTATCATTCACTACATAAAAGTAGAAACAAATAAAAAATCCAGCATACTTGGGGAACAGTGGTAATAACAGCAAAATCTGGTCATTTTTGGCCACTTTTGACCTGATGATAGTTCCTCTTTATCTCTTTATATAGTGGAGGGAGATCAGATGCTGCAAGACTAGGGCAGACCTATGAGGTTTGCTTTGCTTGAACCTATACATTATAATGGAGGCTCAACCTATTGGTGATACTACAATATGTGCTATAATTGTTTTTCTTTTTATTTTCATGCCTTAAATTCTAAAGAGATTCTCCAGATTCCTTTGAACGGTCTAATTAGCCGGGCAGGGCCGCTGTCTGCATACTTTGCGATAAATTTGAAAATGTGAAAGGGGCTGTCGACCAATTTCCTTTGTGGATTTCTGACCTGTTATCAACTGTCATGTTATTTCCTTGGGTTGAATGTCAGAAAAATGTTCTACGCCTACAGTATTAAAAGTTCATTGCTGGCAACCTGACATGTACACCTCAAGCATCATACATGGTTAAGACTATAGCCAAACCAAAAAGGGAATATCTTGATTTCTCGTTGATATGACGTCAATGAGAACATGATCCATGACATAGTTCATATTATCTTTTTATATTTTTTATATATCATATCTGCCTCTTCTAACTTAAAGATATTCTTCCTTCTAAGTTAATTTGTTTTTCCATGTTACCATTTTCTTTATGCAAACTGTATCTTCAGAGACGAAGAGGACATGACCTCTCGCACCACCTATTGGATGCAGCAATGGTAAGAATAATATGGATCCTTTAATAAGCCTTACTACGTGACTTGCGCTAAAAGTCAAACCCGATACTTTACTTGCAGACACGTTTCTGGGTGTTTGTCCATATTAGGTGAAAAGCAAGAGGTCTGACCTGGCCTCTGACAAGAGACTAAGGGGTAACATCTATATTCGGGCGGCACGGTGGCTCAGTGGTTAGCGCTGCAGCCTTGCAGCGTTGGGGTCCTGCGTTCGAATCCCACCAAGGACAACATCTGCAAGGAGTTTGTATGTTCTCCCTGTGTTTGTGTGGGTTTCCTCCGGGTACTCCGGTTTCCTCCCACATTCTAAAGACATACTAATAGGGAATTTAGATTGTGAGCCCCAGTGATGATAATGTGTGCAAACTGTAAAGCGCTAAGGAATATGTTAGCGCTATATAAAAATAAAGATTATTATTATCTTTGTGTAGAGTGCCAAGCCGGCATAAGGAGACTTATAGGCCATACAATGCTCCTCTGGGAAATCTCTTCAGAGAGGAAGAAGACTAGAACTCCAGTGCCACCTACAGGAAATATCAATCTTAAGACTCCATACTCCCTTAATGAGCCTTGCCACACGACTTACAATTAATGCCAAACCAGATACTCTATTTGCAGATAGAGTTCTGACTTGGCTAGATGAGAGGCCTCTGACTAGGGTCCAAGTTGTAATATCTCTCCTTGTGAAGAGCGCCAAGCCAGCATAAAGAGACTTATAGGTCATAAAATACTCCTCTGGGAAATTAAACATGCAAATGATCTCTTCAGAGAGTAAGAGGACTAGAACCCCTTAACGAACCTTGCCACATGACAAAATTAAAGTCAAACCAGACACTCTATTTGCAGACATGTGATTCTGGGTGTTTGCTCTTCCTCAGTGCAAAGCAAGAGGTCCAATTTGTCTGGATGAGAGTCCTCTGATGGAGGTCTAAGAGGTAACATCTCTTCTTGTGGGGGAGAGTGCCAAGCAGACATAAGAAGACTTTTAGGCCATACAATGCCCCTCTGTGATATCATACTTATTTACAAATATAATATTCTTCTAATATTCTTACAGTGGGTACGGAAATTATTCAGAGCCCTTTAAATTTTTCACTCTTTGTTTCATTGCAGCCATTTGGTAAATTTAAAAAAAGTTCATATTTTTCTCATTAATGTACACTCTGTACCCGATCTTGACTGAAGAAACAGAAATGTAGAAATTTTTGTAAATTTATTAAAAAAGAAAAACTGAAATATCACATGGTAATAAGTATTCAGACGCTTTGCTCAGTATTGAGTAGAGGCAAGCACCCCTTTGAGCTGCTACAGCCATGCGTCGTCTTGGGAATGATGCAACAAGTTTTTCACACTTGGATTTAGGGATCCCCTGTGTCACGGCCCCCGGTCCTACCATCACGGACCCCGATCCCCCTGTCACGCTCCCAGCCCTGCGCCCCCGTGCGCGCAGCTATACTTACCTCGCCCGGCAGCCGCGCTCCCTCCAGCAGCCTCGCTCCCTCCAGCCCCGGCGTCGGCCTCTCTCTTCCTCCGGCCCGCGGCTGGTGACGTCACCGCGGGTCTCGCGCATGCGCTGTAGGTCGCGGCCGGCCCTCCACAGCTAAGCTGGTCTCCGGCGGTGCCCTGCCCCGATTGCACCGCTGGACCAATGAGGGCACAGCGGCAGCCATATCAGGCCGCCCTCCCCTAGTGGAGGCGCCTGACCGTGGTTGTTTCTTACAGTACCTCAGGCCCTGTGTTCTCGCCTGGAATCAGGCTCCCTGCCTAATCTCTGTGTTTGCTTCCAGCCCTGCTCCTAGTCCTGTGTCCGTGCCTGCTCAAGTCCTGTGTCCGTGCCTGCTCAAGTCCTGTGTCCGTGCCAGCTCCAAGTCCTGTGTCCGTACCTGCTCCAGTTCTGTGTCCGTACCTGCTCCAAGTCCTGTGTCCGTACCTGCTCCAGTCCTGTGTCCGTGCCTGCGCAAGTCCTGTGTCCGTACCTGCTCCGTGTCCTGTGTCCGTACCTGCTCCAGTCCTGTGTCCGTGCCTGTCCAAGTCCTGTGTCCGTACCTGCTCCAGTCCTGTGTCCGTGCCTGCGCAAGTCCTGTGTCCGTACCTGCTCCAAGTCCTGTGTCCGTACCTGCTCCAGTCCTGTGTCCGTGCCTGTGCAAGTCCTGTGTCCGTGACTGCTCAAGTCCTATGTCCGTACCTGCTCCAAGTCCTGTGTCCGTACCTGCTCCAGTCCTGTGTCCGTGCCTGTTCAAGTCCTGTGTCCGTGCCTGCTCGAGCCCTGTGATCCATTCCGAGCCGCCCCTCTTGGTTCCGGCTGCCGTGGCATTCGAGTCTCTGGTCTTGCGCCAAACGATCCCTGTATAGGGGTCGGTCACACCTGGCTGCTCGTCCGGGGCCCCTCGGTGCCACGGTCCAGAGGGTCCACTCCAGGGAAATTCCGCCTTACTGTGTGCGGTGCTAACACCATGCCATTCTTCCTTGCACATCATGTCCAGTTCCGTCAGGTTGGATGGTGACCAATGTTGGACAGTCATTTTCAGGTCTCTCCAGAGATGCTCAATTGGGTTTAGGTAAGGGCTCTGGCAAGGCCTGTCAAGAATGGTCACAGAGTTGTTCTGAAACCATGCTTTTGTTAATTTAGCTGTGTGCTTAGGGTCTTTGTCTTGTTGGAAGGTGAACCATTGGCCAAGTGTGAGGTTCAGAGCACTCTGGAAGAGGTTTTCATCCAGGATATCTCTGTACTTGGCCACATTCATGCTTTCTTCAATTGAAACCAGTTGTCCTGTTTCTGCAGCTGAAAAACACCACCATAGCATGATCCTGCCACCACCATGTTTCACTGTTGGGATTGTGTTGGGCAGGTGATGAGCAGTGCCTGTTTTTTTCCCCACATACCACTTAGAATTATCACCAAAAAGTTCTATCTTAGTCTCATCAGACCAGAGAATCTTATTTCTCATAGTCTGGGAGTCCTTCATGTGTTTTTTAGCAAACTCTATGCAGGCTTTCATGTCTTGCACTGCGGAGAGGCTTCCGTTGGGCTACTCTGCCATAAAGGTCTGACTGGTGGAAGGCTGCAGTGATAGTTGACTTTGTGGAACTTTCTCCCATCTCCCTATTCAATCTGTGAAGCTCAGCCACAGTCATCTTGGGGTTCTTCTTTACCTCTCTCACCAAGGCACTTCTCCCATGATTGCTCTGTTTGGCTAGACAGCCAGGTCTAGGAAGACTTCTGTTGGTCCCAAACATCTCCTTTTTAAGGATTATGGAGGCCACTGTGCTCTTAGGAACCTTGAGTACTGCAGCAATTCTTTTATAACCTTGGCTTGATCTGTGCCTTCCCACAATTTTGTCTCGGAGCTCCTTGACCAGCTCCTTTGACCTCATGATTCTCATTTCGTCTGACATGCACTGTGAGGTCTTATATAGACAGGTGTGTGCCTCTACAAATCAAGTCCTATCAGTTTGATTAAACACATCTGGACTCCAATGAAGGAGTAGAATCATCTCAAGGAGCATCACAAGGAAATGGACAGCATGTGACTTAAATATCAGCAAAAGGGTCTGAATACTTATGAACATGTGATATTTCAGTTTTTCATTTTTAATACATTTCCAAAATTTTCTACATTTCTGTTTTTTCAGTCAAGATGAGGTGCATAGTGTACATTAGTGAGAAAAAAAATGAACTTTTTTGAATTTACCAAATGGCCGCAATGAAACAAAGAGTGAGAAATTTAAAGGGCTCTGAACACTTTCCGTACCCAATGTATATTTTGTCAGATGCTAAATGTTGAAATTATGTATTAAATAAATATATATATATATACAGTCATATGTAAAAGTTTGGGCACCCCTATTAATGTTAACCTTTTTTCTTTATAACAATTTTGGTTTTTGCAACAGCTATTTCAGTTTCATATATCTAATAACTGAAGGACTCAGTTATATTTCTCGATTCAAGTGAGGTTTATTGTACTAACAGAAAATGTGCAATCTGCATTTAAACAAAATTTGACCGGTGCAAAAGTATGGGCACCATTATCATTTTCTTGATTTGAACACTCCTAACTAATTTTTACTGACTTCCTGAAGCACTAAATTGGTTTTGTAACCTCATTGAGCTTTGAACTTCATAGCCAGGTGTATCAAATCATGAGAAAAGGTATTTAAGGTGGCCACTTGCAAGTAGTTCTCCTATTTGATTCTCCTATGAAGAGTGGCATCATGGGCTCCTCAAAACAACTCTCAAATGATCTGAAAACAAAGATTATTCAACATAGCTTTTCAGGGGAAGGATACAAAAAGTTGTCTCAGAGATTTAACCTGTCAGTTTCCACTGTGAGGAACATAGTATGGAAATGGAAGAACACAGGTACAGTTCTTGTTAAGCCCAGAAGTGGAAGGTCAAGAAAAATATCAGAAAGGCAGAGAAGAAGAATGGTGAGAACAGTCAAGGACAATCCACAGACCACCTCCAAAGACCTGCAGCATCATCTTGCTGCAGATGGTGTCACTGTGCATCGGTCAACAATACAGCGCACTTTGCACAAGGAGAAGCTGTATGGGAGAGTGATGCGAAAGAAGCCGTTTCTGCAAGCACGCCACAAACCGAGTCGCCTGAGGTATGCAAAAGCACATTTGGACAAGCCAGTTACATTTTGGAAGAAGGTCCTGTGGACTGATGAAGCAAAGATTGAGTTGTTTGGTCATACAAAAAGGCGTTATGCATGGAGGCTAAAAAACACAGCATTCCAAGAAAAACACTTGCTACCCACAGTAAAATTTGGTGGAGGTTCCATCATGCTTTGGGGCTGTGTGGCCAATGCCAGCACCGGGAATCTTGTTAAAGTTGAGGGTCGCATGGATTCAACTCAGTATCAGCAGATTCTTGACAATAATGTGCAAGAATCAGTGACGAAGTTGAAGTTACGCAGGGGATGGATATTTCAGCAAGACAATGATCCAAAACACCGCTCCAAATCTACTCAGGCATTCATGCAGAGGAACAATTACAATGTTCTGGAATGGCCATCCCAGTCCCCAGACCTGAATATCATTGAACATCTGTGGGATGATTTGAAGTGGGCTGTCCATGCTCAGCGACCATCAAACTTTACTGAACTGGAATTGTTTTGTAAACAGGAATGATCACAAATACCTTCATCCAGGATCCAGGAACTCATTAATAGCTACAGGAAGCGATTAGATGCTGTTATTTTTGCAAAAGGAGGATCTACGAAATATTAATGTCACTTTTATGTTGAGGTGCCCATACTTTTGCACCGGTCAAATTTTGTTAAAATGCAGATTGCACATTTTCTGTTAGTACAATAAACCTCATTTGAATCCAGAAATATAACTGAGTCCATCAGTTATTAGATATATAAAACTGAAATAGCTGTTGCAAAAACCAAAATTGTTATAAAGAAAAAAGGTTAACATTAATAGGGGTGCCCAAACTTTTACATATGACTGTATATATATTTTGACTCAGTTTTTCAGAAAAGCTGTTTGCGTTTATGTTCACATTTAGATGTTGACCAAGGATATCAAATTTTAAAAGCAGAAAATGATCTTAAAGTAACTAAAACTTCAAGAAAAGTACTTTCACTCTTGGTAAATAGTAATCAACAGGTAGAGGCAAAGTCCTGACTGTGTAAAGTCAAATTTAGTTTATAATTAGTTTTACTTACTGTAGATCAGATATCAGCTATTGAATTCCACCTGAATTTTGAGCTGCAGGATGGCAAAACAAAAAAATGTGTCATATAGTCTCATGGAACTTTCATTAATTCATTCCTAATTCCAAATATTGCAATTAAATGGATTTTCTGGCAACTTATGACAGAATGTCTGGCAGACCAAAGCTTACACCCAGAAATATTTGCTGCCACAGGTGCTGAAAGCAAGGCTTGTGGAAATTGACTGACTGCACAAAAAATGTCTAAAATCTAATATATAAAGCTCAAAGTGTGTGTGTGTGTATGTATGTGTGTGTGTGTGTGTGTGTCCGGGATAGGCATCCGCACCGTCGCAGCTACAGCCACAAAATTTGCCACAGTCAGACGTCTGGACCCCGAGAGCGTCCTAAGCTAGGTTGTGAGGCGAAATTTTAACCCCGCGCGTTCCAATTCACCAAACAATTTTGCCCCTATCTACATACTGGGGAAAAAGTGTGCGCGCGTCAAGCCCCGCCCCTCATTATGATGTCATAATGCCCCTATCTACATACTGGGGAAACAGTGTGTGCGTATCAAGCCCCGCCCCTCATTATGATGTCACAATGGTTGCCATGGCGACGCTGATCTCCTCATTTCCCACCACTCATTATGATGTCATAATGGTTGACTATGGGATGGAGGACGTGTAATGGGTATATGGGCACTGGACTGTGGGATGGTGGATATGTATGACGGGTATATGGGCACGGGACTATGGGATGGAGGATGTGTGATGGGTATATGGGCACTGGACTATGGGATGGAGGATATGTATGATGGGTATATGGGCACGGGACTATGGGATGGAGAATATGCATGACGGGTATATGGGCACGGGACTATGGGATGGAGGATGTGTGATGGGTATATGGGCACTCGACTATGGGATGGAG
Source organism: Dendrobates tinctorius (assembly GCF_039654945.1). Classification (NCBI taxonomy): domain Eukaryota; kingdom Metazoa; phylum Chordata; class Amphibia; order Anura; family Dendrobatidae; genus Dendrobates; species Dendrobates tinctorius. The sequence continues at coordinate 28,070,924 of NW_027361700.1, forward strand.
GATATGTATGATGGGTATATGGGCATGGGACTATGAGATGAAGAATGGGTATATTGGCACTCGACTATGGGATGGCGAATATGTATGATGGGTATATGGGCACGGGCCTATGAGATGGTGAATATGTATGATGGTATATGGGCACTGGACTATGGGATGGAGGATGTGTGATGGGTATATGGGCACTCGACTATGGCATGGAGGATATGTATGATGGGTATATGGGCATGGGCCTATGGGATGGAGGATGTGTGATGGGTATATGGGTACGGGACTATGGGATGGAGGATAATTATAATTTGCTATAACTAACCACAGTTAGTTACTATGCCTGGGCAGCGCTGGGCTCTTCAGCTAGTACATAATAAATGTGAAGTAAGGCTAGATGTACGTAAGCAGTATGGGGCATAGTAAGTATTAGTACAGTGGGGTCAAATCCAGTGACGGTCAGCCTTGTTAGTTTGTCATAAATCAGATGGGTAAACATCAGGGTAATGTTCCAACCTTTCTCTTTGGTTCACAACTCTTCCGCACACTTAGGTACATGGGTATTTGGAGTGAGTATTCAACTTCAACACATTATTATCCAGAGGAAAGTTAAAGAATAACATGAATGGGTTTTAAGGTAATTATCCTCCAATAGAAGAAAAAAAATCCTTCCAAACCCCAATTTAGCAATCGGTATAAAATCCTGGATTTAATAATTATGTCCAGACAATCATGATCTCTAGTGTGTACTGCTGTCTTGCCTACAAGAGAACCTCAAGATCATTGGTAATTAGCCCATCAAGATAAGTCACATCCAAGTTTAGCGGTGAAAAATCTGATTAGATGTTTTAGAAATCACTACTACTATTTCAGCTCAGGGACCATCATGTGTTGTCGAAGGCTTCAAGGGAAGTCCGGAAATAAATTCACGATTCCTTGCATTACAGACTGCATGAGTCCCGGGAAAGTTTATTTTTCCATAAACTGAGCTGTGTGAGGGCAATGTTTTGACCACTTTTATTTATTTTTTTTGCAGAGATACAAGCCATTTAGATTTTTATTTAATCAAATCTGTAATCTGTTTTTTTTGGCATGACTTTATGTTTAATGAAGAAAAACGAGATTTTAATTTTTAGTTTTTCAATTTAAATAATATTTTTGTTTTTACTTTTTTTAGTCTTGATTGCAGAATATATCTAACATGACAGTTTACTATGAAGCCCTGTGGTTGCATTTTACAGGAGTATTAATATGTCAACTTTTGGGCTTTTCAGCAGGTTGTTTGCTGCCATGCTACCTCATTATTATCTCAAATGGTACACCTTTGGGACTGCGTGTTATAAGTGCCGCTGCCCAAGATTGTTAGTAGCAAAGATGTTAGCTCTGAATGTTGCTGTCACTGGCACATGCTTTATAGTGCATTAATAATGAAGAAAAAATGAGTAATTCTAAAGCAGCAAGGAATAGAAACCAGTTACGCTATATTACTGGTCAATTGCAATGAGTTTGCCCCTGTTCCTGTTGGCACTGCTCTTATATTTCCCACACCTTCATCAATTACTTCTCTTCATTATTCACAGACTGCTACACTCACCTTCTTCAGTGCTGTGGTTGTCCAACACTCACTATTTGAAGTAGTTATCCAATGTTTTAGATATTTCTAACTCCTATCTCCTTTGCAGAGCTGTGAGCTTTGACATCCTCTCTCTGTCCCGAATTACCAAAAAATTGCTGCTGCATTTCCAGCCTCGGCCATTATACAAGCTATGAAAACCCTCCTGACGGGCTAAACTATACCATCTGATATGATTGCTGCCAATCATCATGGTGAAGCCTGCGCGCCTGCACCGAAGATATTGTGACCCTTTAACGACTGATGCAATTATCTGCTTTGTGTAAAATGGTAACTGGAATATTTTAAGTGATTTATGCAAATTGAATCTCAAATTGTTTATGTTCACTGGGCCAGGTGAAGTTCATAAAATTTGACATGAATGTGATTTGCAGCAATTTGATTAGCTTATATCTAATCTAAACCCTCAAAGACCATTGTTAAAATGGTTGATCTTGAAATCAGATGTTTCCACAAAGTAATATAATATAAAACTTACAGTATCAGTGACTTTTATCATAATTCATATAATTTAGGGCGTTATCTTGGACTTTTTCCCTTTGTTGTCATGTTCATTGACAGCAGCTCTCCACAGTTAGGCACTAGGGATCCAGCTGTCAATCATCATGACATCATCAGTGACAAAGAAGAGCGTACGACAAGTAACTGCTCTGTTGACGTGAAATCACAGGAGGCAGAAGAATTACCTCCAGGTGGCGGCAGCACAGACAGGTGCTAGCAACTAACTCCCTGTAAGTGCTTAGCCCCATAGAGAAAAAACCTCCTGGATAACCCATTTCAATGATCGCTTGTGTCAGCCCAATGTCCATATTGTTCCACAAGAGTTAGAAAGGAGGGGGCAGCATTTCTAGTCTAGTCTTCATCTGGAAGAAAGATTTTTCTTTATCAAACATATAATACAAACATGTAATATAAAGGAAGCATTTTTATTGTCGCTACTTATAAATGTATATGGTGGCATACAATGGTATTTATGATGACAGCAGAAAATACCAGGATGATCACCAGCAGCAATGGTAACCACAATTGGTGGTGAAGCCAAATCTTGTAAAGTTTGTCATAACTCTTGTGAGTAGTCTTCGGGTTAACTTTCCAACTTTTCTCTTCAGTTCACAGCTCTTCCGCACACTTAGGTACATAGTATTGAGGGTGAATAAAGTTTTTCAAATTCAACCCATTAGTGTTCCAGAGGAAGGCGAAAGAAAAACCCCTATAAGTTATGTGTGAAGTAATTGTCCTCATGTAGGGGAAAAAAATTCCTTCCTGACGCCAAATTTGGCAATCGGAATTAATCCCTGGATTTACCCATGTCCTGTCTATGAGGATATCTTAAGTGTGCCAATGGTCGTATCTGGAGGACAACCTGAAAAATGTCTTTTTTCTTACAGAAAGTTATTAACCCATCGGGATAAGTCACATCCAGGTTTAGCCTTGATAACTCCCAATAGAGGTTTGAGCAAGCTTTCTTATTTTCAGCTCAGGGACCATCATGGGTTTTCAAAGGCTTCAAGTCAAGTCCGATATATGGTCCGCTATTCCTCGCATTACAGGCTGCATGAGTCCTGTGAAGGTATTCTTCATAGAAACACGAGATAGGGACACCATAAAAGGTTGTTTTAGTATTTCATGGAATTAATCATTGAGCGCTGTGCTGTAATCTCATGAATGGTCTGTGGAGTTCCTGGGGGCAGATCTTGCATTTCACTGGTTGCCAGCATAATTACTCCAGAGGGGTCTGGAGTACAGGCTTCTGCTCTGATGGCTGTAGAAAGAAAATATCATATTTGAGAATTGTTTCTGTTGCTGCTTAACATTTAAACATTTTACATGAGTCTTGACTGCAAAAGACTGTGGCCTAATTCATTAACAAGCTGTTCACGAGCCTTACTGAAGGGGCGAGACAGAGTAAGATGCGCCTAATTTATTAAGAAGAATATGACACTTAATGAATTAGGCTCATTTTATCACTGGTGTGCACCTTCTTGCGACTTAACAGAAATCTTACTCCTAGCAAGCACTTGGGTACTTTTCTGTCATAAGATACACCACTAAATTGGCGGACATTTTGAATAATTTATCGCCACACCTTGTCACTCCCATGCATTACTCATTTTTGGGGGATGTGGTTGAGACTCTTATGCTACCTTTCATAATGTTTTACACCAGAAATTTAGTGACACTAAACTGGGAAAACATTTCCTATGTTTCTATGGATTACAGAGCCTGGTATAAAGGGTGGTGGTATTTTAAGGGCTTCCAGATCCTCCCAATCTATGTGCTGGAAAAAGGGATGCTGTCTAATGCAGCCATTTATTCCCAGTCGCCTGCTTGGGTCCTCACAGAGTAGCTGTAAAGAAGAACAAATTCTATAGTTAGTATCTGGATATACAATATGATGTCAATACTATATGTGATGCCCTCCCATTCCAGTGTCAGTTGTATATCTCTGTGTGAGGCTCTAACAGTTGCCCCTATAGTGTTGATAGCATCCTTCCATGACACCATCATAAATGACAGTTTTTCTCCTCTTTAGGTCTTCCCATGCCCGTTCTGTAATCTCAGATTAATTGGATCATGATCTATTTTTTGGCGACTATTGTAATAAGGAATCAACATAGAGGCTTGAGCTTACAACAATTTATCTTACTGAAAATTGTTAGGGACGGCAGAACGCAATAAATATTAAATAACAGAAAGTGCGTTCGCCACCCGGGGTCCACCGTGCAGAGGTGTTAAACTGCTGCTATATAATGGCAGATGCACAATATGGCGGTATAGCACACGCGGGTTGAACATCACCTGGCGTGTGCTGGCGAGCTCTATTAAGATCACAGAGACGCCTAAGGCATAAACATAAATTCCAAGCCTGTTGACCTCACAGGTCTCATCGGAGTGCACGCACGGTATATGGTCACAGGACTCGGGCCCTAGACACAGCGTCAGTGTCCGTCTAGACCTACCGTGCGTGCGGTGTCACTACCGCGGACGCCAACAAGTGCTGCTGACTGCAGCGCATTGACTAACCAAGCCGCTATATGACAATGCCCAAAGGGGGCGTACTGTCGGGCGCTAGTTCTGTGGAGATGTGCACTGAGGCCTGTAGCGTGCCACTGACTGTCGCTGACTCTATGACTAGTCCCTATCCACACACGTAGTATCAGAGGGAGGGGATCTTAATGAGTCATTCGCAGGTACATGCATCCATCATCATTTACACAGACTAGAGTCTATACCAGCGCATGGCCGAGCGGCCATGCGTACCATTTATAGCCGGGACCTTCCTGAAGCTTCCAGATGCCTGAGATGGACCAATCAGATCACGAGAAGGACCTGAGCAGGTGACTCCCGATCTCCAATGGGAGATCGTCTAATGAGCATGCCCAATAGAGTGACGGGAGGACTTAGCCTCTGGAGTGGCTTGCTGCTGAGCAGTCTGCATTGCTATTGCTGGCCCATAGGTGGCAGCAACAGCCAGACCCACAGAGCTGGTCTGAGCAGAGCGTCTGGAACGCCGGGACTGCTGTGCAGGCTCCTGAGCGGTCGGTGGAGAATGGGAGACTGCTGAATGCAAGGTTCTGGATTCCTGCTGTGCAGTTGCAGGAACCCGACGCCTAACAGAAAACTGCTCAATTATTTTGTGTAACATCCCTGTGCTAAGAACTAAGCATCTGCTCCTGCTCACCTCCTCAACGATATTTTTCGTGTCAGAGCCCAAAGAATATGTGGGCACTTCAGACGAATTCAAATAGCAGATTAGATCTCCTGTTATCATCTGGTACAGGATGATGCCAAAGGAGAACCAGTCAGCAGCTGCATTGTACTTCTTTCCTGTAATGACCTGTAAAGAAGAAGGGAAGACCTCATTACATGCTATAGACAATAATGAAGCTTTGTATGTTTATATATATGAAGCTCCAACTAGTGTTCCTGATGTATAGAGACTATTGAATCCTCCAATGTCCTGTCTCTATCAATCCCACTAAAGATTATTACTCTACGATCCATACGCTCACCTCTGGAGCCATGTAGCCCGGTGTTCCTGCTCCTCTAGATACTCCATCCATTTTATTGACGGCCAATCCAAAATCAGCAATTTTTAGATGACCGGAGTCAGCAATCAGAACATTATCTGGTTTTAAGTCTCTGTGTAATAAAAAGTAAATATATTTATCATGGAACATGTATGATTATACAGAGTGTATAGTATATGTAACAAGTAAAATATGATCATCTACTGTTGTTCTGTAGCTTGTCTTCTGGTGAGGAGAAGCACAGAGATGTGACCACAGTTCAACAGAAAATGTGCATGGAGGGGAAGAAATGGATTTACCGATGGATGAAGCCTTTTTTGTGCAGGAACTGGAGGCCTGATGCTATCTCAGCTGCATAGAATCTGTTGGGGAAGAAATAAGGAAAAAATTACGTTTTGGATCTTACAGATGAAGTCATCTATGATGTATGTAATGGGATAAAGGGGACACAGAGTTATCAGCAATGTTGTAATGAGTGCCTATATGTATTGTACTGTGTCATATATAGAAGATTAGAGGATCCATAGCAATGATCACTCTGGATGGTCCAAATTTGGGAAGAACCCCATTCTTCACCAATGGACTGCCTCTGTGGTAAAACACCTCTTTTAATGGGACATAAATAGTTATGGTAATGCTATTATGAAAATTTTCATCAAAATCAGCCTAGAATATAGATATAAAACCATTATGCTTACTTTGCAGTGCTAAGTGGGAAACATCCTTGTTTTTGTAGGAAGCGCTTCAGGTTTCCTCCAGAAGCATAGTCCATGGCAAAACACCAGTGCTTCTACAAGAAGATGGTGAAGAAACAGTCATTTACATTTTTGCACATATTCTTTAGATATCCTAGAAAAAGTTTGAAAACAACGATGGTTTTACCTTAGTTTGGAAAGTTATGCAGCTGTTCACCAAGAAAGGATTTTCAGGCTTCAGCTGAAGGAGCTTCTTTTCCATTAGGAGTTGTTCATCTGCTCTAGCTGAAGCTCCTTTGGTCACAATCTTTATCGCCAGCATCTTCTTGGTGATGTTATCAAATGCTTTGAAGACCTATATAGGACAGAGACATGGCGTGTCAGTGGCGTGGATGATTCAGTGATAGGCTCAGTTTTATATTTATTTTTATATTCTATAATGCAGCAACTTACTTTTCCAAAGGCACCTTCGCCAATCTTGTTCTGAAACGTAAATCTTTTGGCAGAAATAACGTTTTCGTCACTTGAACAGGTCTGAGGGGCAGTGCTCGGTCCTATTGGCATAAAATAACACATTATTGGTTTATATAGAAGTAAATATTACAGGAACGTACAATGAATAAAACAAGCCCCACATTTCCAGGAACTGTTGAGCAGACTGTAAAAAGCTGCTCTAGTGTATGTGCACACTTTTTTGTCCTGTTTTTTTTGTGCTTTTTTGTCTTTCAGAGTTTTTGCTGCAGATTTCACATGCAATAAACAGTGGGGAAAATCTGCAGCAAAACCAATGAAAAAAACACAAATTCAACAAAAACATGGCAAAAACATATGTATCCTGCAAGCACATGAGGTTTTGCAGATGAATTTTCTGCTTAGAGCCCTCCATGTGTTCATATATATTAATAAAATATTGATGTTGATTGCAAGAAAAGTTTGGGGAAAATATTGTTTTAAATCAATTAGAATTGCAACTAAAGATAAATAAATATATAAAAAAAGTTTGCTAATTTCTTTATTTCCAACATCCCCACTTACAGCTCTATAATAAACCTATCTGTGATTTATAATTGCCTTATTTATAGAAAGCCTTTTTGTCCTACCTGGCCTTGGTTCCTCTTCCTCCCTTGCCTTCGAACCGCTATTGTTAGGCCTTTTTATGGACCCACATGAGCCATCTTCTTCCCTCTTTCTCTTTTCTCCTCCTTTACTGAGGTCTTTACCATGTACCTTATCAGGACATGGTCTCTTGTTTGAAGGCTCCAGTGATTTCGACCCATCTCTTTGCATCTCTCGGTCTCCATGATGCTCTTCAGAATATGGTCTTTTATTTGATGGTCTTGATGTTTTAGACCCATTCTCACTTGCCTTCATATCCCCATGTACCTTCTCGGGACATGGTCTTTTATTTTCAGGGCCAGATGACATTGACCCATCTCTATGTCTTTTCCTCTGTCCATCTGATTTAGGGCCTTCTTTGTTTTCTTTAGAGAACCCCATTTCAAGAATATCGCAGTGTCAATAGACGCGCAACCGTTCACAGCAATCGCTAGTTGAACAATGACCCGAATGTTGTCTGAATTCCATTTTAGAACCATGTGATGTCATAGAAAGCATTGTTGTGTCACAGCTCTGGTGGGAGCCCATCATGTATATTGTGACCACTGACCCATTATGATGTAAACACGCAATATATGCATAATGAATGAGAACCTTATATGGATATTTCTAGTTATAGAATTTACCTTTATTATACGGGATGAGAGAAGTAATATGGATGAACATGGCTGGGCTCCATGTCTGCACGGTCTTACATGGTGTCAGTTTTGAATACAGTATATGAATTATTTGGTTTACTGTATGCTAGCTCTGTCTTTTGTGGTCTTTAAATAGGATAAAAAGGAGCCAAATGTGGTTTATCCACACTGCTGGTAGGCAATGAAGATATAATTGGAAATATAATAAAGGATTTTTTATTTCATGTTATTTAGTCAACGCATTTCAAAGTCGTTCCACACTTCTTCCTCAGAACACAAGCTGTAGATCGTTGCTGGGCTGGATGTCTGGAGGGTCTTACACGGTGTAGTTTTTGAATACATTATATGGATTATTTGGCTTATTGTATGTTACCTCTGTTTTTGGTGGTATTCCACATAGATGTAACCTCGCATTGCATCAAGGGATACCACTTTGTATCTTCTAAAGTAATCCATTAGAAGATAAAAGTTGCAATCTATGACATGGTGCGCAGGCCTATACAGGCAGTAGACATCACGTCACAGGATACAACCTGTAATGTAGTTTTTAATTAATTTTTTTGATTAATTTTTTGATTAATTTATAGTATCTAGATGACATGTTGGCTTCTTCCATCTAATATTTCGATGAATTACATGAGATTAGAAAATTTGATCCTTTATGTCTGGAATTACGTCTGTAGTTAGGGAACGTTCGGGGTGACAGTTTTGTGAAACCTCGGGAGATGCAGCCTGCAGGGCACTTACATTCCGTATCCAGTACATGGTGGAATTATTCATTAAACACATTTTCCACTGTTAGGAACGAGGACTCACAATGCTCTAAAATGCCTAAAATAACAAACAAAGTAGATACTCAATTTCTTACCCTTCCCAGTTCAAGAGATGGCTCTAAGAATTTTGGTTGCACTGGTGACGTCACGTCGACAGCTCACGTCATTGCTGTAAGTAATCACTGGCCATATATCAAAAAGAAAAACCAGATTTGGCTCACCACTGATATCTAATATATATATCCACCTTCACATGAGATTCCAAATATTCAGAAACCCCATCAGCTAGGGATCTTACTATAGTTCCATTAAAACAAGGTCCTGAACTCTCCAGTAAAATCATTCCTCTTTATTTGAAATCCATTTCAATTATCTCCATGGCAGAATGGCAAAATATCGTTGACTATTTTCTACCAACTGTTCTTAATCGTAACTTATCACAGAGTGACCAACAGTTTATAAAACCGCTAACATCTTGTGTTGAATTTCATGATCCACAGTGCTTCATTTTTAATCGTCGTTTTCCTCCAATCCTCTCCCTGTCTGGGTCTCTTAACCTTAATAAATACAAAGAAGGAGAAAGTGTTCAGGGTTCCTGAATGGAACTGTGAGAAGTGCTTTTCCGCAACTGAAGTATTAGTAATTTTTTTGTTTTATTTTTATATCAGAAATAATTTCTGCAATTTTACTTTTCAATTTTCTAGTAGTACAACCATTGCACATGAGGTCACACTGTGTACGTAATATTACATGAAGTGTCGCAATTGATAAAGTAATTAATCTGAAATGTCTTTGAGTCCCTGTTTCTTATTACGTCAGTTCTTACAGCGTATTTCCATACAGTGCATTTATTCCCTCCACATTTAAAAAAAAAAAACCCTTCTGGGATAACCAAGTTTTACAAAATTGGCTTTTATTCTCAGATTAGGTGACAAAGATTTTACTTTTTTTTTTAGCAATCTATGTTTGATTTTTTTTGTTGTATAGATAAAAGGCTTAGCTTACAGCGATTTCTCTTGGCCCTAATCATCTCTCTATAGGGAATAGTGCAGATGGTATGTCTGGGAGGACAACTAAGGGGGTGTGCATACGGTGCGGATTCTGCTGCGGATCTGCAGCGGATTTGCCTCTGCAGATTCTGCAGCGGTTTGACACCTGCTCCATTGTACAGGTGTCAAAATGCAATAGTTTGTGCAATAGTGTAATTGTCTTGCTATCTTTTACCTTCTCTTCATATCAATTACGTTTATTGGCGAGGGGACTAAATTATGTGCCTTGAAAGCAGATTGGGGACATACATACAGTATACTGTTTGCATCGGCCACCCGGTATTGTGTAATCCTGTGTGCAGCGAGTGGCCCCCTAGGGAGAGCAAGATGGTTAACTGTTGCCCCTTCACTTACATACGTAATAACAAAATATTTAGATACTAGCTGAAGAGCCCAGCGCTGCCTGGGCATAGTAACTAACTACGGTTAGTTATAACAAATTATAATGATTATATCTATTTATATATATAAAGCTGAGTGTATAGCCCCGCCCACTCCGCATAGCCACATTCACTATAATATCCCACACAATCCCGTCAGCCAGAGCCACCGGACTACTACCCCTAATATCCCACATCGTCCCATCAGCTAGAGCCACTGGACTACTACCCCTAATATCCCACATCATCCCGTCAGCTAGAGCCACCGGACTACTACCCCTAATATCCCACATCATCCCGTCAAAGCCACCGGACTACTACCCCTAATATCCCACATCATCCCATCAGCCAGAGCCACCCGACAACTACAGCTAATATCCCACATCATCCCGTCACAGCCGCCAGACTACTAACCCTAATATCCCACATCTTCCCATCAGCCAGAGCCACCGGACAACTATCACTAATATCCCACATCATCCCATCACAATCGCTGGACTACCCCTAATATCCCACATCATCCCGTCAGCCAGAGCCACCGTACTACTACCTCATATATCCCACATCATCCCGTCAGCCAGAGCCACCGGACTTCTACCCCTAATATCCCACATCATCCCATCAGCCAGAGCCACCGGACTACTCCCCCTAATATCCTACATCATCTCATCCTGTCAGCCAGAGCCACCAGACTACTACCCCTAATATCCCACATCATCCCATCTGCCTGGGGTCAGAACCATAGCGCTGAGTGGAACGTGTTGTGAGTTCATTTTCCCCTCCATCACTGAGGCATGGTGAACTCCCTATTCTAGTGAAGGAAGGTAGTGAGCCTGATTATCAGGCACCTGGGACTAATGAAGACGATTGGCTGAGTGGAGTCACTGACTGGATTTAAGGCAGCCTACGCCCTTTCTGCCCTGCGGGTGATTTTTCTGTGGACTCTTGGACACCAGTCTGATTCCTGCTCTCCTAAAGCTAAGTTTTCTGTTTTGCCTTTTGCATCTAAGATTTGTTTTTGTTTTTCTTGCTTTTTGGATTCTGCCACTCCCTGCTGGAGTGTGCAGTGTTCCGTGAGCTCTGTCTTCTGAAAGTACCTGAGTGCTGATTTAGTTTTTGAAGCTTAGTTGCTTCAGGGCCATTTTTATATCAGCTTGTTGGCTTTTGTCTCTGATAGGGTTTTGGCAGAATGCAGACAGCAGCCTTCCTATCCATTCCTATCTAGGTAGTTTTTGGGCCCTGTCTTTGCTCAGCCTGTCTTTCAGTCTGTGTAAGTGTTTTCATCTTGCTTCACAGTCATTATATGTGGGGGGCTGCCTATTGCTTTGGGGTCTGCTCTGGGGCAGTTAGATTTCCCCTTTCCTTCTTTAGGCCTATGTATCTCTCCGGCTGTGATCGAGGGGTCTAGGTCATCGTAGGAACCCCCCACGGCTACTGCTAGTTGTGTTGATAGGTTCAGGGGTCTGCAATCTGATAGTTGCCAACTTCTCTGGTTTTCAGGACTTAGCTAGCATTTTTGTTTTTGCCTCCTACGGTGACTCAATCATAACAGAATCACCCGCCCAAACCGCAGATCCTGGGGTACTCAATAGCAGGAAAGAATTGTGTTTAAAAAAAAAAAAAAAAAAAAGTTGTGTGTATATTCTTTCCTCTATATCTCTGAGGCCGTAGGGGGATTTTTTTTTTCTCTCAATGGAGATAAAGCAAGTGTCTGATCGTGTGGAGCAGCTCGCTGCTGAAGTGCGAGGAATTTCCGCCTATCTTGCTCGTTCACATGCTGTTGAACCAAAGATCCCCACACCTGATGTATTTTTTGGGGATCGATCTAAATTTTTGAGTTTCAAAAATAATTGTAAATTATTTTTTGCTTTGAAGCCTAACTCGTCAGGGAGCCCCGCGCAGCAGGTTAAAATTGTCATCTCTTTGATGCGCGGCGATCCCCAGGATTGGGCGTTTTCTTTGAAACCAGATGACCCTATTCTGACTAATGTGAACGCATTTTTTCAAGCCTTGGGGTTGCTGTACGACGAACCTAATGCTATTGATCAGGCTGAAAAGACCCTGTTAGCATTGAACCAGGGTCAAGAATCTGCAGAGTTGTACTGTCAAAAGTTCCGAAAGTGGGCGGTCCTTACTACCTGGAATGATAGTGCCTTGGCTGCTCTCTTTCGGAAGGGTTTGTCAGAAGCCGTAAAAGATACTATGGTGGGATTTCCTGTTCCCTCTGGTCTGGACGATTCTATGTCTTCAGCCATTCAGGTTGATTGGCGTTTACGTGAACGCAGGTTTACACGAGAGGTGTTGCCACCGGTTGAACAGACGTCTGAACCTATGCAATGTGATAGAGTTTTGTCTAAGGCGCAACGTCAGGAATTCAGAAGGCGTAATAAGCTGTGTTTTTTCTGTGGAGATGCCTCACATGTTATTTCTGTTTGTTCTAAATGTGAGAAACGCTTTGCACACACGTTTTCTGTTGGTGGGGTTCAGCCTAAGTTTCTTTTGGCGATTACTCTGATCTGTTCCCTGTCCACATATTCCGCCAAGGCTTTTGTGGATTCGGGAGCAGCGCTAAACCTAATGGACTTGGATTTTGCTAAACGTTGTGGATTTCCGTTGACACCTCTGCAGACGCCTATCCCTTTGAGGGGGATTGATGCTACCCCTCTGGCTAAAAATAAACCTCAGTTTTGGACCCAGTTGGTCATGCGGGTCGCCCCAGACCACCAAGAAAATTGCAGATTTTTGGTGTTGCATGGTCTGCATGATGCCGTTGTTCTGGGGTTTCCCTGGTTGCAGATTCATAATCCAGTTTTGGATTGGAAGTCTGTGTCTGTGGTGAGTTGGGGTTGCCGGTGTACCTTTAGTGAGGCTCCGGTTTTTTCCACCTCTCCTCAGTCGCATGCGGTTCCTGACTATTTGGCGGACTACTATGATGTATTTAGTGAGATTGAGTCTGCGTCCTTGCCTCCTCACAGGAGTTATGACTGTGCAATTGAACTAAACCCGGGGTGTAAATTTCCTAAGGGTCGGCTCTTCAATTTATCTGTACCCGAGCACGAGGCTATGCGGTCCTATATTAAGGAGGCGTTGGAGAAGGGTCATATTAGACCATCCTCTTCACCCTTAGGTGCCGGGTTTTTTTTTGTGGCCAAGAAGGATGGTTCTTTAAGGCCCTGTATTGATTATCGTGCCCTCAATAAAATTACTATTAAATATCAGTATCCGTTACCCCTGATTTCGGATCTATTCTCTAGAGTCAGAGGTGCTTGCTGGTTTACCAAGCTTGACCTCAGGGGGCGTATAATCTTATCCGCATTAAGCAGGGGGATGAATGGAAGACGGCGTTTAATACTCCGGAGGGACATTTTGAGTACCTGGTGATGCCTTTTGGGCTCACTAATGCCCCTTCTGTCTTCCAGTGCTTCATGAACAATATTTTCCGAGACTTTGTCGATAAATTTTTGATTATCTATCTGGATGATATTTTGATCTTCTCCAAGGATTGGGATTCTCATGTGGAACATATTCGGACTGTGTTCCGGATCTTGAGAGAGAATTCTCTATATGTCAAAGGATCAAAATGCCTTTTTGGAGTACAGAGAATTTCTTTTTTGGGATTTATTTTGTCTCCGTCAACTATTGAAATGGACCCGGCCAAGGTACAGGCCATTTATGATTGGGTTCAGCCCACTTCTTTGAAGGCCCTCCAGAAGTTTTTGGGTTTTGCTAATTTTTATCGGAAATTTATAGCAAAATTTTCTAGTATTGCCAAACCATTGACTGACCTGACCAGGAAGGGTGCGGATGTGTTGAATTGGTCTCCGGAGGCGGTTGCTTCCTTTCAGGAGCTGAAGCGTAGATTTACCTCCGCCCCGGTTCTGCGGCAACCTGATGTCTCACTCCCGTTCCAGGTAGAGGTGGATGCTTCTGAGATTGGTGCAGGAGCTGTGTTGTCCCAAAAGGATCCGGTAACATCTTAAATGAATCCCTGTGCTTTCTTTTCCCGTAAGTTCTCTTCATCTGAACGTAACTATGATGTGGTGAATCGGGAACTGTTGGCCATGAAATGGGCATTTGAGGAGTGGAGACATTGGTTGGAGGGAGCCAAACATCAAGTTGTGGTCCTCACTGACCACAAAAATTTGATTTACCTAGAGTCGGCTAAACGCTTGAACCCTAGACAGGCTAGGTGGGCCTTGTTTTTTACACGTTTTGATTTTGTGGTCTCTTTCCTTCCTGGAACTAAGAATGTCAAGGCAGACGCCCTCTCTAGGAGTTTCTTTGCTGATTCTCCTGTGGTGACCAAGCCTGCCACCATCTTAGGCGAAGGGGTAGTTCTTTCTGCCATCTCGCCCGATTTGAGACTTGCTCTGCAAGAGTTCCAGGAGGATAAACCTGAGCGTTGCCACAGTGGAAAGTTGTATGTTCCTGACCAGTGGAAGAAGAAAGTGATGTCTGAAGTTCATTGCTCTGCATTGGCTGGCCATCCAGGTATTTTGGTACTAGAGATCTGGTGAGTCACTCTTTTTGGTGGCCCACCTTGTCTCATGATGTCAGGAATTTTGTGCAGTCCTGTGGGACTTGCTCCCGGTCTAAATCTTGTTCTCGCTCTAGTGGGTTGTTGATGCCTTTGCCGGTCCCCAGGAGGCCATGGACCCATATTTCAATGGATTTCATCTCTGATATGCCGGTCTCTCAAAGAATGACTGTTATTTGGGTGATTTGTGATAGGTTCTCTAAGATGGTTCATCTTGTTCCACTCCCTAAGTTGCCATCTTCCTCTGAGTTGGTGCCTCTGTTTTTGCAACAGGTGGTTCGCTTGCACGGGATTCCTGAGAACATTGTATCTGATAGAGGAGTTCAATTTGTGTCTAAATTTTGGAGGACGTTCTGTTCCAAGTTGGGAATTCAGTTGTCCTTCTCCTCTGCTTTTCACCCTCAGACCAATGGGCAGACAGAGAGAACAAACCAGACCTTGGAGTTGTATTTGAGATGTTTTATTTCCGCTGATCAGGATGATTGGGTTTCATTTTTGCCCTTGGCCGAATTTGCTTTAAATAATAGAGCTAGTTCTGCCACTTTGATGTCACTTTTTTTTTGTAACTTTGGTTTTCACCCTCGATTTTCTTCAGGGCAGGTGGAGCCTTCTGCCTGCCCAGGTGTTGACACTGTGGTGGAGAGAATGCACCAGATCTGGGACCAAGTGGTGGATAAGTTATCTCTCTCCCAGAAAAAGGCCCAGCGGTTTTCCAATCGACATAGGACCATTGGTCCCCAGTTTAAGATTGGTGATATGGTGTGGTTATCATCAAAAAATATTGCTATGAAGGTGGCTTCTCCTAAGTTTAAGCCTAGATTTATTGGACCTTACAAGATTTTGGAGATTATTAATCCGGTCTCTTTTCGTTTGGCTCTTCCGGTCACATTTAAGATCCATAATGTGTTCCATAAGTCCTTGTTGAAGAGGTTTGTTGAGCCAGTTGTGCCTGAGGTGGCACCTCCGGACCCTGTATTGGTTGAAGGTAACTTGGAATATGAGGTAGAGAAAATTCTGGATTCCCGTCTGGCTAGACGGAGACTCCAGTATTTGGTTAAGTGGAAGGGTTATGGTCAGGAGGATAATTCCTGGGTCTCTGCCTCTGATATTCATGCCAAAAGATTGGTGCGTGCCTTTCATCGGGCTCACCCTGATCGCCCTGGTAGCGTTGTTGAGGGTTCGGTGACCCTTCCTCAAGGGGGGGTACTGTTGTGAGTTCATTTTCCCCTCCGTCACTGAGGCCTGGTGAACTCCCTATTCTAGTGAAGGAAGGTAGTGAGCCTGATTATCAGGCACCTGGGACTAATGAAGACGATTGGCTGAGTGGAGTCACTGACTGGATTTAAGGCAGCCTACGCCCTTTCTGCCCTGCGGGTGATTTCTCTGTGGACTCTTGGACACCAGTCTGATTCCTGCTCTCCTAAAGCTAAGTTTTCTGTTTTGCCTTTTGCATCTAAGATTTGTTTTTGTTTTTCTTGCTTTTTGGATTCTGCCACTCCCTGCTGGAGTGTGCAGTGTTCCGTGAGCTCTGTCTTCTGAAAGTACCTGAGTGCTGATTTAGTTTTTGAAGCTTAGTTGCTTCAGGGCCATTTTTATATCAGCTTGTTGGCTTTTGTCTCTGATAGGGTTTTGGCAGATTGCAGACAGCAGCCTTCCTATCCGTTCCTATCTAGGTAGTTTTTGGGCCCCGTCTTTGCTCTGCCTGTCTTTCAGTCTGTGTAAGTGTTTTCATCTTGCTTCACCGTCATTATATGTGGGGGGCTGCCTATTGCTTTGGGGTCTGCTCTGGGGCAGTTAGATTTCCCCTTTCCTTCTTTAGGCCTATGTATCTCTCCGGCTGTGATCGAGGGGTCTAGGTCATCGTAGGAACCCCCCACGGCTACTGCTAGTTGTGTTGATAGGTTCAGGGGTCTGCAATCTGATAGTTGCCAACTTCTCTGGTTTTCAGGACTTAGCTAGCATTTTTGTTTTTGCCTCCTACGGTGACTCAATCATAACAGGAACGGTCCTAACTTCCATACTGGGGATCCCTTTAAGAGAGGCCTGGTGTCAGAAGCAGAGCACTGAGTGGATTTGCCCTGACTTCCATACCAATGATCCCTTTAATTGAAGCCTGGGGTGAGAATCAGAGAGCTGAGGGATTTACCCTAACTTCCATATCGGAGATCCCTTTAAGAGAGACCTGGGGTCAGTACCAAAGCGCAGAGTGGATTTGCCCTCACTTCCATACCGGGGATCCCTTTAAGAGGGGCCTTGGGTCAGAACCAGAGCACTGAGTGGATTTGCCCTAACTTCCATAGCGGGGATCCCTTTAAGATAGCCTGGGATCAGAACCAGAGCGCTGAGTTTATTTGCCCTCACTTCCATACCAATGATCCCTTTAATAGAAGCCTGGGGTGAGAATCAGAGTGCTGAGGGATTTACCCTAACTCCATATCGGAGATCCATTTAAGAGAGGACTGGGGTCAGTACCAAAGCGCAGAGTGGATTTGCCCTTACTTCCATAGCGGGGATCCCTTTAAGAGGGGCCTTGGGTCAGAACCAGAGCGCTGAGTTTGTTTGCCCTCACTCCCATACCAATGATCCCTTTAATAGAACCCTGGGGTCAGAATCAGAGCGCTGAGAGATTTGCACTAACCTCCATACAGGAGATCCCTTTAAGAGAGCCTGTGGTCAGTACCAGAGCATTTGAAGGCAATTGACCTGACTTCCATACCGGGGATCCCTTTAAGAGAGGCCTGGGGTCAGTACCAAAGCGCTTGATGGATTTGCCCTGACTTCCGTACCGGAGATCCATTTAAGAAAAGCCTGGGGTCAGTACCAAAGCACAGAGTGGATTTGCCCTAACTTCCATACCAATGATCCCTTTAACCCCTTTACCCCCAAGGGTGGTTTGCACATTCATAACCGGGCCAATTTTTACAATTCTGACCACTGTTCCTCTATGAGGTAATAACTCTGAAACGCTTCCATGGATCCTGGTGAACCTGACATTATTTTCTTGTGACATATTGTACTTCACGTCAGTGGTAAAATTTCATTGACATAACTTGCGTTTATTTGTGAAAAAAAACGGAAATTTGGCGAAAATTTCGCAATTTTCCAACTTTGAATTTTTATGCCCTTAAATCACAGAGATATGGCACACAAAAAATCTTAATAAATAATATTTCACATATGTTTACTTTACATCAGCACAATTTTGGAACCAAATTTTTTTTTTGTTAGGAAGTTATAAGAGTTAAAAGTTGACCAGCGATTTCTCATTTTTGCAACACCATTTTATTTTTACGGACCACATCACATTTGAAGTCACTTTGAGGGGTCTATATGATAGAAAATACCCAAAAATGACACCATTCTAAAAACTGCACCCCTCAAGGTGCTCAAAATCACATTCAAGAAGTTTATTAACCCTTCAGGTGCTTCACAGAAATTTTTTGAATATTTAAAAAAGTGAACATTTAACTTTTTTTCACAAAAAAATTACTTCAGGTCCAATTTTTTTATTTTACCAAGGGTAACAGGAGAAATTGGACGGCAAAATTTATTGTGCAATTTGTCCTGAGTACGCTGATACCTGATATGTGGGGGGGAACCACTGTTTCGGAGGATGACAGAGCTCAGAAGGGAAGGAGCGCCGTTTGACTTTTTCAATGCAAAATTGGCTGGAATTCATATTGGACGCCATGTCATGTTTGGAGAGCACCTGATGTGCCTAAACAGTGGAAACCCCCCACAAGTGACCCTATTTTGGAAACTAGACCCCCAAGGAACTTATCTAGATATGTGGTGAGAACCTTGAACCCACAAGGACTTCACAGAAGTTTATAACCTACAGCCGTACAGTTAAAAAATCATATTTTTTCCACAAAAATGATCTCACCCCCAATTTTTATTTTTTCAAGGGTATCGGGACCCTAAAAGTTATTGTGCAATTTGTCCTGAGTACGCTGATACCCCATATGTGGGTGTAAACGACTATTTGGACGCATGGCAGAGCGTCATTTGACTTTTTTGGCTGGAATTGAGGTTGGACGCCATGTTGTGTTTGGAGAGCACCTGATGTGCCCAAACAGTGGAAACCCTCCAATTCTAATTCCAACCCTAACTCCAACAAACCCCTAACCCTAATCTCAGCCCTAACCCTAACCCTAATGGGAAAAAGGAAATAAATACTTTTTTTATTTTATTGTTTTTCCCTAACTAAGGGGGTGGTAAAGCTGGGTTTGATTTACTATTTATGGCGGGTTTTTATGTTTGGCAGCTGTCATACGCTAAAAGACGCTTTTTATTGTAAAAATAGTTTATGCATCACCACATTTTGAGAGCTATAATTTTTCCATATTTTGACCCACCGAGTCATGTGAGGTCTTATTTTTTGCGGGATGAGTTGATGTTTTCATTGGTACCATATTCGGGCATGTGACTTTTTTTGATCGCTTTTTATTCCGATTTTTGGGATGCAGAATGAACAAAATCTAGCATTTCATGAATTTCTTTTGGGGGGGGTGCGTTTACACCGGTCCGCTTGTGGCAAAATTGATAAAGCAGTTTTATTTATTCTTCGGGTCAGTACGTTAACATAAACGATACCTCATTTATGTTAATTTTTTATGTTTCGGTGCTTTTATGCAATGAAAACAATTTTATATAAAAAATAATTATTTTTACATCGCTTTATTCTGCGAGCTATAACTTTTTTATTTTTTCGCTGATAATGCTGTATGGTGGCTCATTTTTTGCAGGACAAGATGTCATTTTCAGCGGTACCATGGTTATTTATATCCGTCTTTTTGATCGCATGTTATTGCACTTTTTGTTCAGCGGTATGATACTAAAGCATTATTTTTTGCTTTGTTTTTTATTTTTATTTTTTAAGCGGTTCGCTAAAGGGGTTAACTAATGGGACATTTTTATAGGGCGGGTAGTTATGGACGAGGTGATACTAAATATGTGTACTTTTATTGTTTGTTTGTTTTTATTTCCAAAAAATGAATTTATTAGGGAATTTTTTTTTTTTCTATTTAGCGATTTTTTTATAAATTATTTTTACAGTTTTTCTTTTTTTTTTTACTTTATTACATTGTCCCGGGGGGTACATTATTGAAATATGTCAGATCGCTGATCTGACACCTTGCACAGCAGTGTGTCAGATCGGCAATCTGCAGGCACTGCTGAGGCTTTCTGATGCCTGCGCTCTGCAGGCACTGAGAAAGACGCCTCCCTGCAGGCCCCCGAATGTCCCCGCCGCCATATTGGAACCGGGGACCTGCAGGGAACGAGGCCTCTGCAGCAGCGCTGCACATCGCGCTGCTGCGGTGTCTCAGGGAAGCACGGAGGGAGCCCCCTCCCTGTCGATGCTTCCCTAAACCCCTGGAACACTGCAATCGTGTTTGATCGCAGTGTGCCAGGGTTAACGTGCTGGGGATGGTCCGTGACTGCCCCTGACACGTAGTGCTGGGTGTCAGCTGTGATAATCATCTGACACCCGGCCGCGATCAGCGACGCTTTCCCTGTAAGCGCCGTTGATCGCTATGACGTACTATCCCGTCCTTGGGAATTAAGTCCCAGGGCACATGGATGGAATTGAACGTCATATGTCAGAAAGGGGTTAAGAGACCCTGGGGTCAGAACCACAGTGCTGAGTGGAACAGTCCTAACTTCCATATCGGGGATACCTTTAAGAGAGGCCTGGGGTCAAAACCAAAGCGCTGGATGGATTTGCTCTGACTTCCATGCCAATGATCCCTTTAAGAGGGAAGATGTGACTCTGGGATGGAGGATGTGTTATGGGTATATAGGCATGGGAGGGGGATATTCATTTCTGTAATGTGCTCGCTGCTCCTTTCAGGGGGGCAGACAATGACTGGGAGCTTATGTTCCCAGGGATGCTAGATTTCTCCCACCATGTCAATGTCTGCTGAGGTGTTGTCAAGTGGGAAAACTTGCTCATAGCAACCAATCACAGCTTAGCTTCTTTTAACCAGCTCTGATGAAATGAGAGATGCTTAGTGATTGGTTGCAAGTAAAACTGTTGCTCATAGCAACCAATCACAGCTCAGCTTCTTTTGCACAGCTCTGGTGAAATGAAAGATGCTTCGTGATTGGTTGGTGAGACACACACACAGATTAGGTTTTATATATATTGATGTGTAGTAACAGAAATTTAATAGAAAACTAGGTTCCCTACAATAATGGATAAATGGTTTAATTTAACCTTTCAGTGACAAATTCCCTTTAACCCCCTTAATGTCCAATGACGAATATATCCGACATTGGACGCCTCCCCCTGTTTGCTGTGGGCTCCGGTGATGAGACCGCACCTTTTCTGGCATATGACAGCTGATCTGGTCAGCTGTCATGTGCCCCTAACAGCCGCAAGTGGAATCGTGATCCACCCACGGCTGCTAACATGTTAAATGCCTCTGTCAGACTCTGACTGCAGCTTTTAACATGCACAAACTGGAAAATCATCAGTTGTGTATTACCGGTGGGCACAATGGCAAGGCCCAGGCAATCACTTTGACTTGACAGTGGGAACAATCACCTTTCCGTGACATACTAACTCATCAAGATGCGCAACGTGTGAGTGTGTATGTTTGAGACATGAAATTTACATCCCCTGTACTGGTGTGAATGATGTACAGCGCTGCAGAATATGTTGGCACTTTGGGAGCGATAGGATATAATCACATTCAGAGTCAGGAGGAGAAAGGTTATGGATGGCTTTGTAGGTCAGTGTTAGTAGTTTAAACTGGATACACTGGAAAATTGGGAGACAGTGAAGGGAATTGCAAAGAGTGGAATCAGGAGTGTAGCGAGGAGAGAGATTGATTAGTCAGGCAGCAGAGTTAAGGATGGACTGGAGACGTGCGAGGGTGTTAGCAGGTAGGCCACAGAGGAGGATGTTGCAGCAGTCGAGATGATTAGGGATTGCACAAGCATTTTGATAGAGTGAGGGTTGAGGAATGGACGGATTCTGGAAATATTTTTGAGCTGGAGGTGACTGGAGGTGGCTCATAGGCTGTCACATTGTAGAAGGATCACCTTTAGTCTCATTTGCACAAGGAAAGACTAGAAGCAATGGGATAAAACTGAATGGGAGGGAACACAGATTAGATATTAGAAAAACCTTTTTGACAGTTAGGGTGATCAATGAGTGGAACAAGCTGCCACGAGAGGTGGTGAGTTCTCCTTCCATGGAAGTCTTCTGAGGCTGGACAGACATCTGTCTGGGATGATTTAGAGAATCCTGCTTTGAGCAGGGGGTTGGACCAGCTGGCCCAGGAGGTCCCTTTCAACTCTACCATTCTATGATTCTATATGCATTATAGCTGTGATAAAAAAATAAATCAGCAATAATTCTTACAATTGAGCAAATACAAACTTAGCCAAGAACATTGTTCATCCTGTTAAATAATATCTTTAGGTCAAATGTAAGAAGGATGATCTTTCTACTTATCAATAGGAGTATTATTTACAAGTTGTAATGTGCCAACACATGAGCTGACAAATTATGGACAAGCTTTTCACCCAGGGTAAATTATTAATGGCCATTTGTCACTTGGGTGCAGTCTTTTACATGAAAAATTAACTGAAACCTATTGTTCAGCTCACTAAGTGGCCAATGCAGCAGCTAAAATCTAACCTAGCTTTTCCAAATCACCAAAACTCTTGGAACAACTTTGACTGAATTGTTTTCAATGCAGAAACAATATGGTAAGAAGCATAACACAGGCCTATGGGAGCCTCATAATTTATACAGCGAGGTATGGGGACATCATATTATCTATAGGGGATCTTGGGGTCTCATTCTGTACATCTAGTGATGACATTAATACTATATATAAGACGCTGCGGAGTGTCATCACATTGTATATAGGGGCCTGTCGGTGCCTCAAAGTGTATGTAGGGAATAATGAGGACATCGTATTTTATATATGGAGCTCTGGGGGCCTCTTAATGGGTATAGGAGTTGTAGGGAACATCATATTGTATATAAGGGACCTCATACTGCATGTATGGGGGCTCCGTCGTCCTCATAATGTATATAGAAATCTGTGGGGGCCATTATAATATATAGGGTGCAGTGGTGGACTTATCATATTGTGTATAGGGGACTGTGGGGGCATTCAAACATTATTTGTTTTAAATGGGTGCATTATTAGTTTTAATTGGGCTTTCAAGGGGCATTATTATTTTCTGTGGGGGCATGGTTACTTAAATGGGATAGTTAGGGGGGCATTGAAGGGAGCACTTAAGATATTATAATATAACCTTCAAAGGTGCATATCAATCATTATTAATTGCCAGGTAGCACATAGGGGGTTTTACTACTTTCTATGCGACACTATTATATTTAGAGGCACCCACCATTTTGGTACACTGTCTATGTGCTGGAAAAGTGAGAAGTGAACTGTGTCTTTGTTGTAATCTCTGCCGACGAGTTGCAACTGGAAGAAGTTGTCATGTCGGTCTGGGCCAGATGGAAAAGATGAGAAAAATGAACGATTCCATTAGAAAAAGCATCACCTGTAAGTCACTACACTGTAGCTGGTTCCTTAAGGCTCTGACCCCAGATCATTTAGGATCCTACCAACTTGCTTGACTGATAAACTGCATTGCTGAAGCTAAATTACCAAAAACTTTCTAATACATTCAATATGAGTTGATGTTTTTACACATATATCTATTGAGTTGCCTAATGGCAAGTACAGGCATCCAGACCTTTCCTCTTTTGATATTACTGGAGTGTAGTGATATAGTGCAGCATGTTGGCTCAGTGGTTAGCATCGGGATCCTGGGTTCAAATTCCACCAAGGACAACATCTGCAAGGAGTTTTTATACTCTCCCACGTTTGCATGGATTTCCTCCTACTCTACAAAGAAACACTCAAAAGGAATTTATATTGTGAGCCCCAAAGGGAACAGTGATGATAATATTTGAAAAGGAGGGGGCAGTCATTTCTAGTCTAGTCTTTATCTGGAAGAAAGATTTTTCTTTATAAAACATTAAAAAAGAACTTTAAGACATGAAATATAAAGGTAGCATTTTTATTGTCGCTACTTATAGATGTATATGGTGGCATACAATGGTATTTATGATGACAGCTGAAAATACCAGGATGATCACCAGCAGCAATGGTAACCACAAATGGTGGTGAAGCCAAATCCTGTAAAGTTTGTCATAACTCGTGTGAGTAGTCTTCGGGTTAACTTTCCAACTTTTCTCTTCAGTTGACAGCTCTTCCGCACACTTAGGTACATGCTATTGAGGTTGAATAAAGATTTTCAAATTCAACACATTAGTGATCCAGAGGAAGGCGAAAGAAAAACCCCTATAAGTTATGAGTGAGGTAATTGTCCTCATGTAGGGGGAAAAAAATTCCTTCCTGACTCCAAATTTGGCAATCGGAATTAATCCCTGGATTTACCCATGTCCTGTCTATGAGGATATCTTAAGTGTGCCAATGGTCGTATCTGGAGGACAACCTGAAAATTGTCTTTTTTCTTACAGAAAGTTATTAACCCATCGGGATAAGTCACATCCAGGTTTAGCCTTGATAACTCCCAATAGAGGTTTGAGCAAGCTTTCCTATTTTCAGCTCAGGGACCATCATGGGTTTTCAAAGGCTTCAAGTCAAGTCCGATCTATGGTCCACTATTCCTCGCATTACAGGCTGCATGAGTCCTGTGAAGGTATTCTTCATAGAAACACGAGATAGGGACACCATAATAGGTTGTTTTAGTATTTCATGGAATTTATCATTGAGCGCTGTGCTGTAATCACATGAATGGTCTGTGGAGTTCCTGGGGGCAGATCTTGGATTTCACTGGCTGCCAGCATAATTACTCCAGAGGGGTCTGGAGTACAGGCTTCTGCTCTGATGGCTGTAGAAAGAAAATATCATATTTGAGAATTGTTTCTGTTGCTGCTTAACATTGAAACATTTTACATGAGTCTTAACTGCAAAAGACTGTGGCCTAATTCATTAACAGAAATCTTACTCCTAGCAAGCACTTGGGTACTTTTCTGTCATAAGATACACCACTAAATTGGTGGACATTTTGAATAATTTATCGCCACACCTTGTCACTCCCATGCATTACTCATTTTTGGGGGATGTGGTTGAGACTCTTATGCTACCTTTCATAATGTTTTACACCAGAAATTTAGTGACATCAAACTGGGAAAACATTTCCTATGTTCCTATGGATTACAGAGCCTGGTATAAAGGGTGGTGGTATTTTAAGGGCTTCCAGATCCTCCCAATCTATGTGCTGGAAAAGGGATGTTGTCTAATGCAGCCATTTATTCCCAGTCGCCTGGTTGGGTCCTCGCAGAGTAGCTGTAAAGAAGAACAAATTCTATAGTTAGTATCTGGATATACAATATGATGGCAATACTATATGTGATACCCTCCCATTCCAGTGTCAGTTGTATATCTCTGTGTGAGGCTCTAACAGTTGCCACTATAGTGTTGATAGCATCCTTCCATGACACCATCATAAATGACAGTTTTTCTCCTCTTTAGGTCTTCCCATGCCCGTTCTGTAATCTCAGATTAATTGGATCATGATCTATTTTTTGGCGACTATTGTAATAAGGAATCAACATAGAGGCTTGAGCTTACAACAATTTCTCTTACTGAAAATTGTTAGGGATGGCGGAACGCAATAAATATTAAATAACAGAAAGTGCGTTCGCCACCCGGGGTCCACCGCACAGAGGTGTTAAACTGCTGCTATATAATGGCAGACGCACAATATGGAGGTATAGCACACGCGGGTTGAACGTCACCTGGCGTGTGCTGGCGAGCTCTATTAAGATCATTGAGACGCCTAAGGCATAAACATAAATGCCGAGCCTGTTGACCTCACAGGTCTCAGCGGAGTGCACGCACGGTATATGGTCACAGGACTCGGGCCCTAGACACAGGGTCAGTGTCCGTCTAGACCTACCGTGCGTGCGGCGTCACTACCGCGGACGCCAACAAGTGCTGCTGACTGCAGCGCAGCGACTGACCCAGCCGCTTTACGACAATGCTCAAGAGGGGGCGTAGTGTAGGGCGGTAGTTCTGTGGAGTTGTGCACTGATGCCTGTAGCGTGCCACTGATTGTCGCTGACTCTATGACTAGTCCCTATCCACACATGTAGTATCAGAGGGAGGGGATCTTAATGAGTCATTCGCAGGTACATGCATCCATCATCATTCACACAGATAGCAACTAGAGTCTATACTAGCGCATGGCCGAGCGGCCATGCGAACCATTTATAGCCGGGACCTTCCGGAAGCTTCTAGATCCCTGAGATGGACCAATCAGATCACAAGAAGGACCTGAGCAGGTGACTCCCTATCTCCAATGGGAGAACGTCTCATGAGCATGCCCAGTAGAGCGACGGGAGGACTTAGCCTCTGGAGTGGCTTGCTGCTGAGCAGTCTGCATTGCTATTGCTGGCCCAGAGGTGGCAGCAACAGCCAGACCCACAGAGCTGGTCTGAGCAGAGCGTCTGGAAGGCCAGGACTGCTGTGCAGGCTCCTGAGCGGTCGGTGGAGAATGGGAGACCGCTGAATGCAAGGTTCTGGATTCCTGCTGTGCAGTTGCAGGAACCCGACGCCTAACAGAAAACTGCTCCATTATTTTGTGTAACATCCCTGTGCTAAGATCTAAGCATCTGCTCCTGCTCACCTCCTCAACGATATTTTTCTTGTCAGAGCCCAAAGAATATGTGGGCACTTCAGACGAATTCAAATAGCAGATTAGATCTCCTGTTATCATCTGGTACAGGATGATGCCAAAGGAGAACCAGTCAGCAGCTGCATTGTACTTCTTTCCTGTAATGACCTGTAAAGAAGAAGGGAAGACTTCATTACATGCTATAGACAATAATGAAGCTTTGTATGTTTATATATATATGAAGCTCCAACTAGTGTTCCTGATGTATAGAGACTATTGAATCCTCCAATGTCCTGTCTCTATCAATCCCATTAAAGATTATTACTCTACGATCCCTACGCTCACCTCTGGAGCCATGTAGCCCGGTGTTCCTGCTCCTCTAGATACTCCATCCATTTTATTGACTGCCAATCCAAAATCAGCAATTTTTAGATGACCGGAGTCAGCAATCAGAACATTATCTGGTTTTAAGTCTCTGTGTAATAAAAAGTAAATATATTTATCATGGAACATGTATGATTATACAGAGTGTATAGCATATGTAACAAGTAAAATATGATCATCTACTGTTGTTCTGTAGCCAGTCTTCTGGTGAGGAGAAGCACAGAGATGTGACCACAGTTCAACAGAAAATGTGCATGGAGGGGAAGAAATGGATTTACCGATGGATGAAGCCTTTTTTGTGCAGGAACTGGAGGCCTGATGCTATCTCAGCCGCATAGAATCTGTTGGGGAAGAAATAAGGAAAAAATTACGTTTTGGATCTTACAGATGAAGTCATCTATGATGTATGTAATGGGATAAAGGGGACACAGAGTTATCAGCAATGTTGTAATGAGAGCCTATATGTATTGTACTGTGTCATATATAGAAGATTAGAGGATCCATAGCAATGATCACTCTGGATGGTCCAAATTTGGAAAGAACCCCATTCTTCACCAATGGTCTGCCTCTGTGGTAAAACACCTCTATTAATGGGACATAAATAGTTATGGTAATGCTATTATGAAAATTTTAATCAAAATCAGCCTAGAATATAGATATAAAACCATTATGCTTACTTTGCAGTGCTAAGTGGGAAACATCCTTGTTTTTGTAGGAAGCTCTTCAGGTTTCCTCCAGAAGCATAGTCCATGGCAAAACACCAGTGTTTCTACAAGAAGATGGTGAAGAAACAGTCATTTACATTTTTGCACATATTCTTTAGATAACCTAGAAAAAGTTTGAAAACAACGATAGTTTTACCTTAGTTTGGAAAGTTATGCAGCTGTTCACCAAGAAAGGATTTTCAAGCTTCAGCTGAAGGAGCTTCTTTTCCATTAGGAGTTGTTCATCTGCTCTAGCTGAAACTCCTTTGGTCACAATCTTTATCGCCAGCGTCTTCTTGGTGATGTTATCATATGCTTTGAAGACCTATATAGGACAGAGACATGGCGTGTCAGTGGCGTGGATGATTCAGTGATAGGCTCAGTTTTATATTTATTTTTATATTATATAATGCAGCAACTTACTTTTCCAAAGGCACCTTCGCCAATCTTGCTCTGAAACGTAAATCTTTTGGCAGAAATAACGTTTTCGTCACTTGAACAGGTCTGAGGGGCAGTGCTCGGTCCTATTGGCATAAAATAACACATTATTGGTTTATATAGAAGTAAATATTATAGGAACGTGCAATGAATAAAACAAGCCCCACATTTCCAGGAACTGTTGAGCAGCCTGTAAAAAGCTGCTCTAGTGTATGTGCACACGTTGTTTTTTTTCCTGTTGTTTTTTTGTGCTTTTGTGTCTTTCAGAGTTTTTGCTGCAGATTTCACATGCAATAAACAGTGGGGAAAATCTGCAGCAAAACCAATGAAAAAAACACAAATTCAACAAAAACATGGCAAAAAACATATGTATTCTGTGGACCATTTCTCCTGCCAGCACATGAGATTTTGCAGAGGAATTTTCTGCTTAGAACCCTCAAAGTGTTCATATATATTAATAAAATATTGCCGTTGATAGCAAGAAAGGTTTGGGGAAAAAATTGTTTTAAATCAATTAGAATTGCAACTAAAGATAAGTAAATATATAAAAAAGTTTGCTAATTTCTTTATTTCCAACATCTCCACCTACAGTTCTATAATAAACCTATCTGTGATTTATAATTGCCTTATTTATAGAAAGCCTTTTTGTCCTACCTGGCCTTGGTTCCTCTTCCTCCCTTGCCTTCGAACCGCTATTTTTAGGCCTTTTTATGGACCCACATGAGCCATCTTCTTCCCTCTTTCTCTTTTCTCCTCCTTTACTGAGGTCTTTACCATGTACCTTATCAGGACATGGTCTCTTGTTTGAAGGCTCCAGTGATTTCGACCCATCTCTTTGCATCTCTCGGTCTCCATGATGCTCTTCAGAATATGGTCTTTTATTTGATGGTCTTGATGTTTTAGATCCATTCTCACTTGCCTTCATATCCCCATGTACCTTCTTGGGACATGGTCTTTTATTTTCAGGGCCAGATGACATTGACCCATCTCTATGTCTTTTCCTCTTTCCATCTGATTTAGGGCCTTCTTTTTTTTCTTTAGAGAACCCCATTTCAAGAATATCGCAGTGTCAATAGACGCGCAACCGTTCACAGCAATCGCTAGTTGAACAGTGACCCGAATGTTGTCTGAATTCCATTTTAGAACCATGTGATGTCATAGAAAGCATTGTTGCGTCACAGCTCTGGTGGGAGCCCATCATGTCTATTGTGACCACTGACCCATTATGATGTAAACACGTATCATATGCATAATGAATGAGAACCTTATATGGATATTTCTAGTTATAGAATTTACCTTTATTATATGGTATGAGAGAAGTAATATGGATGAACATGGCTGGGCTCCATGTCTGCACGGTCTTACATGGTGTCAGTTTTGAATACAGTATATGAATTATTTGGTTTACTGTATGCTAGCTCTGTCTTTTGTGGTCTTTAAATAGGAAAAAAGGAGCCAAATGTGGTTTATCCACACTGCTGGTAGGCAATGAAGATACAATTGGAAATATAATAAAGGATTTTTTATTTCATGTTTAGTCAACGCATTTCAAAGTCATTCCACACTTCTTCCTCAGAACACAAACTGTAGATCGTTGCTGGGCTGGATGTCTGGAGGGTCTTACACAGTGTAGTTTTTGAATACATTATATGGATTATTTGGCTTATTGTATGTTACCTCTGTTTTTGGTGGTATTCCACATAGATGTAACCTCGCATTGCATCAAGTGATACCACTTTGTATCTTCTAAAGTAAACCATTAGAAGATAAAAGTTTCAATCTATGACATGGTGCACAGGTCTATACAGGCAGTAGACATCACGTCACAGGATACAACCTGTAATGTAGTTTTTAATTAATTTTTTTGATTAATTTTTTGATTAATTTATAGTGTCTAGATGACATGTTGGCTTCTTCCATCTAATATTTCGATGAATTACATGAGATTAGAAAATTTGATCCTTTATGTCTGGAATTACGTCTTTAGTTAGGGAACGTTCGGGGTGACAGTTTTGTGAAACCTCGGGAGATGCAGGCTGCAGGGCACTTACATTCCTTATCTAGTACATGGTGGAATTATTCATTAAATACATTTTCCACTGTTAGGACCGAGGCCTCACAATGCTCTAAAATGCCTAAAATAACAAACAAAGTAGATACTCAATTTCTTACCCTTCCCAGTTCAAGAGATGGCTCTAAGAATTTTGGTTGCACTGGTGACGTCACGTCGACAGCTCACATCATTGCTGTAAGTAATCACTGGCCATATATCAAAAGGAAAAACCAGATTTGGCTCACCACTGATGTCTAATATATATATCCACCATCACATGAGATTCCGAATATTCAGAAACCCCATCAGCTAGGGATCTTACTATAGTTCCATTAAAACAAGGTCCTGAACTCTCCAGTAAAATCATTCCTCTTTATTTGAAATCCATTTCAATTATCTCCATGGCAGAATGGCAAAATATCGTTGACTATTTTCTACCAACTGTTCTTAATCGTAACTTATCACAGAGTGACCAACAGTTTATAAAACCGCTAACATCTTGTGTTGAATTTCATGATCCACAGTGCTTCATTTTTAATCGTCGTTTTCCTCCAATCCTCTCCCTGTCTGGGTCTCTTAACCTTAATAAATACAAAGAAGGAGAAAGTGTTCAGGGTTCCTGAATGGAACTGTGAGAAGTGCTTTTCCGCAACTGAAGTATTAGTAATTTTTTTGTTTTATTTTTATATCAGAAATAATTTCTGCAATTTTACTTTTCAATTTTCTAGTAGTACAACCATTGCACATGAGATCACACTGTGTACGTAATATTACATGAAGTGTCGCAATTGATAAAGTAATTAATCTGAAATGTCTTTGAGTCCCTGTTTCTTATTACGTCAGTTCTTACAGCGTATTTCCATACAGTGCATTTATTCCCTCCACATTTAAAAAAAAAAAAAAACCCTTCTGGGATAACCAAGTTTGACAAAATTGGCTTTTATTCTGAGATTAGGTGACGAAGATTTTCCTTTTTTTTTAGCAATCTATGTTTGATTTTTTTTGTTGTATAGATAAAAGGCTTAGGTTACAGCGATTTCTCTTGGCCCTAATCATCTCTCTATAGGGAATAGTGCAGATGGTATGTCTGGGAGGACAACTGAGGGTGTGTGCACACGGTGCACAGGGCCGCCTTCAGGGCATTACTGCCCTTATTACTGTATGGGGCCCCATGAACAGTAGCAAAAAGAGGGGCCCGGATACGCTGGCAGACCGGGCCCTCCTCTCTTGATACTGCTGTTTGGGCTACAGGTGCAATAGTTCATGGCCGCTGCAAGCCAGATACATAACAACACTGCGGTGATTTAAAGATACACCTACAGCATTGTTAGTGAATGCAGTGACCAGAAATCGGTGCTGTACCCAAGCAGCAGGACCAAGTGCATCATGGTCCTGATGCAGGTCATGTGACACACTGCGCGTTCGAGCAGAGCAGCAACATGTAACGTTTCTGGGAGACAGAAGATGCTGAAATCGGCAGAGGAGGTGGGCAGTGTGTGAGGACTTGCAGGAAGTTGCAGAGGGAAGTGAGGTGGGGAGATGGCAATCTGCTGAGGTGTGGAGATGGGAGGCTGCTGAGGAAATGGGAGGCTGCTGAGGTGTGGAGATGGAGGCTGCTGAGGTGTGGAGATGGAGGCTGCTGAGGAGATGGGAGGCTGCTGAGGTGAGGAGATGGAGGCTGCTGAGGAGATGGGAGGCTGCTGAGGTGTGGAGATGGGAGGCTGCTGAGTAGAGGAGATGGGAGGCTGCAGAGGTGAGATGGGAGGCTGCTGAGGAGATGGGAGGCTGCTGAGGAGATGGGAGACTGCTGAGGTGTGTAGATGGAGGCTGCTGAGGTGTGGAGATGGAGGCTGCTGAGGTGTGGAGATGGAGGCTGCTGAGGTGTGGAGATGGGAGGCTGCTGAGGTGTGGAGATGGGAGGCTGCTGAGGTGTGGAGATGGGAGGCTGCTGAGATGGGAGGCTGCTGAGGTGTGGAGATGGGAGGCTGCTGAGGTATGGAGATGGGAGGCTGCTGAGGTGAGGAGATGGAGGCTGCTGAGGAGATGGGAGGCTGCTGAGGAGATGGGAGCCTGCTGAGGTGTGGAGATGGGAGGCTGCTGAGGAGAGGAGATGGGAGGCTGTTGAGGTGTGGAGATGGGTGGCTGTTGAGGTGTGGAGATGGGAGGCTGCTGAGGAGACGGGAGGCTGCTGAGGTGAGGAGATGGAGGCTACTGAGGTGTGGAGATGGGAGGCTGCTGAGGTGAGGAGATGGAGGCTGCTGAGGTGTGGAGATGGGAGGCTGCTGAGGTGAGGAGATGGAGGCTGCTGAGCAGATGGGAGGCTGCTGAGGTGAGGAGATGGAGGCTGCTGAGGAGATGGGAGGCTGCTGAGGTGTGGAGATGGGAGGCTGCTGAGGAGAGGAGAAGGGAGGCTGCTGAGGTGAGATGGGAGGCTGCTGAGGAGATGGGAGGCTGCTCAGGAGAGGAGATGGGAGGCTGCTGAGGTGAGATGGGAGGCTCCTGTGGTGAGATGGGAGGCTGCTGAGGTGAGATGGGAGGGTGCTGAGGTGAGATGGGAGGCTGCTGAAGAGATGGGAGGCTGCTGAGGAGATGGGAGGCTGATGAGGAGATGGGAGGCTGTTGAAGTGAGGAGATGGAGGCTGCTGAAGTGAGGAGATGGGAGGCTGCTGAGGTGAGGAGATGGGAGGCTGCTGAGGTGAGGAGATGGGAGGCTGCTGAGGTGTGGAGATGGGAGGCTGCTGAGGTGAGGAGATGGAGGCTGCTGAGCAGATGGGAGGCTGCTGAGGTGAGGAGATGGAGGCTGCTGAGGAGATGGGAGGCTGCTGAGGTGTGGAGATGGGAGGCTGCTGAGGAGAGGAGATGGGAGGCTGCTGAGGTGAGATGGGAGGCTGCTGAGGAGATGGGAGGCTGCTCAGGAGAGGAGATGGGAGGCTGCTGAGGTGAGATGGGAGGCTGCTGTGGTGAGATGGGAGGCTGCTGAGGTGAGATGGGAGGCTGCTGAGGAGATGGGAGGCTGCTGAGGAGATGGGAGGCTGCTGAGGAGATGGGAGGCTGTTGAAGTGAGGAGATGGAGGCTGCTGAAGTGAGGAGATGGGAGGCTGCTGAGGTGAGGAGATGGGAGGCTGCTGAGGAGATGGGAGGCTGCTGAGGTGTGGAGATGGGAGGCTGCTGAGGTGAGGAGATGGGAGGCTGCTGAGTTGTGGAGATGGGAGGCTGCTGTGGTGTGGAGATGGGAGGCTGCTGAGGAGTGCAGATGGGAGGCTGCTGAGGTGAGGAGATGGGAGGCTGCTGAGGAGAGGAGATGGGAGGCTGCTGAGGTGAGGAGATGGGAGGCTGCTGAGGAGATGGGAGGCTGCTGAGGTGTGGAGATGGGAGGCTGCTGAGGAGAGGAGAAGGGAGGCTGCTGAGGTGAGATGGGAGGCTGCTGAGGAGATGGGAGGCTGCTCAGGAGAGGAGATGGGAGGCTGCTGAGGTGAGATGGGAGGCTCCTGTGGTGAGATGGGAGGCTGCTGAGGTGAGATGGGAGGGTGCTGAGGTGAGATGGGAGGCTGCTGAAGAGATGGGAGGCTGCTGAGGAGATGGGAGGCTGATGAGGAGATGGGAGGCTGTTGAAGTGAGGAGATGGAGGCTGCTGAAGTGAGGAGATGGGAGGCTGCTGAGGTGAGGAGATGGGAGGCTGCTGAGGTGAGGAGATGGGAGGCTGCTGAGGTGTGGAGATGGGAGGCTGCTGAGGTGAGGAGATGGAGGCTGCTGAGCAGATGGGAGGCTGCTGAGGTGAGGAGATGGAGGCTGCTGAGGAGATGGGAGGCTGCTGAGGTGTGGAGATGGGAGGCTGCTGAGGAGAGGAGATGGGAGGCTGCTGAGGTGAGATGGGAGGCTGCTGAGGAGATGGGAGGCTGCTCAGGAGAGGAGATGGGAGGCTGCTGAGGTGAGATGGGAGGCTGCTGTGGTGAGATGGGAGGCTGCTGAGGTGAGATGGGAGGCTGCTGAGGAGATGGGAGGCTGCTGAGGAGATGGGAGGCTGCTGAGGAGATGGGAGGCTGTTGAAGTGAGGAGATGGAGGCTGCTGAAGTGAGGAGATGGGAGGCTGCTGAGGTGAGGAGATGGGAGGCTGCTGAGGAGATGGGAGGCTGCTGAGGTGTGGAGATGGGAGGCTGCTGAGGTGAGGAGATGGGAGGCTGCTGAGTTGTGGAGATGGGAGGCTGCTGTGGTGTGGAGATGGGAGGCTGCTGAGGAGTGCAGATGGGAGGCTGCTGAGGTGAGGAGATGGGAGGCTGCTGAGGAGAGGAGATGGGAGGCTGCTGAGGTGAGGAGATGGGAGGCTGCTGAGGTGTGGAGATGGGAGGCTGCTGAGGAGAGGAGATGGGAGGCTGCTGAGGTGAGATGGGAGGCTGCTGAGGAGATGGGATGCTGCTCAGGAGAGGAGATGGGAGGCTGCTGAGGTGAGATGGGAGGCTGCTGTGGTGAGATGGGAGGCTGCTGAGGTGAGATGGGAGGCTGCTGAAGAGATGGGAGGCTGCTGAGGAGATGGGAGTCTGCTGAGGAGATGGGAGGCTGCTGAAGTGAGGAGATGGGAGGCTGCTGAAGTGAGGAGATGGGAGGCTGCTGAGGTGAGGAGATGGGAGGCTGCTGAGGTGAGGAGATGGGAGGCTGCTGAGGTGTGGAGATGGGAGGCTGCTGAGTAGATGGGAGGCTGCTGAGGTGTGGCGATGGGAGGCTGCTGAGGTGAGGAGATGGGAGGCTGCTGAGGAGATGGGAGGCTGCTGAGGTGTGGAGATAGGAGGCTGCTGAGGTGTGGAGATGGGAGGCTGCTGACGTGTGGAGATGGGAGGCTGCTGACGTGTGGAGATGGGAGGCTGCTGACGTGTGGAGAAGGGAGGCTGCTGACGTGTGGAGATGGCAGGCTGCTGAGGTGAGGAGATGGGAGGCTGCTGAGGTGAGGAGATGGGAGGCTGCTGAGGTGAGGAGATGGGAGGCTGCTGACGTGTGGAGATGGGAGGCTGCTGACGTGTGGAGATGGGAGGCTGCTGAGGTGAGGAGATGGGAGGCTGCTGAGGTGAGGAGATGGGAGGCTGCTGAGGTGTGGAGATGTGAGGCTGCTGAGGTGTGGAGATGGGAGGCTGCTGAGGTGAGGAGATGGGAGGCTGCTGAGGTGAGGAGATGGGAGGCTGCTGAGGTGAGGAGATGGGAGGCTGCTGAGGTGAGGAGATGGGAGGCTGCTGAGGTGTGGAGATGGGAGGCTGCTGAGGTGTGGAGATGGGAGGCTGCTGAGGTGTGGAGATGGGAGGCTGCTGAGGTGAGGAGATGGGAGGCTGCTGAGGTGTGGAGATGGGAGGCTGCTGAGGTGTGGAGATGGGAGACTGCTGAGGAGAGGCGATGGGAGGCTGCTGAGGTGAGGAGATGGGAGGCTGCTGAGGAGAGGAGATGGGAGGCTGCTGAAATGACCAAAAAAATTCTAGAATTCCACTTTTTTCAATTTCACCGCACTTTGAATGTTTTTCCCATTTTCCAGTACGCTATTTGATAAAGCCAGTCATGTCATTCAAAAGTACAACTCGTCCTGCAAAAAACAAGCCCTCACACCGCCATATTGATGGAAAAATAAAAAGTGGGTATATATGACTGGGAAACATCTTTATTTGGGAAATTGTTCTACGCTCGCACTGCGGTGCATGGACTGGGCGCCGATCTCCTGGCCTGCATCCTCATACATGCTGTGAGGCTGCTGAATTCTAGTCAGGAGACCCACGGTCCGTCCATGCACTGTGGTCCGAGCGCAGATCGATATCCACCGACAGCTTCATACATGTACAGAAAACAATACAATAATCTGCAATCAGAAATACAGATTATAAAAAAAAGTCACAATCTGGTTTCAATTATTTTTCAAAAAAAGTATGTGACTCAATTCCTTAAAGAAAAAGAATAATATACCTAAACAGAGTATTGGGTATCTTAACAAATGATTAATAAGTTTCAGTAGAGTAGAGCTCATCCAAAAGAGTCTACCTTGTTGTGGTGGCGGCTTAAAATTCTTTTGGCCAGAACAAAAGCTGCTGGCTATATGTATGAACTGGGAAATGTTAATGTGTGATTGGTGAGGATGTGGTGCAGAAGTGGCGTTTTTCCAAGAGTGGGTAGTGGGACTCTGGAAGATTTGAGGGGTGGAGCCTGGACGGAGTCTCAAGGGGGCCCAAACATTTTTACAGTATGGGGCCCTGAAATTCCTAATGGCAGCCCTGCATTCAGCAGACACCTGAGACTGCGGGGCGTAGATCCAAACCTGGGACCTTCCTGCTGTATTTGGGACAGTTGGGATTAGAGAAGAGTGCATGGATTCATGGAACTCAGGTCCAGTGTTGCTAGTTTCAGTGATACCTGACACCTAGACAGATTGCATTTGAATCTCTTGCCATCCGGCATTCCTGGAGCGACTTTTGATCACCCAGGGCTGGCACAATGTCATCTGTGCATCCTGCTCATCTCTAGTTGGGACCTGTGGATTTATTTTTTGTTCATTCATTCACAGTCAGAGCAGCCAGAACTTTCTCATCTTTATCTGGCTTTTTTGTTTCTGGATGGTCGTGATCACATGCTCCATAAATACTGTGTTTTTTGTGCTCGCCAAACTACACAATAACAATGTCCTTTGATTATTCCATTTATGCTCATTTATTATGCCTTTTACCTCTTATTTGATGCATTTTCGGTGCAGATGTGTAAGGGGGTGGCATTGCTATGGACAGTAGAGACATGCTGCCACTTTAAGAGTCAGCACCCCCTTGGCTGGTGCCATAGTACATTCTGCTCTCCCCTGGAAAAGACTGTGTGTGTTGTTCTGCCAGCTCTGGAGATTTCCTGTGTGAGCGTTCTGGCTGAAGATTTTTGCAGGAGGCTGGCATGCCTGGAGCTGAGAGCAGAGGACACACAGCCTGAGATTGACTGAACTTATGAGATTGTGTAGGCTATTCTGGGGATAACAAAGGTGGCTGACCTGTGTTATTGTGAGGAGCCACAAAGAAATGCAAGAAAGGAATCTGCCGTTTCCAGGAGCATCACCAAGACCTTCAAGCAAGTAGAAGACCATGATTCACAGAGCTTCCAAAAAAAATGTGTGCACCATCTTACAGGACTGCTGGGGGCCCCTGGGACTGGACTGAGTCCTCAACATTACTGTGAGTTTTAACCCCTTGTGTGCACATGTTAGGGCTTAGGATAGGCTGCAATAGACAGAGCACAGCAGCCGTGTGGCCTGCGAAGCAGAGGCCAGTTAGGCAACAGTTAGAGTAGCATCATATTACATTTATTGTGTTGTTTTGTCTGTTGGAAAATATATTGATCTGTGATAGCTGGAGCACCGTGCTATTTGATGGCCCAGACAAAGAATATCACTCTTGTAAATTGTCTTTTGTCATTGCATACCCCTGTTTACACCTTCCTATCACTTCATTCCTTGGGTGTCAATAAATTAGCCATTTTGTTGTTTGCACCTCATCTTGTGTTTCCCTGCACGGTGGTGGCTTCCCCGGCCATCGCTTCAGATGTGAAGCAGTGTTTTATAGTACAGAAAAGCTATAATTCTGCTCTTAAAAAAGTAACTGTAGTTTGCCTGTGTGTTTTTAGGCTCTACATAGAAGGTTCCAGTGAAAAAAAGCACCAAAACAGCACAGTACATGAGCATCTTTAGATGCACAGTGAGCGCAGTTTTCATGAAATCCAAGCTCTCGCCACCTCCTACACCTCCAGCTCAAAAATATTTCAAGGATCCTTCCTTTCCTCAACTCTCGCTCTACCAAAATGCTAGTGCATGCCCTAATCATCTCCCGCCTTGACTACTGCAACATCCTCTCTGTGGCCTACCTTCTAACACTCTCACACCTCTCCAGTCCGTCCTTAACTCTGCTGCCCGACTAAATAATCTCTCTCCTCACTACACTCCTGCTTCCCCTCTTTGCAATTCCCTTCACTGGCTCCCAATTTACCAGCGTATCCAGTTTACACTACTAACACTGAACTACAAAGCCATCCATAACCTTTCTCCTCCATATATCTCCGAATTAATCTCCCAATATCTCCCCTCTCGTAGTCTCCGGTCCTCCCAAGAGCTCCTTCTCTCCTCCATTCTTATTCGCTCCTCACCCAATCACCTCCAAGATTTCTCCCAAATATCCCCCATCCTATGGAATTCTTTGCCCAAACATGTCCGGTTATCCACCACATTTGGATCCTTCAGACAGAACCTGAAAACCCATCTCTTCAAAAAATCTTACAACCTGTCATGACCACTCTGCCACCTCAACACCATCGGAGCTACGGCCTCACCAACACCGGAGATTCTGCAACCCCCCAACCTACTGTCTCCTTCCCCATAATCCTGTAACATAGTAACATAGTTATTAAGGTTTAAGGAAGACTTTAAGTCCATCTAGTTCAAACCATATCCTATGCTAACTTACCCTAAGATGTTGATCCAGAGGAAGGCAAAAAAAACCATGTGGCAAACAGTAAGCTTCACATTGGGGAAAAAAATTCCTTCCCGACTCCATATACGGCAATCAGACTAGCTCCCTGGATCAACGCAATATTAAGGAAACTAGTGTATTTACCCTGTAATATTATACTTTTCAAGAAAGACATCCAGGCCCTTGTTAAATTTTAGTAGGGAATCCCTCATTACAACTTCATAACTTCATATGGCAGAGAGTTCCATAGTCTCACTGCTCTTACAGTTAAGAATTTGCATCAGTGATTATGCTTAAACCTTCTTTCCTCCAGACGTAGAGGATGCCCCCTTGTCCCCGTCACAGGTCTAAGAGTAAAAAGATAACTAGAAAGGTCTTTGTATTGTCCCCGCATATATTTATACATTGTAATAAGATCACCCCTAAGGCTACTTTCACACATCTGGTGTGTGGGGTCCGGCGGCGTGCGGCGAAAATCCGGGCCGCCGGATCCGGCCTGCAGCCGTGACACCGGATGTGTGTGCGGCGTCTGATACGGCTCGGACATGATTTAAAGGAGCCGCAGGAGGAGGTGGACAGAGGCAGCCGCTGAGAGAGACAGCTGCTGAAAGGGAGGTGAGGGGAGGGTAGGAGAGGAGAGGGGAGAGGAGAGGGGAGGGGGGTGGAGAGAGAGAGAGACATGTGGGGTTAACACTCAGTGTCCAGGCGAGAGAATCTCTCTCTCTTGCCGGGCACTTGTGGGGTTAACCCCACAGAGAGATCTCTCTCTCACCCAGATACTGTGAGTGTTAACCCCATAGAATCATAGAATCATAGAATCGTAGAGTTGGAATGGACCTCCTGGGCCATCTGGTCCAACCCCCTGCTCAAAGCAGGATTCGCTAAATCATCCCAGTCAGATGTCTGTCCAGCCTCTGTTTGAAGACTTCCATTGAAGGAGAACTCACCACTTCTCGTGGCAGCTTGTTCCACTCATTGATCACTCTAACTGTCAAAAAGTTTTTTCTAATATCTAATCTGTGTCTCCTCCCATTCAGTTTCATCCCATTGCTTCTAGTCTTTCCTTGTGCATATGAGAATAAAGTTGATCCTTCTACAATGTGACAGCCCTTTAGATATTTGTAGACAGCTATTAAGTCTCCTCTCAGTCTTCTCTTTTGCAAGCTAAACATTCCCAAATCCTGCAACCTTTCCTCATAAGACAGGGTTTGCAGACCGGTCACCATTCTGGTCGCTCTTTTCTGAACTTGCTCCAGTTTGTTGATGTCTTTTTTAAAATGTGGTGCCCAAAACTGGACACAATATTCCAGATGAGGTCTGACCAAAGAGGAGTAGAGGGAGATAATGACTTCACGTGATCTAGACTGTATGCTTCTGTTAATACATCCTAGAATTGCATTTGCCTTTTTTGCTGCTACATCACACTGTTGACTCATATTCAGTCTGTGATCTATTAGTATACCCAAGTCATTTTCACATGTGCTGTTGCTTAGCCCTATTCCTCCCATTCTGTATATGCTTTTTTCAATTTTATTGCCCAGATGTAGTACTTTGCATTTTTCCCTGTTAAAAACCATTCTGTTAGTTGCTGCCCACTTCTCCAGTTTATTTATATATTTTTGAATCATCTCTCTCTCTTCTCTAGTATTAGCTATCCCTCCTAGCTTTGTGTAATCAGCAAATTTAATCAGTTTACCCTCAATTCCTTCATCTAAATCGTTGATAAAGATGTTGAACAATACAGGGCCCAGGACAGAGCCCTGTGGTACCCCACTTGAGACATTCTTCCAACTGGATGTGCAGCCATTTACAACCACTCTTTGGGTCCGATCACTAAGCCAGTTATGAATCCACCTAACAGTTGCCTTGTCCATTCCATACTTAGCCATTTTTTCACTAAGGATTGTATGAGATACTTTGTCAAATGCTTTGCTGAAGTCAAGATATACTATATCTACAGCATTTCCTTGATCCACCCAATCAGTGATTCCATCATAGAAGGAAATTAAGTTAGTCTGACATGACTTATTAGTTACAAACCAATGCTGACTCTGTTTAATCACTTCATTCTTATCCAGGTACTGACATACATGTTGTTTAATAATTTTTTCAAAGATCTTTCCTGGTATAGAAGTCAGACTCACCGGCCTATAGTTGCCTGGGTCCATCTTCTTCCCCTTTTTGAAGATAAGAACAACATTTGCTCTTCTCCAGTCTTCTGGGACTTCTCCTGTTCTCCAAGAATTTTCAAAGATTATGGAGAGGGGTTCAAAAATGTCTTCTGCTATCTCCTTCAGTACTCTGGGGTGTAATTCATCTGGACCTGGAGACTTGAATTTTCCTCACTATCTTTCTGTTTATAGATATCCTGGATTCTTTTATTCCCTTAATAGGACAGTGAAGAACAGTTGATGTTACATTTCCTTTCTGAGAGAAAACAGATGCAAAATAGGAATTTAAAAGTTCGGCCTTCTCAACATCCTGTATTACCATTTCATCATTTTCATCCTGTAAAAATCCTATAGCATCTTTGACTTTTCTTTTACTTTTGACATATCCCCAAAATCCTTTATTATTGCTTTTGACATCTCTTGCAAGCCTCAATTCATTGTCAGCTTTAGATAATCTGATTTGTGCCCTGCAGGTTCTGCAGACAGCATTATATTCTTCTTTAGATATGCCTCCCTCTTTCCATTTTATAAACATTTTTTTCTTCCTTTTTAGCATGTGCTTAAGTTCTGTGTTCATCCATCCTGGTTTCCTTAAATGCTTCCTATTCTTCCCTCTTTTCGGAATTGTTAACAATTGTGCTTTGAGAATTTCATTTTTCAAGATTTCCCATCCTTCCTGGACATTTTTGTCTTTAAGGATATCCCCTCACCTCCCTTTCATTTTCTTCTCCAGCACAGCTGCATCCTCCCCATTGAGGAGCAGTCCGTCCCTAGCGTAGAGCCTGTAGCCAACTGAGAAGTCGGCCCAGTTCTCCAGGAACCCAAACCCCTCCTTCCTACACCAATTCCTCAGCCACTTATTAACCTCCCTAATCTCCGGTTGCCTCTCTGGCGTGGCACGTGGTACAGGAAGTATTTCCGAAAATACCACCGTGGAGGTCCTTGCTTTAAGCTTACAGCCTAATTCCCTGAAATCATCTTTAAGGACCTTCCACCTACCTCTAACTTTGTCATTTGTGCCAATGTGCACCATGACCGCAGGATCCTCACCATCCCCTCCCAGTAATCTGTCAACCCGATCAGCGATGTGTTGGACTCGAGCGCCAGGTAGGCAGCACACCGTTCGACAATCCCTGTCTTTGTTACAGATTGCCCTATCTGTTCCCCTAATAATGGAGTCTTCCACTACCAGCACCTGTCTGGCCTGCCCTGCTCTCCTATTTCCCCCCTTACTGGAGCAGACACTCCTCCGGCTTTCAGAGGACATGCCTTGCTGCAGCAGTGCTACTCTTGCACTAACACTCCCCTCATCTG
The DNA here is from genome assembly GCF_039654945.1 of Dendrobates tinctorius. NCBI lineage: Eukaryota > Metazoa > Chordata > Amphibia > Anura > Dendrobatidae > Dendrobates > Dendrobates tinctorius. Next base: position 28,112,972 of record NW_027361700.1, read on the forward strand.
CCAACTTAGCAAACTTATTGGGGTGTGCCAGATCAGGACTAGCCTCCCTGGCACTCTCCCCTCTACCCCGCCTTCTGTCACCCAGCTAGCTGCTTCATTGTCCTGCAGCTCCAACCTAGAATCCCCCCCTCATCTATCCCATTGTAGAATGTAAGTCCGCAAGGGCAGGGTCCTCTCCCCTCTGTATCAGTCTGTCATTGTAAATTTGTTTACTGTAAGTGATATCTGTAATTTGTATGTAACCCCTTCTCATGTACATCACCATGAGATCAATGATGTATAAATAAATAAATAATGATAATAATAATAATAATAATAATAATAATAATAATAATAATAATAAAAAAAAAATCACATCCACTTTGCTTGGACAGTTAAACACAGCAGAATTTCTATAGAAAAAAGCAGCAGGAAAAACACAGCATTTACACTACATGCGAACACAGCCTAAATGTCCAAGCAAAGTGGATGTGATTTCATGAAAACTCTGCCCACTGTGTGTCTAAAGATGGTTTCTCTATAGGCTTCTATGAAGAGCTTAAAAAAAACACTTTTGCATTTTTAAGCATAGAATCACAGCTTTTTTTGTACTATTAAAAATGCCTTAAAAAGTCTGCTTCATATCTGTATAGAAATCGAATTAAAAAAGGGAAAAGTACATTAAAGAAATGCAGCAGACATGCAATAATCAGAAAATTGCTATGGCATTGTGTGGTGTGAAAACCTGCAGAAAAAAAGCAGTAGAAAAACTTACACTAAGTGTGAACACAGCCTCAGCATTACATTTATTATAGGTTTGTTATAGAAAGGTAATCAATTGCGCCATTTTTTATGCCATTTACCGATCACCGTAAATAATCTGATAACTGCGTTGTGCAGTTCGTTACGATGACAGGGACACCAAATATGTCTGTTATTTCTTTATTTGTGAAATTTACTTTTTTTTAAGTTCATCAAAAATGATATTGCAAACAGTTTTAATTTTTAGCAATTTTATGGAAATTAAAAACCTTGCTTTTATTTCTTCTCTAGAATACAGGGATATAGCAGTGTATTTATATGTACAATATATTTCTTTACCAGTATAATCTGTCTGTGACTTCAGAGACTTCAAGTATAGAAAATTCTCCCTTCTTTGTCAATGTAAACTGATAGCTTTAGTTACTGAGCTCAATGATACAAGTTGTGGATTCAATTCTCCTTAGGCCAGATTTCATAAAAAATGAGAATGTGACATTTTAAGAAGGATTTCGCACACCTAGACATTCACAGACTCTCAGACTCTCTTCTACCTCTGTCCTCCATGTCTTCACTCCACAACATGGACAGTGCCACCACTTTCTACAACGCCACCCTCACATCAGCCATAGACTCAGTCACTCTTCTCATGCATGGCAAAGTGCGACAATCCAATAGGCAACCCTGGCACAACAACCTCACCAAAAAGCTTCGACAAGCATCCAGGGTCGCGGAGCGGCGTTGGAAGAAAACACGCCTGCCAGACGACTTCACTACTTTCAAACAAGCTACACTTGCCTTTAAATCAGCCCTCACCTCTGCTAAACATACCTATTTCACAAACCTTGTATTTTCACTATCCAACAACCCAAAACAACTGTTCACTACATTCAACTCTCTCCTCCGCCAACCACTGCCACCTCCAACTCCCCTCATCTCTGCTGAGGACTTTGCCACCTACTTCAAAAACAAGATTGACGAAACAAGGCAAACTTTTACAGCTCCACCACCCCAACCACTCCACATACCAGAACTCTGCCCTTCCCTAATAACCTCCCTCTACAACATCACTGAAGGAGAGCTTACTCATCTCCTTTCCAAATCACGCCTCACCACCTGTGCACTTGACCCCATCCCTTCCCACCTGCTCCCCAACCTCACTAACATGATCATTCCAGCCCTAACCCATCTCTTCAACCTATCCCTAACTTCTGGTACCTTCCCCTCTGCCTTCAAACATGCCACCATAACACCCATCCTCAACAAAAATCAAACCTTGACCCAACTGCTCTGCCCAGCTATCGCCCCATATCACTGCTCCCGTTTGCTTCCAAACTCCTTGAAGAGCATGTCCATGCTCAACTTTCCTCCCACCTCTCATCTAACTCCCTCCTTGACATCCTGCAATCTGGCTTCCGCCCCCACCACTCCACTGAAGCTGTCCTGACCAAAATTACTAATGACTTACTCACAGCCAAAGCTAACAGACAGTTCTCCTTCCTCCTCCTTCTTGACCTGTCCTCTGCCTTTGACACAGTTGACCACTGCCTACTGCTACAGATTCTTTCTTCCCTTGGCATAAAAGACCTCGCCCTGTCCTGGATTTCCTCATACCTTTCTGACCGCACATTCAGCGTTTCCAACTCCCACACTACCTCCTCATCCCGCCCCCTCTCTGTTGGAGTCCCCAAAGGCTCTGTCCTGGGGCCCCTACTTTTTTCCATCTATACTCTTGGCCTAGGACAACTCATAAAGTCCCATGGCTTCCAGTACCACCTGTATGCAGATGACACTCAGATCTACCTCTCTGGCCCAGATGTTACCTCTCTGCTGTCCAGAATCCCAGAGTGTCTATCAGCCATATCCTCCTTTTTCACCTGTCACTTCCTAAAACTCAACATAGACAAAACTGAACTCATTATCTTTCCTCCATCTCACGTATCTTCCCTACCCGATCTATCTATTATGGTAAATGGCATCATGCTCTCTCTAACACCTGAAATTAGCTGCCTTGGAGTAACTCTTGACTCTGCCCTGTCCTTCAAACCACATGTCCAATCTCTTGCCACCTCCTGTCGCCTCCAACTGAAAAATATTTCCAGAATTCGTCCCTTCCTCAGTCCTCAATCTACTAAAACTCTTGTACATGCCCTCATAGAAATAGGAATGCACTCCTATGTACTGATATACAGGGACATGTGCCGACTGGGGGTGGTCCCTTTTTCGCTGCGAACAGACTGGAGACAGAAACCGATGCACGTTCAACAGGTCCTCTTTATTAGCCGTCCTCCCGACGACCACAGCAGTGCGACAGGTTCCATAAACAAAGGCCGGGGTACCTTTCACCTTCTTCTCTTTCCTAAATTGACTCATGGTTCTATCGCTGTGGCTGCCCTAGGCCCACCACCACAGCGCTTCGCCTGTCCGAGTCTGTCTGTCTGCTACCCCTGGGCTTCCTCTGTCCTGCGGCTCTTCTGTCAGGGCCACCCCCTGACTGTTTCTCCTTCCAGTCCCTCCCGGAGGTCTTCCTCTCTCTGTCTCTTCCTCCTTCAGTCTCCTCATCTGCTGAACTCCTCCTCCTGGACTGGCTTCCTTCTGGAACTCTCTGCCTTTTATTCCCCTCCCCGGGAATTCCCCTCTCGAGTCCCCGTAACTCTGCCCACCATGACTATGTGGTTTCCTAGCCTTAAGCTGCTGTTAAGCCCTTTTCTCACTGCTCTCTGCCTCCATCTTGTGGCCAAACCTTAGTACTTCACTGTCTCCTTTTCCTGCTGTTCTTGGTCTCCCCCTAGTGGTCAAAACCCAGTACTTTACCATCTTTCACTGTCTCGAGCTGTCTCCCCACATACGTATACACTAGTTCACGTCATGTACTTTTACTGCACATTTTGCATTCAGCTTCCTGCTGCAGACAGGTCCATAGGTCAGTCCACTTCCCTACATACCTCCTTCCTTTTACCATTGTCGTCCCCAACAATCTCGTCCCCTTTGTTTTTCCTTCTTAAGCTTCCCAACCTTCTTTTTGTCCAACTGGTTGTTGAACAAAGCCCGCGATACACGGGGAGCTGAACAGAACCGGGAGCAATCATGCTCCGAGTAGCTTATGGCTACTCGCCAGCGCGTACGACTCTACAACAATTCCCTTTCATTGAGGTAGGGCCACCTAGATTTCTCAACGGGTGCTTTCCCCCCTTTTTCTCACTTTCAGTACCGTTTTCAAATTTGGAGCAGTAACCGAGACTCTAGCCTACCAGGTCACCGTGTGCTCCCCTCTTTCACTTTGGGGTGTCTGTGCTTCTTAGGACCTGATATATGGACCAATGTCTGTTTCAATACTAAAAACGATCTTGTACCTACAATTATGATCAGTCATGGCAAGCATTTTTCTCCAATTTAGTACCCGGGATCTGTTGAACATTCTCTTGTATAACATTTTTAAACTAACTATACACACTATACATAGTTTTCAACATACACTACTTTTGATGGGTACAACATTTACCCTATTCCCTGCAACATTCTACATTGATTATCATCCTAATATACTATATTTAAACTACTCACTATTTCTGTTATCTATTCACTTTTTCTTCAACATATATGTAAACTATCTAAGCGACATATTCCCCATCATATCTACATCTGTAGCAATCAGCATCATTATGCAACATTTCAAACATCTATCAGCAACTTTTTTAAACAGTGGTGCGCCACCTTCCTTTGTGGGAAGCACTCCCACACATCCCCACCGTATCAAGAGATGGGTATTTTACTCCGAGGGGACGCGGAACAGCCCCCTTGCTGCGCAACAGCGCACAGCAGTCCCAGTAGTCCATTTTCAGCAGTGCTCCGGGCCGTCTCCTGATGGCCGAAGTTCTACCAACAGCAAGGAACTCCAGAGCCGTGGAGTCTTCGGAATGCCTTGTGGTCCCTGGGCCACGAGTGTTCTTTGTGCCTGAGGCCCAGGAGTCCTCCTCCCCTTTACGGGGGGTCATTTCGTTTGGGGTATGCAAAAACTGCCACAGCATAGTAGCCTCGGGGGCAGTATTCTTTGTATAAGGATACCCAGTCTTCCATCCACAGGGCCCGCCCATGCTTGATGGAGGCCACGTTCAGATATACTTTGTGGCCAATTTCCGCATCTCTGATAAAACCGTAGCCCTTTTCAATGTTTGCGTACACTAGCTGCCTGGTACTCCGAGGAACAGACATGGCCGCCTCCCCCTTTTCATGCAGCAGCGCCCAGACCTCCCGCTCTTTGGCCGCCTTCTGTGAGATGACGTCAGCGATCCAGACAGAAGGCCCAGTATAGGCCACGGAGCTTGACAAGCAGGCCGCAACCGGAGTCGAGAGCGGGGCAGAGGCAGCCGCAGGCACCAGCGGATAGGCAGCAGCCGGGGCCGAGTGCGGGGCAGAGGCGGCCACAGGTGCTGGAGAATAGGCCATAACCGGAATCAAGAGCAGGGCAGAGGCGGCCATGGGCACCGGTGAGTAGGCCGCAGCCGAGGCCGAGAGTGGAGCAGTGGCGGCCGTGGGTGTCGGTGAGTAGGCCATGGAGCCTGGCAGCCCAGCCACAGCAGCGGTCTAGAGCGGGACTGAAGTGACGGGCCTCGATGGATAGGCTGCCGCCGGGATGTGGAGAGCAGCAGGGTGACCGTGGGCCTTGGTGGGCAGGCCACGGATCCGCTCCACGCCGGAGATGCGGGACAGGCGCCGCCGAGCGGGGCAGCTCAGGACCGATGACGCGGACAATGGTCGGCCCTGCGTGGGCCACAGATCCATCGGGAGCCGGGAACACTGGATGAGGGGAGGCCACGTGGGAAAGCTGAGGGCCGGTGTCGGGGCCCTGGGGCCTGTCTCGTGTACGGGGCGTGGGAGCGGGAACTGCCTGCGGGGCCGCCGGCTGGTCTGGGGGACAGCTCACCTTCCCTGGCACAGCAGTTCCCTTCAGGCCATTCTGCAGCTCTTCCAGGGGTCGGTGTATCCGTGCGACCAGAGAGTCCAATGTGTCGCCGATCTCCGTCGCTCCTGCATTGTTCCTGGCCCTGTCGTCTGGGCTGCACCGCTGCTCTTCATGCCGCCGTCCGGCAGGACCAGCCTCTAGGCCTGATGGTTCCGCAGGGAGAGTTGGCAGCTGCAGTGGAGTTTCAAGTCGGTCTTTCTCCAGGGTGAGTGTTCAGTACACTGGCAGTGACTCCCAGGCGCAGGTGACATGGTGGGCCTTGACCTCCTGTAGCCAACTCCACTCCACCATCCCGCTGTAGTCTTTCACTGTGGATGAGTGCCCAGTTTTCCGGCAGCACGGGTGGGCTCAGCTTAGCTCGCCCAAACAGTCTCTTTTGGCACTGTAATCCTCCACTTCGACAGCCGCCATTTTGCTGGTTCGCCAAAGTAACTTTCAGGGTACTTTTAATCCAATACGATAATTCCAATTAAAGTCCAGAAATCAAAATCTTCAACCCGCTCAGCTTGGGTCCTTTGGATCTTCGGCGCGGTCTCACCGCTGGCGTTGGTGAATTAGGCGGTGATGATCCTGCCGACTATGCCAATTGTAGGATCGTGTGCCAACTGGGGGGTCGTCCCTTTTTCTCCTCGAACAGACTGGAGACAGAAACTGTTAGGGACGGCGGAACGCACTAAATATTAAATAATAGAAAGTGCGTTCGCCGCCCGGGGTCCACCGTGCAGTAGGTGTTAAAACCGCTGCTAGACAATGGCAGATGCGCTATATGGCGGTATAATGCGTACGGGTTCAACGTCACCTGTTGTGCGCAGAGCGGACTCTGTTAACTCACAGAGGGTCTGTAGCATAAACATAAACACCGAGCCTGTTAGCCTCACAGGTCTCAGCGAAATTGCACACACGGTATCTGGTCACAGGACACGAGCCCAAGACAGGGAATGGTGTCCATCTAGTCCTACCGTGCGTGCGGCATCGCTACTGCGGACGCAGGCAAGTGCAGCTGAATGCAGCGCAGCGGCAGACACAGGCGCTATGTGATAGTGCCGTGAGAGATGTGACACCACCGGATGCTAGTGTAGAGGTGCGGTGTGCACACTGACTGGCGCTGACTCTTTCTATAGTTCCCTATCCACGTGTATAATATCAGAGGGAGGGGAATCTTAATAAGTCAGTCACCAGAATAATACATCCATCACCATTCATACATCTAGCAAGAAGAGTCTATACTAGCGCATGGCTGAGCGGCCATGCTGGCCTTTTATAACTCTGCGCTGCCGGGACATTCCAGATCTCTGAGATGGACCAATCAGATCTGGAGAAGGACCTGAGCACGTGACTCCTGACCTCCAATGGGAGATCATCTCGTGAGCATGCTCAGTGGAGCAGCAGAGGGACTTAGCCTCAGGAATGGCTTGCTGCAGAGCAGCATGTGAGGCTCTGGATTCCTGTTGTGTCGCTGCAGGAATCCGTCGCCTAACATTACCCCCCCTCCTAGGGCCCCCTCCCTCCTGAGGCTTCCAACCCACCAAATAAAGTTTTTCCCCACTTACCACCTTGTGTCTCACAGAGGCATAGGCCTCAGGCTCATCCGAAGACAAGTCTGATGCCCCGGCAGATGACTCGGAAAACCGGGACATGTGAACAGGTTTGAGAAGGGACATGTGGAAGGTGTCAGGGATGGCTAAGTCGCCAGGAGCCGAAGTTGGAGCGGGGCGCCGATGTGTGTCGGCGGGCGTCTTCATTCGCATTTTAGAGGTTTGAGTGACATGTGGGGTGTGACCCAGACTGTCGCGAACCTCCATTGCCCGGTCTGCCACTGGCAAGGGATACAGTAACCCAGCCGGCCTCTGTTTAGAGGAGCTGCTCCAAGCACAAGAGGCGCATGCCTGAATGTATTTTTTAGTGTCCAAGGTACCTTGCCAGGAGTTTTGTGGTCTGCTTGTAGCCAAAGTGACCACCCACCCTGGACGCGTGTGTCCATGCGAGAACCTTGGATCGCAGGTGAGGCGGGGCAATGGTCTTGCCTGGCGGCACTGACACGGGGACCACCGGAGCCACGGTCTTCAGATTCCCAGTAGGGGGCGTGGAAAGATCCGCAGACACCTCCACAGAGGCTACTTGGATGCTTTCCCCCATGCATCTTCCCACACAGTTTTTTCTCCATCCCAGTATACTCCCTGAGGACTACTCTATGTGAGGGGAATGGCAACGGAGCCAGGGAACCCCGAGGAGCACCTGATCGATGCCCTCTAGCATAATGAGCAGGGACAGCATCTCCTGATGAGATGGTGGAATTGAGAGCCTAAGGGGTGCTGTTGGTGGGTAATCTGGGATGACAAGGTCGAGCCATTGACTACCCTGATGGGCACTGGGTGAGGAAGTGGTACCAATGGGATAGTGTGCTGTTGGGCGAAGGATGAGGACATAAAGTTCCCTTCTGCCCTGGAATCCACCGTGACCTTTACCTTCCAGGAGGAATCTCCGCTATCTAATGTCCCTAGGAGCGCCTAGGAGCGCCGGTTTTGGGGAGAAGGTTAATGCCAGTAGCTGGAGAGAGGTGTCGTGAGAGACCCTTGGCCCCAAAAAGACCTGCTTCAGAGATGCTAGGAACTGAGCAGCGGTCCGAACCTCTTGGTCACCAACGCCCTGCCCTACAGAAGAGAAACCCCACCTTGGCCCATTCTGTAGGGAATCGTGCGGCCAGTAACTCAAGCTGGATGAAGCACTGGCTCATGAAACCCCTGCAGGAGGCGCTGTCGCCAGAAAATTTATCGGGCAACGGGAGGCGGGAAACTGTCGGTGCAGGTGTGAACGTGGACACACGTGAGACAGCCTCTGCGACTGCCTGGGCAGCAGCCTCAGTAAACTTCGCAGCTGAGGTGGCACTCTCGAGAGTAGCCAACCTGCCCTCCAGCTGCCGAATGTACTGCAGAAGCTGCTGCTGGTCCGCCATTACTAGCCAGACCCTGGCTGTTGTGAGTTCATTTTCCCCTTCGTCACTGAGGTCTGGTGAACTCCCTATTCTGGTAAAGGAAGGTAATGAGCCTGATTATCAGGCACCTGAGCCTAATGAGGATGACTGGCTGAGTGGAGTCACGGACTGGATATAAGGCTGCCGACGCCCTTCTGCCCTGCGGGTGATTTCTCTGTGGACTTCTAGGACTCCAGTCTGATTCCTGCTCCTCTAAAGCTAAGTTTTCTGCTTTGCCTGTTAGCATTTATGTTTTGTTTTTGTTTTCCTTGCTTTTCTGTATTCTGCCATTCCCTGCTGGGGTGAGCTGAATCTCCTTTTGCCTGTAACTCTGTCTTCAGAATATTCCTGAGTACTGACATAGCTTTTTTGAAGCCTAGCGTCTTCAGGGCCTTTTTCACTGTCAGTCTGTTGGCTCTTATTTTCATAGGGTTTTTCACGGATTGCAGACAGCAGCCTTCCTGTCCTTTTCTATCTCTAGTTAGCTTGGGCCCCATCTTTGCTCAGTCTATCTTTCTGTCTGTGTTAGTGTTTTCATCTTGCTTCACCGTCATTATATGTTGGGGGCTGCCTTTTGCTTTGGGGTCTGCTCTGGGGCAGTTTAGATTTCCCCTTTCTTTCTTTAGGCCTATTTAATTCTCCGGCTGTGATCGAGGGGTCTAGGGCATCGTAGGAACCCCCCACGGCTACTGCTAGTTGTGTTGATAGGTTCAGGGGTCTGCAATCTGATAGCTGCCAACTTCTCTGGTTTTCTGGACTTAGCTAGCATTTCTGTTTTTGCCTCCTACGGTGACTCAATCATAACAGAATCACCCGCCATACCGCAGATCCTAGGGTACTCAATAGCAGGAAAGAATTGTGTTTAAAAAAAAAAAAAAGGTGTGTGTATATTCTTTCCTCTATATCTCTGAGGCCGTAGGGGGAATTTTTTTTTCTCTCTCAATGGAGATAAAGCAATTGTCTGATCGTGTGGAGCAGCTTGCTGCGGAAGTGCGGGGAATTTCCGCCTACCTTGCTCGTTCGCATGCTGTTGAACCAAAGATCCCTACACCTGATGTATTTTTTGGGGATCGATCTAAATTTTTGAGTTTCAAAAATAATTGTAAATTATTTTTTGCCTTGAAGCCTAACTTGTCAGGGAGCTCCGCGCAGCAGGTTAAAATTGTCATCTCTTTGCTGCGTGGCGATCCCCAGGATTGGGCGTTTTCTTTGAAACCAGATGATCCTATTCTGACTAATGTGAATGCATTCTTTCAAGCTTTGGGGTTGTTGTATGACGAACCTAATGCTATTGATCAGGCTGAAAAGACCCTGTTGGCATTGAACCAAGGTCGAGATTCTGCAGAGTTGTACTGTCAAAAGTTCCGAAAGTGGGCGGTCCTTACTACCGGGAATGATAATGCCTTGGCTGCTCTCTTTCGGAAGGGTTTGTCAGAAGCCGTAAAAGATACTATGGTGGGATTTCCTGTTCCCTCTGGTCTGGACGATTCTATGTCATTAGCCATTCAGGTTCATGGGCGTTTACGTGAACGCAGGATTGCACGATAAGTGTTGCCACCGGTTGAACAGACGTCTGAACCTATGCAATGTGATAGAGTTTTGTCTAAGGTGCAATGTCAGGAGTTCAGAAGGCGTAATTAGCTGTGTTTTTTCTGTGGAGATGCCTCGCATATTATTTCTGTTTGTCCTAAACGAGAGAAACGCTTTGCACATACGTTTTCTGTTGGTGGTGTTCAACCTAAGTTTCTTCTGGCAATTACTCTGATCTGCTCCCTGTCCACATTTTCCGCCAAGGCTTTTGTGGATTCGGGAGCAGCGCTAAACCTAATGGACTTGGATTTTGCTAAACGTGGATTTCTGATGACACCTCTGCAGACGCCTATCCCTTTGAGGGGGATTGATGCTACTCCTTTGGCTAAAAATAAACCTCAGTTTTGGACCCAGGTGGTCATTCGGGTCGCCCCAGACCATCAAGAAAATTGCAGATTTTTGGTGTAGCATGGTCTGCATGATGCCGTTGTTCTGGGGTTTCCCTGGTTGCAAATTCATAATCCAGTTTTGGATTGGAAATCTGTGTCTGTGGTGAGTTGGGGTTGTCGGTGTGCCTTTAGTGAGGCTCCGGTTTTTTCCACCTCTCCTCAGTCGCATGATGTTCCTGACTATTTAGCGGACTTTTATGATGTATTTAGTGAGAATGAGTCTGCGTCCTTGCCTCCTCATAGGAGTTATGACTGTGCAATTGAACTAAGCCCGGGGTGTAAATTTCCCAAGGGTCGGCTCTTCAATTTATCTGTACCCGAGCACGAGGCTATGCGGTCCTATATTAAGGAGGCGTTGGAGAAGGGTCATATTAGACCATCATCTTCACCCTTAGGTGCCGGTTTTTTTTTTGTGGCCAAAAAGGATGGTTCTTTAAGGCCTTGTATTGATTATCGTGCACTCAATAAAATTACTATTAAATATCAGTATCCGTTACCCCTGATTTCGGATCTATTCTCTAGAGTTAGAGGTGCTTGCTGGTTTACCAAGCTTGACCTCAGGGGGGCGTATATTCTTATCCACATTAAGCAGGGGGATGAATGGAAGACGGCGTTTAATACTCCGGAGGGACATTTTGAGTACCTGGTGATGCCTTTTGGGCTCACTAATGCCCCTTCTGTCTTCCTGTGCTTCATGAACGATATTTTCTGAGACTTTGTCGATAAATTTTTGATTATCTATCTGGATAATATTTTGATCTTCTCCAAGGATTGGGATTCTCATGTGGAACATATTCGGACTGTGTTCCGGATCTTGAGGGAGAATTCCCTGTATGTCAAAGGATCGAAATGCCTTTTTGGAATACAGAGGATTTCATTTTTGGGATTTATTTTGTCTCCGTCAACTATTGAAATGGACTCGGCCAAGGTACAGGCCATTTATGATTGGGTTCAGCCCACTTCTTTGAAAGCCCTCCAGAAGTTTTTGGGTTTTGCTAATTTTTATCGGAAATTTATAGCAAAATTTTCTAGTATTGCCAAGCCATTGACTGATCTGACTAAGAAGGGTGCTGATGTGTTGAATTGGTCTCCGGAGGCTGTTGCTTCCTTTCAGGAGCTGAAGCGAAGATTTACCTCCGCCCCGGTTTTGCGGCAACCTGATGTCTCACTCCCGTTCCAGGTAGAGGTGGATGCTTCTGAGATTGGTGCAGGAGCTGTTTTGTCCCAAAAGGATCCTGTAACATCTAAAATGAATCCCAGTGCTTTCTTTTCCTGAAAGTTCTCTCCATCTGAACGTAACTATGATGTGGGGAATCGGGAACTGTTGGCCATGAAATGGGCATTTGAGGAGTGGAGACATTGGTTGGAGGGAGCTAAACATCAAGTTGTGGTCCTCACTGACCACAAGAATTTAATTTACCTAGAGTCGGCTAAACGCTTGAACCCTAGACAGGCTAGGTGGGCCTTGTTTTTTTACACGTTTTGATTTTGTGGTCTCTTTTCTTCCTGGAACTAAGAATGTCAAGGCAGACGCCCTCTCTAGGAGTTTCTTTGCTGATTCTCCTGTGGTGACCAAGCCTGCTTCCATCTTAGGCGAAGGGGTAGTTCTTTCTGCCATCTCGCCCGATTTGAGACTTGCTCTGCAAGAGTTCCAGGAGGACAAACCTGAGCGTTGTCCCAGTGGAAAGTTGTGTGTTCCTGACCAGTGGAAGAAGAGAGTGATGTCTGAAGTTCATTGCTCTGCATTGGCTGGTCATCCAGGTATTTTTGGTACTAGAGATCTGGTGAGTCGCTCTTTTTGGTGGCCCACCTTGTCTCATGATGTCAGGAATTTTGTGCAGTCCTGTGGGACTTGCTCCCGGTCTAAATCTTGTTCTCGCTCTAGTGGGTTGTTGATGCCTTTGCCGGTCCCCAGGAGGCCATGGACCCATATTTCAATGGATTTCATCTCTGATATGCCGGTCTCTCAAAGAATGACTGTTATTTGGGTGATTTGTGATAGGTTCTCTAAGATGGTTCATCTTGTACCACTCCCTAAGTTGCCATCTTCCTCTGAGTTGGTGCCCCTGTTTTTGCAACAGGTGGGTCGCTTACACGGGATTCCTGAGAACATTGTATCTGACAGAGGAGTTCAGTTTGTGTCTAGATTTTGGAGGACTTTCTGTTCCAAGCTGGGAATTCAGTTGTCCTTCTCCTCTGCTTTTCACCCTCAGACCAATGGGCAGACAGAGAGAACAAACCAGACCTTGGAGTCGTATTTGAGATGTTTTATTTCCGCTGATCAGGATGATTGGGTTTCATTTTTGCCCTTGGCCGAATTTGCTTTAAATAATAGAGCTAGTTCTGCCACTTTGATGTCACCTTTTTTTGTAACTTTGGATTTCATCCTCGATTTTCTTCAGGGCAGGTGGAGCCTTCTGCCTGCGCAGGGGTTGACACTGTGGTGGAGAGAATGCACCAGATCTGGGACCAAGTGGTGGATAAGTTATCTCTCTCCCAGGAAAAGGCCCAGCGGTTTTCCAATCGACATAGGACCATTGGTCCACAGTTTAAGATTGGTGATATGGTGTGGTTATCATCAAAAAATATTGCTATGAAGGTGGCTTCTCCTAAGTTTAAGCCTAGATTTATTGGACCTTACAAGATTTTGGAGATTATTAATCCGGTCTCTTTTCGTTTGGCTCTTCCTGTCACATTTAAAATCCATAATGTGTTCCATAAGTCCTTGTTGAAGAGGTTTGTTGAACCAGTTTTTCCTGGGGTGGCACCTCCAGACCCTGTATTGGTTGAAGGTAACATGGAATATGAGGTAGAGAAAATACTGGATTCCTGTCTGGCTAGGCGGAGACTCCAGTATTTGGTTAAGTGGAAGGGTTATGGTCAGGAGGATAATTCCTGGGTCTCTGCCTCTGATATTCATGCCAAAAGATTGGTGCGTGCCTTTCATCGGGCTCACCCTGATCGCCCTGGTGGCGTGGTTGAGGGTTCGGTGACCCCTCCTCAAGGGTGAGGTACTGTTGTGAGTTCATTTTCCCCTTCGTCACTGAGGTCTGGTGAACACCCTATTCTGGTAAAGGAAGGTAATGAGCCTGATTATCAGGCACCTGAGCCTAATGAGGATGACTGGCTGAGTGGAGTCACGGACTGGATATAAGGCTGCCGACGCCCTTCTGCCCTGCGGGTGATTTCTCTGTGGACTTCTAGGACTCTAGTCTGATTCCTGCTCCTCTAAAGCTAAGTTTTCTGCTTTGCCTGTTAGCATTTATGTTTTGTTTTTGTTTTCCTTGCTTTTCTGTATTCTGCCATTCCCTGCTGGGGTGAGCTGAATCTCCTTTTGCCTGTAGCTCTGTCTTCAGAATATTCCTTAGTACTGACATAGCTTTTTTGAAGCCTAGCGTCTTCAGGGCCTTTTTCACTGTCAGTCTGTTGGCTCTTATTTTCATAGGGTTTTTCACAGATTGCAGACAGCAGCCTTCCTGTCCTTTTCTATCTAGTTAGCTTGGGCCCCATCTTTGCTCAGTCTATCTTTCTGTCTGTGTTAGTGTTTTCATCTTGCTTCACCGTCATTATATGTTGGGGGCTGCCTTTTGCTTTGGGGTCTGCTCTGGGGCAGTTTAGATTTCCCCTTTCTTTCTTTAGGCCTATTTAATTCTCCGGCTGTGATCGAGGGGTCTAGGGCATCGTAGGAACCCCCCACGGCTACTGCTAGTTGTGTTGATAGGTTCAGGGGTCTGCAATCCGATAGCTGCCAACTTCTCTGGTTTTCTGGACTTAGCTAGCATTTCTGTTTTTGCCTCCTACGGTGACTCAATCATAACACTGGCGCTAATTTAATGTTAGGGACGGCGGAACGCACTAAATATTAAGTAATAGAAAGTGCGTTCACCGCCCGGGGTCCACCGTGCAGTAGGTGTTAAAACAGCTGCTAGACAATGGCAGATGCGCTATATGGCGGTATAATGCGCACGGGTTCAAAGTCACCCGATGTGCGCAGAGCGGACTCTGTTAACTCACAGAGGGGCTGTAGCATAAACATAAACACCGAGCCTGTTAGCCTCACAGGTCTCAGCGAAATTGCACACACGGTGTCTGGTCACAGGACACGGGCACAAGACAGGGAACGGTGTCCGTCTAGACCTACCGCGCGTGCGGCGTCGCTACTGTGGACGCCGTCAAGTGCTGCTGAATGCAGCGCGGCGGCAGACACAGGCGCTATGCGATAGTGCCGTGAGAGACGTGACACCACCGAATGCTAGTGTAGAGGTGCGGTGTGCACAGTGGCCTAAGGTTTGCCACTGACTGGCGCTGACTCTTTCTATTGTTCCCTATCCACATGCGTAATATCAGAGGGAGGGGAATCTTAATAAGTCAGTCACCAGAATCATACATCCATCACCATTCACACATCTAGCAAGAAGAGTCAATACTAGCGCATGGCCGAGCGGCCATGCGGGCCTTTTATAGCCATGCGCTGCCAGGACCTTCCAGATCTCTGAGATGGACCAATCAGATCTGGAGAAGAACCTGAGCACATGACTCCTGACCTCCAATGGGAGATCATCTCGTGAGCATGCTCAGTGGAGCAGCAGAGGGACTTAGCCTTATGAATGGCTTGCTGCAGAGCAGCATTTGAGGCTCTGGATTCCTGTTGTGTCACTGCAGGAATCCGACGCCTAACAGAAACTGATGCACATTCAACAGGGCCTCTTTTTTGGCCGTCCTCCCGACGACCACAGCAGCATGACAGCTTCCGTACACACAGGCCCGGGTACCTTTCACCTTCTTCTCTTTCCTAAATTGATGTCCCTCGCAGTTCTATTGCTGTGGCTGCCCTAGGCCTACCACCACAGCGCTTCGCCTGTCCAAGTCTGTCCATCTGGTACCTCCAGTCTTCCTCTGTCCTGCGGCTCTCCTGTCAGGGCCACCCCCCTGACTGTTTCTCCTTCCAGTCCCTCCTGGAGATCTTCCTCTCTCAGTCTCTTCCTCCTTCAGTCTCCTCCTCTGCTGAACTCCTCCTCCTGGACTGGCTTCCTTCTGGAACTCTCTCTGCCTTTTTATTCCCGTCCCCGGGAATTCCCCTCTCGAGTCCCCATAACTCCGCCCACCATGACTATGTGGTTTCCTAACCTTAAGCTGCTGTTAAGCCCTTTTCTCACTGCTCTCTGCCTCCATCTTGTGGCCAAACCTTAGTACTGCACCGTCTCCTTTTCCTGCTGTTCTTGGTCTCCCCCTAGTGGTCAAAACCCAGTACTTTACCATCTTTCACTGTCTCTAGCTGTCTCCCCACATACATATACACCAGTTCACATCAAGTACTTTTACTGCACATTTTGCATTCACCTTCCTGCTGCAGACAGGTCCATAGGTCAATCCACTTCCCTACACCACCATCAGGGCATGACAGCCCTTACAAGTGTATGGGGCCCGGTGATTAAGAGGGCCTGCCCGGCGCCCGAGCATTCTGGCAGCCCGGTCCGTGCTCAGGCCCCGGGCCCCCCTACATTTTGTTCAGACTTCTCCGCTTTTCCAGCAGTGCCGTTTATTAAATCATGACCCAGCGCGCAGTGCCTGCCGCCCCCACGGTGCACCATGGTCCAGCGTCTCCCCCTCACGTGATGTCACACACTGCTCTGGTCCACTTCCTTATTTCAGAGCAGTGTGGTGTGCACGTGCCTCGTGGGACTGGGGGCGATGGAAGAAGATGGTGGACAGTGGCGGGACGGTGAGTCGCAGATGGCAGGCAGAGTCACGAGGCGGCAAGTGAACAGGGTAAGGTAAGTAGTCTTTGTCTTGTCTGTCTCTCTCGCTCTCTCTCTCCGTGGTGGCTACGCTGATGATGGGGTTTGCCAGGGGGCTAATGATTGGGTGAGCCAGGGCCCAGGGGGACAAATCTCCAGCGTCCATGATTAGTAGGCACATTGTTGACTGTCTCCACAGTCTCCACCTGCAGCTCAGCCCGTAGTCCTATCCTTTTAGTCAGCACAGACTGTGCTGACCAGTACCAGCATGTTGACTGTCTCCACCTGCAGCTCAGCCATAGTCCTATCCTTTTAGTCAGCACAGACTGTGCTGACCAGTACCAGCATGTTGACTGTCTCCACCTGCAGCTCAGCCATTGTCCTATCCTTTTATTCAGCACAGACCTCTGCACAGTACCAGCATGCTGCTGACTGTGCTTGGCTTAGGGTTGGAGATAGAATTGGGGGGTTTCCACTGTTTAGGTACATCAGGGGCTCTCCAAATGCGACATGGCGTCTGATCTCAATTCCAGCCAATTCTGCTTTGAAAAAGTCAAACAGTGCTCCTTCCATTCCAAGCTCTGCAATGCGCCCAAACAGTGGTTTACCCCCACATATGGGGTATCAGCATACTCAGGACAAATTACACAACTGTTAGGGTCCAATTTCTCCTGTTACCCTTGGGAAAATAAAAATTGGGGGTGAAAAGATCATTTTTGTGAAAAAAAATAAGATTTTTTATTTTTATGGCTCTACATTATAAATGTCAGGGTCCTGACAGCGCCGGCGTACAACCTCCACTAAGCAGGGACTCACTCGCACCGTAGGGACCCCTGGGGACAAGAACAGCTGGAAAATAAAGATGCACAGGACCTGAATGTCGAATTTTAGCAAGCTAGCAAGCCGGCATAGGACCAATGGTCATGTGAATGGTCATGTGACTGCAAGGGGGCGGGGTTTAGCGTCCTGCTTTCAGAGGAGGTAGAAAACTCAAAGTCAGGCAAAGCAGAGGTCAAGCACAATACAGGCAAGCAAGGTACAGAAGGGATAAACAGACGGAAGGTCAGACAAAGCCAAAGGTCATACACAAGGTATCAATGCAGTACCAGGGATGAGACAGAACGGACAGTCAGGGCCAAGCAGAGATCAAAAACCAAACAGACATAGAAGGTACCAAGCAGAATCCAAAGCGATATCCAGAGAACAGACCGAGTCATACACAGAGAATCAAGCAACCAGAACACAGCACTAACACACTCAGGGGTCACCACACAAGGCCAAGGGCGAAAGTATAACTGACGGGGATGGGAGCTTCCTGAGGCTATAAGAAGCCTCCCCAGAACCAATGAGAGGCCACCATAATAGGTCCCAGGTGTGCAGGTGAGAATCTGCACTGAGATCAGAACATTAACCCCAGAAGTGCCGGTCACCCAGCACTGGTATCATGACAGTACCCCCCTCTCAACGGGGGGGCCTCTGGACCCCCAGGCTTGCCCGGGTACCTAGCATTGAAAGCCTGAACCAGATGATCCGCATGCATCAACCGGGCCGGCACCCAGGACCTGTCCTCCGGCCCATTCCCCTTCCAATGAACTAGGTACTGTACTGACTGCCGTACCTACCTAGAATCTACAATGTGACCAATCTCATATTCCACATGTCCTTCAACCGAAACTGGAGGAGCAGCGGACTCGGATTCTCCCCGGACTGCTTCAAACGGCTTCAGTAGAGATCTATGGAAGACGTTAGGGATCTTGAAAGAGGGTGGAAGGCACAGCCTGTACGCTACTGGGTTGATTTTTTCCACAATCTTATACGGGCCAATGAATTTGGGGCCCAACTTGGCTGACGGAATCTTTAACTTAATGTTTTGCGTGGAGAGCCAAACTTTCTCTCCCACCTGAAACATGGGACCAGGTTTTCTTTTCCTGTCCGCAAAAAACTTGTACCTGCCTTGAGACCTAGATATACCCCGCTGGACTTCTGTCCATGTATCTTTTAACCGCTGAACAGAGTCCTCAGCCTCTGGGCACCCCGAATCCAGACGAGAAAACTCACTAAAATGAAGACTGAACCCATAGTTGATCAAGAAAGGGGACATACCAGTGGATTGACTCACCCGACTATTGAAGGCAAATTCAGCCAACGGCAGTATATCACACCAGTCATTCTGTCTAGCAGAAGTCAGACATCTGAGGATCTGTTCCAGAGACAGATTAGTGCGTTTCCTCTGACCATTACTCTCAGGATGGTATGCAGATGAAAAGGACAGAGATATCCCTAATTTTTTGCAGAAAGCACGCCAAAACTTAGCCACAAACTGCACACCACGATCAGACTCCACATTCAGGGGTACCCCATGCAAGCGGACCACATGCTGCACAAACAATCTGGATAAGATCTCAGCAGAAGGTAATGCGGACAGGGGTACAAAATGAGCCTGCTTTGAAAATCTGTCCACCACTACCCATACCACCGTATTACCCCTGGAAGAGGAATGATTGGTAATAAAATCCATGGACAGATGGGGCCACGGTCTTTTGGGAACTTCCAAGGGCATCAGCTCCCCCGCCGGCCGGCTATGGGGGAGACCCCACAACCAGAAATTAATTTCTTTATATCAGAACCCAGAGTAGGCCACCAGAAGATCCTAGCCACCGCCAGTCACGTGGCTGATATACCAGGGTGAGCACACAACTTGGATTCGTGGAACTCTTGTAAGAGTTTAAGGCGAAGTTGCTCTGGGACAAACAACTTGCCCCCTGGCTTGGCCGCAGGAGCCAGCGACTGGGCCCCCTCAATTTCCCGTTCCAATTCAGACGAGATCCCTGCTAACACCACCCCAGGGTGCAGAATGGAGGACGGTGGCTCAGGGACAGACACAGTGTGAAAACTACGAGATAAGGCGTCAGCCTTGACATTCTTTGACCCTGGACGGAATGTAATAGTAAACTGGAAATGAGAAAAAAAAAAGTGACCAACGGGCCTGTCTGGGCGTTAATCTTTTAGCAGACTCGATGTAAGACAGATTTTTGTGATCAGTGATCACAGTAACCGGGTGCCTCCATTCCTCAAACGCCAACTTAACCGCAAGAAGCTCTCTATTGCCTACATCATAATTTCTTTCAGCAGCAGAGAACTTCCTGGAAAAGAAGGCACATGGCCTGAGTTTGGTTAGAGTGGCAGGCCCTTGGGACAACACCGCCCCCACCCCCACCTCGGAGGCGTCCACCTCCACCACAAATGGCTTGGAAGGATCTGGCTGTACCAAGACAGGAGCAGACATAAAACATTTTTTCAGCGTCACAAAGGCCTCTTTTGCGAGTGAGGACCAATTTCTCACATCCGCACCTTTGCATTTTAGATCCGTGAGAGGTTTGAGCACTTGCGAAAACCCCCGGATAAATTTGCGGTAATAATTGCCGAACCCCAAGAAGCGCTGAAGACCCTTAAGATCTCGGGGTTGCACCCAATCCGCAATGGCCTGCACCTTCTTGGGGTCCATGCGAAAACCCTCACCAGATACAATTAATCCCAAAAAAAACAATTCTTGCACACAGAATACACATTTCTCCAATTTGGCATACAGATGATTTTCTCTCAGTCTTTGGAGAACAGTTCATACATGTTCCAAATGAGAATGCTTGTCGGGGGAGTATATCAAAATATCATCTAAATAGATAATGACAAAACGACCAATGAGATCTGAGAATACCATGTTGATGAAATTCTGAAATATGGCAGGGGCGTTGGTAAGACCAAACGGCATGACTAAATTTTCAAATAGTCCCTCAGTCATGAGGAACGCGGTTTTCCATTCATCCCCCTCTCGGACCCTTATCAAATTATATGCCCCCCGAAGATCCAGTTTAGAAAACCACTTTGCCCGTGATAGTTGGTTACATAAATCGGGAATCAATGGAAGGGGGTACATATTCCGTACAGTAATCTGATTAAGCTCCCGGAAGTCGAGACAGGGATGTAACCCGCCATCTTTTTTCTTTGCAAAAAAGAAACCTGCCGCCACAGGTGAGACTGAAGGACGCATGTGTCCTTTGCGCAGACTTTCAGCAATGTACTCCTTCATAGCCAAGCGCTCAGGACCGGACAAATTAAACAGACGGGCTTTAGGTAATTTCGCCCCCGGGACCAGCTCAATAGCGCAGTCAAAGGGTCTATGTGGCGGTAACGTCTCGGCCTCGCTTTCGGAGAATACATCTTCGAAGTCCTTCAGGCATTCCAGAATACCTTCCAGCTCGACAGATGATACAGACACAGATTTAACAGGTTCAACCAGCAGTGCGGATTTATCACATAAATTAAAATCATTAAACCTCCATTGAACAATCTCCCTCGTTTTCCAGTTAATAACTGGGTTATGGCATTGTAACCAGGGCATGCCCAACACCAACCCTGCAGGTAGATTGTCCAGCACAAAACAACTTAGGTTTTCCACATGAGTAGCCCCCACTCTGAGCGAAAACAAGTCAAACATAAAGAGAATTCCCTCCTTAGTGAGGGGAGAGGAGTCAATGGCCATCACCTTGATCGGAACCTTGAGCCTAACTGTCCCTATCTTGCAGTGTGTGACCAAATGGGAGTCAATGAGATTAATAGATGACCCGCAGTCCACGAAGGCTGTAGAGGAAAAAGAACTACCGTCCACAAACAGTTCCAAAGGCAGTAACACTTTAGAAAATGAGGAAAAGGGTACCTCAGGGTCTGAGTAGTCTCCCCATTGACTACCCAGACCTAGTCGTTTCCCACCAACCGGGTTTGAAGACGGGCAATCAGGACACTCCCTTTTCCAATGTCCCGTTTTACCGCAGTAAAAGCATAACTGCTTGTCATTCCGGCGTTTCCTCTCCGTATCCTTCAGGGAGAGGGCGCCTACATCCATGAGCTCAGGGGCAGTCTCTTTTCCACTGGTGAACAATGGAGTCTCCACCTGCATCACCCCTCTGACCCGCAGCCTGCGGTCCATCCGGACGGCCTGGGTCATGGTGTCCTTGAGAGAGTTAGGTGGGGGATGTAACGCCAAGGCATTCTGCAGCCGCTCGGACAAGCCTCTGCGAAAGAGTCCTCGGACTGCGGCGTCGTTCCAAGAGACCTCTGCGGCCCAGCGGCGGAATTCAGTACAAAACAACTCAGCTGAGTGTTTCCCCTGAAAGACACTCATCACCATGTCCTCTGCCAATCGCACTCAGTCAGGCTCATCATAAATGTGCCCGAGGGCCTCAAAGAATGCATTCACAGACACTCTCTCAGGGGCAGTGGGAGAAAGGGAGAAAGCCCAAGATTGTGGGGACCCTCTTAATAGAGACATAACGACCCCAACCTTCTGACTTTCGTCCCCAGAGGAACGTGGTCTCAAACTAAAAAAAAGTTTGCACCCCTCCATGAAGTCCCTGAACTCCTTTTTGTTTCAAGAAAAAAAGTCAGGCAGTTTAACAGGTGGTTCTGGGGACACCAAAGCAACATCACTTGCCCCAGCCCCCAGAGACCCAGCAGCTAAAGCCCCTCGCACTGTCTCAGAAACCTGCTGCTGAGAATGAGCCAGAGCTTGCTGCTCCAGAGATAAACCCTGAAACATCTGACTCAGACTTTTCATCTGGTCAGCCAGAGACTGTATGGGATCCATAACTCTCTGCATAAAAAACCCCCCAAAAACTTAATGGTCAGTTATAATGTCAGGGTCTTGACAGCGCCGGCGTACAGCCTCCGATAAGCAGGGACTCACCTGCACCGTAGGGACCCCTGGGGACAAGAACAGCCAGAAAATAAAGATGCACAGGACCGGAATGTAGAATTTTAGCAAGCCGGCTTAGGACCTACGGTCATGTGAACGGTCATGTGACTGCAAGGGGGCGGGGCTTAGCATCCTGCTTTCAGAGGAGGTAGAAAACTCAGAGTCAGGCAAAGCAGAGGTCAAGCACAATACAGGCAAGCGAGGTACAGGAGGGATAAACAGACGGAAGGTCAGACAAAGTCAAAGGTCATACACAAGATATCAATACAGTACCAGGGATGAGACAGAACGGACAGTCAGGGCCAAGCAGAGATCAAAAACCAAACTGACATAGAAGGTACCAAGCAGAATCCAAAGCAATATCCAGAGAACAGACCGAGTCATACACAGAGAATCAAGCAACCAGAACACAACATTAACACACTCAGCGGTCACCACACACTGCCAGGGGCGAAAGTATAACTGACGGGGGATGGGAGCTTCCTGAGGCTATAAGAAGCCTCCCCAGAACCAATGAGAGGCCACCATAATAGGTCCCAGGTGTGCAGGTGAGAGTCTGCACTGAGGTCAGAACATTAACCCCAGCAGTGCCGGTCACCCAGCACTAGTATCATGACAATAAACTTCTGTCAAGCACTCGGGGGTTCAAAGTGCTCACCACACATCTAAATAAGTTCCTTAAGGGGTCTAGTTTACCATAGCGTTTACTGACCGTGGGAACACACCCTAAATATTTTTTGAATTATTACTGTATAAAAGTTATTAAACTAAATAAATGGGGTGATCAGCCCTTTACGCTTGACTCCTATTTTATTTATTTTTGTTTTTTTACGTAATCACTTAGAGTTATGTTTTGAGGTGTATTTATGTTCTATAATTTATCGTTTTTTAGTAAATACCAATAAAGATATTTTTAGTAGTGTATAATCAGTGATTATATATGCAGTAATATACACTTTCCATTTATTTGGTGGGCAGGCTGAGGCGACAGCGGTGGGCAGGCTGAGACAACCATTAGATTCTTCTTGACTGGGTGGTGGGCGTGGCAGCAACACCGGATGTGTGAGTAAATAGCAAGTTCATGTATTCGTTTGTCCACCATTTCAGTACGTGATTGTGCTTATATATACATTGCTATTGGGGAGTCGAAGGGGGAGGGGGAAGGAATGATTCTCCTTCATGATCCTCAGCAGCAGCAGCATCTTTTTCATCAACTTCTTCTTCACCTTATTATAGTGCTTTGAAGAAACCACTATCTTGTAATCCGAACGCTGCTAACTTATTCTTCTTTTTCTGCTTCTTCTTATTATTCAGTCGATTTTCCACAATTAATGTGGCCCGAACCGCTACACGCACAGACTCAGTTGAGGTGTCGTTTCGAAGCCAGCGTCCACGAGTGGTGTGCTAAGTAATTTTCGTGTCGATTGGATTTGTAGTTTTTGCACAATTTGCGTTTGAAACTTTCCTCAATGCATTTCAATGGGAAAATGTTGCCACAGGGAAAACATGCCCTGAGGCGATTCAAATGGCAGTTAAGCTCATTGATATGCGCAGGCAGACCCAGTTACTATGCCAACGTCTACGAACTATACATGACCTCTCCAGGACAGAGTTTCTGGCAGATAATATCAGCTCTTAAAGCGAAACTCACAGCACAAATGCAAATCTAGCTTCATCACATGACGCAAGCCCCTGAGAGAGAATGTGCGCCAAAGTGGATTTAGAAGCCCAGTGAGCCAAACTGGCTCTTAAAGGGCCGACGCACCAAAATGAGTCTTAAAGGGCCGGCGCGCCAAATCGAAAGCTGAGTGACCCCAGGCTCCAAATCGGACTCTGAGGGGTCCCGCCCACCAAATTGGACCCTGAGGGGCCCCTCTCACCAAATTGGACCCTGAGGGGCCCGCTCACCAAATCGGACCCAGAGTGTCCCCGCCCACCAAATCAGACACTGAGTGGCCCCGCCCACCAAAGCGGAGCCTGAGGGGCCCCGCCCACCAAATCGGACCCTGAGGGGCCCCATCCACCAAATTGGACCCTGAGGGGCCCCGCCCACCAAAGCGGAGCCTGAGGGGCCCCGCCCACCAAATCGGACCCTGAGGGGCCCCGTCCACCAAATCCGATCCGGAGGGGCCCCACCCACCAAATCAGACCCTGAGGGGCCCCACAGGCTAAAGTGGCCCCTGAGAGGCACCCACAGTTAAAACGGATCCTGAGTTGAAAGTCTTGCAGGGGCAGCAGGCAAGTCTCTCTTAAAGGGGCAGCCCTGGCTTCATTTCAAAGCACTATCTGTACTTCCTTCAGGAAATACACATCTAGTTCCTCTTCATATTCTACTTCTTCATCTTCTTCCTATTCTTCTTCTTCATTATATTCTTATTTGTGACAGGCATTCCTGTAGTTGTTATCTATAAAAGTTTGAGGATTACACCAGCCGTTCTGCCTGTCACAAAAGATTTACAACAGGATTTGTCCACGTTCAGTTTGGCCTGCAGCAGCAGGCATTTTCCAGGGGCACCACGAGGAGGAACGGACTCACCCCCATACACTGCTTAGTCTTCTTCTGCTTATAATTTAGATAATATCTTTTGCTCTGATTTTTAGTCTTATGCTTAATGTTCTTCTGCTTTTTGTTCTTCTGCTTCTTGGTCTTCTGTCTCTTGTTGTTCTGTATCTTGGTGGTTGTCTTCATGTTGTTTGTCCTCTTGGTCATCTTCTTCAGGGTTATCTTTTTGGTCTTCTTTGGGGTGGTCTTCAGGGTCGTTGTCAGGGAGATCCAGAGTGATTACCAAAAACCATTTCAAAAAGTTTGAACTTGGAAATGTAGCAGAAGGAACAAGAAGGCTGAGGAACTGCCGAAAACCAGCTGACGGTACTGGAACCCAGATGGGTAGCAGAAGGAACAAGAGCCAATGGAACTACCAAGGACCAGCTGACGTTACTGGAACAAGGTGACTAAGCAGGAGGTACCTGTGCTAGAAAGCACTACCAAGGACCAGCAGACGTTGCTGAAACTCGGATACCGAGATGGAGGCACCTAAGCCTAAGGCACTGCTGAGAACCAGCTGACGGTGATGGAACCTGGAGGGGCAGCAGAGGAACAAGAGGCAATGGAACTATCGAGGACCAGCTGACGGTGCTGGAACCCAGATGGGTAGCAGAAGGAACAAGAGGCAATGGCACTACCGAGGACCAGCTGACGTTACTGGAACCAGGTGACTAAGCAGGAAGTACCTGTACTAGAAAGCACTTCCATGGACCAGCAGACGTTGCTGGAACTCGGATACCGAGATGGAGGCACCTAAGCCAAAGGCACTGCCGAGAACCAGCTGACGGTGCTGGAACCCAGATGGATAGCAGAAGGTACCCATGAAAAACAAAGTTGCAAGGCCGTTAGCCAGCTGCAGTTACCGAAACCCACAGTCGTACAGGGGGTGCTTGTCCTATTGGCACTACAGAACCAGACTTTATTGCCAGAACCCGCAGCCCACATAGGAAGCACCTAAACTGCAGGCACCATAGAGTCGGCTAACCCGACCGCAACACAACAGGACAATGTATTGGTGCCAAAGTGACGTTGACACTTCCCTGAAACAGCTGACGGTGCTGGAACCCAGAGGGGCAGCAGAAGGAACAAGAGCCAATAGCACTACCGAGGACCAGCTGACGGTGCTGGAACCCAGTGACTAAGCAGGAGGTACCTGTGCTAGAAAGCACTACCAAAGACCAGCAGACGTTGCTGGAACTCGGATACCGAGATGGAGGCGCCTGAGCCAAAGGCACTGCCGAGAACCAGCTGACGGTGCTGGAACCCAGAGGGGCAGCAGAAGGAACAAGAGGCAATGGAACTACCGAGGAGCAGCTGACGGCGCTGGAACCCAGATGGGTAGCAGAAGGAACAAGAGCCAATGGCACTACCGAGGACCAGCTGACGTTACTGGAACAAGGTGACTAAGCAGGAGGTACCTGTGCTAGAAAGCACTACCAAGGACCAGCAGACGTTGCTGAAACTTGGATACCGAGATGGAGGCACCTAAGCCTAAGGCACTGCTGAGAACCAGCTGACGGTGATGGAACCTGGAGGGGCAGCAGAGGAACAAGAGGCAATGGAACTATCGAGGACCAGCTGACGGTGCTGGAACCCAGATGGGTAGCAGAAGGAACAAGAGGCAATGGCACTACCGAGGACCAGCTGACGTTACTGGAACCAGGTGACTAAGCAGGAAGTACCTGTACTAGAAAGCACTTCCATGGACCAGCAGACGTTGCTGGAACTCGGATACCGAGATGGAGGCACCTAAGCTAAAGGCACTGCCGAGAACCAGCTGACGGTGCTGGAACCCGGAGGGGCAGCAGAAAGTACCCATGAAAAACAAAGTTGCAAGGCTGCGAGCCGGCCACAGTTACCGAAATCTACAGTTCTACAGGGGATGCTTGTCCTATTGGCACTACGGAACCAGCCTTTATTGCCAGAACCCGCAGCCCACATAGGAAGCACCTAAACTGCAGGCACCATAGAGTCGGCTAACCCGACCGCAACACGACAGGACAATGTATTGGTGCCAAAGTGACGTTGACACTTCTCTGAAACAGCTGACTGTGCTGGAACCCGGATGGGTAGCAGAAGGAACAAGAGCCAATGGCACTACCGAGGACCAGCTGATGTTACTGGAACCCGGTGACTAAGCAGGAGGTACCTGTGCTTGAAATCACTACCAAGGACCAGCAGACGTTGCTGGAACTCGGATACTGAGATGGAGGCACCTAAGCCAAAGGCACTGCCGAGAACCAGCTGACGGTGCTGGAGCCCGGAGGGGCAGCAGAAGGTACCAATGAAAAACAAAGATGCAAGGCCGCGAGCCGGCCACAGTTACCGAAACCCACAGTCCTACAGGGGGTGCTTGTCCTATTGGCACTACGGAACCAGCCTTTATTGCCAGATCTCGCAGCCCATATAGGAAGCACCTAAACTGTAGACACCATAGAGTCGGCTAACCCGACCGCAAAACGATAGGACAAAGTTTTGGAGGCAAAGTGACGTTGACACTACCCGTAAACAGCTGGCGTGCTGGAAACAGGCTGGGCAGGAGGGAGTAGCCGTGCCAAAGACATTGCCGGGAACCAGCTGGTGGTGCTGGAACCCAGGGTAAATGCTACAAACAGAGTGGAGACAGAGGCCTAATTGGAGCAAGTTTAAAATCTGTAGTTGTGTGAGTGTGGACAGAGCAGGAGAAATTGCCGGACATACAGCTGGGGATCAGCTGACATTACTGAACCCCAATAACACTGGAGCATATGTTGACTGTGCAGATGGCACTTCTGAGCAGCAACTGGCGGTGTTGGAGCCCAGGGTTAATACTACAAACATAGTGGAGCCAGAGGCCTAATTGGAACAAGATTAATATCTGTTGTTGACTGCAACTGATTTTAAACTTGCTCCAATTAGGCCTCTGGCTCCACTCTGTTTCTAGTATTTACCCTGGGCTGCAGCACCACCAGTTGCTGCTCAGAAGTGCCGTCTGCACAGTCAACACTTGCTCCTGTGTTATTGGGGTTCAGTAACGTAAGCTGATCCCCTGCTGTGTGTTCGGCAAATTCTCCTGCTCTGTCCACATTCTAGTGGGAATGTGGACAGAGCAGGAGAAATTGCCGGACACACAGCAGGGATCAGCTGACGTTACTGAACCCTAGTAACACAGGAGCAAGTGTCGATTGTGCAGACGGCACTTCTGAGCAGCAACTGGCGGTGTTAGAGCGCAGGGTAAATACTAGAGACAAAGTGGAGCCAGAGGCCTAATTGGAGCACGTTTAAAATCAGTAGTAGTGTGAATGTGGACAGAGCAGGAGACATTGCCGGACACACAGCAGGGGAGCAGCTGTTGTTACTGAACTCCACTAACACAGGAGCTATTGTTTTTCTCTGTGCAGACGGCACTTCTGAGCAGAAACTGGCAGTGTTGGAGCCCAGGGTCAATAAGGCTGTAGGCTGATGCCTAATTGGAGCAAGTTTAATATCTGATGTAGTGTGAATGTGGAGGGAGCAGGAGACATTGCCGGACACACAGCAGGGGAGCAGCTGGCGTTACTGAACCCCACTAACACAGGAGCTAGTGTTTTTTTCTGTGCAGACGGCACTTCTGAGAAACAAATGGCGGTGTTGGAGCCCATGGTCAATCATGGTGTAGGCTGAGGCCTACTTGGAGCAAGTTTAAAATCTGATGTAGATTGAATGTGGAGGGAGCAGGAGATATTGCCGGACACACAGCAGGGGAGCAGCTGGCGTTACTGAACCCCACTAACACAGGAGCTAGTGTTTTTCTCTGTGCAGACGGCACTTCTGAGCAACAACTGGCGGTGTTGGAGCCCAGGGTCAATGAAGGAGAAGGCTGAGTCCTAAATGGAGCAAGTTTAATATCTGATGCGGGGTGAATGTGAAGAGAGTAGGAGATATTGCCGTACACACAGCAGGGGAGCAGCTGGCATTACTGAACCCCACTAACACAGGAGCTAGTGTTTTTCTCTGTGCAGACTGCACTTCTGAGCATTAACTGGCAGTATTGGAGCCCAGGTTCAATCAGGGTGTAGGCTGAAGCCTAATTGGAGCAAGTTTAATATCTGATGTAGTTTGAATGTGGAGGGAGCAGGAGATATTGCCGGACACACAGCAGGGGAGCAGCTGGCGTTACTGAACCCCACTAACACAGGAGCTAATGTTTTTCTCTGTGCAGACAGCACTTCTGAGCAGCAACTGGCAGTGTTGGAGCCCAGGGTCAATCAGGGTGTAGGCTGAGGCCTAATTGGAGCAAGTTTAATATCTGATGTAGTGTGAATGTGGAGGGAGCAGGAGACATTGCCGGACACAGAGCAGGGGAGCAGCTGGCATTACTGAACCCCACTAACACAGGAGCTAGTGTTTTTCTATGTGCAGATGGCACTTCTGTCAACAACTGGTGGTGTTGGAGCCCAGGGTCAATCAAGGAGTAGGCTGAGGCCTACTTGGAGCAAGTTTAATATCTGATGCGGGGTGAATGTGGAGGGAGCAGGAGATATTGCCGTACACACAGCAGGGGAGCAGCTGGCGTTACTGAACCCCACTAACACAGGAGATAGTGTTTTTCTCTGTGCAGACGGCACTTCTGAGCAACAACTGGCAGTGTTGGAGCCCAGGGTCAATCATGGTGTAGGCTGAGGCCTACTTGGAGCAAGTTTAATATCTGATGCGAGGTGAATGTGGAGGGAGCAGGAGATATTGCCGTACACACAACAGGGGAGCAGCTGGCGTTACTGAACCCCACTAACACAGGAGCTAGTGTTTTTCTCTGTGCAGACGGCACTTCTGAGCAACAACTGGCGGTGTTGGAGCCCAGGGTCAATCATGGAGCAGGCTGAGACCTACTTGGAGCAAGTTTAATATCTGATGTAGTTTGAATATGGAGGGAGCAGGAGATATTGCCGTACACACAGCAGGGGAGCAGCTGGCGTTACTGAACCCCACTAACACAGGAGCTAGTGTTTTTTCTGTGCAGACGGCACTTCTAAGCAACAACTGGCGGTGTTGGAGCCCAGGGTCAATCAAGGAGTAGGCTGAGGCCTAATTGGAGCAAGTTTAATATCTGATGCGGGGTGAATGTGGAGGGAGCAGGAGATATTGCCGTACACACAGCAGGGGAGCAGCTGGCGCTACTGAACCCCACTAACACAGGAGCTAGTGTTTTTCTCTGTGCAGACAGCACTTCTGAGCAACAACTGGCGGTGTTGGAGCCCAGGGTCAATCATGGAGCAGGCTGAGGCCTACTTGGAGCAAGTTTAAAATCTGATGTAGTTTGAATGTGGAGGGAGCAGGAGATATTGCCGTACACACAGCAGGGGAGCAGCTGGCGTTACTGAACCCCACTAACACAGGAGATAGTGTTTTTCTCTGTGCAGACAGCACTTCTGAGCAACAACTGGCAGTGTTGGAGCCCAGGGTCAATCATGGTGTAGGCTGAGGCCTACTTGGAGCAAGTTTAATATCTGATGCGAGGTGAATGTGGAGGGAGCAGGAGATATTGCCGTACACACAACAGGGGAGCAGCTGGCGTTACTGAACCCTACTAACACAGGAGCTAGTGTGTTTCTCTGTGCAGACGGCACTTCTGAGCAACAACTGGCGGTGTTGGAGCCCAGGGTCAATCATGGAGCAGGCTGAGGCCTACTTGGAACAAGTTTAAAATCTGATGTAGTTTGAATGTGGAGGGAGCAGGAGACATTGCCGGACACACAGCAGGGGAGCAGCTGGCGTTACTGAACCCCACTAACACAGGAGATAGTGTTTTTCTCTGTGCAGACGGCACTTCTGAGCAACAACTGGCAGTGTTGGAGCCCAGGGTCAATCATGGTGTAGGCTGAGGCCTACTTGGAACAAGTTTAAAATCTGATGTAGTTTGAATGTGGAGGGAGCAGGAGATATTGCCGTACACACAGCAGGGGAGCAGCTGGCGTTACTGAACCCCACTAACACAGGAGCTAGTGTTTTTTTTGTGCAGACGGCACTTCTGAGCAACAACTGGCGGTGTTGGAGCCCAGGGTCAATCAAGGAGTAGGCTGAGGCCTAATTGGAGCAAGTTTAATATCTGATGCGGGGTGAATGTGGAGGGAACAGGAGATATTGCCGGACACACAGCAGGGGAGCAGCTGGCGTTACTGAACCCCACTAACACAGGAGCTACTGTTTTTCACTGTGCAGACGGCACTTCTGAGCAACAACTGGTGGTGTTGGAGCCCAGGATCAATCATGGTGTAGGCTGAGGCCTACTTGGAGCAAGTTTAAAATCTGATGTAGTTTGAATGTGGAGGAAGCAGGAGATATTGCCGGACACACAGCAGGGGAGCAGCTGGCATTACTGAACCCCACTAACACAGGAGCTAGTGTTTTTGTCTGTGCAGACGGCACTTCTGAACAGCAACTGGTCGTGTTGGAGTCCAGGGATTACAGTTCAGGTGGTAGAAACATGAACACAACAGGAGACCTGGATGCTGTTGCCAACCAATTATTTAGTCTGGAAGAGTACTGGCAAATTCATGCGAGATCCAGGCCTTGTTCATTTTCAGAAAAGTAAGCTGGTCAACGTTATCGGAGGATAGACGCATGCGACGGTCTGCTAGTACACCACCTGTGGCACTAAAGACGCGTTCCGATAATACACTAGCAGCAGGGCAAGCCAGCACCTCCAATGCATAATGGCTAAGTTCTGGCCAGGTATCCAGCTTAGAGACCCAAAACTTGAGGGGGGAAGAGCCGTCTGGGAGTACATTGAGAGGGAAAGACATGTAGTCTGTCACCATCTGACGGAAACATTGCCTCTTGCTGACTGAAGCCATCTGTGATGGTGTAGACATTTGTGGCGGGCACACAAAACTTTGCCATATTTTGGTCATACTGGTCTTGCCTTGTGTGAGGTGCTGCTTCTGCTCCCTCTTTGTGCAGAGCTTCCTCCACTGCCTCGATGCACAGAGCTGCTTTGTAAAGCACTAGCAGCACTGCTCTCTGGTGGAATGGAGAACATGATGGAATGCACCAGTGTGTCTTGTTACACCCGCATTTTACGCTCCCGGTTCAACGATGTTATGAGGCTTTGTTAGTTGTCCCGGTAGCGAGGATCTAGGAAGGTGTACACTAGTGTTGAGCTTTCCGATACCGCAAGTATCGGGTATTGGCCGATATTAGCTGTATCGGAATTCCGATACTGACTTCCGATACTTTTTTCATATCGGATACCGGAATCGGAAGTTCCCATAATACTATCAGCACGCTCGCTTTGATTCAGCTAATGGGAATCCTCAGAACTGTGGGCACATCCTGTTAGGCATGTTAACTATTGGCATGGCTGTGATTGGCTGCTGAAATGATGTCATGATGCACTATAAAAGCCACCGCCGCCGCCATTTCTGGTCACTCTGCTGTGAATTCAGTTAGGGACAGGCTGCTGTTGAAGACTGTGAGGGACAGTTAGAAATAGCGATTCTAAAAACAATATTGTGCTTTACCCAGGCTACATAATCCACCACTGTAGCTTTCTTTTGCCTAGCAGCAGAGTTCACAGCTGTCTGCAGGGGCTGTGTGAGTGCAGCTCACGCTGTGGAGTGGGTCCTGCAGCCACGTCTGGTTGTAGGCCGCCCAGCGTGCCTCATTGCTGCCTCATACATATTTTTCTTTTTGAGCTGCTTATTTTTAAAAAATTCTATCTAGTGTGCTTCCATCCATATCCATATACGTTGGTTGCAAACACTAGTAGTAGACAGCGGAGCCTTTCTGCAGCCTTTCAGTGCTAGTGCCCACTTAGCTGCACTGTTCACGGCTGTCTGAGAGGTCTCTGATTGTGTGAGTGCAGCCCACGCTGAGTAGTGTGTCCTGCAGCTACGTCTGGTTGTAGGCCGCTCAGCGTGTCACTGCCTCACACATTTTTCTTTTATTGCAGCTCATTTTTTCTCCTATTAGTGTGCATCCATCCGTATCCATATACGGTGGTTGCAAACACTCTAGGAGTACACAGCGGAGCCTTTCTGCAGCCTTTCAGTGCTAGTGCCCACTTAGCTGCATTGTTCACGGCTGTCTGAGAGGTCTCTGACAGTGTGTGAGTGCAGCTCACGCTGAGTAGTGTGTCCTGCAGCTACATCTGGTTGTAGGCCGCTCAGCGTGCGTCACTGCATCACACATTTTTCTTTAATTGCAGCTCATTTTTCTTCTCCTATTAGTGTGCATCCATCCCTATCCATCTACATTGGTTGGTTGCAAACACTATATAGGAGTAGATAGAGGAGCCTTTTTTCTGGCTTGTGCCCTTCAGCTGCAGCCAGATTAGTATTACCCAATTTTTTTGCAGCTTAATCTTTTGCATTGTAGGTTACCTGCCTGCATTGTAATAGCTCCAGAAAGTTGGTGATACTCTGACTTTCAAATCTTTGGTCACATCCTTTTAGTTTTTTTTCCCCCAAAAAAACACAACAAAGTTCACCAAACACTACATTTGAAAGTTGTGTAGGCCACATTAGCTCCCATTAAAGTGTAGTCGACACACACACTTCATAAAATTAGTGTTTCTTATACCTGTAACCAGCTGTTCAGGAATAAGCGCACTAAGGCCCCCCTTTGTACTTTTCTGCCTATCTTTCTCAGTCTAGCAAGATGAAGGCAGGGAGTAAGGCACGTGGCCGTGGGCGTGGAGTTTCAGCAGGGAGAGGACGTGGGTATTCTGCAGGGAGAGGACGTGGGGATTCTGTGCCTGCTGTTGGCACCAGTGAGTCAGCATCCCCCAGTTTTAGCAGGCAACAGTCCTTTATGCGCAGCTTTGTAGGACCTCACCGTACCCCACTGCTGCAGGAGGAACAAATTGAAGCCGTTGTCGGATGGATGGCAGCTAACGCATCGACTTCAATTACTTCCACATCCTCTCAGGGCCAGAGCACCGAAGAGCAACCATCTGTCTCTTCACCACCTGCCAAAGTGCCCAGGCAGTCAGAGAGCCCTGGACAGGAGCCATCACAGTCTCTACTTCTGATCTCGGAATCTGTTGGTTTGGAAAGAGGGGGCCAGCCAAGCAGCATTCCAGAATGTGAAGAAGAGGGAGTATGCAGTGATGCGCAACTTCTTTGTCTCTCTGAATCTGAAGAGGCGGGTGGGCCAGTGCCTATGGTCAGCACACCTCAGTACGCATCAGATGATGACGAGACTCAGTTACCACTTTCTGGTGCGTATGGTGCTGGCGAGACAACCCAGGAGAAGCAGGTGTTTGAAGAGGGGAGTGTAGATGATGAGGTCCTTGACCCATCATGGCATGTGGAACAGGAAGGTGGTGGGAGCAGCTCTGAGGAAGAGATTCCCCGAATGGCCAAAACCGGAGGGAGAGGGAGGGGGCAGACTTGGTTGCCTGTAGCCTCCACTTCGGCACCCGTTAGGAGCATTCCACTTTCAAAAGGCAAAACGGGCTCTCCCAAGACTTGCAGTGCGTGGTCCTTTTTTGACACAGTTGCAGATGGCATTTGCTTTGTCAAATGCAAGCTGTGTCATCAGAGAGTCAAAAGAGGGAAAAATGTCAGCAACCTCAATACCACTAATATGTGGAAACATGTGTGGACCAAGCACGAGGTGGAGTTACACAGACACACTGAAGACGTAGGCCAACGTACAGCACCACCTACCACCTCTTCAGCTCATGTTGGGGCCTCTTCCTCCAGCTCACACACAGCTGATTCGGCTTCCTCACAGGATCGCCAAGGAAGAACCTCTGGCACTGTTGTCCGGAGACCCTGTGACATTCCACCCACAGCACCACGTTCCAAGTCATCCTCACACTCCCAGGCCACTTGACAGCCATCGGTAGCACAGGCATGGGAGAAAAGGCGGCCTTACTCGGCAAACCATCCCCGAGCACAGGCTCTGAATGCTGGCATTGCCAAACTACTGGCACTTGAAATGCTGTCATTCAGGCTGGTGGAGACTGACACCTTCCGGGACTTCATGGCATTGGCAGTCCCACAATACACCGTGCCCAGCCGCTTTTATTTCAGCAGGCGAGCCGTCCCTGCCCTGCAGAAACATGTGGAGGCAAGCATAAAACATGCGCTACTAAATGCCGTCAGTAGCAACGTACACCTGACCACCGATGCGTGGACCAGTAGCCATGGACAGGGACGATACCTTTCCCTCACTGCCCATTGGGTCAATGTTGTGGAGCCGGGTACAGATCTGGAGAGTGGCGCTCTACGTGTTCTGCCAACTCCACGGATTGCAGGAATCCAGTCTGTACACATTGACTCCTCCTCCTACTCAAGTTCCTCTGAAACAGTGCAGCAGGAGCCTGTTATGACCGATATGAGCACAGCCATGGCCAAACGTCAACAGGCCGTACTGAAATTAATTTATTTGGGGAATCGAAGCCACACAGCGCAGGAGCTCTGGAATGCCATCAAGCAGGAGAGCGACGTGTGGTTTGTGCCAGCGAATCTCCAGCCAGGCTTGGTAGTGTGTGACAATGGCCAAAATCTGGTGGCAGCTCTTGACCTTG
Source organism: Dendrobates tinctorius (assembly GCF_039654945.1). NCBI lineage: Eukaryota > Metazoa > Chordata > Amphibia > Anura > Dendrobatidae > Dendrobates > Dendrobates tinctorius. Next base: position 28,148,150 of record NW_027361700.1, read on the forward strand.
GCAACCTCACTCACATCCCATGTCTGGCACATGTGCTCAACTTGGTCATGCAGAGCTTTCTGAGGGACTATCCGGATCTTGATGCACTGCTGCACAAGGTCCGCATAGAGTGCGCTCACTTGCGTCGTTCCAGCACGGCAAGATCGCGCCTTGCTGCTCTGCAGCGCCGATTACGCCTTCCGGAACATCGCATCATATGTGACCTACCCACCATGTGGAATTCAACGTTACATATGTTGGAGCGGTTGTGTGAGCAGCAGGCAGCAGTCATGGAGTACCAGCTGCATCAGGCGCAAACAAGTCGCAATGTGCGCCGGTCACACTTCAGCACCACTGAGTGGGCCTCTATGAAGGATATCTGCCTCGTTTTGCGTGCCTTCGATGATTCCACGCGGATGGCGAGTGCAGATGATGCACTAGTCAGCATGACTGTCCCCCTTATCTGCCTGCTTCAAAAAACACTGCAAGCACTAAGGGATGCGGTTTTGGAAGAGGTGGAGGAGGAGGAGTCCCAAATGCCATCTGCCTCTGGACAGTCTGCGCTACGTGCTTCCTCACAAATGCCTAGGCAGGGGACACTATGTGAGGAGGATGAGGAGTAGTCGATGGAGGAGGAGGAAGACATCTCTCCACAGGAGGGAGGTACACAAAGCTCTAGTCAGTATGTACAGCGAGGGTGGGGTGATGCAGTTGGGAGTCTGCAGCACATGGTTGACTACATGCTGCAGTGCCTGAGAAACGACCGCCGCATCGCCCACATTCTCTACACGGCTGATTATTGGGTGTACACCCTCCTAGATCCTCGCTATCGGGACAACTTGCAAACCCTCATACCAACGTTGAACCGGGAGCGTAAACTGCGGGAGTACCAAGATACACTGGTGCAGTCCATCATGTTTTCCATTCCACCCAACAGCAGTGGTGCTAGTGCTTTACAAAGCACCTCTGTGCGTCGAGCCAGTGGAGGAAACTCGGCACAAAGAGGGAGCAGAGGCAGCGCCTCAGCACAAGGCAAGACCACTATGGCCCAAATGTGGCAAAGTTTTGTGTGTCCGCCACAATTGTCTACACCATCACTGACGGCTCCATTCAGCAGGAGGCAACGTTTCCGTCAGATGGTGACAGACTACATGTCTTGCCCTGTGACTGTACTCCCAGATGGCTCTTCCCCCTTCAAGTTTTGGGTCTCTAAGGCTGGTTTCACATTTGCGTTTTTTTGCGCTGGAAAAAAACGCATATGTGCGCATGCGTTTTTCCCCTATATTTAACATGGGTGCGCATACCTGCGCGCTGGCATGCGCACGTATGCGATTTTCATGCGCTGCTTTTTTTGGGGTGTGCGTTGGTATTTTCCAGACGCAGCATGTTGCATTTTTTGGCCCTGCAAAAAAGCGCATGCGCACATATGCGCACGTTTTGCGCTAAAAATGGCCATTATATGCTGTGGATGCGCATATGTGCGCATTGGCATGCTTATGTATGCGTTTTTTTGCACAAGCGTTTTTTTTTTTTAACCATGGAATTTAGGGGTTTGGGTTAGAGTTAGGGTTAGTTAAAGGGGTTTATGGTTAGGGTTAGGGTCAGGGTCAGGGTTAGGGTTGGGGTTAGGGTCAGGGTTAGGGTTAAGTATGGTTTGGTTAAGGGTTAGGGTCAGGGTTAGGGTTAGGGTTAGTTAGGGTTAGGGTTAGGGTTAGTTAGGGTTTAGGGTTTGGGTTAGGGTTAAGTATGGTTTGGTTAAGGGTCAGGGTTAGGGTTAGGGTTAGTTAGGGTTAGGGTTAGGGTTAGGGTTAGTTAGGGTTAGGGTTAGGGTTAGGGTTAGTTAGGGTTTAGGGTTTGGGTTAGGGTTAAGTATGGTTTGGTTAAGGGTTAGGGTCAGGGTTAGGGTTAGTTAGGGTTAGGGTTAAGTATGGTTTGGTTAAGGGTTAGGGTCAGGGTTAGGGTTAGTTAGGGTTAGGGTTAGGGTTAGGGTTAGGGTCAGGGTTAGGGTCAGTAAAGTCATGGTTTGGGTTAGTGTGAGGGGCCACCTAATGTTGGAAAAAAACGCAAACGCGGTAAAAACGCACTAAAAACGCATACAAACGCATAAAAACGCTGTGTTTTTTTCATGCATGCTCATAAAAATGCTTGAAAAAAACGCAGCAGTTGTATGCTTTTGTATGCGTTTTTTTAATGCGTTTTTTTGCGGGAAAAACGCGCTGCAAAAAAAAGCAAGTGTGAAACTAGCCTAAGCTGGATACATGGCTAGGGCTTAGCCAGTATGCATTGGAGGTGCTGGCTTGCCCTGCTGCCAGTGTATTATCGGAACGCGTCTTTAGTGCCGCAGGTGGTGTACTAACAGACCGTTGCACGCGACTTTCTTCCGATAACGTCGACCGGCTTACTTTTCTGAAAATGAACAAGGCCTGGATCTCCCTAGAATTTGCCAGTCCCCTTCCCGACTAAATAATTGGTTGGCAACTGTATCCAGGTCTCCTGTTGTGTTCATGTTTCTACCACCTGAACTATAATCCCTGGGCTTCAACACAGCCAGTTGTCGCTCAGATGTGTCGTCTGCACAGACAAAAACACTAGCTCCTGTGTTAGTGGGGTTCAGTAACGCCAGCTGCTCCTCTGCTGTGTGGACGGCAAAGTCTCCTTCTCCATCCACATTCAAACTACTACTGATTTTTAATCCTGCTCCACTTAGGCCTCTGGCTCCACTGTCTCTAGTATTTCCCCTGGCCTCCAACCCCGCCAGTGACAGCTCTTAAGTGGCGTCTGCATAATCCACACTTGATCCAGTGTTACTTGGCCTCAGTCACGTCAGTTGATCCCCTGATGTGTGTCCGGCAAGGTCTCCTGCTCTGTCCACATTCCCATTACTAGTAGTGTGAATGAGGACAGAGCAGGAGACCTTGCCGGACACACATTGGGAGATCAACTGACGGGACTGAGGCCAAGTAACACAGGAACAAGTGTGGATAGTGCTGACGCCACTTCAGAGCTGTCACTGGCGGGGTTGGAGGCCAGGGGAAATACTAGAGACAGTGGAGCCGGAGGCCTTAGTGGAGCACGGTTACAATCAGTAGTAGTCTACTATCTCTATAAAACATGCTGCAAGTTGGCCTCAGCCTGCTCCATGCCTCATCCTGGGCTCCAACAACGCCAGTTGGTGTTCAGAAGTGCCATCTTCACAGAGAAAAACACACTCGCTACTGTGTCTGTGGGGTTCAGTAATGCCAGCTGTTCCCCTGCTGTGTAGATGGCAAAGTCTCCTGCTGCCTCCACATGCCAACACCATCAGGCCTCAGCGTGCTCCATGCCTCATCCTGGGCTCCAACAACGCCAGTTGGTGTTCAGAAGTGCCGTCTTCACAGAGAAAAACACACTCGCTACTGTGTCTGTGGGGTTCAGTAATGCCAGCTGTTCCCCTGCTGTGTAGATGGCAAAGTCTCCTGCTGCCTCCACATGCCAACCCTATCAAGCCTCAGCCTGCTCCATGCCTCTTCCTGGGCTCCAACAACGCCAGTTGGTGTTCAGAAGTGCCATCTTCGCAGAGAAACACACACTAGCTACTGTGTCTGTGGGGTTCAGTAATGCCAGCTGTTCCCCTGCTGTGTAGATGGCAAAGTCTCCTGCTGCCTCCACATGCCAACCCTATCAAGCCTCAGCCTGCTCAATGCCTCATCCTGGGCTCCAACAACGCCAGTTGGTGTTCAGAAGTGCTGTCTTCACAGAGAAAAACACACTCGCTACTGTGTCTGTGGGGTTCAGTAATGCAACCAGGCATGACATCTGATGCTCGGAAGGAGCATTCATAATATATCATGGGCCTCCTGATGAACTCCTTTTACGGGAGGGAAACGCGTCGAGGCAATTTTTCATTGGCCATGAGCTAAGTTCTTACATATTTGTCAATTTTGTTGATTTAATACTTGGGGATAGTGCAATTTGAGCCGGGTGATCAATGGCTTATTGTTTTTGGGCTTGAAGCAATATGAAAATATGCTGTTATGGGGGATTAGAGGTAGGGATGGGCGAATCCTGAAATATTCGGAATCGCTAGGCTGTAACGAGTCCGACTTGGAAACTCGCTATTCGTTGCAAGTCTAGCGATTCCAATGTTAATGAATGGGGATGCGAGTTTTGCAGCGATTCCTGTGCTGAGGAGGAGAAGAATGGGGATGCAGATTTTTTTTTTTGCAGAGTTTCTTAGCGATTTTGTGTCAGCAGCTGGACACAAAATCGCTAAGAAACTAGGATTGCTTGTATTAAACTGTTAAAAAACTAGCTAGTTCTCTCTCTCTGTTTTGCAGCGATTCCTGTGCTGGGGAGGAGGAGAATGGGGATGCGAGGAGAGAGAGAGAGAGAGAGCGAGAGAGAGAGAGAGAACGAACTCCTAGCTAGTTTTTTCACAGTTTAATACAAGCAATCCTAGTTTCTTAGCGATTTTGTGTCCAGCTAGGACACACAAAACTAGCTAGGATTTCTCTCTCTCTCTCCCCTCCAGCACAGGAATCGCTGCAAAACTCGCATCCACATTCTCCTCCTCCCCAGCACAGGAATCCCCCAGCACAGGAATCGCTGCAAAACAGAGAGAGAGAACTCCTAGCTAGTTTTTTCACAGTTTAATACAAGTAATCCTAGTTTCTTAGCGATTTTGTTTCCAGCTGCTGACACAAAATCGCTAAGAAACTCTGCAAAAACTAGGATTGCCATTCATTTGCATTGGACTCGTTACTGTGCGAGTAATCGCTTGGAAACTCGCAGAGTACCGACTCCTGCGAGTCCCCTACTACTCGCAGAGTAACGAGTCCTAACGAGTAGATTCGCCCATCCCTAATTAGAGGTAATAGCAGCGGTTGGTGATTTGAGAAATGTTTATTAATGCTGTTTAAGAATACTCAGATGGTTGTATATCTGTTTTGATTGATACCTTACCCCCTTTATTTGAAACTGCCTTTGTCAAAGTACTATCACCCCACCTGCTATATATATTGAGGTGATTTTTCAGTGGCCATGAGCTAAGTTCTTACATATTTGTTAATTTGCTGATTTTTTTTTTTTTTTTTGGGACAGTGCATTTTTGAGCCTGAGCGATCAATGGCTCATTGTTTTGGGCATGATGCAATATGAAAAATGTGTTGTTGGGGATTAGAGGTAATAGCAGCAGTCTGTGATGTGAGAAATGTACATTAATGCTGCTTAAGAACATTTAAATGATTGTGTATCTGTTCCCCTGCTGTGTAGACGGCAAAGTCTCCAGCTCCATCCACATGCCAACAACATCAGGCCTCAGCCTGCTCCATGCCTCAACCTGGGCTCCAACAACGCTAGTTGGTGTTCAGAAGTGCTGTTTTCACAGAGAAAAACACACTAGCTCCTGTGTTAGTGGGGTTCAGTAATGCCAGCTGTTCCCCTGCTGTGTAGACGGCAAAGTCTCCTGCTGTCTCCACATGCCAAGAACATCAGGCCTCAGCCTGCTCCATGCCTCAACCTGGGCTCCAACATCGCTAGTTGGTGTTCAGAAGTGCCGTCTTCACAGAGAAAAACACACTAGCTCCTGTGTTAGTGGGGTTCAGTAATGCCAGCTGTTCCCCTGCTGTGTAGACGGCAAAGTCTCCTGCTGCCTCCACATGCCAACAACATCAGGCCTCAGCCTGCTCCATGCCTCAACCTGGGCTCCAACAACGCTAGTTGGTGTTCAGAAGTGCCTTCTTCACAGAGAAAAACACACTAGCTCCTGTGTTAGTGGGGTTCAGTAATGCCAGCTGCTCCCCTGCTGTGCTGCTGTGTAGACGGTAAAGTCTCCTGCTACCTCCACATGCCAACAACATCAGGCCTCAGCCTGCTCCATGCCTCAACCTGGGCCCTAACAACACAAGTTGGTGTTCAGAAGTGCCGTCTTCACAGAGAAAAACACACTAGCTCCTGTGTTAGTGGGGTTCAGTAATGCCAGCTGTTCCCCTGCTGTGTAGACGGTAAAGTCTCCTGCTACCTCCACATGCCAACAACATCAGGCCTCAGCCTGCTCCATGCCTCAACCTGGGCCCCAACAACACAAGTTGGTGTTCAGAAGTGCCGTCTTCACAGAGAAACACACACTAGCTCCTGTGTTAGTGGGGTTCAGTAATGCCAGCTGTTCCCCTGCTGTGTAGACGGCAATGTCTCCTGCTCCATCCACATGCAAACTACTACAGATTTGTAACTGTGCTCAACTTAGGCCTCTGGCTCCACTGTCTCTAGTATTTCCCCTGGCCAACAACCCCGCCAGTTACAGCTCAGAAGTGGCATCTGCACAATTCACACTTGTTCCTGAGTTACTGTGGCTCAGTCCCGTCAGTTGATCCCCCGATGTGTGTCCGGCAAGGTCTCCTGCTCTGTCCACATTCACATTACTAGTAGTGTGAATGAGGACTGAGCAGGAGAGCTTGCCAGACACACATCAGGGGATCCACAGACGGGACTGAGCCACAGTTACACAGGAACAAGTGTGGATTGTGCAGACGCCACTTCAGAGCTGTAACTGGCGGGGTTGTTGGCCAGGGGAAACACTAGAGACAGTGGAGCCGGAGGCCATAGTGGAGCACGGTGACAATCAGTGGTAGTCTACAACCTCTATAAAACCAGCTGGAAGTTGTCCTCCGCCTGCTGCATGCTTCATCCTGGGCTACAACACAGCCAGTTGTAGCCTGAAAGTGCAGTCCGCACAGATATAAACACTCGCTCCTGTGTCTGTGGGGTTCAGTAATGCCAGCTGTTTCCCTGCTGTGTGGATGGCAAAGTCTCCTGCTGCCTCCAAAGTCACACTACAACGCTTTTTCTCCTCGCTCCAAGTAGGCCTCAGCCTGCTCGAAGCATTGATCCTGGGCTACAACACAGCCAGTTGTAGCCTGGAAGTGCCGTCCGCACAGATTGAAACACTTGCTCCTGTGTTAGTGGGGATCAGTAACACCAGCTGTTTATCTGCTGTGTGGATGCCAAAGTCTCCTGCTGCCTCCACACTCACTCTACAACGCTTTTTCTCCCCGCTCCAAGTAGGCCTCAGCCTGCTCGGAGCATTGATCCTGGGCTACAACACAGTCAGTTGTAGCCTAGAAGTGCCGTCCGCACAGATATATACACTCGCTCCTGTGTCTGTGGGGTTCAGTAACGCCAGCTGTTCCCCTGCTGTGTGGATGGCAAAGTCTCTTGCTGCCTACAAACTCACACTACAACGCTTTTTCTCCTCGCTCCAAGTAGGCCTCAGCCTGCTCGGAGCAATGATCCTGGACTGCAACACAGCCAGTTGTAGCCTGGAAGTGCCGTCCGCACAGATTGAAACACTCGCTCCTGTGTTATTGGGGTTCAGTAATGCCAGCTGCTCCCCAGCTGTGTGGACGGCAAAGTCTCCTGCTCCATCCACATTTAAACTACTACTGATTTTTAACCCTGCTCCAGTTAGGCCTCTGGCTCCACTGTCTCTAGTATTTCCCCTGGCCTCCAACCCCGCCAGTGACAGCTCTGAAGTGGCGTCTGCACAATCCACACTTGTGCCTGTGTTACTTGGCCTCAGTCACGTCAGTTGATCCCCTGATGTGTATCCGTAAAGGTCTCCTGCTCTGTCCACATTCCCATTACTAGTAGTGTGAATGAGGACAGAGCAGGAGACCTTGCCGGACACACATCAGGCAGTAGTCTACTACCTCTATAAAACGTGCTGCAAGTTGGCCTCAGCCTGCTCCATGCCTCATCCTGGGCTCCAACAACGCCAGTTGGTGTTCAGAAGTGCCGTCTTCACAGAGAAAAACACATTCGCTACTGTGTCTGTGGGGTTCAGTAATGCCAGCTGTTCCCCTGCTGTGTAGACGGCAAAGTCTCCTGCTGCCTCCAAACTCACACTACAACGCTTTTTCTCCTCGCTCCAAGTAGGCCTCAGCTTGCTCGGAGGATTGATCCTGGGCTACAACACAGCCAGTTGTAGCCTGGAAGTGCCGTCCGCATAGATTGAAACACTCGCTCCTGTGTCTGTGGGGTTCAGTAACGCCAGCTGTTCCCCTGCTGTGTGGATGGCAAAGTCTCCTGCTGCCTCCAAACTCACACTACAACGCTTTTTCTCCTCGCTCCAAGTAGGCCTCAGCCTGCTCGGAGCATTGATCCTGGGCTACAACACAGCCAGTTGTAGCCTGGAAGTGCCGTCTGCACAGATTGAAACACTCGCTCCTGTGTTAGTGGGGTTCAGTAACGCCAGCTGTTCCCCTGCTGTGTGGATGGCAAAGTCTCCTGCTGCCTCCAACATCACACGACATGTTATTTTCCACTTGCTCCAAGTAGGCCTCAGCCTGCTCGGAGCATTGATCCTGGTCTTCAACACAGCCAGTTGTAGCTTGGAAGTGCCGTCCGCACAGATAGAAACACTCGCTCCTGTGTCTGTGGGGTTCAGTAACGCCAGCTGTTCCCCTGCTGTGCGGATGGCAAAGTCTCCTGCTGCATCCAACATCACACTACTACTGACTTTTAACCGTGGTCCACTTAGGCTTCTGGCTGTACTGTCTCTAGTATTTCCCCTGGCCTCCAACCCCGCCAGTCACTGCTCTGATGTGCCGTTTGCACAATCCACACTTGTTCCTGTGTTACTGGGGCTCAGTCACGTCAGTTGATCCCCTGATGTGTGTCCGGCAATGTCTCCTGCTCTGTCCCGATTCCCATTAATAGTTGTGGGAATGTGGACAGAGCAGGACACCTTGCCGGACACACATCAGGGGATCAACTGATGTGACTAAGCCCCAGTAACTCAGGAACAAGTGTGGATTGTGCAGACAACACTGCAGAGCAGCAACTGGCGTGGTTGGAGGCCAGGGGAAATACTAGATACAGTAGAGCCAGAGGCCAAAGTGGAGCACGGTTACAATCAGTAGTTGTGTACAACCAATATAAAACTCGCTCCAAGTTGGCCTCAGCCTGCTGCATGATTGACCCCTTGGCTTCAACATCGCATGTTGTTGCTCAGAAGTATGTTTGCCATGGGTACTCCCTCCTGCCCAGCCGGGTTCCAGCACCGTCAGCTATTTCTCGGCAGAGCCTTTGGCCTAGGTGCCTCCTTCTTGGTATCCGAGTTCCAGCAACGTCTGCTGGACCTTGGTAGTGTTTTTTAGCACAGGTAACTCCTGCTTAGAAACCGTGTTCCAGCACCGTCAGCTGGTCCACGCTTGTGCCATTGGCTGTTATTCCTTCTGCTGCCACTCTGGGTTCCAACACCGTCAGCTGGTTCTCGGTAGTTCCATTGACTCTTGTAGCTAATGCTACCCATCCGGGTTCCAGCACCGTAAGCTGGTTCTCGCAAGTGTCTTTGGCACGGGCACTCTCTCCTGCCCAGCCTGGTTCCAGCACGCCTGCGGTTTCCAGGTAGTGTCAACGTCGCTTTGCCACCAATACGTTGTCCTGTCGCGTTGTGGTCGGGTTAGCCGAGTCTATGGTGCCAGCAGTTTCGGTGCTTCCTATGTGGGCTGCGGGTTCTGGTAATAAAGGCTGGTTCCGTAGTGCCAATAGGACAAGCACCCCCTGTAGGACTGTGGGTTTCGGTAACTGCGGCCGGCTCACGTCCTTGCAACTTTGTTTTTTTCCTGGGTACCTTGTGCTACCCATCCTGGATATAAGGCAGCCGAAGCCCTTCTGCCTTGCGGGTGATTTCTCTGAGGGATTCTAGGAGACCTGTCTGATTCCTGCTCCTCAAAAGCTAAGTTTCCTGCTCTGCTTTTTGCATTTGTGTTTTGGTTTTGTTTTGCCTTGTTTTTCTGGATTTCTGCCATTCCCTGCTGGGGTGAGCTGAATTCCTTTTTGCTCTGTCTTCAGAAAATACCTGAGTACTGATATAGTCTTTTTGAAGCCTAGCGTCTTCAGGGCTTTTTTCCCTATCAGTCTGTTGGCTCTTGTTTTGATAGGGTTTTTGGCAGATTGCAGACAGCAGCTTTTCTATCCTGTCCTATTTAGTTAGCTTGGGCCCCATCATTTGCTCAGCCTATCTTTCTATCTGTGTGAGTGTTTTTTCATCTTGCTTCACCGTCATTATATGTTGGGGGCTGCCTATTGCTTTGGGGTCTGCTCTGTGGCAGTTTAGATTTCCCTTTCTGTCTTTAGGCTATTTAGTTCTCCGGCTGTGATTGAGGGGTCTAGGGCACCGTAGGAACCCCCCACGGCTACTGCTAGTTGTTGTTGATAGGTTCAGGGGTCTGCAATCCGATAGCTGCCAACTTCTCTGGTTTTCTGGACTTAGCTAGTATTTCTGTTTTTGCCTCTTACGGTGACTCATTCATAACATACCTCCTGCTTAGAAACCGTGTTCTAGCACCGTCAGCTGGTCCACGGTTGTCCCATTGGCTCTTGTTCCTTCTGCTGCCTCTCTGGGTTCCAGCACCGCCAGCTGGTCCTCGCTAGTATCATTTGCTCTTGCAGCTTCTGCTACCCATCCGGGTTCCAACACCGTTAGCTGGCTCTCGGCAGAGCCTTTGGCCTAGGTGCCTCCTTGTCGGTATCCGAGTTCCAGCAACGCCAGTTCCTCAGCCTTCTTGTAACTTTTGCTACTTTTCAAAGTTCAAGCTTGTGGAAATGGTTTTTGATTCTCACTTTGGATCTCCCTGACAATGATCCTGAAGACCACACAGAAGAATACCTAAAAGATGACCCTGAAGAAGATGACCAAGAGGACAAAGAACAGGAAGACAACCACCAAGATGCAGAACAACAAGAGACAGAAGACCAAGAAGCATAAAAACCAAAAGCAAAAGAACATTAAGCATAAGACTAAAAATCTAAGCAAATGAGATTATCAAATTTATAAGCAGAAGAAGACAAAGCAGTGTATGGGGGTGAGTCCGTTCCTCCTCGTGGTTCCCCAGGAAAAGGCCTGCTGCTGCCGGCCAAACTAAACGCGGACAAATCCTGTTGTAAATCTTTTGTGACAGGCTGAACGGAAGGTGTAATCTTCAAACTTTTATAGATAACAACTACAGGAATGCCTGACACAAATAAGAATATGATGAAGAAGAATAGGAAGAAGATGAAGAAGTAGAATATGAAGAAGAATAAAAGAAGAAGAAGTAGAATATGAAGAAGAATAGAAGAAGAAGAAGTAGAATATGAAGAAGAATAGAAGAAGAAGAAGAAGTAGTAGAAGAAGATACTGCTGCTGCTGAAGATGATGAAGGAGAAAGTGTGGGAGAAGTAAAAAGAAGGTGAAGAGCATGGAAGTAGTGAAACATACATATCTGACAAAAAATTAAAGACTTTAACATAGTCAATATCTTTATAACTAAGAACGTCTTTAAAAAAAAAAAAATTCCTACTATTCCATTTGATTGGGCTAAACCTCGATGGCTTTAATGTCTCCCACACCTCCCACAAAGCATTCTACGTTATTATTAGTTGTTTTTCTTCATGTAGAATTAACCGACAGGGAAAAAAGTTTTTTTTTTTATTCCGATATTTCTGTTCCATTGACTAGAATGGGACTTCCGGGATCGGAATCGGCGATATCCGATTCTTTTTTTTAGATCGGCCGATCCATTCCGATACGATATTTTTCAGTATCGGGTGGTATCGCTCAACACTAGTGTACACCCAATAATCAGCCATTTTGAGAATGTGGACGATGCGGCGGTCGTTTCTCAGGCACTGCAGCATGAAATCAAACATGTGCTGCAGACTCCCAACTGGCCAAGAAACGCTGTCCCCTGCTTGAGGCGTCATCTCTGCCTGCTCTGCATCACCCCACCCTCGCTCTACATACTGACTACTAGAGCATTGTGTACCTCCCTCCTCTGGAGAGATGTCTTCCTCCTCCATTGACTCCTCCTCATCCCCCTCACAAAGTGTCCCCTGCCTAGGCCTTTGTGAGGAACCACGTTGCGCAGACTGTCCAGAAGCAGATGGCATTTGTGACGCCTCATCCTCCACCTCTTCCAAAACCTCCTCCCTTAGTGCTTGCAGTGTTTTTTGAAGCAGGCAGATAAGGGGGACAGTCATGCTGACTAGTACATCATCTGCACTCGCCATCCGCGTGGAATCATCGAAGGCACGCAAAACGTGGCAGATGTCCTACATAGAGGCCCACTCAGTGGTGGTGAAGTGTGACCGGCGAGAAGTGCTAATTGTTTGCACCTGATGCAACTGGTACTCCATTACTGCTGACTGCTGCTCACACAACCGCTCCAACATATGTAACGTTGAATTCCACCTGGTGGGTAGGTCGCATACGATGCGATGTTCCGGAAGGCATAATCGGCGCTGCAGAGCTGCAATGCGTGATCTTACCATGCTGGAACGCCGCAAGTGAGCGCACTCTATGCGGACCTTGTGCAGCAGTGCATCAAGATCCGGATAGTCCCTCAGAAAGCTCTGCACGACCAAGTTGAGCACATGTGCCAGACATGGGATGTGAGTGAGGCTGCCTAGGCCCAGAGCTGCCACCAGATTTCAGCCATTGTCACACACTACCAAGCCTGGCTGGAGATTCGCTGGCCAAACCACATGTTGCTCTCCTGCTTGATTGCATTCCAGAGCTCCTGCGCTGTGTGGCTTCGATTCCCCAAAGAAATTAATTTCAGTACAGCCTGTTGACGTTTCGCCACGGCTGTGCTCATATCGGTCATAACAGGCTCCTGCAGCGCTGATTCTCAGAAACTGGAGTATGAGGAGGAGTCAATGTGTACAGACTGGATTCCTGAAATCCGTGGAGTTGGCAGAACACGTAGAGCGCCACTCTCCAGATCTGTACCCGGCTCCACAACATTGACCCAATGGGCAGTGAGGGAAAGGTATCGTCCCTGTCCATGGTTACTGGTCCACGCATCGGTGGTCAGGTGGACCTTGCTACTGACGGCGTTTAGTAGCGCATGTTTAATTTTTCCCTCCACATGCTTTTGCAGGGCAGGGACGGCTTGCCTGCTGAAATAAAAGCGGCTGGGCACGTTGTATTGTGGGACTGCCAATGCCATGAAGTTACGGAAGGTGTCAGTCTCCATCATCCTGAATGAGAGCATTTGGAGGGCCAGTAGTTTTTCAATGCCAGCATTCAAAGCCTGTGCTCGGGGATGGTTTGCCAAGTATGGCCACCTTTTCTCCCATGCCTGTGCTGCTACCAATGGCTGTAGAGTGGCCTGGGAGTGTGAGGATGACTTGGAACTTTGTGCTGTGGGTGGAATGTCACTGGGTCTCTGGACAACAGTGCCAGAGGTTCTTCCATGGCGATCCTGTGAGGAAGCCGAACCAGCTGTGTGTGAGCTGGAGGAAGAGACCCCAACACGAGCTGAAGAGGTGGTAGATGGTGCTGTAGGTTGGTCTACGTCTTCAGTGTGTTTTTGTAACTCCACCACGTGCTTGGTCCGCACATGTTTCCACATATTTGTGGTATTGAGGTTGCTGACACTTTTCCCTCTTTTGACTTTCTGATTACACAGCGTGCATTTGACAAAGCAAATGTCATCTGCCACTGTGTCAAAAAAGGACAATGCACTGCAAGTCTTGAGAGCGCCAGTCTTGGGTTTTGGAAGAAAAATGCTCCTAATGGGTGCCGAAGTGGAGGCTACAGGCAACCAAGTCTGCCCCCTCCCTCTCCCTCCTGTTTTGGCCATTCGGGGATTCTTCCTCAGAGCTGCTCCCACCACCTTCCTGTTCCTCACGCCATGATGGGTCAAGGACCTCATCATCTACTCTCCCCTTTTCAAACACCTGCTTCTCCTGGGTAGTCTCGCCAGCACAGTACGCACCAGAAAGTGGCACCTGAGTCTCATCATCTGATGCGTACTGAGGTGTGCTGACCATAGGCACTGGCCCACCCGCCTCTTCAGATTCAGAGGGACAAAGCAGTTGCGCATCACTGCATACTCCCTCTTCTTCACATTCTAGAATGCTACTTGGCTGGCCTCCTGTTTCCAAGCCAAGAGATTCAGAGAACAGAAGTAGAGATGGCTCCTGTCCAGGGCTCTCTGACTGCCTGGGCAATTTGGCAGGTGGTGAAGAGACAGATGGTTGCTCTTCAGTGCTCTGGCCCTGAGAGGATGTGGAAGTAATTGAAGTCGATGCGTTAGCTGCCATCCATCCGACAACGGCTTCAATTGGTTCGTCCCGCAGCAGTGGGGTATGGCGAGGTCCTACAAAGCTGCGCATAAAGGACTGTTCCCTGGTAAAACTGGGGGATGCTGAGTCACTGGTGCCCACAGCAGGCACAGAATCCCCACGTCCTCTCCCTGCTGAAACTCCACGCCCACGACCACGTGCTTTACTCCCTGCCTTCTTCATCTTGGTAGACTGATAAAGATAGGCAGAAAAGTACAAAGTGGGGCTTAGTGTGCTTATTTCTGAACAGCTGCTAACAAGATAAGAAACACTAATTTTATAAAGTGTGTGGACTACACTTTAATATGAGCTAATGTTGCCTACACAGCTGTCAAGTGGAGTGTTTGGTGAACTTTATTTACGTGTTTTTTTCAAAAAAACAAAAAGGATGTGACCAAAGATGTGAAAGCGATAGTATCACAAACTTTTTGGAGCTATTACAATGCAGGAAGGTAACCTACAATGCAATAGATGCGGCTACAAAAAATAGGCTAATACTAATCTGGCTGGGGCTGCAGTGCACAAGCCAGAAAAAAGGCTCCTCTATCTACTCCTATATAGTGCTTGCAACCAATCTAGCTGGATACAGATGGAAGTACACTAATAAGAAAACCAGGGGAAGAGTCTTGAGGAGATCATTTGCATATTCCCAGTGCCTTCTGGGATAAGTGAAGAGTCTCCGCGAGCTCAACGATCACTGGGTTTTGGCCATTGCAGCTTAAAAGAGGAAATCGGAAAACCAGGGGAAGAGTCTTGAGGAGATCATTTGCACATTCCCAGTGTCTTCTGGGATAAGTGAAGAGTCTCCGCGAGCTCAACGATCACTGGGTTTTGGCCGTTGCAGCTGAAAAGAGGAAATCAGAAAACCAGGGGAAGAGTCTTGAGGAGATAATTTGCATATTCCCAGTGCCTTCTGGGATAAGTGAAGAGTCTCCGCGAGCTCAACAATCACTGGGTTTTGGCCGTTGCAGCTGAAAAGAGGAAATCGGAAAACCGTGAGAATTTTGGCTCATCTTTCATCGTTTTTAAGAAATCTCCATATGGAAGAGGCCAGGAGCCATTTGGTGAGCTGCACTTCTTGCTACATGTTCACAGACTTACCTGTGGAAAAGCCAAACTTCACATGCCACAAATGCAAGCTTGTGTCCCTGTTGGAGGAAAAGTTGCAAAATATCGAAGAGAGGTTAGCTACGTTGAAGATCATTAAGGAAGGTGAAGAGTTCTTAGACAGAGCAGAATTATCTCTTCATGTTACAGGAAGAGAAGACATTCGAAGTGCACCTGAAGAAACAGAGGAATGGAGACATGTGACCAAGAGAAGCAGGAGGCAGTCAGCACCAATACTTCTCAGGAACCAGTACCAGGCTCTCACGCAGGAAAACGATGAAGAAATACATCAGGATAAGACTTTGCCCACAAACAGCAACCTTGCACACCTTCAGAGTCCTCCTGGATGGAGAAAGAAAACTGTTGTGAAGAAGAAGCGGAGAGTGGTGGTCAAGGGGGATTCCCTGTTGAGAGGAACAGAGGCCACTATCTGCAGACCGGATATAACTTCAAGAGAAATGTGCTGTCTTCCATGTGCAAAAATTAAAGATGTGTCTGACAGGATATCAGGACTCAAATGCATCTGCACTAATCCAGGGTGCAGCAGACCCAAGTAAAATGGCAGCTGCACAGGTGCATAAATACCAAATGAAACAGCCAGCCTACAATCAGGGATTGGCCGTGTGGTACACCAGTGCAGAAGAAATAATCCGCATGTGGCAGTGTTCACACAGGGAATGCAGGGCTTCTGGCTCACAACCTCTTAGTAACACCATATAGGGGGGCTGCCCAGTGCCAACTAGAATGCATCCCGTGTGAACAAAGGCCACAAGTTTGCAGAACCAATTGGGGCCAACTGCACCCTGGAAAAAATATATAAAAAGTGCACAAAAAACATATCAATATATGTAAGGTATTGGTTGATATTAAGGCCTTAATACGGAAGCTGACAAACTGCGTCAAAGTTCCTTACACTTGTCAGTCCCTACTCTAACATGAAAACCACAAAAAGAGGAAATCCTTCAAAAAATTCAGTTACAAACCAGACAGGCCCAAATGCATCTGCACTAATCCAGGGTGCAGCGGACCCAAGTAAAATGGCAGCTGCACAGGTGCATAAATACCAAATGAAACAGCCAGCCTACAATCAGGGATTGGCCGTGTGGTACACCAGTGCAAAAAAAATAATCCGCATGTGGCAGTGTTCACACAGGGAATGTAGGGCTTCTGGCTCACAACCTCTTAGTAACACCATATAGGGGGCTGCCCAGTGCCAACTAGAATGCATCCCGTGTGAACAAAGGCCACAAGTTTGCAGAACCATTTGGGCCCAACTGCACCCTGGAAAAAATATATAAAAAGTGCACAAAAAACATATCAATATATGAAAGGTATTGGTTGATATTAAGGCCTTAATACGGAAGCTGACAAACTGCGTCAAAGTTCCTTACACTTGTCAGTCCCTACTCTAACATGAAAACCACAAAAAGAGGAAATCCTTCAAAAAATTCAGTTACAAACCAGACAGGCCCAAATGCATCTGCACTAATCCAGGGTGCAGCGGACCCAAGTAAAATGGCAGCTGCACAGGTGCATAAATACCAAATGAAACAGCCAGCCTACAATCAGGGATTGGCCATGTGGTACACCAGTGCAAAAAAAATAATCCGCATGTGGCAGTGTTCACACAGGGAATGTAGGGCTTCTGGCTCACAACCTCTTAGTAACACCATATAGGGGGGCTGCCCAGTGCCAACTAGAATGCATCCCGTGTGAACAGAGGCCACAAGTTTGCAGAACCATTTGGGCCCAACTACACCCTGGAAAAAATATATAAAAAGTGCACAAAAACATATCAATATATGTAAGGTATTGGTTGATATTAAGGCCTTAATATGGAAGCTGACAAACTGCGTCAAAGTTCCTTACACTTGTCAGTCCCTACTCTAACATGAAAACCACAAAAAGAGGAAAAAATCCTTCAAACCAGACAGGCCCATATGCAACAACTCCATGTGTCTCTTGCTAGCAATAACCCTGACCCATAACCAGCTTTGCAAATCGAGCAGATCTGTAAGTACATCTGGCCTCTGTTCACATGCATTCTAGTTAGCACTGGGCAGCCCCCCTTTATGGTGTTACTAAGAGGTTGTTAGCCAGAAGCCCTGCATTCCCTGTGTGAACACTGCCACGTGCGGATTATTTTTTCTGCACTGGTGTACCACACGGCCAATCCCTGATTGTAGGCTGGCTGTTTCATTTGGTATTTGCAGCTGCCATTTTACTTGGGTCTGCTGCACCCTGGATTAGTGCAGATGCATTTGGGCCTGTCTGATTTGTAACTGAATTTTTTGGAGGATTTTTTCCTCTTTTTGTGCTTTTCAGGATATCAGGACTCTTCAGACCTACAGATGACTACCTATTCCTGCTACTACACGTGGGGACAAATGACACCGCAAGAAACGACCTGGAAACCATCTGCAGAGACTTTGAAGACTTAGGCAAGAAAGTGAAAGAACTGGGAGCGCAGGTGGTCTTCTCTTACATCCTCCCAGTGGATGGCCATGGAACAAGGAGGTGGAATAAGATTCTTCAGGTGAACAACTGGCTACGTCGATGGTGCCGTCAGCAATGATTTGGATTTATGGATCACGGAGTGAATTACCTTTCCGAAGGACTACTTGCTAGAGATGGGGTGCACCTTACGAAGACTGGAAAAGATGTATTTGGAAGTCGCCTTGCTACACTTGTAAGGAGAGCTTTAAACTAGAACAACATGGGAAGGGAAGCAAAAGACCAGAAAAAGTCACACACCTGACAAATGCTATTGAGAACTCTGTTATTAGAAGTGGAAAGGAAGAACAAAGACAAAAGAATCTAAATCATAAAAATAATGGAGAAAGAGAAACCAATCACAAACTAAAATGTTTCTATACTAATGCACAAAGCATGGGCAACAAACAAGGAGAATTGGAACTACTAACACAGGAAAAGAAATATGATGTAATTGGAATCACTGAAACTTGGTGGGACAATACATATGATTGGAATACAAGACTAGAAGGATACAACTTATTTGCAAGAAACAGACTTGATAAACGAGGAGGAGGTGTCGCATTGTATGTTAGAAATGCGTATATCTGCACAGAGATTGAAGCTTCAGAGACTGGGAGTTCTGTGGAAACTGTTTGGGTAAGAATACAAGGACAGAACAATGGAAAGGACACCATTGTAGGCATTTGCTACAGGCCGCCTGTGCAAGCTGAAGATATGGATGAACTCTTTATGCATCAAATGGCCAAGTTCTCCAAAAAATATGACATAGTTGTCATGGGAGATTTCAACTATCCAGATATTTGTTGGGAATCTCTCTCAGGCAAAACTAACAGGTCAAGGAAATTCTTATCCTCTCTTGCTGACAACTTTATCTTCCAAAAGGTAGGGGAGAAAACAAGGGGAAATGCTACCTTGGATTTAATCCTTATAAACAGGGAGGAAATGGTTGAGGAGGTAAAAGTGGCTGGGACCCTAGGAGGTAGCGACCATGCTATTTTAGAATTTTGGATAACTAGAGGAGGTAGACCTGTGAAGACTCAGACGTCAAGGTTAGATTTCAGAAAGGCAGGTTTTAAGGGATTCAGAAAGAGAATTGGAGAGATCCAATGGCTGGATATACTTAAAGACAAAAACGTCCAGGAAGGATGGGAAATCTTGAAAAATGAAATTCTCAAAGCACAATTGTTAACAATTCCGAAAAGAGAGAAGAATAGGAAGCATTTAAGGAAGCCAGGATGGATGAACACAGAACTTAAGCACATGCAAAAAAGGAAGAAAAAAATATTTATAAAATGGAAAGAGGGAGGCATTTCTAAAGAAGAATATAATGCTGTCTGCAGAACCTGCAGGGCACAAATCAGATTAGCTAAAGCTGACAATGAATTGAGGCTTGCAAGAGATGTCAAAAGCAATAATAAAGGATTTGGGGGATTTTGTCAAAAGTGAAAGAAAAGTCAAAGATGCTATAGGATTTTTACAGGATGAAAATGATGAAATGGTAAGACAGGATGTTGAGAAGGCTAAACTTTTAAATTCCTATTTTGCATCTGTTTTCTCTCAGAAAGGAAATGTAACATGAACTGTTCTTCACTGTCCTATTAAGGGAATAGAAGAATCCAGGATATCTATAAACAGAAAGATAGTGAGGAAACACTTAGCTAACCTAAATGAATTCAAGTTTCCAGGTCCAGATGAATTACACCCCAGAGTACTGAAGGAGATAGCAGAAGACATTTTTGAACCCCTCTCCATAATCTTTGAAAATTCTTGGAGAATAGGAGAAGTCCCAGAAGACTGGAGAAGAGCAAATGTTGTTCCTATCTTCAAAAAGGGGAAGAAGATGGACCCAGGCAACTATAGGCCGGTGAGTCTGACTTCTATACCAGGAAAGATCTTTGAACAAATAATTAAACAACATGTATGTCAGTACCTGGATAAGAATGAAGTGATTAAACAGAGTCAGCATGGGTTTGTAACTAATAAGTCATGTCAGACTAACTTAATTTCCTTCTATGATGGAATCACTGATTGGGTGGATCAAGGAAATGCTGTAGATATAGTATATCTTGACTTCAGCAAAGCATTTGACAAATTATCTCATACAATCCTTATTGAAAAAATGACTAAGTATGGAATGGACAAGGCAACTGTTAGGTGGATTCATAACTGGCTTAGTGATCGGACCCAAAGAGTGGTCGTAAATGACTGCACATCCAGTTGGAAGAATGTCTGAAGTTGGGTACCACAGGGCTCTGTCCTGGGCCCTGTATTGTTCAACATCTTTATCAACGATTTAGATGAAGGAATTGAGGGTAAACTGATTAAATTTGCTGAAGACACAAAGCTAGGAGGGATAGCTAATAATAGAGAAGAGAGAGAGAGGATTCAAAAAGATATAAATAAACTGGAGAAGTGGGCAGCAACTAACAGAATTGTTTTTAACAGGGAAAAATGCAAAGTACTTCATCTGGGCAATAAAAATGAAAAAAGCATATACAGAATGGGAGGAATAGGGCTAAGCAACAGCACATGTGAAAAAGACTTGGGTATACTAATAGATCACAGACTGAATATGAGTCAACAGTGTGATGCAGCAGCAAAAAAGGCAAATGCAATTCTAGGATGTATTAACAGAAGCATACAGTCTAGATCATGTGAAGTCATTATTTCCCTCTACTCCTCTTTGGTCAGACCTCATCTGGAATATTGTGTCCAGTTTTGGGCACCACATTTTAAAAAAGACATCAACAAACTGGAGCAAGTTCAGAAAAGAGCGACCAGAATGGTGACCGGTCTGCAAACCTTGTCTTATGAGGAAAGGTTGCAGGATTTGGGAAAGTTTAGTTTGCAAAAGAGAAGACTGAGAGGAGACTTAATAGCTGACTACAAATATCTAAAGGGCTGTCACATTGTAGAAGGATCAACTTTATTCTCATTTGCACAAGGAAAGACTAGAAGCAATGGGATGAAACTGAATGGGAGGAGACACAGATTAGATATTAGAAAAAACTTTTTGACAGAGTGATCAATGGGTGGAACAAGCTGCCACGACAAGTGGTGAGTTCTCCTTCAATGGAAGTCTTCAAACAGAGGCTGGACAGACATCTGACTGGGATGATTTAGCGAATCCTGCTTTGAGCAGGGGGTTGGACCAGATGGCCCAGGAGGTCCCTTCCAACTCTACGATTCTATGATTCTATGATTCTATGATAAGAGAAATTCAGGAAAAATAAGCAGCACTACAGCATAAAAGAACAATGTATGAGGCAGTGACACACGCTGAGCGGACTACAACCAGAGATGGCTGCAGAACACACTACAGCGTGAGCTGCACTCACACAGAGACCTCGCAGACAGCCGTGAACAGTGCAGAGAACTGTGCACTAGCACAAAAAAAGCTGCAGAAAGGCACCGCTGTCTACTCCTATATAGTGTTTGCAACCAATGTAGATGGATACGGATGGATGCACACTAATAGGAGAATTAATGAAAAGTGAGCTGCAATAAAACAAAAATAAATATGTATGAAGCAGTGACGCACGCTGAGCGGCCTACAACCAGAGGTGGTGCAGGACACACTACAGCGTGAGCTGCACTCGCACAGACCTTGCAGACAGCTGTGAACAGCGCTGCAAGGCAAAAGAAAGCTTCTCACAGAGGTTGCTAAACTATCCTGGGTAAAGCACAATCTAGCAAATCGATATTTCTAACTGTCTCTCAGAGTCACAAGAGCAGCGTCCTGTCCCTAACTGAATTCACAGCAGAGTGAACCCAAAATGGCGGCGGTGGCTTTTATAGTGCATCATGACATCATTTCAGCAGCCAATCACAGCCATGCCTTTAGTTAACATGCCTACATGCCTAACAGGATGTGCCCTCACTTCTTAGGATTCCTCATTGGCTGAATCAAATCAAACTGGCTCATAGCATTATGGGAACTTCTGATTCCGGTAATCGATATGCTAAAAGTATCAGAACTCAGTATCGGATTCCGATACCGCGAATATCGGCCGATACCCGATATTTGCGGAATCGGAATGCTCAACACTAGGTTCCATCTATCGGTTCACCACTGTCACAGCTCTCCATATATATAGTTTGCATGTTTTTATAATTAATCTCTATATATAAAACTGAATGTGTGTGTGTATCACCAACCAATCACGAAGCATATTTCATTTCACCAGAGCTGTTCAAAAGAAGCTGAGCTGTGATTGGTTGCTATGACCAACAGTTTTCCCACTTGACAACACCTCAGCAGACACTGACATGGTGGGAGAAATCTAGCATCCCTGGGAACATAAGCTCCCAGCCATTGTCTGCCCCCCCATAACAGAAATGAATCCCCCCTCCCGTACCTATATCCCCATCACACATCCTCCATCCTGTAGGCACATCTTCCCTCTTAAAGGGATCATGGGTATGGAAGTCAGAGCAAATCCATCCAGTGCTTTGGTACTGACCCCAGGCCTTTCTTAAAGGGATAACCGGTATGGAAGTCAGGGCAATTGCCTTCAAATCCTCTGGTACTGACCCCAGGCTCCAATAAAGGGATCCCTGGTATGGAAGTTAGGGCAAATCCACTCAGAGCTCTGGTTCTTACCCAAGTCCCCTCTTAAAGGGATCCTCGGTACGGAAGTGAGGGAAAATCCACTCTGCGCTTTGTTACTGACCCCAGGCCTCTCTTAAAGGGATCTCCGGTATGGAAGTTAGGGTAAATCCCATAGTGCTCCGATTCTCACCTCAGGCTTCTATTAAAGGGATCATTGGTATGAAAGTCAGGGCAAATCCACTCAGCGCTCTGGTTCTGACGCCAGGCCTCTCTTAAAGGGATCCCCAGTATGGAAGTTAAGACCATTCCACTCAGCGCTCTGGTTCTGACTCCAGGCTGACGGGATCATGTGGGATAAGAGTGATAGTTGTCTGGTGGCTCTCGCTGATGGGATGATCTGGGATATTAGTGGTAGTAGTCCGGGGGCTCTGGCTGACGGGATGATGTGGGATATTAGTGGTAGTTGTCCGGTAGCTCTGGCTGACGGGATGATCTGGGATATTAGTGGTAGTAGTCCGGTGGCTCTGGCTGATGGGACAATGTGGGATATTATGGGTAGTAGTCCGGTAGCTCTGGCTGACGGGATGATCTGGGATATTAGTGGTAGTTGTCCGGTGGCTCTGGCTGATGGGATGATGTGGGATATTAAGGGTAGTAGTCCAGTGGCTCTGGCTGACGGGATGATGAGGGATATTATGGGTAGTAGTCTGGTAGCTCTGGCTGACGGCATGAAGTGGGATATTATAGTGAATGTGGCTATGCAGAATGGGCAGGGCTCTACACTCAGCTTTATATATATATAGATATAATCATTATAATTTGTTACAACTAACTGTAGTTAGTTACTATGCCCGGGCAGCGCCGGGCTCTTCAGCTAGTTATCTAATAAAAGCTATTACTATTTTGTGTACTGAATTCTTATGGTGTGGTTTTTCTTTTGAGTCTAGAGTAGAATAGAGCCCGGCCAAAAGAGTCTGCCGTGTTGTGGTGGTGGCTTAAAAAAACTTTTGGCCAAAACAAATGCCGCTGATTATATGTGTGATCTGGAGATGGGAACTGTTAGGCCTGTTTCACACTTCAGCCTTTTAAAATCAGTCACAATCCGTCAAAGTGTTGAAAAAACGGATCCTGTGCAGATTGTAAAAAACTGATGCACCAGATCCGTTTTTTTGACGGATCCGTCGAAGCAGCATTTGGTGGAATTTTAAAGGGACAGGATTCTGGAGAGAGAGAGAGAAAGACGGATCTGCCAGGCAAATCCGTCGGATCCGTTTTTTTCTGCTAATGGCGGATTTTGACTGACGCCAGAAAACTGAAGTGTGAAACAGGCCTTAATGTGTGATTGGTGAGAAGTGGAGTTTTCCCAAGAGGTGGGGCTGTGGACAGTTTGAGGGGTGGAGGCAGGGTTGGGGTGGAGCCTGGGTGGAGTCTCAAGGGGGCGCCGAAAATTTTGCCAGCATGGGGCCCCAAAATTCCTAGTGGCAGCCCTGAGTAGAGTGTAGAGAGCTGTAGAGGGTCGAGAAGAGAGTTATCTGAGAGATAGCGGATAAGTCGGGCGTGAAACAGGCTTTCCAGGAGTTTAGAGATGAAGGGACGATTAGAAACAGGTCTATAGTTAGCGGCACAGTTTTGGTCGAGGGATGGTTTTTTAAGCAATGGCTGTATGATGGCATGCTTAAATGAGTAAGGAAAGATACCGGAAGAGAGAGAGAGGTTGAATATTTTTGTTAGGTGAGTGGTGACAGCAGGGGAAAGGGACTGGAGGAGATGTGATGGAGGGGGGTCACTGGTGCAAGTAGTAGGGCAAGAAGATGCAAGGAGCCTGATTACTTCTTCTTCTGTTACTGGTTCAAAATCAGAGCGTGAGCTAGATGCAGTGGGGGAGGGAGGACAGCGCATGGTATGAGGTGATTGGGAGATAATTTACTGTTGGATATGGTCAATTTTTTCTTTGAAATAATTGGCCGGATCGTCAGCGTGGAGATCCGTGGTTGGGTCCTGCACTCTTGGGTGAGTAGGGAATGAAAAGTGTCAAAGAGACATTTTGGGTTATAGGTTAGTGAGGTGATGAGGGCGTTGAAATAGGTTTGTTTTGAGAGGTGAAGGGAAGTGTTGTATGTTTTAAACATAAACTTATAATGGATGAAATCTTCGGGTAAATTGGATTTTCTCCACAAACGTTCGGTGCACCTGGAGCACCGCTGTGGGAAGCGTGTTTGCAGTGTGTGCAAGGGTTGTTGCCATCTGTGCCTAGTTGTTCTATGTATAGGAGGTGCAGCTTCATTCAGGACACATTGAAGTGTTTCATTGTAATGCTTCAATGCAGAATCAGGACATGAGAGGGAGGAGATAGGGGCCAATGATGACTGCAAGTTATTCGTAATTTTCTGGGTGTTAATGGCCTGTATGTTTCTAAAAGTGTGGAAAGTGGGAGTGACCTGGGCAGGATGGCAGTTCTTGATAGAGAATGATAGAAGGTTGTGATCAGATAACGGGAAAGGGGAGTTTGTGAAATTATCCACTGAGCAAAGCAGGGAGAAGACCAAGTCAAGGGAGTTTCTGTCTTCATGCGTGCGGGAGTTAGTATGCTGAGAGAGGCCAAAAGAGGAGGTTAGAGATAAAAGGTGAGAAGCAGATGGTGAGAGGGGAAGAACAATGGGGATGTTGACATCTCCCATGATGAGGGTAGGGATGTCACAGGAGAGATAGGCCAGGTGGCAAAGTGATCCAGAAAATGATGGGAGGGGCCCGGAGGACGATACACCACCGCCACTCGCATGGAGAATGGGATGTAGAGTCTGACAGCATGGACCTCGAAAGAAGGGTAGATAAGTGAGGGTACTTGAGGGATAACCTGAAAGGCACGTTTGGGTGATAGGAGCAGACCAAGCCTCTACCTGCTCTGTTGTCTGATCTTGGGGTATGAGAGAAGTGTAGTCCACCATATCAAAGAGCAGCAGCAGCGGTGGTGTCTGACTGCTGGATCCAGGTTTCAGTAAGAGCCAGGAGGTTAAGAGAATCAGAAAGGAAGAAGTCATGGATGAAGGAGAGTTTATTACACACTGAGCGAGAATTTCAAAGGACACAATTAAAAGAGATAAAAGGCATGCAGGGAATATTAATAAGAATAGAGGGGTTTCTGAGTGTAGTAGTTGAGGGGTTCGACTTACTACGACATGGGGGGTTGGGGTTGGGAGAGATGTCTCCTGCGACTAGGAGAAGTAGGATAGAAAGAGTGAGCAGATGGTTGTGATTTGTGAGAGCGACTCTAGAAAGGCTGTACGGGGGCCACTTGCCCTTCACTGGAGGACGACATAACAAGGTGATGTGGGAATGAAGGGAGCTGACATGTAAAAGGTGGGGCTTATGGGGTTAACTAAAGTTGGATGTGGAGAGGTGGAGCTAAGGATGAGGGAGGGGGGATTTTTCTGGCTGAGACACAGGGGACATATAAAAGGGGGTGGCCTTTTTTGTAAGGCCACCATTTTAGGTACTCACCGGCCCAAGTGAAGAAGCTCCTGGGTACCTGTCATAAGTGATGGACATTGAGGCTTTGCTTCAGTGCCTGAGGAGCGCAGCAGACATGCAAGGCATGGAGTGGTTGCAGGCTTCAGTGGATGGCCTGCTTCAGGGGGCAGTGACTGGATTACCTCACGCTCCATCAGACGGACGCGGGGCGAGGAGATCCAGGCCTCCCGAGCACTTGAGTCCGGATGTCACCCCTCGGGCCCGGCGCCATATAAGGAGCCCCTCTAGGGACCCTCCAGCTTCTGACGGTGCCCGTGGGTCGGCGGCAGCCTGTCCTGGAGCCGGGATAAATCCACTGAGACGGCGGGGCCTGCATCAGGGGGAGGAGTTAACCTCCCTCTCTTCAGATGGGTCACGTCGGAGGGTGCCAGGACCTGGAGCGACGGGCGCCTGTGAGACAGCAGGGCCTGCTCAGCAGCAGGAAGCCAGAGAGTCGAGGAGGTGGGGGACGGGCCGTGCGTCCCCTCAGCGAGGTGAGAGGAACGGGCAGCAGTCGGCTGGCCCTGTCATCAGCACATCGCCTGCAGCGGCGCTGGAAGGCCCTGTACATCAACTGGGCGATGAAGGCTTATTATTGGCAGCTGCAGGGAGCGGGCAGCGGTCGGCTGCTTCGGTTGGCAGCTTGGATTACATGTCCCAGGATTCACACAGAGGCTGGCAGCAGGTCGCCGCAGCCAACACCAGTGCTCCAGCGGCTCCCCGGGTCCCTGTACAGGTGGCCAGCATGGTCTCGTTGGGAGGCTTACGGCCTGTGATGCAGGGAGACCCGGGAGCTGCGGAGCTGGCAGAAGACCAATCCGGGAGGCATTCAGAAACGAATCATCTGGAGGCAGGATCTTCGGCTGCTGGGAACACAGCACCCAGGCAGCCTGGTGAGAGTGTTAGTCAATTTTCATTTGACCCTCGCTTAATATCCCCAGTGGATAGGGAACTGTTACCTGGGGGCGTTAGTGGGGTCATAGGAGTGATATTACATGGTATCAGGGATTTAGCAAGGGTGTGTGGGCTCCAGGGAGGGGTGTCACCGTCGGCAGCATGGTTGGAGAATGTGGGGAAGTATACGGGTTTAGGTGGAGCTCATGGCTTTGGGGGTAGTCCCGTACATACTAACCAAGGGCCAGGCATTTCATCCTCGTCGGTTAGTGCTGGTGGGACGTCAGAAGTTAGTGCACCAATGGGCGATTTGGACCATACAGTTCAGAACACAGGTGTTTGTATTGAAACAGAAAGAGATGTGGGGATTCGTTTAGATGATACAGCTAGGGGTGAGGTATATGTATGTTTCGAGGTTCTGTTGGGATCCCATTTAAAACAGGAATTGAGGGAAAAGATATGGAAAGGGGAATGTGTCGATATATTTTCTTTGTTGCCATTAGAGCGTTTTAATCTGGATAGGCCAAGGAGAGATGATTTTAAGAGTAAAGATAAAGAAAGGAGAAGGTATCATTTGATTCCTCATTCTTTCTCGAATTGGCTACAGGCATTTGCTATCCTGGCTAGTGTGATTGGGGAAAAAGCACCAGAAAACTGTTCTGGCCTATTTTGCTATATGAACGGAATAGGTGAGGCATATAGGGTTTATAGTGGTCAATGTTGGCTGAGATATGATGAGCAATTCCACCAACGGAAGGCAGTTCGTCCTAGCATCCGTTGGGAACATAAAGATATAGCATAATGAATGAAAGTGATGGTTCCTTATAGAGCAGGTCAGGGTGGGCAGTCCTTTCAGGGTGGTACCGGTAGTGCAGGGCAGTCAGGGCATTCAGCGGCAATCTAGAAGGGACTGTGCTTTGCGTTTAACGAGGGGGCCTGTAGATTCGGGAGTAAATGTAAATTCAAACATGAATGCGCTACATGTGGGGGCACACATGGCTCCACAAAGTGTCTCAAAGGGAGTAGACAGAGAGGAGGTGAGCCAGTTGAAAAAAGGGATGACGCCAGTGCGTCTGGACGAGATGGTGGAATATCTAAATAAATATCCCGATAAGGCTGCGGCTTTGTCGTTAAGGGACGGTTTCACTCAAGGTTTCAGATTCCATTTGTGGACCATGATGTTAAGTTATTGAAAAAAAATTTGAAATCGGCTTTTCAATTTCCGCATGTAGTTTCAGAAAAGTTACACAAAGAGGTGGCTTTAGGGAGAATGGCAGGACCTTTTGTTACACCCCCCATCTCCAATCTGAGGGTATCGCCACTGGGGCTAGTGCGCAAGAAAGAACCCAATACATTCAGGCTTATCCACCATTTGTCTTTTCTCAAAAGGTCGTCGGTAAATGATGGGGTAGATCCGCAATTGTGTTCAGTTTCGTATACATCGTTTGTATGGTGTGGGTGTGGTCATGCACAAGGGGGGCTTTGCTCCCAAAAACAGACATAGAAGCTGCCTTTCGCTTGTTGCCGGCACACCTGAATAGTATGCATCTGTTAGGTTGTGTTTGGCATGGTGGGTTTTTTGTTGACTGTTGTCTGCCAATGGGCTGCTCGTTATCGTGTGCTTATTTTGAGACATTTAGTACATTTCTGGAGTGGGTTATAAAAGATGTGTCTAGCTTGAGTTCGTGTATACATTACTTGGATGATATTTTGTTTATTGGTCCGGCTCAAGCTTCAGATTGTTCAATTCTACTGTGGACTATGGAGAGAATATCAAACAGATTTGGGGTTCCATTAGCAGCAGAAAAGACAGTTGGGCCTGTAACTTCGCTAACCTTTCTGGGTATAGAGATTGATACCATAGCAATGGAATGTAGATTGCCGGATGACAAAGTGATTGCGTTACATGCGGAGGTTAATAAGGCATGTGGTTCTCGGAAAATAACTCTCCATGATTTGAAATTATTGTTGGGAAAACTGAATTTTGCCTGCAGGATTGTTCCGATGTGGCGCCCCTTTTGTCGTCGGTTGTCTTTGGTGTCGGCAGAGGTTAAATCACCTTTACATTTTATCAGATTGAAGAAGGAATTGAAGGAGGATTTAAAAGTGTGGTCACTCTTTTTGGAGGAGTACAATGGAAGATCCATATGGATTCAACTGGTGGAGAGTGCGGAGGCGTTGGGTTTTTCATGTAAGGTGGTTGAACGGTTCAGTTTTGGTTTGCATTTCCAAAACAAATGGTTAATGCTAAAAATGGCCTGATGCGTGGCTCGAGCTGGGCCTGGTGTCAAATCGTCTCTTGGTTCAGTTATTCATAAGGGTCGCAGCATTATCATTGTGGGGTGGGAGCAGTAAGGAACAGAAAAATTTGTTTTCAATGTGATCACGGCAGTGTGGTGTCTGCTATAAACACTTTGTCTGCAGCAACGCCGGATGTGGTAAAAGTATTGCAGCGCATGGTTTTTCTAGGTTTAAAGTTTAATTTGTGGATTGTGGCTGAGCTTTGTACAGATGTTCTCAATCCTGTGGCTGATGCTCATTTTCATTTGCAGTGGGACAAATTTTGGCGGTCGGGATGTCACGCAGAGTCAGCGAGCCCGGAGTTTCCACTGGACTTATGGAACCTGCCCTTCGGGCTGTAAAAGAGCTATTGTCTAAATCTTTGTCGGATAGATCATGGAAGCAGTATGATCTGGCTTGGTTAGCATGGCAAAATTGGAGGGCATCATTTGGGGATGGATTAGATGATGAGGGTTTGTTTTGTTGTTAGTGGGTCACTGCCGAGAAGCAGGTTGGTCGACATCCAAGATTAGCAAGTTTCTGGCGGGTCTGGCTTTTGGCTTCAAAGTCAGAGGGATCCGTGACATCACCAAGTCGTTTTTAGTTCTACAAATGGTAAAGGGCTGGAAAAAAGGGTGGAGGTCTAGGGACGGTAGGAGACCAGTTTCCTATGAAGTTTTGTTGGTCATTGAAAAGCAATTATCTGGAGTATGCTTTTCAGGATGGGAAGTGGATCTGTTTCGTGCAGCTTTTGTCTTGACATTTTTTGTTGCATTTCGCTTGGGTGAATTGGTCAGCCCTTCCAGATTTAAAAAAGGGGGTTTATTGTGTGAAGATGTAGATGCTTTTGTCGACAGGGTGGGAGTGTTCATTCGCTCTTCTGAGACTGATGTGACAGGCAAAGGATGCAAGGTAGTGTTGCTCCAGGTTCAAGGTTCTCCTGTGTGTCCAGTGATTTCTGTGAACAATTTCATGAGAAGAGGTGAGGTTTTAGGTGACCCGTTGTTAGTCGACACCGATGGGTCGTTTCTGTCGCGCTTCCAATTTACAGCAGTCTTCAAGCGTTGTTTAGATTTAGAGGGCGTTTTGTCGTCAAACTACAGTGGACATTCTTTTCGAATTGGGGCTGCAACTGAGGCAGCTAGGCTTAGGGGAAGAAATGGTTAAAAGGATTGGGAATCGGAAAGATTTCGGTCTTATATTCGTCCCGAGTTAGTTTAAGTGCATCGGGGTAGGTTACGGCCATTATCTTACTGCTGTTGTTGTTTTTTCCTTTTATTACAGAAATTGGTTTTCGTCTGGTTTGGATAATGGGACACTTATTCATTTTCTGGGCTTCATTGAGGGCAGCAGTTCGTCCGAATGGCCGCTAGTTAAGTTTCCTGCAGGAATCGGTAACCCTGCGCTGGATCGGAAAAAGGGGGATGATTTGGAGGCAGTTCTTACGTGAATTTTACCACGTTGTGCATTTGGATCGGGTTCCTGATGTGGTCATGAATGATACACTTAAGGGGAATGATCTAGGAAAAAGGCCTTGCAGGGAACTAATAAAGGACATTAAATTTGACATACTAAGGTTATGGGCGATGTTCCCAAAGCTTGTTGTTGTCTGGTCAGATATTGTTTTTCGTAAAGTTTGGAAAGAAGCGCGGTCGGTGGAAGGTGTGAATAAGGCACAGATCAAACTGAACAAGGCTGTTTCTCGTTTCATGGCAAGGAATGGTGCGGTGGTTGTGAGGCACTTGGATTTGGAGTCAGGCGAAGGAGGTTATTGGAAATCGGATGGTGTGCATTTGAACGCGGTTGGTACAAATCTGGGGTGTTTGGCTATACAAGAGGGTATTGAAACAGCATTGAAGGTTTGGGGGGACATAAATGTTTAAGGGGTCAGAACATTTATGTTCATGGTGGGACAGGGAGGTGGAATTGGAAAATGGCGGATTGGTGGGGGGGACCCCAAGAGGTCCTGGACTGGGTATTTACAATCCCGCGGAAGGGATAATTGTTGGGCCCGTTAACGGGTTTGTGGTTTTTGGCCAGATTGGTTGTTATCTATTCCCAAGCTGGTGCATAGCGGCTGGGGGTAAGACTTAACCTGGGGGGCCAAAAATGGAACTTGTGGTTACTTGCAGTTTAAAGATTTCGGGCTTCAAGGACCATCCCCCTCCTTTTTCCGGTAATTGTTTAATTGTTGCATATTGATGTTAATAAATGGCTGCTGTGGCCAATTAATCCAGCTCACTGACTGATGTTTTTATTGGGGTTCGGGGTTTAGATGCAGGAGGTCATGGCCACAGGAGAGGAAGGTATTGGGTCATCACGGGAAGCTCACATGAGTCACATATAGCCTTTGTCATATGTTGGAGGGTGCGAATGAATGGATCTGTGCTGTTTAGCAATGTGAAAAGAGCGTGAGTATCTTATTATGTTTTGTGAGTGCTGCAGCTTATCAGCTGATTGACTGCAGCTTTTACCATTCCATCACACAGAAATTTGAAGGCTACAGACTATGAGCAACCACTGAAAACATTCGATAAGAACATATAAATTCTACCTTGGCGTCTGATACACCCTGTGTAGGAAATCGCCTTGCAGGTATAAGGCTTGTACCAGTAGATGGTGCTGCAGAACTCATCCATCATGCCTGGAGCTGAGCTCCCATGTGCTCATTAAGGCTATGTCTCCATATTGAGTACTTGAGGAGTTCTTGAGGTTGCAGATTATCTGCACCAATTAGCTAAATTAGGTACTTGTTGAGTTTTTTTCGTTGCCTTTTTATAGCATTTTTGATGACGCAGTTTTTGTCACTTTTTGGTATGTCATGTTTAAATAAAGCTGCTTTGTTTTTAATACTTCCCAATATTTGCTTTTTATAAAACTTTATTGATACAGCCATGTGACGATTATGTGAATTTTTAATACATTTCCATAGCACAAACTAAAAATGTTTACATATTTTTTTTACCTGTAGATTTACCATAACTAATCCAATTCTATGGGGAAAATCTGCACGTAAAAAAACTCAGCTCACCCACAAAACAAATAGAAGTGTTGGAGATTTCAGAGAAGCACCGCAGGTCAGTTTACACAGTGGAAATAAAAAGCACAGTGGGCATGAGAGCTCAAGAAATCTCATCCACCTTGCTAGAACTGTAAGATGTTGCATTTCTTTTAAAATACATAACGTCAAAAATTCTCCAAAAACTCACTATGTGCACACAGCCTAACTCGCTGCATTTTTTGCACAGCAAAAAATGTACAAAATCAAAACATACTAAAAACTCATCATGGGAACTTAACCTAAGAGGTAAAATTAAACTTCTTTGCAGAGTAAACAAGAGCAAATATGGCAAAATTCAAGTTTGGCAGTTCACCGAAATCTGAAATGTCAATTGCATTTATATTTACAATTTTTGAAGGGATTGACTAGTGGAAAACCTCTTTAATAGTAACCTATGGAAACTGATTTCAATTAGTCATAATGTATTCTTATAGGGTGTGTACAATTTTTGCAACTACAATAGAGCAATTGCACACATTGGCCCCAGTTCATCAAGCTTCTCCTTTTCCATGTCAGACTTAATGAAGGGAGTGTTGTCGTAAGATGTGCAAAATTCATTAGAAGTCCCTGCACCTCCTAATGAATTTCGTGCATCTTTCAGATATGCCAGGGACTGAGCTACACTTCTGTTGTGAAAATTAGGATGAATTTGCTGGTCATGCTCAACAACACCCTTCCCTACTAAGCTCTGCCCATTTTCCCAAAAATTGGTGCAGCTGGGCAGGACTGGGCACTTTGCACATTTTTTTAAAATCAGTTTCTTCCAATTTTGTATAAACAGCTCCTAGGCAGACTTATGTGTCTCCATGGTAACAGACTACAAACAAACCTTTTGTGCAGGACTGTTCTGGTTACATCATGTGTATCATTGATCAGATAGCCTTAAATAGATGATAATTTGCAAAGTTAACAAAAAAAGTAGGCAATAAGCAGAGATCTTGAAAACTGAAAAAAATATTCATAAATTATTAATAAATTATACTTTTAAAAATGTAATGTTCCTTTAAGAGGTTAATGCTGTAATTATAAATCAGTTTGTAGACATTATACGGTAAGTTCTATGGAAATATTTCATTTAGCGGGTGCGGTTTATCGGGAAATAAAGAATATGAACAGGTTTATAAATAAATAGGAGTTACCATTGATATGTAGATGTGCAATGTGCTATCTTATTTATATATGTATGGTAGGATCACTCCGAGACCTGGACGATCCAGTTTAGCCAGCGCTACGTGTTGGATTAATACCATGACTTCATCTCTCCCTCACCCTGGAGAAACTGTTTATGCAATGTGGGAACGTCTTTTATTATTTAATAGCAGGTGAGGTTATGCTCATACATGTGTGGGAGAATATTATATTACCTGCTTAAATGGCTGATGATGATGCCTACTAGTCATATCAAGGAAAGTTTTTTGCCTTCTGTTTCTGGATAGAGCTACCTATCAGGTGGCAATCATTGTAAAGCCAAATGAACCGCAATACCCTGATGGACCACAGGTCTTACGATCTGATCTTACAGCCTCATAGACACATATGAGTTTATGAGTTCAGGTAGGGAGACCACCGGGACCCGCCAAGTCGGCAAATTTCCTAGCTAGTGCCAAAGCCTCTCCAATCTTTCCAGATTTTGGAAGTCTTTGGCAATGCCCATATACACATTCAGGTGCAGTAAAATTGTAACGGGGTGGCATGGTGGAAGCTCGGAGGAGGCATGGTCTAAAAAATACTTCATTACTGTGAGGAAAATCAATCTTCTACCGAAAGGACACTTTGAAAATTTTGCAAATATCGGTTGCCTGGGCCCTCACAGAAGAGCTCCAGGCCAAGAGGACTCAGCAGTTATGGCTTCATCTATAGGTATTCTTTGGGAATTGTGTATGGTACTAGAGGTAATCAATAAGCGGAACCCACTAGCTCAAAACCTTAATGACATTTTTTTCATTAGTTTGGAACAGACTTGCTTTAAGTTATTAGTCTTATTAAATGCAATCTGTCACCAGGTTTTTGCTATGTAATTTGAGAGCACAATGATGTAGGGGAAGAGACCCTGATTACAGAGATGTGTCACTTCCTGGGCTGCATTTGCTGTTTCAATAAAATCAGTGTTTTATCAGCAGGAAATTAGCACTACAGGACTTGGTGTCTCCTGTATCCTGGTCCAAGCAAGCCTCCACCACTGATAGAAAGAACTAAGCAACAGCACATGTGAAAACACTTGGGTATACTAATATATCACAGACTGCACATGAGTCAACAGTGGGATGCAGCAGCAAGAAAGGCAAACACAGTTCTAGGATGTATTAAGAGAGTCATAGAGTCTAGATCATGTGAAGTAATTATCCAGCTCTATTCCTCCTTGGTCAGGCCTCAACTGGAATACTGTGTCCAGTGCTTGGCACCACATTTTGAAAAAGACATTGAAAAACTTGAGCAAGTTCAGAGGAGAGCTACCAGGATGATGAGCGGACTACAAAGTATGTCGTACGAGGAATGGTTAAAGAATCTTGGAATGTTTATCTTGAAAAAAGAAGGCTAAGAGGAGACTTCATAGCTGTTCACAAACATCTGAAGGGATTTCACATTGTTGAGGGATCATCATTATTCTCATTTGCACATGGTAACATGAGATGCAATGGAATGAAACTGAAAGGGAAAAGAAACAGATTACTGTAGATATTAGAAAAAGCTTTTTGGCAGTAAGGGTGATCAATGAGTAGAACTGGCTGTCACGAGAGGTGGTGAGTTCTCCATCAATGGAAGTCTTCAAACAGAGGCTGGACAGACATCTGTCTGACATGGTTTAGTGAATCCTGCATTGAGCAGGGGGTTGGACACGATGACCCTGGAGGTCCTTTACAACTCTAATATTCTATGATTCTATCATACACAACTTTCTGTCACTATACAGTGTACACAGAAAGTTGCCAAACAGTGGTGTGAGTGGGTTACACGCAGCTGAAATGCTGATCTCTGCCAGATCCGCAGCAGAAAAAAACTTTGATTGTATCACAACTGTTGCACTGAATAAATTAAGGGATACATAGTTGGAATCAATATCCTTGTCCCTACATCATGCTGCTGACAGATTCCCTTTTAGGCATGTTGACACAGTGGCGGAATTATGCTATAATCCCTTCTTTTTGCTAGACTGTAGATGTGTCGCTGAGTCATTTCTCATGGACAAGTCATGAGTCGGGATAGTGGAGGAGTCCGAGGTCAACAGCCAGGAGGGTACGTCATAAACAGAGGGAAGAGACAAAGTCATAATAAGGTAAAGGTTTGAGGTCAAAATTCCTGGAAGATAGTGGATCAGAGCAAAGGGGTTAAAAAGACAGATGGTCAGAACGAGGTCCAATGTCAGGCAGAGTTAGATCAATGAGCAAAATACAAGGCACAGAGTAAACCAGTCACAAAAAGCTGAAATTAGGGCTGAGCTATCTGGGGTTGCTAGCTCAGTTAAATAGATGAGCAATTATGGGAACTGAGAGCACCTGAGAGCACAGGTCTCAAATTGGATGGCCGAGCTGTCAATCAAAACACAGACAGCTCATCACACCCCTGCAACAGAAAGGATAACTGAGCTGTCAAGCACTGCACTGACAGCTCAGCCCAGCCCTACACTAGATTGCACAACTGAGTTGTCAATCACTGCACAGAAAGTATAGCACTGAGTGTTGGAATCATTACAGTACCCGTTCTTCTATAGGGGCCTCCGGATCCATAGGTTTCCCAAGAACCTTCAGATAGAAGGCCCTGACTAACTGCTCAGCCTACACATCTCAAGCTGGCACCCAGAATCTCTCATGAGGTCCATATCCCCTCCAGTGGATGAGGTACTGGAGGGAAATTCGAACCCTAAGAGAGTCCACAACTCTGCACCTCATATTCTAAATCATGATTAACAGTAACCGGAGAAGGTAGGGATAATGGCGACGCCACCAAGGAACAAATAAAAAAGCAACAAGTGGGCACCATCATTACAATACCAATAGGAGTATTACTATAGGGATCACTAAATGCATGTAGAGTAAACCAGAACAATATAAGAAAAGACCATGCATATATATAGGATCACCACACAAAATGCAAATAGATATAACAAAATATATTTTATTGTTTACAAAGCCATTAACACCACACAATTTAAAAACATTTAAAAATACAATAAATTGTGACAAGACATGGTCACCAAAAAATTGATAAAGAGTAATCAATATTGCACAGCCACTGGCTACTGACAATTCATTATTATACTGAAAAAATATATATCATATAGACATGCTGCTAATATAAACCCATAAGTGTAAAAGTGAATCTAATCCAGGGGAGCGACAAACATGCAATTTAGCCACCAAAAAAAAAAACTCCTGCTGTATCTCAAACTCATATAAGAGATATCCTAGTAGAAAGGCTACTGGCCTGAATGCAGTTAGGTGGAATAATACATCACTAAAGACCAGTCAGTCAAGGAAAGTACATAGTGACATACTGATAAAAAGACTGCTAGCCTGAATGCAGTTAGGTGGACTAGTACATCACCACAGAGTTCTCACCTTGAGATAGACACCTTGGGTGTCGGAACGTGTGGGTCTCCATATACCACTTTGGCTGCATGACTGCTTTCCAGATGACGGCGCGACTATGTACTTTCTTTGACTGACTGGTCTGTGGTGATGTATTAGTCCACTTAACTGCATTCAGCAGCCTTTCCACCAATATACTCCTATGTACTTTCTTTGACTGACTGGTCTGGTCCTATATATAGGCATGGTCTTTTCTTATATTGTTCTGGCCACCAAGGAACAAACTCCTTCAACAGGAATTTATAGAAGACGTTAGGTATGTGTAAAGATTAAGGAAGCTTCACCCTAAAGGCCACCTTATGACGAATTCCAGAGTTTCATAAGGACCAATGAACTTAGGACCCAACTTATCCGATATTACCTTAAGGCTGGGGTCACACTTGCGAGAAACTTGCACGAGTCTCGCATTTCAATACCTGGCACTGCACTAGGGACTGAAGTGTGCAGCTGCATGTATTTCTGTGCAGCTGTGCGCTTCGGTCCGAGCGCCTAAGATTGATATTTCTGGATGACAGCTAGACCCTAACCCCAAACTTAAAAACAGGACCCACTGAACGCCTACTATCACTTTTGCATTTTTGGTAAACCTGAGCAGTCCCAATATTCTTTTGAAACTCCCTACAGACATCCCCAATGACTTTCACCCCAGGACATTCAGAACTAATCCTAGAAAAGTCACCAAAATGGGGATGAAAACCAGAATTACAGAAAAACTGCAAGGTTGCCGTAGACTGATTTACTCAATTGCTAAAGGCAAACTCAGCTAGCTTTAAAAATGCCACAAAGCACCTTAACATTTTTTCCAAAGATTGATTTGTCGGCTCAAGCTGGCCATTGGTTTCAGGGTGGTAAGCATATGAAAATGACAAGTCAATCCCCATTTTACAAGAAAAAGCTTTCCAGATTTTAGAGTCAAATTGCACTCCCCTATCAGACACAGTGCTAAGAGGGATCTCATATAATCTTACAATATGAGAAATAAACAACCTAGAGAGTGTCTCTGCATTTGATAATCCTGACAACGGTACAAAATGAGCTTGTTTGCTGAATCAAACACTATTATTTGGGTGGTAGTTGACCACCCAAATAATAGTGTTCCCACCAGACAGAAGCAAACCTGTGATGAAATCCATGGATAGATGAGTCCATGGTCTTTCTGGAATTGGCAATGGAGCAGCCATGACTGACTTTAGAGCGTGCGTGGATTTAACAAGCGTATACAAAATCTTTAATATCATTATGCATGGACGGCCACCAAATAAGTCCAGCAATGGCTTCCTGTGTAGCAGTAACCTCAGGATGACCATTCAAGACGGAATCATGAAACTCCTGTAGCAGACGCAATCTTAGCTACATAGAGATAAATAATTTGGATTCTGGAGTAGCGGAAGGTGCCAATGACGACTTTACGGATCACCTCTTCCAACTCTGAGGTTACCATAGAAAGCACAATACCCTGAGGAAGAAGGATGGTGGTTCTGGAGGAGAAATTGAATTGAGACTGCGTGATAGTGTGTCAGCTTTCACATTCTTAGACCCTGGCCTAAAAGTGATAGAGAAATTAAACCTAGGTAAAAAGAAAGGTCCATCTGGCCTGTCTGGGGGTTAATCGTAACTTGAGGAACTGCTCTCTCCAAAAAATGCCTCCATTCCTCAAAGGCCAATTTAAGAGCAATTAACTCATGATTTCCAATAT
This sequence comes from Dendrobates tinctorius, assembly GCF_039654945.1. Classification (NCBI taxonomy): domain Eukaryota; kingdom Metazoa; phylum Chordata; class Amphibia; order Anura; family Dendrobatidae; genus Dendrobates; species Dendrobates tinctorius. The sequence continues at coordinate 28,186,399 of NW_027361700.1, forward strand.
CATAATTTCTCTCCGCAGACAAGAATTTATTTATTTCTTTTAATAAAACAGCACATGGACGCAGAGCTTGGGGCCCCTGCAACAAAACAGCTCCTACCCTTACCTTCAAAGCATCCAACTCCACAACACAAAGACCAGCAACTCTAACCTCCAGTGGTTCCATCTCTGGTAAATGGACCTGCTCTAGAGAAGTATAATGGCAGCTTGCTGTTCACCACATCTCTCACGGATTATGCGGTATTTTTGAATCGCCTAGTTCATGGCCTCTGGGAAGATATTTTAGGGGCTTGGTTCCTTCTCAGATTTTGTTGTAGAGGGACTAAATAACATGCAGAATGGCTGAGTGGTGAGCAGCAGCCATGTTACTGAGCAGTGGCTAGCAGAAGAATAGTAGAAACATGTTGCACTGTGAACTGTAGCAGACAGGGGAAAGATTGTCTCAGTAATTGTGTTGGGTGCAGGAGACTGGAACTGGAGAAGAGGGACAAGAATTTCTCATCAAAAGTGCCCTCCTAAGATGAGATAATAGCCGGAGGAGGGTGAATGCATTTGGCCTGAACAGTCTGTAACAAAGTCCAGTTGAGCAGAGGGAGTTGGTGGTGTCTGAAGGAGCTACAATATCCAAAACCAGGCTACCACAGCCAGTTATCAACAGGGGAACAAATAAAAGCACCTAAAACAGTCATTGCACCAAAGACAGATGGAAAAGCCTAGATATACTGAAGAGTATCATCCGGTTGTACAAACAGCAGCTGGGAGCCTAGAGCGCATTTCGGGAGAGGTCCATCCATTTTTTTATGCAGCACTCTGAGGGTGAGGGCCTGAAATGTGGAAACAGAGAATCCTGTTGTGGAGTGCTGCAGTAAGGTGCTGGTGTGATAATGGGTATTACACAGGAAGTAAATGAAGGGCCTGGAGAGTCAGGGCCCAAAGTATTAGACTGTCAGTGAGGGCAATATACAAGTCTGGTTGTTGCCAGATGGTGGTACAAGATCAGGAAGGACACCATGGAGAGGAGCAAGACCAGAAACTGTACATATTTGTGGAAAAGTGCTCCTCTTTATAATGTTTAAAGTACTAGGACCTCCATATTGGACATCTGTAAATAATGCCTTGTTTAATTCTTACTATTACTTGGTATCTTGTCAGGAACACAGTGTATCCTGAGTACAGAGGCACTGTGGCATCCATCCGATTCAGGCTGTCCCTCTTACATGAGACATCACCATTTACTTGAATACTCACTATGTAATCCTAGTATCCTATATGTTCTCTACGTCTGGTTCTGATAATCTCTAAGTTCTTACAAGACCGCATGTGATGTTTTATAGGATCTTCTGATTAATACACCGATAGTAAATCTAATATAAATCTTTCACCTTGAGCCTCCTCCTGGCATCAGTACAGACAGCTCACTTGTTAACAGATATTCCCTTGTATATGTAAATTCATTTATTCCTGACAATAACAAGTTTACACAACTAAGAGTGGGATTTATGTATGGAAATTAGATTGTGAGTCGATTAATATTGTGTATTTACCAGTTTAATCTATTTCTTGGCACTTATTATCTGGCATGACAAGAAAGTGCAGGCGATGAGGTTTACTTAGAAGATTAGATGATTGATTAGTATTAGAAGTGCGAACTCAATGCAACATCTATAACACAGTCTCATCCAATATATGCCTTTCATAATAGTGGTGTCCTATTTTGTTGCAGAGAAGTTTTGGGGCCCCCTCAAGCACAAGGACCCAGTGGCACCTTTAACATTTAAACGTCTTACAGGTACTCTCCTGCCAGTCCTCTTCTAACATACATATTTTGACATGTTTTAACATCCTTGTTAAGACCTATCCTAGTATAGGTCTAGTCTTGCCATATGAAACAAAAGGACCATCAGGCTCCATGGCTCCCTGCTATGTCTTCTCATAGTAAGATATAAGCGCTGTCAATCTAAGGAACTCATTTGGATCTTAGTACAAATTCTGGTATAAAATTTTGGTATAAAAAAATATACCAAAATTGAGGGTTATTTTTTTAATTGCTAACTGAAAAGATGGTAATAAATAGCAAGCTTTTGAAACTACTCATGTCTCTTCATCAGTCAAAGTATCACAACAATATGGAATAAATGTTTTGGTCTATTGCCACCAAAATCTTGGCCCTGATTTTATAATATTTCTACTTTATTGTATCTATAAATAGGGCTGGAATATATCCAATTAAGTGAAATTCCTTGGATGACAACCTCGACTACTCAGCATGAATTTTAATGGGGAAAGTTTCTTTTTTAATCACCGTGTCTAGTAGTTCTGTCGTAGCTGCTTTTGTTCTGACCAAGCGTCAGCTGTCCAGATCACCAGTGAGTCCGAATCGTGAAGTTTTTCGCCCTTTCTGTTCACAAGCGCTTGGAGACAAAGTGACACACACACACTGGTCGTGGCTAAATCACTTTATCTGACGTAATGAAATATAAGACATGTTTTTATACCATTTACAACAATATGTGACTCTGGAGCTCATTTGGCCCCCACCATCACCTCAGGGTCGTACGTACCTTGTTTACAATATACTCAGAACACGTTGTTGAGAACAAATATGATAACAAGTATAGTTTCCTTGAAGACAGAGACTACTAGTCTACATAAGAATAATTCTAGCAATAATAAGGCAAAAGGCAATTGAAGTCTTAAAGGCATTTAAAGGGATATAAAAGCAAACCATTAACTCTTCTATATCAATTTCCCCCTTTTGTAAATGGTATAACCTTTGCCACAGGGTCAGGTGATGTCCACAAAGGAGCTACTGTCTCATGGGTCTAGTACCCATAAGGGGGCTTCCTACCTGCTTCGCCCATCCACCCTCAGTGTGGACACTCACCTTCCCCATCAGCAATGGCTACCTGGGGTCTATGATACACTAGAGAAGGTTCAGCCTTAGATTTTTTTTCCACGCATACATTATTCAGTAGCTTAAGTAATACATATATTAGCGCTTTTACGGCTACATAAAACAATAAGCAAAACAACAAAATTTGCATACAAGTCTGCAAAATGCCAAAAATCCATCCTGCTAAGCCATTAAACCAATTTGCTGGATTTAGGAAAGAGAATGTGTTACCTCACCAGGAGTATCTGTTTGCACTGTGTTGCTTTAACCATTGGTCTCTACGTTCACCTGTTTTGTCTATACTGGCCCTGATCTGGAGATTGCCAGCAGGGTCGATAAAATTACAACAGGTGGGACCAATTATCTGACACATTCCTCCTTCTTTTGCTGTCAGGTAATCTAGTACTCTAGTATGTTGGTTAGTAACTATGATTAATTGTCTCTGTATTGTATTAGTCTCATTTAGAACTTCAAGAATCTGGAAAATCTGATCGTCCAGGTAGTCGGTACCTTCCACTAATTTATCCCACAGTTGTGTTATGAAGGGGTATATTAGCGTACTACTGAATATTTTGTTATCCCCATCTCTACTAGATGCGGCCTACCATTTGGCTGGGGCTTATTGTCTGCAGCCCTTCCATACAAAGTGTGAATTGGGACTGCTGCTGTGTCTATTTTACTTTGAGGAACTATGAAAGTGGCTGGTGTCAGTTTAGCAAGAGTGCAGACCCCTCTTATGTCTGGGCTCACCCACCTGTAGGCTCGATGTCCACAAACCAAGAATACTCCTTCAGGGAGAACACAAATGTGACCAGGGGTCTGTATACATTGGTATAAACTCAAAAGTCCTGACCTACTGCAGGCTTATGGGCACACCAAGTATTATTCATTGGTTTTCCCCTTATACCAGATGTACATTTACCCCTTTCTTTCCTTATTATTTTACCCGTAGATGCTCTACAGCCTTCAATACCATCCTGGTACATCGTCTTATTAACCTGTGTTTGATCATGAGTGTATATGCGGAAGCAATTATTGTCCTCACCACAGGTGTCTGCTCCAGTGTGTTGAAGACTGAACCACCGTCCATCATTGGGAATAGGGTCTGAGTGAGGGATTTCAGTCCTCCTCCTGGCGACCATATTTCCGACATCTGAATCATATTCCCGCCACCACATTTGTACCTTTAGGCCGCGTTATATTAAACTGAAACCAGGGATTAGCGGCCCATTCGACTATAGCCAATGAGGCAGATATATCACGGGGCACACCTAGATTGAGTCCAAGTCTCATGGTGTATGCAGTGTGGGGTTAATACCTCCCATGTCTCCAGAGGTAAGGCTAAGAACGGCATAGTCCTCGCGGATACAGGGCTGTGTGTACAGATCCAACAGTCTTTCGGTTTCTGTCCTTCCATGTCCTTTATAAGAAGAGCATGATGCCGAATAAGTTTGTTGTCCCAATCAGCATTTAAGAGTTTTTCCTGTGTCTCTGTAGAGTGCAGTAACCCTGTCACTGCCAGCAGGGTGATGACTAGAACAGTCATTCTGCTGTTGACAGGACCTTCTTGCAGTGAAAGGCGTGGATCCAGGTGGACTTTCCCTCAAGTTTTACTGAAGTGGATGTGGTCAGCTGGACTTGGAAGGGGCCGTCAAATCGTGGGTCCCGGATCCTTCTCACGTGTCTGCGTATAACCACCCAATCACCTGGATTCAGCTGATGCACATCTGCACTGGCATTAGGATCTGGAATGTATGAGAACACATGTTTATGCACCACATTAAGTCTTTCCTGCAAGGCCTGGACATAGGCTGTCATAGCACCGTGTTGCATTTGTAGCACCTGTGGGAAGTACAGACCAGTCTTTGGTGCACTACCAACAGGACTTCAGAAGGAGACAAGCCTGTGTTTCTATTTGGAGTGTGTCTGACTGAAAAGAGTGCAAGAGGCAAGCACTCCACTCAGCTCTTACCTATGTCTGCCATGGCCTTTTGAATTTTCAGTTTGTGTCCCATTTAGTCTTTCCACTTTCCCACTACCTTGTGGCCTATATGGTGTATGAAATGTTTGCTGTACACCCGGGGCCTGCATGACTTCCCTCATTATTTCTCCCGTGAAGTGTGCACCCCTATCTGTTTCTGTGGTTTCTGGGACACCATACCTGCAGATCAGTTCTTTCATCAGTTTGTCTGTAGTCATTTTAGCATTTGCACGTTTTACCGGATAGGCTTCCGGCCAACCAGAGAAGAGATCTACACATACTAGGATATTTGCATACACTCCTACCTTGGTAGCTGTATGTCGTCAATCTGCCGTCTCTGAAACGGGTAGAGAGACCTAGGTGTTGCTTTCTTAGGGACTTTTACTGTTTTACCTGGGTTGTGCTGTGCACAGATGAGGCATGATTGTACAAGTTTCGCGGCTGCGTAACTGAAACCAGGAGCGATCCAGAAGGCATCTACCATGGCACACGTGACTTTTTGAGGTGTGATTGGGGCCATGTGCTGCTTGCGCCATGATTGGGAACAGGGACTTTGGTGGGCACATTTTATCCTTATTCTCCCATACTCCATTTGAGTTCAGCTCAGCTCCCAGTCTCCCCCGGTGTACCTTCTCTGTTTGGGCAGCCTTTTGCTGGAGGGATTTCAGGACATCTAGACCCAATGTGGCTGGAATACGCTGACTCCCCGCCACCGTCCACTGCTCTCTCTAGGCCGCCTTGTGCTATTTTAGCAGCCTCGTTCGCCCTTCTATTGCCCTCTACCTCCACGGAGTCACCTTTGTGTGTGCTTTTACCTTGACAATGCCAACCTGGACTGGTAACATCAATGCCTCCATCAATTGTTTCACCAGCTCTGCATTTTTAATGGGCTTCGAATCTGTGAAAATATTAGCGACTTTACCTGCAGCGGCTCTACACGCCTCAGTGAGTGCCTTCAACTCTGCCTCCTGCGCCGACATGTGAGGAGAGAGTGGTTCCGCTCGGATTACCTCATGTGAGGATACTACTGCATATCCAGTGTAGAATCATCCATCCTGGTGGTATCTGGGGCCATCTACAAAAAAGAAACTCAAAGTCTGAATTAGGAACAGGTTTTTCATGAATGTGTGCAAACCCAACTGTCTCCTGACTCATCAGTTCTATGCAGACATGTTCATGCGTCATGTCAAAGTATCCTTCCTCACTTGCTAATACGGTCACCAATTCCCCCTTTTCTGAATCCACAGGCAGGAGGGTGACATTACTGGGATCTGTGACAGTATTGTGTGTGTGTGTTAGGGACGATTTAGGTCACACTCACTGTATCATCATTAATAGCCCTTAAGTCATGAACCTTTCTGTAAGTGTCAGCAAACCCTTGAGTCCTTTTTTTCCTAATGGGATACAAAGAGGTGTCGCAGGGGGAAGATCTTTGCAGTCCAGGGGGGGTTTCTTTGCACCAGAACCCCCCCTGGACTGCAAAGATCTTCCCCCTGCGACACCTCTTTGTATCCCATTAGGAAAAAAAGGACTCAAGGGTTTGCTGACACTTACAGATTCAGAACGTTACATCTTTTGAGGGGTGACATACTCAGGAATTAGTAGAGCACACTCAAGTCGGAGCTGTCTGGCCATAGACAGATGTTTTGGTTGAACTTGTAGGAGTATGGCATGGATGTCATGTGGGGAATAGATTGTCAAAAGAAACGTCAGTGTGATCTCACATGCCTTTCCTAGTAGTAGTGCAGCTGCTCCTACCGCACAGACACAATCAATTTTGTGTGAGGTCCCGGGTCTAATGACAAGCAGTCATAAAGTGGTTGGAATATTTGTAAAGCGGACCTTATCCAAGGCCTACTGTAGGTCACTAAACCTAGGAAAGTGCATAGATGCTGATGTGACCTGGGTAGAGGGAGATTTTGAATTGCCTGTTTCCTGTCAGGTGTCTGGTACCTTCGGCAATATAATGTCACCTTTTGTTTGTAATACTGTAATTTGTCACATGAGACCTTGCAACCCTTAGGGTCATCCACGTACTGTAATAGTACAATCAGCAGATGAGGTGATTGCCACTACTCAAGGATCCCTGCCTTTGCTGCTGAATAGATGGCAGGGGATTTCTTTCCCCCTTTGTGAGAGGACTGTCCAACAATATTGTTCACTTCTATGAGTAAAGGAGAAAGACACTGACAGTCAGGGTGCAGGGGTACAGAGAAGAATGCACCTGCTAAATCAATGACTGTGAAACATTATTGTGTGTGTGTGTTAGGGACGATTGAGGTCACACTCACTGTATCATCATTAATAGCCCTTAAGTCATGAACCTTTCTGTAAGTGTCAGCAAACCCTTGAGTCCTTTTTTTCCTAATGGGATACAAAGAGGTGTCGCAGGGGGAAGATCTTTGCAGTCCGGGGGGGGGGGGGGTTTCTTTACACCAGAACCCCTGCCTTAACATACTCTCTAATATCTCTGCTCGGGGCAATTGATTTGGCTAGGCTCAAGGGGTATTGCTTAAAACAATTCAATCATGACAGGGGGAATGGGCAACCGACCCACATCATTTTTCCCCTTGCCCAAACAGTGTCTGGCACCTGTCCCATTTCCTCATCCTCAGGCATTTTGGTGTAAGGTGTTAGTTTCACCGCTTTTGTCATATACACCATTGCCGCAATCTTACACAAATGTTTATCTGAGAGGGGACTTGTGACTGTAATACCCTCAGGAGAGTACTGTATGATGGCCGGGATCGCACTCAGCACATCTGCTCCCAGTAAATTCATAGGGGTATTGTCACTAACAATAAGTTTTGTAAGTACCACAATTCCAGCACCTCACTGTTTCTAGGTCCTTTGGTCCCCTATTACGTCTCCACTTTTTTCCTTGTGCTCCAGCATACATGACAGGTTGTCTTATTGTCCTTGTTTATTCAATTTCTTTAGCTACCTTAAGGAGGTCTTTCGGATCTACATGTCTCCATTCAGGTCTGGCTGTCTGTACTGCGTCTCTTAAGTCTTTGTTCATACCGTCAATGAATGCATTCACCAGTATTCTAACATCAAGTGGGTTTATGCAAATGTACCCCATGTCTGCCGATTTCAGCTGTAACCATCCAAAGTATATCTCTACCCTCTCTCCTTTTTGCTGTGTCACATTAGTCAGGAGTACAGACTGCTCTGATTGTTCCACTGTAGCCCATTGTCTTAGTGACTCACAGTATGTCTCCCCAGATCGTGCAGATTTATCATCCATGCCCCAGGCCTGATTCTTTGTCACATCTGTATGTGTCTTAATTATATGATCTAGTGCGTCACCTGCCTTTAAACTCACCAACCTCTCTAGGTCTGCCCAGGTACACTTATATGTCTGCTGTACTTCCTTTATGTGTCTGTAAAACGGGAATGGTTGGTCTTCAGGGTCAGGCAGCTGCTTCAGCAAAGCTAGCTGGTCAGAGGGGCTCCAGGGATATTACACCTGCATCTTTCTTATTCTAGTCACACTTCTAGGTCCTGATGGGGTTGGTCGTCTGATGTCTACTGTCAGCTTACTCCTCAAGGGCCAATGTCCCCACTACCCACTATCCACACTATTATGTCAGCTTCTTATGATCTTGTCTGGATAGGATTAGGATCAGTAGCACAGGTCACACAAGTAGCTATTCAGTCTGGGTTTGTCTGAGTCTGACCACAGTGTTTACAAGTCCATCTGTTTTGTCTGGGTCTGTGGTTACACTTTGTCAATCAAACATTCATAATACACCTTCCATACTGCTGCACATTCTCAAGCATCATTTATTCACTTGCTATTTTCTTCCCTTGTCTGTGCCTTTTTGTACATCCAAACATTCACACTCTGGTATTTTTGCCTTTTTCAATATTTGTCCCACTTGTTTTACTGCTTCCTTCCTTCTCTGTCTTTTATAATTTGCCTAGCTGTCTTGGATCCCATTGGGGGCACCGACTATACACAGAAAAAGTTGCCATGGCTTCAACCTTTTTCTGCCGACAGCTCACCTTTCTTCTGAAATGCCCTCCCAGTGTGCCTGGACCTCTGTCTTACAGGCCACACTTAGCAAGTCAGAGAGAGCCTGCCAAGGTGTAGCGGGAAGGCTCCTTGCCTCTCACCCGGTAGACCTACAGGATGTAACGGGAAGGCTCTCTGCCTCTCACCCGTTAGATCAGCTGGCTAGAATAGGATCAGGCCTGCATCCTTCCAGCCCAGCTCCATGGATTGTTGTGGGAAGGCTATTTCAACCTTAGACAGCTCACCTTTCTTCTGAAATGCCCTTCTGTGTGTCTGGACCTCTGTCTTACAGCCCACACTTAGCAAGTCAGAGTGAGCCTGCCAAGGTATATCCAGAGGGCTCCTCGCCCTCGCCTCTCACCCACAACAAAAAAACCCGCTGACTAAAGTAAGAAGGCCCAGGTGTGATAGGCCTCTGACCTACTTTATCAGCTGTACAGTCGGCTACCTCCTCTGTTGATACACAATTTGCTATACAAATCAATCACACAACTAGAAGCAGGTTCAAACACATTAATGACCAAGCAATCACTTACAATTTCCTTCTAAATTAGGCACCATATTTTACTTTTAACTTCCAACTTCAATTAAGTACTGTTGCTTTAAAATGCACAAATCTTTCAGCGCGTACCTTACTGATAGAATTACAGAGAATTTTGAGCACAGCTCACACTCAGCAGAGATAAGAGCGAAGGGAGAAGAAAAACTGCGCAGCGCCATCCTTCCCCCCTCCCGTCAGAATGCAGCGTCGTCCTGCACAGAATTCTGTAGTTCTTTAGACTTATCAAAATCAATTTCTACAAAGAAACTCAAAATCACGGGATTTCACTGTAAGGGCAGATAACTGTATAATGAGATTAACCATGCCTTGCCCTTTTTCTGGCCAAATGCATTCAGGAAACTTTACAATGTAATGCCACATATAACACGAACTATATCATTACTCAATTCATTCAGTCTCAGATGTAGATTTGAAATATCTATAACGCATCTGTCCGGGATTCCACCACAACTAGAAAGGTCACAAATCTCTTGACACAAAAATGATGTGTGATGGTTCATTCATATGTGCTCATTCACTGATTTTTTTTTTTTTTTTATACTCAATTACTCATCTCTCATCTTATTCAGAGGTTCTCATAGACATATATACAAGGATTCACACAGCCTGACTATCTTGCACTTTGGATTTGATTGACACTTTAACCTACAGCAGTGTCCACTGACACTCCGAGAACACCAAAGCCAACTTCTTAAACAACAAGAAACATTGAAAACCAGAGCAACCAAAAACCACAGCCTTATACAAAACTGCAGAGTCTATCCCAGACTTTGTGCTACACAGTACACCAGTACACAACCAGTTAGTATATTAGTATATTGCCAGAACAGTTTAACAGATAATACAGATGACAATTATTATCTTATTACTCTATTATTCAACTCTCATACAGACATACTCACCACTCACTGATGATGTGGGTTCTTTTTGAACCGTGTTTGTACAGTCTTACCCAGAGATATGTAGACATCCTTAGAAAGGTTGCAGATGCAGAATCAATGTAAGAATAAATGTTCTCACCTGCTGCAGCCTGGATTCTGCATTTTCAACCTCCCAGGAAGCTCCCACATACGGATTCCGAATAGACTGGTTTCCACGGCCCCACGTTGGGCGCCAAAACTGTCGTAGCTGCTTTTGTTCTGACCAAGCATCAGCTGTCCAGATCACCAGTGAGTCCGAATCGTGAGGTTTTTCGCCCTTTCTGTTCACAAGCGCTTGGAGATAAAGTGACACACACACTGGTCGTGGCTAAATCACTTTATCTGACGTAATGAAATATAAGACATGTTTTTATACCATTTACAACAATATGTGACTCTGGAGCTCATTTGGCCCCCACCATCACCTCAGGGTCGTACGTACCTTGTTTACAATATACCCAGAACACGTTGTTGAGAACAAATATGATAACAAGTATAGTTTCCTTGAAGACAGAGACTACTAGTCTACATAAGAATAATTCTAGCAATAATAAGGCAAAAGGCAATTGAAGTCTTAAAGGCATTTAAAGGGATATAAAAGCAAACCATTAACTCTTCTATATCAGTTCAATCGTCAATTAAAGGAGTTGTCTGGGATTTTACATTTGATGAACATCTATAGGAGACCGGTGAGCGCACTACAACTGGCACCCCCACCGTTCACATGAAACCTGTCCCAGCATTTTCTGGATACAAGCAATGTATAAGGTGGAGCACAGCAGCGCCATGCGTTACTTAGTATCCGCTACTGAGTACTGCACTTTACATCCTATTCAAATGAATTTCAGCTATTTATTGAGGGTATAGCAGTGTTTTGTGTCTATCTATTGATGTAAAAGAGTTGTATTTGTGTGTGTGATATGTGTTGATGTAGCAGAGTTGTGTGTGTTAATGTAGCTGAGTTGTGTGATGTAGCAGAGCTGTGTATACTCTATTTGGGTACCATGAAATGGGTACCATGCTGTGTGGGAATACTAATGACGTTCACTAGAAGCAATATTTATATGCGGGCACAAATAAAGAGCTGGACCTGGTTAGGGTTCTGACTTAGCGTAAGATAAAAATTGCCACGCTATGTGCGTGTGTGTCTCTCTTTTCTATCCTTCAAAGCTAGGGAGTATTCTGATATTGTTGATGACCTGTCCTACCAATAGATAATCAATATCAGTCTCAGGCAACCTCTAAAGCCCTGCTAATGCAAATGTGAACAAAGACTTACAGTGTTAATAACTGAATATATTAGACTCGAGTGTTGATGAGAACGATTGAAGGCCAGGAGGTAAACCCAAATTGTTACTTTGCTTGTACTCTTCAATTTTGTTTACGCCCCTGAGCAGAAGTTCCTGATTGAGCTCTATAAATCTGTAACTAGGATGTAGAATGAATTCTACCAATAGATACCCTGTGGTCACTGTTCTTTTTGTCACCGACATCTACATACACTTCTTTTCAAATAGGATCCGTTATCTATTGCCTCAAAGATTTTATATCTTGTCACACTAAACATATGTAATTTTTTTTCCCTGTAAATTCTTTTATATAGGGAAAACAATTTGACCCTTTATTTGTCTGGTTCAGGGTACTGTAATGTTCCATAAGTATAGAAGAGCCCCTAGATTGATAAACCATATGAAAGAATGTCATAATGCCGACCCGAATCTCCTTCGTTTTGCGGGAATAGAAAGAGTGGTTGTAACCACAATTTATTATTATTGAGAAAAGAAGCTAGGTGGATCATAAATATTAATTATTATAATTATTATTTATTTATATAGCACCATTAATTCCATGGTGCTGTACATGAGATGGGGGGTTACATACAAAGTTATAGATATCGTTAACAGTAAACAAATTTACAATGACAGACTGGTGCAGAGGGGAGAGAACCTGTCCTTGCGGACTTACATTCTACGGGATAGTGGGGGAAGAGAAAAGGTCGGGGTGCAGCAGCTCTGGTGGTGATGAGGCGGCGGATCGGGCAGTGGTGAGGCGGCAGAATGGTTATTGCAGGCTGCAAGCTTTCCTGAAAAGATGGGTTTTCAGGTTCCGTTTGAAGGATCCGAGGGTGGTGGATAATTGGATGTGTTGAGGCATGGGATTCCAGAGGATAGGGGATATTCGGGAGAAATTTTGGAGGCGGTTGTGTGAGGAACGAATAAGTGTGGAGGAGAGTAGGCGATCTTGGGAGGATCGAAGATTACGTGAGGGAAGATGTTGGGAGATTAGTTCAGAGATATAGGGAGGGGACAGGTTGTGGATGGCTTTGTAGGTCAGTGTTAGTAGTTTGAACTGGATTCGTTTGGGAATTGGGAGCCAGTGGAGAGATTTGCAGAGGGGAGAGACAGGGGAGTAGCGAGGAGAGAAGTGGATTAGTCGGGCAGCAGAGTTGAGGACAGACTGGAGTGGTGCAAGAAAGTTAGCAGGGAGGCAACAGAGGAGAGTGTTGCAGTAGTCAAGGCGGGAGATAATGAGGGCATGTACAAGAGTTTTAGTAGATTGAGAGCTGAGGAAGGGACGGATTCTAGAAATATTTTTTACCCAAGGTCCAGTAGGACAGAAAGTTAAATTAGATATGTCCGGTTACTTACCTTGTAAAAGGATGTAGTATTACGCCACTGCACTATTGGATCTGTAGAAGCGCAAAGTGCAGCCCGAAACGGCCGTCGTCCAGCTCTCTTCACCCCGCCAATCGCTTATCTGAGCACAAATGCTGGAATAGAGGATTGTTTTACCCCAGCTTGTGGTGAGTGCTATTTTCCATTGTCTCTCTTACACACTACTATACATTTTATAGACACTATTGTGGTCTTACACTACAGAAGGAAGCTCATACCAGATGTTAGAATAGAATTTTATTTGGAATTACAGATAGTAAAATGACGAGATAAGGGACACCCACGTTTTTACAGATGACGGATAAGTGCTTGAGTTCACATAACTTTACAGATCTGAGTTATAGCGATACATTTACAGTATTCCATAAATACACCGAAGGAGTACAATACATTTTATACATTAATGTTTTTGTACATTTTTATATCATCCTCACATACATGTATACCACCTCTCTAACACCTACAGATAACTATTCCATGAAGGATCATTATCATGAGCTTAGTGCCAGTCCGCATCTTTAAAACTGTCAATGAAAGGGGAAAAAAGTCTAAAGAAAAAGAGAACAAAAGTTACTTTTAGAGGTTTTCAGAATTTGGAAAAAAACCTATTCCCAGGAAGATTTCGTTTTTTTAAAAAAAAAATCATACTATGCTTTACTCATCCTTTCCAGGTCCCCCGCTAAGTCTATCGCACCACTCCCAGTTTTGTTATTGTCTACAGGGCTGCCCTCACGTCAACAATGCTGCAGACAATTAGTGAGGTCGGGGGCTCTGAACAGCTCCTGCTGCCAAGTTGGGCAGAGCCGCTGAGATCAGTTATTGACTGATGTGCTATCGACGTGATTCAAGTGCTGAATAAAATAACTAACTCCGGGAGCAGCAGCGGAGACTCAGTGCTGGACCTGGGTAGATGAATATGGGAAAGTGTTTTTTTTTTTTAAAAAAAGCAGGGTGGAGAGGGTTTTTTCTAAAACCAGAAGATCCTTTTTTGTCTTCTGTTCACATAGGTGAAGATTAAAGTGGATCAATTTATCCATCTATCCATCTGATATCTGAGATCAGCATAGTTAAAGAGGGGAAGCCAGTTTGTTCTGGGATATTTTATTATAAGTGAATTCTGTTTTTCTATGTAAGAAGCTGTTTTAATGGTGCCATTAGTCATCATGAAGAAAGCCAGTGAGTCATGCTTCCCCACCAACACACAGTGATTGACAGCTTTTTCTGCATAGGGTTGTATATCGAATGAACTCTCAAACACTGTGTATGGGAAAGGACAGCAGGACTCACAGACTTTCCCTAGGAGTAGGGAAGCAGGACTCAGAGGCTTTATCTATGAGTAGGGGAGCAGGACTCACAGGCTTTCTCTATGAGAAGGGAAGCAGGACTCACAGGCTTTCCCTACAAGTAGGGAAGCAGGACTCAAAGGCTTTCTCCATGAGTAAAGAGAAAAGGATTCACAGGTTTTGTATATGCGTAGGGGGCAGAACTTGCAGTCCTTTTCTATTAGTAGGGGGAGCAGAACTCACAGACAATATCTATAAGTAGGGGGGAATTCACAGGCTTTTTCTATAAGTATGGAGCAGGACTCAGGCTGTTTTTGAGTATGGGGACAGGACACACAGGGCTTTATCTATGAGTAAGGAGTTAGGCTACTTTCACACATCAGTTTTTTGCCGTCAGGCAGGATCCGGCTATTTTTAGAAAAAACGGATCCGACATAAATTTTGGAGAACTGTAGAAACGGATCCGTTTTTTTGCTGGATCCGTCTAGCAGGTTATATCTGTTCCTGTGGGCTGGCCAATTGGATCTGAGCATGCACAGACTTAAAAAAAACGGATCCGGTGGCTGGATCCGTCTTTTTCTGGATCCGGCGCATTCCGGCGCCCATAGACTTTCATTGTAGCAAAAAGCTGGAAGCGCCGGATCAGGCGCTTCCGGCTTTTTCGCCGGAGACAAAAAACGTTACAGTAGCCGTTTTTTCCATACGCCGGAATGAGACAAGTTGCCGGATCCGGCAAAAAACGGATGAAACGCAATGCCATCCGGCACGATCCGGCGCTAATGCAAGTCAATGGGGAAAAACTGGATCCGGCATTGCATTTTGCCGGATCCGGTTTTACAAAAAAAAGCCGGATCGCGCCTGAAGGCAAAAAACTGATGTGTGAAAGAGGCCTAAACGACTCCCAGGTTTTCTCTTTGAGATGTGGGGGCAGTATTCTCAGGATTTTTCTATGAGTAGGGGACAGGACTCACAGGCTTTCTATATGAATATGGCAGGAAGGACTCAAAGGCTTTTTTTTTAAATAACATATAAAGAAGTATTTACATGACAAAAAATACTGAATCAGATGCTAGAAAAATATAACTGAATTCAACTTTTTCCACTCTATACTGTGCTGTCCTGAGACAAGAGATCAGACAGATCTGATTCTCAGATTCTCAAATCTCACTCAACAGTAATAGAATTAATAAGAGATTGTGAAATTTTAAGTATATAGAAAAAAAAGTTAAAAATAAAATGAATATTTCGACATCATATTTAACAGTCTCCAACATACGCCTGGTGGTTTTCTTCTAATACTGAACTTACATAAACTGTCCAATCCAGGTTAAATGGGTTGCACAATATTATACCATTTCCATTCTTTAAAAAACAGCGTCACACCTGTCCAGGGGTCTTTTGGATATTTTTTTCACTGCACCCCAACTCCATTAAAGTAAATATGACTAATTTGCAATATCATACAACCGGTTATGATGCAATTTTTGGAACTTCTGAACAATCCCTTTAAGCTTTACCATAACATACAAATCCACTATGGAAATCATACTTCCATGGAAACATTCTTAAAAAGCGTGTTTTTTCATATGGGGAAAATCAGACACATAATCATGTATCCAAGCTGAATTTTTTTTTATCAGTAGTTATCCCCGGGAATTTGTATTAAACCTAATACATTTCGTTAGCAGGCAAAAGACACTTCCAGTTCTGATGCACTAATTAATAAGCATACAATTCAGCATATTATCTACACAGCATTCACACCAAACAAGGGGTCTAAGTAACCCTAAGCTATAAGGAAACTAAACAGTACATATAAAAAAATACAGCTTGATTAAAATAATAAGAAAATATAAATTAGGAAATTGGAGCTCAGCATGTGAAACTAAATAAGACAGAAATATTAATGTAAAATCAGATACACGATGGGCCTCACACGAGGAACGAAAGAATGCAGTTGCTGTAATTGCTTCCAGACACCTTTTAAAGCGTTCCTCAAGTGACGACCGGGACATTGTCTCCCATCATTGGCCCTGTTCTTTAGACAGCTCTACGATGCCCAAAGCCTTTGTCAGGGGAACTGGATTGTCCAGTCTTCTAGTGGCATTTTTGCCATCAGTAGACTTGGCCTTGATCGTCACTTGGGGAACTAGGGAATATCGATCCAAAATGTAAATATGCGCATATATCTCTTACTCTTAAGTTAGGGCTATGGCCAGTCTGGTAAGTATGCTTCATTTACTTTCAGAGATACAGACATCTTCCTGTTTGGTTGTGGTGGCCATTTTAGCAGAAATAATAACAGGAAGTGCAGCCATATTGGTTTTAGTCTTTGAATTGTCTTCTAAGAAACTGACACTTTATCATAGATTACACCTGATAACAGAATGGTAATTTAATATCTGTTTCTAAGAGGTCAATTTATGGCTAGGGCTACACGGTAACATCTGCCAGGCGACGCATTGCGATATCGGAGGTAATGATTTCCTATGGCATCTCTCTTTGACCTGCGACATCCTGTGACAGCGGCCCAGAGTTGCATAGGTTTCCCTCATGTTGTTGGATTTTCTGTCACTGGCCACATGTCGCGTGCGACTCGCTTGCCATAGACTTCAGTGCAAGCCACACACTCCTGTCAGAAGCACTGCTGACGCACAATACATGACGCCATGTAGGCCTGGCCTAGAGGTGACAACCTAACTGGCTGGATATCCTGTTTTCACAGTTACAGAAATGGTGGAAGGAAATCTAGGAGTAATAAGTGCAACAATTGGCATTTGATTGGTTCCAATTGGTTTTTAATTGCTTCATCTCTGTTGGATTTGGAGGCCCATGGTGTATTTTCACATATCAAACATTTAACAAATACTAAAATTATGATTAAAATAAAATTTCATAAATTCTATAAATGTATTTCTTTAACAAATATTCTATGTACTTAAATAGCGTGAGAACACGTTTTGGGAACTTTTGTTCTATTTTACATTAGGAATTGCTAATCCATGACTACTCTATTTACAACCCCTGGCAAAATTATGGAATCACCAGCCTTGGAGGATGTTTATTCAGTTGCTTAATTTTGTAGAAAAAAGCAGATCACAGACATGGCACAAAACTAAAGTCAATTCAAATGGCAACTTTCTGGCTTTAAGAAACACTAAAAGAAATCAAGAACAAAAAATGTGGTAGTCAGTAATGGTTATTTTTTTAAATCAAGCATAGGGAAAAAATTATGGAATCACTCAATTCTGAGGAAAAAATTATGATTATGGAATCACCTTGTAAGTTTTCATTCCCAAAACTATCACCTGCATCAAATTAGATCTGCTCATTAGTCTGCATCTAAAAAGGAGTGATCAAACCTTGGAGAGCTGTTGCACCAAGTGGAATGACAAGAATCATGGCTCCAACACGAGAGATGTCAATTGAAACAAAGGAGAGGATTATCAAACTCTTAAAAGAGGGTAAATCATCACGCAATGTTGCAAAAAATGTTGGTTGTTCACAGTCAGCTGTGTCTAAAATCTAGACCAAATACAAACAACATGGGAAGGTTGTTAAAGGCAAACATACTGGTAGACCAAAGGAGACATCAAAGCATCAAGTACGGAAACTTAAAGCAATATGTCTCCAAAACAGGAAATGCACAACAAAGCAAATGAGGAATGAATGGGAGGAAACTGGAGTCAATGTCTGTGACTGAACTGTAAGAAGCTGCCTAAAGGAAATGGGATTTACATACAGAAATGCTAAACAAAAGCCATCATTAAAACCTAAACAGAAAAAAGCAAGGTTATAATGGGCTAAGGAAAAGCAATCTTGGACTGTGAATGACTGGATGAAAGTCATATTCAGTGATGAATCGCGAATCTGCATTGGACAAGGTGATGATGCTGGAACTTTTATTTGGTGCCGTTCCAATGAGATTTATAAAGATGACTGCCTGAAGAGAACATGCAAATCTCCACAGTCATTGATGATATGGGGCTGCATGTCAGGTAAAGGCACTGGGGAGATGGCTGTCATTACATCTTCAATAAATGCACAAGTTTATGTTGATATTTTGGACACTTTTCTTATCCCATCAATTGAAAGGATGTTTGGGGATGATGAAATCATTTTGCAAGATGATAATGCATCCTGCCATAGAGCAAAAACTGTGCAAACATTCCTTGAAAAAAAACACATAAGGTCAATGTCATGGCCTGCAAATAGTCCGGATCTCAATCCAATTGAAAATCTTTGGTGGAAGTTGAAGAAAATGGTCCATGACAAGGCTCCAACCTGCAAAGCTGATCTGGCAACAGCAATCACAGAAAGTTGGAGCCAGATTGATGAAGAGTACTGTTTGTCACTCATTAAGTCCATGCCTCAGAGACTGCAAGCTGTTATAAAAGCCAGAGGTGGTGCAACAAAATACTAGTGATGTGTCGGAGTGTTTTTTGTTGGTTTGTTTTTCATGATTACATAATTTTTTCCTCAGAATTGAGTGACTCCATCATTTTTCCCCTCTGCTTGGTTTAAAAAAGTAACCATTACTGACTACCACATTTTTTCTTCTTGATTTCTTTTAGTGTTTCTTAAAGTCAGAAAGTTGCCATTTGAATTGACTTTAGTTTTGTGCCATGTCTGTGATCTGCTTTTTTTGTGCAAAATAAAACAACTGAATGAACATCCTCCAAGGCCGGTGATTCCATAATTTTTGCCAGAGGTTGTAATGCCGACATATAGTGGCCAAACAATACATAGGATCCAATAGTTTTCTGTTTTGGAGGGCTCAGTCATAGATTTCAACATACAAAATAGAACAAATTGTGCTGTTTGCAGCACTGTTTTCTCTGCGAATCCCACGGACACTTTTTCCGTACCCAATTTGCCTCTGTATCAGTCTAAGGTGGTCTCTCGGGCCCCATTAGTATCCATCATATGTTGGATCAAGAAGTTTGCAGCTTTTGTATTTAACATTGCCTGGAAAATATATATTTTTTTTATAATCATCCTATAATCTGTTGAGGAAACTGGAAACAAATGTTCAATTCCCCTGCAGCTCCCCCACAGGAGATATTAAACATTACACACTGCCTATTGATATCAATAGTCTATCTGTCTAATGGAGGTATGTGCTGGGTCCTTGAGAGATTAGACACTCTTTGGTGTCACTTTTTGGTCAATAGATGGGGCTCTCAAATTGAGCTCCGTCTCTGTTAACACCCTTATAATATACATGAAAATGAGATGATCAAAATTAGTCACCTCCTTTTAAAAAGAAATTGTACTTTGTCACCATTACCACCTATTATTTTTGAGGGTTTTTACAACATGTATGAAAAAACAGCTTAAGATATTTAAAAAAAAAAAATCACATTTTCGGGAACATACTCCTATATGAAACCCTTAGAAAAAGACCCAGCATATAATGGAAAATATTGTAATCTAGATGATATTACTTTAATAATAGAAATAGAACTGGCATGTATCTTTTTTTTTTAGGAGACCACCCCTGTACTGTCCATTGTTCCCCTGTGTTCTCATTAATAAATATCGTTCTGCACAGGTATATA
This sequence comes from Dendrobates tinctorius, assembly GCF_039654945.1. Lineage (NCBI taxonomy): Eukaryota > Metazoa > Chordata > Amphibia > Anura > Dendrobatidae > Dendrobates > Dendrobates tinctorius. The sequence continues at coordinate 28,206,292 of NW_027361700.1, forward strand.
TTAGAGTAGTCCTACTGTACATTAATGATAAATATTGGCACGTGTAAACAGGGTAGCTGTCGCCCAATGTAAATCGCGGGGCATTCCAGGATAGGATTTTTCATGGCTATCACAGTTTCTGTGGGATCTCAGAAATTCGGGAGTTCACTACTCTTCCATTAACCATGTCTTGAACGATGGTCTTGACTTTTCGGTTTGTATCTAAAGAGATAGAAATATTAGGTTATTTTGGTAATCAGAAAAAAATAATATACCTGTAGTTGTAGAAGCATTGAGAAGCAATTCTAGAAAGGCTTTCTTATGAATTAAGGTCTTTTTTCCCTTACTACTGATGATTAATTTGTATAGAGAAGAAAAGGTAATTCCTGCCATGCCAGGATCATTATACTGCAGAAATGGCAGGGTCCAGTAGGGGATGCCCCTTTTTATGGTGTCCAAATGCATGAATAGGGCTATATACATTGCTAGACTCAATGTACAGATGTAGGAAAGGTTATTATGACTCATGATCTTGATAACCATCTGTGAGAAGCTATCTCATGTGATAGCATTAACGTAACAATGCACAAACTGTTGACCAATGTCAAAGGGGTTTTGTCATGCGTATTCTTTAGGAGCACAACGCTTGCTGGGTGTTGTTGGAAGTTCCTACCAGCCAAAAGGTTGCAGGGCTGGCCAGTACTGTGCACGCTCCAATGCTGTACGTAGAAGCAGACCGGATTGTGTGCTCCAGTGATCCAGCAAGCTTTAGATTGGTGCTTACAAGCATAAGCTTGTAAGCACTGCTCATACTTGGCCACCACTGGTAGGCGGGAACAATGTCCTATAGCCTAAACAACAAGTATTAAATAATAAAATATAAAATCATTCTGCTTTAAGAACTTTTCGCAAGCAATTTGTATGGCAAACATGATAAATGACTGACCACATGGATTTGCAATACTGCCTATAGCGTTCTGTTGTGTCTGTCAATTTGATGGGGAAAAATGTTTCTGCGTGTTTGGCAACTTTTCCTGCCAAATCTCGTAGGACTGTTTATGAAGGTCCCAATGGTGGTGTAAATATATAGAGTTTAAATGATGGAAGAAGCAACATCAGCGAAACGCGCATTGGGGTTCCTCTCTCCTTGCCACTATCACCAGGTGTACACTTTTCCCTATTGCTGGCAGCCTCCTGGTTAACCTATTAATATTGGCCCTTGTTTGCACTTTACAGCACTTTGGCATTTTGGCATTCCACAGTGGCATACTCCCTGGGCTTATAGGTTTACTACATTATGACATCTTACACTCCAGCACAGCGCACTTTATATGGCATTATGAATCATGGCATTTAATGTTTCAGCACAGTGCACATTATATGGCATTTTATGAATTCTTTATTGTCATCTGTCATATATACCAGTCTCAGCCCACTGTTTTATACCCACATGGGTTTATTGTTTAATAGTTAGTGGTTATTTGTTTCTGGTTTTCATCATTTTTTTTGCTGTCCTATCTACCTGGCTCACTTGATCTAACTTGATAGTCGATTGGAGTACACTCTGCCATGTTCAGTACATATATGTGTATTTGACATATTTTAATTGTGATTAATACATTTCTAGTTTTTTATTCTTGTCTGGCACTTCCCTTTTCTTTGGGTATATCATCTATATATATATAGTATAGAAAACGTAACCAATTTTCTATGTACATTTATTTCTAAAGTTACTACTGGCATGAGATTCTCACCAGATGTCTGTAACAACACATCCAATCCACACAGGCAAAGAAATCAAACCATAGATGTCTATAAATTATGTGTAATAATGAAAAATGACACAGGGAAAAAGTATTGAACACATGACAAAAGAGAGGTGCAAAAAGCCGTGGAAAGTCATGACTCCATCTGAAATCTATCAGTAATTAGAAAGCAATCCTGCCACTTTGTGAAAAATATTAGCTGATTAATCTATAAAAAGGTGTCGTATTATCAAGGTGCCACACAAGAAACATCTCATGATGTGTAAAACCATTGATCTGTCTCAAAACCTTTGTAACCTTATGGTTGCAAAACATACTGATGGCATTGGTTACAGAAGAATTTGCAAACTACTGAAGGCTCCAGTGAGCATTGTTAGGGCCATAATCCGGAAGTGAAAAAACATTATTTCACCATAAACCTTATTTGCTTCAAAAGCTGGTAACTGTTGTGAGTTCATTTTCCCCTTCGTCACTGGGGTCTGGTGAACTCACTATTCTGGTAAAGGAAGGTAATGAGCCTGATTATCAGGCACCTGAGTCTAATGAGGATGACTGGCTGAGTGGAGTCACGGACTGGATATAAGGCTGCCGACGCCCTTCTGCCCTGCGGGTGATTTCTCTGTGGACTTCTAGGACACCAGTCTGATTCCTGCTCCTCTTAAGCTAAGTTTTCTGTTTTGCCTGTTAGCTTTTTTGTTTTGTTTTTTGTTTTCCTTGCTTTTCAGTATTCTGCCATTCCCTGCTGGGGTGAGCTGAATCTCCTTTTGCCTGTAGCTCTGTCTTCAGTATATTCCTGAGTACTGACATAGCTTTTTTGAAGCCTAGCGTCTTCAGGGCCTTTTTCACTGTCAGTCTGTTGGCTCTTATTTTCATAGGGTTTTTCACGGATTGCAGACAGCAGCCTTCCTGTCCTTTTCTATCTAGTTAGCTTGGGCCCCTCTTTGCTCAGTCTATCTTTCTGTCTGTGTTAGTATTTTCATCTTGCTTCACCGTCATTATATGTTGGGGGCTGCCTATTGCTTTGGGGTCTACTCTGGGGCAGTTTAGATTTCCCCTTTCTTTCTTTAGGCCTATTTATTTCTCCAGCTGTGATCGAGGGGTCTAGGGCATCGTAGGAACCCCCCACGGCTACTGCTAGTTGTGTTGATAGGTTCAGGGGTCTGCGATCCGATAGCTGCCAACTTCTCTGGTTTTCTGGACTTAGCTAGCATTTCTGTTTTTGCCTCCTACGGTGACTCAATCATAACAGAATCACCCGCCATACCGCAGATCCTAGGGTACTCAATAGCAGGAAAGAATTGTGTTTAAAAAAAAAAAAAAGTGTGTGTATATTCTTTCCTCTATATCTCTGAGGCCGTAGGGGGAATTTTTTTCTCTCTCAATGGAGATAAAGCAATTGTCTGATCGTGTGGAGCAGCTCGCTGCGGAAGTGTGGGGAATTTCCGCCTACCTTGCTCGTTCGCATGCTGTTGAACCAAAGATCCCTACACCTGATGTATTTTTTGGGGATCGATCTAAATTTTTGAGTTTCAAAAATAATTGTAAATTATTTTTTGCCTTGAAGCCTAACTCGTCAGGGAGCTCCGCGCAGTAGGTTAAAATTGTCATCTCTTTGCTGCGTGGCGATCCCCAGGATTGGGCGTTTTCTTTGAAACCAGATGATCCTATTCTGACTAATGTGAATGCATTCTTTCAAGCTTTGGGGTTGTTGTATAACGAACCTAATGCTATTGATCAGGCTGAAAAGACCCTGTTGGCATTGAACCAGGGTCGAGATTCTGCAGAGTTGTACTGTCAAAAGTTCCGAAAGTGGGCGGTCCTTACTACCTGGAATGATAATGCCTTGGCTGCTCTCTTTTGGAAGGGTTTGTCAGAAGCCGTAAAAGATACTATGGTGGGATTTCCTGTTCCCTCTGGTCTGGACGATTCTATGTCATTAGCCATTCAGGTTGATAGGCGTTTACGTTAACGCAGGATTGCACGAGAGGTGTTGCCACCGGTTGAACAGACGTTTGAACCTATGCAATGTGATAGAGTTTTGGCGCAACGTCAGGAGTTCAGAAGGCGTAATAAGCTGTATTTTTTCTGTGGAGATGCCTCGCATATTATTTCTGTTTGTCCTAAACGAGAGAAATGCTTTGCACACACGTTTTCTGTTGGTGGTGTTCAACCTAAGTTTCTTCTGGCAATTACTCTGATCTGCTCCCTGTCCACATTTTCCGCCAAGGCTTTTGTGGATTCGGGAGCAGCGCTAAACCTAATGGACTTGGATTTTGCTAAACGTTGTGGATTTCCGATGACACCTCTGCAGACGCCTATCCCTTTGAGGGGGATTGATGCTACTCCTTTGGCTAAAAATAAACCTCAGTTTTGGACCCAGGTGGTCATGCGGGTCGCCCCAGACCATCAAGAAAATTGCAGATTTTTGGTATTGCATGGTCTGCATGATGCCGTTGTTCTGGGGTTTCCCTGGTTGCAAATTCATAATCCAGTTTTGGATTGGAAATCTGTGTCTGTGGTAAGTTGGGGTTGTCGGTGTGCCTTTAGTGAGGCTCCGGTTTTTTCCACCTCTCCTCAGTCGCATGATGTTCCTGACTATTTGGCGGACTTTTATGATGTATTTAGTGAGAATGAGTCTGCGTCCTTGCCTCCTCATAGGAGTTATGACTGTGCAATTGAACTAAGTCCGGGGTGTAAATTTCCCAAGGGTCGGCTCTTCAATTTATCTGTACCCGAGCACGAGGCTATGCGGTCCTATATTAAGGAGGCGTTGGAGAAGGGTCATATTAGACCATCCTCTTCACCCTTAGGTGCCGGGTTTTTTTTTGTGGCCAAAAAGGATGGTTCTTTAAGGCCTTGTATTGATTATCGTGCCCTCAATAAAATTACTATTAAATATCAGTATCCGTTACCCCTGATTTCGGATCTATTCTCTAGAGTTAGAGGTGCTTGCTGGTTTACCAAGCTTGACCTCAGGGGGGCGTATAATCTTATCCGCATTAAGCAGGGGGATGAATGGAAGATGGCGTTTAATACTCCGGAGGGACATTTTGAGTACCTGGTGATGCCTTTTGGGCTCACTAATGCCCCTTCTGTCTTCCAGTGCTTCATGAACGATATTTTCCGAGACTTTGTCGATAAATTTTTGATTATCTATCTGGATGATATTTTGATCTTCTCCAAGGATTGGGATTCTCATGTGGAACATATTCGGACTGTGTTCCGGATCTTGAGGGAGAATTCCCTGTATGTCAAAGGATCGAAATGCCTTTTTGGAGTACAGAGGATTTCATTTTTGGGATTTATTTTGTCTCCGTCAACTATTGAAATGGACCCGGGCAAGGTACAGGCCATTTATGATTGGGTTCAGCCCACTTCTTTGAAGGCCCTCCAGAAGTTTTTGGGTTTTGCTAATTTTTATCGGAAATTTATAGCAAAATTTTCTAGTATTGCCAAGCCATTGACTGATCTGACTAAGAAGGGTGCTGATGTGTTGAATTGGCCTCCGGAGGCTGTTTCTTCCTTTCAGGAGCTGAAGCGAAGATTTACCTCCGCCCCGGTTTTGCGGCAACCTGATGTCTCACTCCCGTTCCAGGTAGAGGTGGATGCTTCTGAGATTGGTGCAGGAGCTGTTTTGTCCCAAAAGGATCCTGTAACATCTAAAATGAATCCCTGTGCTTTCTTTTCCCAAAAGTTCTCTCCATCTGAACGTAACTATGATGTGGGGAATCGGGAACTGTTGGCCATGAAATGGGCATTTGAGGGGTGGAGACATTGGTTGGAGGAAGCTAAACATCAAGTTGTGGTCCTCACTGACCACAAGAATTTGATTTACCTAGAGTCGGCTAAACGCTTGAACCCTAGACAGGCTAGGTGGGCCTTGTTTTTTACACGTTTTGATTTTGTGGTCTCTTTTCTTCCTGGAACTAAGAATGTCAAGGCAGGCGCCCTCTCTAGGAGTTTCTTTGCTGATTCTCCTGTGGTGACCAAGCCTGCTACCATCTTAGGCGAAAGGGTAGTTCTTTCTGCCATCTCGCCCGATTTGAGACTTGCTCTGCCAGAGTTCCAGGAGGACAAACCTGAGCGTTGTCCCAGTGGAAAGTTGTATGTTCCTGACCAGTGGAAGAAGAGAGTGATGTCTGAAGTTCATTGCTCTGCATTGGCTGGTCATCCAGGTATTTTTGGTACTAGAGATCTGGTGAGTCGCTCTTTTTGGTGGCCCACCTTGTCTCATGATGTCAGGAATTTTGTGCAGTCTTGTGGGACTTGCTCCCGGTCTAAATCTTGTTCTCACTCTAGTGGGTTGTTGATGCCTTTGCCGGTCCCCAGGAGGCCATGGACCCATATTTCAATGGATTTCATCTCTGATATGCCGGTTATTTGTGTGATTTGTGATAGGTTCTCTAAGATGGTTCATCTTGTACCACTCCCTAAGTTGCCATCTTCCTCTGAGTTGGTGCCCCTGTTTTTGCAACAGGTGGTTCGCTTACACGGGATTTCTGAGAACATTGTATCTGACAGAGGAGTTCAGTTTGTGTCTAGATTTTGGAGGACTTTCTGTTCCAAGCTGTGAATTCAGTTGTCCTTCTCCTCTGCTTTTCACCCTCAGACCAATGGGCAGACAGAGAGAACAAACCAGACCTTGGAGTTGTATTTGAGATGTTTTATTTCCGCTGATCAGGATGATTGGGTTTCATTTTTGCCCTTGGCCAAATTTGCTTTAAATAATAGAGCTAGTTCTGCCACTTTGATGTCACCTTTTTTTTGTAACTTTGGGTTTCATCCTCGATTTTCTTCAGGGCAGGTGGAGCCTTCTGCCTGCCCAGGTGTTGACACTGTGGTGGAGAGAATGCACCAGATCTGGGACCAAGTGGTGGATAAGTTATCTCTCTCCCAGGAAAAGGCCCAGCGGTTTTCCAATTGACATAGGACCATTGGTCCCCAGTTTAAGATTGGTGATATGGTGTGGTTATCATCAAAAAATATTGCTATGAAGGTGGCTTCTCCTAAGTTTAAGCCTAGATTTATTGGACCTTACAAGATTTTTGAGATTATTAATCCGGTCTCTTTTCGTTTGGCTCTTCCTGTCACATTTAAAATCCATAATGTGTTCCATAAGTCCTTGTTGAAGAGGTTTGTTGAACCAGTAGTTCTTGTGGTGGCACCTCCAGACCCTGTATTGGTTGAAGGTAACATGGAATATGAGGTAGAGAAAATACTGGATTCCCGTCTGGCTAGACGGAGACTCCAGTATTTGGTTAAGTGGAAGGGTTATGGTCAGGAGGATAATTCCTGGGTCTCTGCCTCTGATATTCATGCCAAAAGATTGGTGCGTGCATTTCATCGGGCTCACCCTGATTGCCCTGGTGGCATGGTTGAGGGTTCGGTGACCCCTCCTCAAGGGGGAGGTACTGTTGTGAGTTCATTTTCCCCTTCGTCACTGGGGTCTGGTAAACTCCCTATTCTGGTAAAGGAAGGTAATGAGCCTGATTATCAGGCACCTGAGTCTAATGAGGATGACTGGCTGAGTGGAGTCATGGACTGGATATAAGGCTGCCGACGCCCTTCTGCCCTGCGGGTGATTTCTCTGTGGACTTCTAGGACACCAGTCTGATTCCTGCTCCTCTAAAGCTAAGTTTTCTGTTTTGCCTGTTAGCTTTTTTGTTTTGTTTTTTGTTTTCCTTGCTTTTCAGTATTCTGCCATTCCCTGCCGGGGTGAGCTGAATCTCCTTTTGCCTGTAGCTCTGTCTTCAGTATATTCCTGAGTACTGACATAGCTTTTTTGAAGCCTTGCGTCTTCAGGGCCTTTTTCACTGTCAGTCTGTTGGCTCTTATTTTCATAGGGTTTTTCACGGATTGCAGACAGCAGCCTTCCTGTCCTTTTCTATCTAGTCAGCTTGGGCCCCTCTTTGCTCAGTCTATCTTTCTGTCTGTGTTAGTATTTTCATCTTGCTTCACCGTCATTATATGTTGGGGGCTGCCTATTGCTTTGGGGTCTGCTCTGGGGCAGTTTAGATTTCCCCTTTCTTTCTTTAGGCCTATTTATTTCTCCAGCTGTGATCGAGGGGTCTAGGGCATCGTAGGAACCCCCCACGGCTACTGCTAGTTGTGTTGATAGGTTCAGGGGTCTGCAATCCGATAGCTGCCAACTTCTCTGGTTTTCTGGACTTAGCTAGCATTTCTGTTTTTTCCTCCTACGGTGACTCAATCATAACAGGTAACGTGTTCAAGTGTTCAATAGCTACTTCACTGTATAGCAAACAAAGCCATTGACCTGAGTTATGATGTATACATGTATACATATATATATATATATATATATATATATAGCTGTGGCCAAAAGTATTGACACCCCTGCAATTCTGTCAGATAATACTCAGTTTCTTCCTGAAAATGATTGCAAACACAAATTCTTTGGTATTATTATCTTCATTTAATTTGTCTTAAATGAAAAAACACAAAAGAGAATAAAGCAAAAAGCAAAACATTGATCATTTCACGCAAAACTCCAAAAATGGGCCAGACAAAAGTATTGGCACCCTCAGCCTAATACTTGGTTGCACAACCTTTAGCCAAAATAACTGCGACCAACCGCTTCCGGTAACCATCAATGAGTTTCTTACAATGCTCTGCTGGAATTTTAGACCATTTGTCTTTGGCAAACTGCTCCAGGTCCCTGATATTTGAAGGGTGCCTTCTCCAAACTGCCATTTTTAGATCTCTCCACAGGTGTTCTATGGGATTCAGGTCTGGACTCATTGCTGGCCACCTTAGAAGTCTCCAGTGCTTTCTCTCAAACCATTTTCTAGTTCTTTTTGAAGTGTGTTTTGGGTCATTGTCCTGCTGGAAGACCCATGACCTCTGAGGGAGACCCAGCTTTCTCACACTGGGCCCTACATTATGCTGCAAAATTTGTTGGTAGTCTTCAGACTTCATAATGCCATGCACACGGTCAAGCAGTCCAGTGCCAGAGGCAGCAAAGCAACCCCAAAACATCAGGGAACCTCCACCATGTTTGACTGTAGGGACAGTGTATATATATATATATATGTACTACATCATAGCTCAGGTCAATGGCTTTGTCTTGTATTGCAGCTCCTCCCAGTTCCAATCTCTGTCAAATCAGAGAAAGACACCTTTTTTTGTCCAAAGGCTATTTCTAAAAAGAAAGGACAAAAGAACCAGACCCATTTTTTAGAGTCCTATAAAGCCTAAAATGTCAGGTTTGTTAGGATGTGGTGGCTGAAAGAGGAAGTTAATGTAGAGGAAGATAGTCCATTGTTAATCTTAATGCAGTGATAGTCCTCTGCCTTTTTAACATAATTGTTTTTATGAGATCCTACAAGTGTGAGAACCACCTTATACACATACAACACATAATAGGTGATGCAAAATCACAGGGGATATCAGCCTAAATGTTTTTAAGATATATTTTTGATATATACCGTACAACTGCATTACTTTATATTCGATCATCACATATCAACTTAGATCAAATTGACTTGTGAGTGCTATGTACATTATTGAATAACCTAAATATGAATGAAAACTAAAATAAAGATAACTTAAAAATATTACCTGTAGATTGAGTATTCCCACTAAAATAAAGAAAAAAAGAGAAATATAAGTGATCAGAAAATGCAATATCAGTTGATAATAACTTTTCAAACATTATATTTTGAATATTTCACCATAATGTAAGTGACTGTGAAACAACATAAATGTAGTGGCTATGTTCTTCAAAGGAATTGTATGAGAAAAACTAAAACAGTGCCACTCTTGTCTATAGGCTGGATTTGGTATTTCAACTCAATTGCATTCAATTCAACTGAATGAGCTGCAAACCCAGAAAATGTGCATGGAAATACAGTTGGTATTTCTGGTAAAATGAAAACTCTTTTTTTTTTTGCAAATCCCACTGAATTCCTTTAATCACCATTCATTAATCAGTGTAAAGAAAATGTTTTATTCCAATTAAATACTACTGGATAGTTCATACTTAATGTAGAATGCAAATCTACCCAATAGGATTCATATAGGGTTACTAAATCACATGGTTGTGAATAGCACGCCATACTGGCTAGAAGTATATTGGTCACATCTATTATAATAGAGCTGGTAAATAATTTGGGGCATCCTTGGTGGGATAGAAAAAGTTGGCAAGAAATGAATTGAAACTTCATACTTGAGTTGGCCGACAACTGCATCTAAGTTGTAACCACCAATTTCTGATTAAAATTTTTTAGTTTTCTATTGGTCACTTGATACTTGGGAATTTTTCTTTTATTTTTTGTTTCTGTTTTTTTTTTTGGTCATTGGTGACTGATAAGTCTTCTATAGTCACTCTAAAATTAATGTTTATGATTTGTCAATGAGTGAGAAATAATGAAGACACCAGCGATGTTCCTTTTTCAAGAATCCAACCTTACCTGCTATTATTTCCATCAATGAGTCGTCGGTATGTGTTAATTTCATTCTCTAGACGACTCTTTATATCCAGAAGTATCTTATACTCATTGTTCTGTCTTTCCAGATCAAATCTGACTTTTCCCATCTCAGCCTCAAACTGACAGATTAGCATCTGGATCTTCTCAAGATGTTCTGTTGAGTGACCTTGGGTAACTTCTAACGTTTTCTCCAGTCCATGTTTCTAAAATAAAAAAAGTTCACTGTCATGAATGAAGGAGAGGTTAGAAATAGAAAAAAGCTGTTCCAAAGTAGATGGATGATGTTGCAGCTTTTTGGGAGACGTGTCTACGTAAGAGTTGGTGGTACATCTCCTTCATTTTACTTATGGTGCCCCTAACCTGATGATATACTGATCAACTGATTTATGGACCCTCCCATGGTTGGGTCCCTCTGCATCTGAATCAATATGTTAGTTAACATGATGAACTTTCTGCCATATTTGCAGCTATATTTTTTGTTTTGTCTGATCATGACCACCCTTCTTATGCAACTCTGTATTGTAGATTAACAAATCTTTAACATTTCTTTTAAACTTCAAACATGTCTAAGTTATTCTACCTTCTTCTTTTAACATGTTTTCTCATGATATTCTACGCATTTCAAATAAGAAATATTGATGTGACAAGCTAGGTCTGGCTCAAGATATCCCAGACAAACAGCTTATTTTGCTAGCGGTAGCCATAGACATTTCTTATATGATATGGTGATCATTCAGTTCAAAGGCCATCGTTTTAATCCATTAAATGCTTGATTTTACCAAAGTAGGATCCTGTCCCTCTCTATGATGTCTGAATAGCCTAAGGGCAAATGGAAAGGGGTTTTACCTATCTTATCGAATTTAGGGGTTGAGTCACCAAGCTTTTTCTGCCAGTTTCCTGGTGCAAAAGTTATAAAACACTCTACAATATGAAGCTGAACAAGAATTTTTGTCTTTCTAGTGTTTTTACACCAGTCTTACTGACTTTTTGATGTGTTCTTGGCTTAGTGGAAGGTATTTTGGCCTTGAACAGTCCGATGGACTCACATTAATTTACACCACAAAGGTGGCATCAGTTATAAAACCAATTTACTGCCAATGTTGGCACACAGCTTGTAAGTTTAATAGGATTGTTCGGTCCAAAACAACAAGTTTGCAGACTTGTCTATGAAACTGCAGACTTGTGAATCCTCACAGCGGGCAGATCTCCAATGTCAGCACTGAGAACGGTCTTCATTCTCTTGGTCACAATCCAACTAGACTGTCTCTAGTCTGGCACAATATACTTGCATTAAGCGAAGCCAAGCCCATGTAGTTGAATTGTGGTCAGGAGTATGTATATTGCATAATTGCAATCACATGGCCGCCATTCCCAGCGCTGACACTGGAAAATCCTCACTGACCTAGTGTGCATGATGTGAGGATTCACAAGTCTCCAGGCTCATAGAATGACTGACCACAGACTTGTCATTTTAGACCGGATAACCACTTTAATGAATTTGGCCAATCTTTCTCCAGCAAACTCTGGATCAAGACTGTCTTACAAAACACAAGTCTTGATGAACACAAAGAAAAAAAAAGGAAAAGATGCTTACCTTACTGATCTCTGCTTGAAGCTCAATTTCTAGATCCTGAAGAGTTCTTTTTAATTCCTTTATCTGTTTTTTGCTACTTTGTAAGGCTTCAGTGTTTGTATTCACCTCCTGTTGGACTGTTGAAGACTGGAAAAAAGAATTTATAATATTATTGAAATAATCACAAGAGCTACGTGTATTTCTGAGCATCTTCTTGTATTCTATGCAATGATGAGGTTTGGGACTATTGGAACAAGTTACTACGTTGTAGCAATTGTGACATGTAAATTAACTAGTTTGAAGCCACAGCATCTTTTTGTTGGGTGCTAGTACTACTAATACTGATAATAATCACATTAATGATGAATACTATATGGCTAGGGTCACATGAGCGTATTTTTCTCTCATCTGAGAGAATCGGGTCAATTATGCAAATCACACTGTAATTAGACTGATCAGAGTATGATCAAAGTGTGATCTGATTCTCTCAGATGAGGAGCAGATGGAGAAAAATTTCTCTATCTTCTCCATTTTTCAGTCAGTGGAAACCCGAGCACAGCCCGATAATTTCCACGGACCCATGGACTTCCATAGCTCAGTGTAATATGAATATCTGATCAAACTCTGGCATGCTGACATTTTTTTCCTCAGCTCTCTCTGAGGAAAAAATTGAACATGTGCACAGCCCCACAGACTAACTTTAGTCCGAGTGTGATCCAATGTTTTGTCCGATCGCACTCAGACCGAAAATATGGTCAAGCCATTAATTGTGGTAGTAGTAGTATTAATATAAGTAATGGTATTAGTACAGTTAGGTCCATATACAGTATATTTGGACAGATACATTTTTCTAATTTTGGTTCTAGACATTACCACAATGAATTTTAAACAAAACAATTCAGATGCAGTTGAAGTTCAGGCTTTCAGCTTTCATTTGAGTCAATTGTCCAATTACTTTTGGTCCCTTTAAAAACAGGGTGGCACATGTTAAGGAGCTGAAACTCCTAAACCCTTCATCCAATATTAATGTGGATACCCTCAAATGAAAGCTGAAAGTCTGAATTTCAACTGCATCTGAATTGTTTTGTTTAAAATTCATTGTGGTAATGTCTAGAACCAAAATTAGAAAAATGTGGTCTCTGTCCAAATATATATGGACCTAACTGTAGAAGTTGTAGTGATAGAAGTTGTGTCAACTCAACCATCTGAGGGTTAGCAAGAAGAGTGGAGAGAAGAAAGCATTCAAAAATTGATTGCAGGCTGCAAAAAGGGTTTGATTGTTGTCAAAAACCATGGACACACATAGGTGGGCATAGAAGCTGTATCTGAAAAATTATATTTAAATAAAAGGTATTTATAAAATGTATTTTTTTTAATTTTATATACACCAAAGTAATCCAAACGTTCACATTTCCTGTACAAGGACGACAAAGAATTAGACTATAGGCCCCGTCACACTAAGCGATCTCGCTAGCGAGATCACTGATTTTGTGACACATCAGTGATCTCGCCAGCGAGATCGCTGTGTGTGACGGGGATCAGCGATGGGCCCCCGATTATCGCTGATCATGCTCATCGCTGGTCTCCCGCTGCCCAGCGCGCATCGCTGCGTGTGGCAGCGAGAGACCAGCGATCAGCGACGCTGGATGCTGGTTGCTAATGTAAACATCGGGTATCCAGGAGCCGCGGCACCTGGATACCCGCTGTTTACCTTGGAAACCAGCATACACGCTGGTTTCCAAGGTAAACGTCGGGTATCCAGGAGTCGCGCGGCTCCTAGATACCTGATGTTTACCTTGGAAACCAGCATGTACGCCGGTTTCCAAGATAAACAGCGGGTATCCAGGAGTCACGCGGCTCCTGGCTACCCGACGTTTACATTAGAAACCAGCGTCCAGCGTCGCTGGTCCTGATCGCTGGGGCTGTCTATGTGACAGCTCACCAGCGATCAGCCTAACGATGTCCCAGCGATCCCATCATGTCGGATCGTTGGTGGGATCGCTGGGACATCGTTTAGTGTAACGGGGCCTTATGGGTTATTTTCCCTTGTAGTAATACTAAAATCTCTCCTCAGGGCAGGGCTGGAACTATAGCAGATGCAGCTTCTACAGAGTGATGATCATAGGGGTTCCCGGGACACTGGGCAAGCAAGAAGAAATGTGTGCACATCATCGTCAGACCCTCATGTTGTGCCGCATACTATGACACCCGCTTCCCTGATCATCACTGCCGGCCAGGCCCTCTTGTAGTGTTGCCTTCTTTGTGAATGCAGGTAATGTCATGGTGGAAGGCTGGACAGCCTGGTGATAAGAAGCAAGGAGAAGGCAGAATGGGTGGTAGCTCTACAAGTAGGACTAGCGGTGATGAGCAGTGGGCCACATCCAAAGTTTACTGTGATGCCCTGATTCTTTTAGTTAAGCCAGTCCATCAGAGACCAGTATCTGGAGTTTATCTCTGTGTTAAAGGGGTTGAAAACATGTCACAAAAAAGTGCAGATACCATTGGGGCATCTCATGCTACAACTTTGTGGCCCATTATCAGTGAGAGCCAAAGTTCCCTTTGGTATTGCGTGAGGACAACCTGTGCAGGTCTCTTGTATCTAAAGAAACTAATCCACAAGAGGGTGAAGAATTGACCCAAGAGCTATGAAAATGAGTGGAGGGGGCTCATCTTTTTATGCTAGGTAAATAAATTGATTAAAAGTCTATATTTTGTAGGACCGCTATACGTCATAGGACAACACTCTCTCTGGGTATAAACCTTTGTAGACCAACGTAGAGGAAATAAGAGCACAGTTTACTTAGCCATATAGTACAGTTTTTCCACTAACAATAGTATTATTTGTGTCTCCGCATCGCTACAGGTAAAATATAAATGAGTGAAGACGTTCCAATTTGAAGAGAAGCCAAAATAAGTATAGCCGAAATTAAATTGGATAAGCGTAAAATGTGGAACAAACAGAACATTTTTTTCCTATCAAACTAACCGAGTGGCATATGTTGGCAGTGGCACAGAACAAGTGCCAAGGTTGGGAGACTTCTATATTGGATATTTCACAGAAGCTGAGTAATGTATGCAGCGAGCAGGTAGTAGCACGCCACGAATTATGGACAAAAACATAAATACAGGACTGTCTGCACATCAGTGCCAACTGTGTTGAATGACAATCACAAGGTTGTCAACGAGAAGAGCAATAAATATACGGGAACAGCAATAAAGAAAAAACTTTCAGCCCCTCAGTCCTTATGGTTGTCTAAAACTATGAAAAAAATTGATGTGTGAGGACTCGGAGCCATTGTTGAAAAGAATTGCAATATAAATTAGGAAAGTCATAACACAGCCTAAATAACAAAACAATGAGATAAACAGTGCCTTATAGTGCACCACAAAATACTACCATATAGTAACACCAAGTTTAGAAATATATATTTGTGGTGGAGGTTGGTTGATAAAATACCCATTCAAGTTTTGCTACATTCCTTCCCTTCTGGAGTATAGCTGTGTTTTGAGGAGCAGCATTTCCTTCATCATTCTTGTAGGTGTTTTTTTTTATCACTAGAGGGTTCAGGGGAAGTTTTTGGGGGTAAGGAGTAAAATGATGTCCCATTTCTAGAATTCCCTTGAAGACATGAGACCAATTAGGCAAAAAAAGACCCTGTAGATCACTGCAACTGAGGACCACGGGTCAACAACATCTTTAGATTTGCAATATCATTTTCAGTTGACCACAATACAGAATTTCTTGGTTCCATGTGAGCAACTAACATAGAAAAATAACACAAATCGAAAAAAAATCACTTTACGGGTCATTGAAAAAAGAGTATTAAAAGGTCATTGCTTTCATAAATTTCTCGTACCTGATGCTTGTACCACTCTTCAACGCCTCGGCGATTTTGCTCAATGACTGCCTCATATTCTTTTCTCATATCTGCAATAATCTTGGATAAATCAACTCCTTTGGGGGCATCAACTTCCACATTGACTGATGAGCCTTGCTTTTGAGCTTGAGCAAGTTTCATGTCCTTGAGCATTAATAAAAAGAAAAAAAATGATTATTTCAGATCAAGTGGCCACTATGGAGCCCAACATCAAATGTTTTGACTATTGTCAGTGGTGACATCATGACAGAGATAGATTATAATCCAAACTAAGAAACTTGTATACAATGAAAACATGGAATATAGTAAAGATATGATTGTCCTGTTTATTATTCCTTGCCTTCAGTGTTGAACTCATTCATCAGAGGAGCTTCTTGTTGGCCCAGGCTGTCTCAATAATGAGTCCTAAAAGTTTTCAGCAGAAGACAACTCAATTTTGAGATGACTTCAGAGTCAATTATTTTCATCTAGGGCAGTGGTGGGGAATATTTTTTCTGCCAAGGGCCATTTGGATATTTATACCATCCTTGGGGGAGGCAGTACAAATTGTGCATTAACTCTGTCCACAAAGTACGTCATGATACTAGCACAGGTGTCAGGACGTAATCTTTCATTGTACGAGTACGAGACTCAACATTCAGTAGTGAACAGGGCGTGTGCGTCCTCACATAGCAAGAAGAAATTATTGGGTTGGTGGCAGACAAAATGCAGCTGCCTGCTCAAGCACTGCGGTCCCCAGAAATCTGCTCGGGGGCCGGATAAAAGGGTATCGAGGGCAGTGGGCCTGAGGTTCCACACCCCTGTTCAAGGGTCTATTTTTTAAAAGTGATTAAAAAATAACATTTCAGACCTTATTTATATGTGTTTGTGAAAAGATAGGAGTTAAGTGTTGACATGCTCTGTATACCTGGAAGGAAGATCCCCTTCTTCTGGTACCCAAGGATGCCCAATCCATTGCTGCTTGGCTCTTGAAAGATCTCTAAACGTTACAGCAATGGAGGAGAGAAGCAATTTCCAGCTTATGGGCCCCTCGTGAGCCACTCTGTAACAATACCTCCAACTATGATCCATTAGTTATAGGCAGTCTGTCGCTAGATTTTTTCTACCCCATTTGAGTGCAGTATGATGTAAGGATAGCGACATTGATTCCACTTCACTTATTGGGCTGCTTCCAGTAGTTTTTATAAAATCACAGTTTTTTTATCTACTGCAGATCTCTGAATGCTGAGCTCTGTATAACCCTGCCCACATCACTTTATTGACAGCTTTCTGTGTACGCTATGCATGGGCAGAAAGTTGCAAATCAGTGATGGGGTGGGGATTGCACAGAGCTCATGATTATGGAGGACTACATGGCAGCAGATTTACTAGACCTCTAGTAATAGTCTCCTAGTAATAAAACAATGATATTATTAAAACTACTGCAAGCTGAAATCATGGTCTCTGTCTCTGTATTATGATGTTCTCAGATTAGGTGACAAAAACCTGATTATAAATTCCTTTTAAAATACTTGTGTTCTTACATGGGATCTTTTATTCCCTTTCAGTCTTCAAGTCCTAGCTGCACCCGCATAGTTATGTCCCTGATGGATAGATATTCGTTTGCTACAATTCACAGTTGACAAAGCGTACACACTTCTATTGGGCGTACAATTGACCCAAAGGTCTTCAATATGCAATTGACACATTGTTGGTTTTTATCCACTACTGTGAGACTATTGGATAGAAACCAGACTCAGACACAACTGCGGTATCACAAATATGTCCTCTATTCAGCCATGTTGCCTTCTGAATTGTTCACTTTCTTTTGTCCACTTAAGTTTATATAGATCCTATTCACAGGAGCATTGCCTTATTCTTATTGTTCCTTTTATTTGAGGCCTTATACAAAATCTTTTTATTGTGTCCACACCTTGGCAATAACAACATATCTGTACAAAAAGAACAGGGACGAGAGAGAAAATACCTCCCCATGGCTTTTCCTCATGTAGATCAGCTCCTTTCTCATTCCTTCAACTTCCATCTCTAGGTCTGTTCTGACAATAGTGAGATTATCCATCACCTTGCGAAGTCCTTCCAAGTCCACCTCTAAGGCTGCACGAAATGTTTTTTCTGTATCGTACCTACAACCACAAATTGTAAAAGTATGATTAATGTAAGGTCTTAAAAACTGTAAAGAGGTTATAACAAATGATAAAAACGTTCTTCTTGTTTCCGTATTTCCATGAATAATGACAGTATTTGTCACTGGCTTTGTCTGGTATTGTAACACTGTCTCTTGAGTAGAGTTAAGCGAATTTGCTTGGGTTCTTGGTTATTCGGCAAGCTATAGCACTTACCGAATAAGCTGCAGAGGGAACCCGGATACATGGAG
The DNA here is from genome assembly GCF_039654945.1 of Dendrobates tinctorius. Taxonomy (NCBI): domain Eukaryota; kingdom Metazoa; phylum Chordata; class Amphibia; order Anura; family Dendrobatidae; genus Dendrobates; species Dendrobates tinctorius. Next base: position 28,224,309 of record NW_027361700.1, read on the forward strand.
AGCGCTGGCTGATCAGCTGATTGGCGCTGCAGCTGCATGTGTCGCGGCTGTGTCACAGTCACAGCACATGCATGGAGAGCCCAACACACAGGCTCTCCATGCATGTGCTGTGACTGTGACACAGCCGCGACACATGTAGCTGCGGAGCCGAACAGCTGATCAGCTGGCACGCTTCATGTATTTGGGTTCCCGCTGTAGCTTATTCGGTGACAGATATAGCTTGCCAAATAAGGAGGGACCTGAGCAAATTCACTCAACTCTACTCTTGAGTGAGTCTGAGGTGCAATACCTGACCCAACCTGTATACAAAAATGGCATTACTTCTGGAACAAAACATATTTTTTACCATCCCATTAGTACCCCACAATTGCCCTTCTATCAGTACCCCACAATGCGATTGCCAGTTGTCGATGAGTATTATGGCAGACTGGGTCCTAACAAAAGACGCTAAGGCCTGCTATGTTAGTACAGGGCTTACCACGAGAGCCCTACAATCAAACAATCACATGTTCATGTTCCTTCTCTGGACTAAAAATACACGTAAAACAAAGTTAAAACTATAAAGAAATGCACAAAATGTAAACTCTCAAATCACTAAAATAATAAAATATTAACACCTTTTTTTTTAAAGCAAAAATGATAGAATCATTGCTTTTTGGTCAAAAATGGATTAAAAAGTAATCAAAAAGTTGTATATTAGCGTAAATGTTACAAAAGTAAACACACATAGTTCCTAAAGATAAATCCCTATTGAGCTTCATTGAGGGTAAAATATTAAATTAATGAGCCTCAAAATATGGTGACAACATACATTGGCATGTATTAAAGCATAAGAAATATATATATATATATATATATATATATATATATCAATCAATGTGTGTGTGTGTGTATCACCAACCAATCACAAAGCATCTTTCATTTCACCAGAGCTGTTCAAAAGAAGCTAAGCTGTGATTGGCTGCTATGACCAACAGTTTTCCTTGCAACCAATCACTAAACATCTCTCATTTCACCAGAGCTGGTTAAAAGAAGCTGAGCTGTGATTGGTTGCTATGTGCAAGTTTTCCCACTTGACAACACCTCAGCAGACACTGACATGGTGGGAGAAAACTAGCATCCCCAGGAACATAAGCTCCAGCCATCGTCTGTCCCCCAGAAAGGAGCAGTGAGTACATGACAGAAATTAATCCCCCCCTCCCGTGTGGTATCATTAAGTGACACACATGAATGTAGGAAAGTGCACATATTAAATGTCATGTGGATTTAATATTTTCTCACAGACACTTATGCATTATTGATGTGTTACTGTGCTCTGATGCTGTGAGTTTTTTTTAAAGTGCTACTTTCCCCATAATTCACCTGAATATACCCATATAACACGTAATGCTTTTCCCATAATTAAATATGATGCTATACTGCATACAGATGCTGTACATCCATGAGCAACTCAGCCGCACAAATTACAAGTTGACGGTGCATGAAAATGTGTGTGAAGGTTTCTCTACTGTGCTAATGTATAAGGTTTGTGCCTGTCCATTGGTGAAAAGCATGACTGATATTTATGGTAGTAGATAAGTGAGAATATCAGCCTGATCAGTAGAAAACCTGGGATCATAGTGAGCCATGTTTCTGTGCAATTTCACTATTCTACTTTTACTGGCTTTGATGGGATGATGTAGGATATTAGGGGTAGTAGTCCAGTAGCTCTGGCTGACGGGATGATGTGGGATATTATAGTGAATGTGGCTATGCGGAGTGGGTGGGGCTATATACTCAGCTTTATATATAGATATAATCATAATTTGTTATAACTAACCGTAGTTAGTTACTATGCCTGGGCAGCACCGGGCTCTTCAGCTAGTATATATATATATATATATATATATATATATATATATACCGTATAAACTTGTTATTGTAAGTTGTAATCATACTGATGATTTTCTATTTCACTCCACAAAGAATGTTTTTTACATCCTTTAGTACATTAGTGAGGGAATGGAATAATCAATTCACTGAATTCTGGTCCACTGGCCAAGTCAGTAATCTGTGATCAGTGACCATTAGTCAGGAGACCTCTTCTGATTAGCAATGTTGCACCAGGCCAGCTAATCAGAAAAAGAGACCTCCCGAACGGCGGTCACAGATCACTTACCTGGCTGATTGTCCAAAGTCCTACGGATCGATTCTCCCTTCTCTATTAATATGGTAAATTACATGGTGCCTTCAGAGTTACAAATTGTGCCACAAAAATCAAATCTTCATTAAACTATGTTGATAAAAAAGTTAGCAATCTTGGAATGTCTGGATGAAAAATGAAAGTTAAAAAAATGGATGTGTCCAGAATGAGTTAATGAAAGATATTCACTTCTTGTTATTCGACTTAATCATAACAATAAACCCAATTAGTATATTTCTTAGGAAACATATTTTAGACGTTACTGTACACCCTGGGTGAGATCATTTATTAGTGTGATGCCACATTCGAAACCTTGGTGTAACATTTCACATGTAGGAATTTGGCAGAATTACAAGGTGTTCTCCAAAGTAAAAGTTTGTTATTTTATCAGGAATAATTATCTACAGACCATTCCATCTAATACATATGTAGTTTGAAAAAAATAGGTAGCGGCCATTTAAGAAATGGATTGATAAGCAATGAATCTGTTTGTTTTCCTGTAGATCAATATATGAGCAAGATTACTCTAGGTGTCAATGAGAAGTAATTATAATTTATCATATGTATGTAATTAATTACCAAAGCAAAATACTGAAGCTCTTTCTACAGTTATTGTTAAAGAGCCCCATACTCCTTAAACTTTATGAGAATATTTGACTACCTATGTCCACATATACATTATTACTGGAAAACCAATTGGATTAATGTACAATGGCATGGAAATAATAAGACTGTAAGATGAAGTTTCACCCACAGGCCTAAGGGAGTTTAGTTTGGTTTCCAATCAAGTGATGTTAATGTGTTTTCAAAAACTTAACTAGGATGGAACATTTATTATCTACATCTGCAAACCAATATTTTTATAGTGGCTAACATTACAATGGAGATGTCATTAAATAACAGTAAAAGAAAAATGAAATTGGCTATACATTTTCTACACTGCATTATCAGTGATTGGTTCAAAAGAAAACTAACTGTGTAAACTTGATTTAAGTCAGACATCCTGTCATAAGGCTTTTAGCACATTGTTGCCGACATGAACATGACAGTAAAATATTTATGTAATATATTGCAGTCTATGCAGTACATTTACAGTACCTGTTTAAAAGTACTGTGACCAGATAGCACTTTGGTAGTTACTGTGTTTACTAGAAAATGGCTTTAAAGATGGGTGTTATTACAACATGTGGATTATTACCACTAATTAAGACTTGAAGTGGATTGGATATTATAAGGGTGTAACCTTGTTCTACGGGTTGTCTTGGGTTTGCTCATCCTTATCAAACTTTGCATTATAAGAGTATTTCTATCTGTTTTTATATGTAACAAGATTATGTACAGCATATACAATGGGTACGGAAAGTATTCAGACTCCTTTAAATTTTTCACTCTTTGTTTCATTGCAACCATTTGGTAAATTCAAAAAAAGTTCATTTTTTTCTCATTGATGTACACTCTGCACCCCATCTTGACTGAAAAAACAGAAATGTAGACATTTTTGCAAATTTATTAAAAAAGAAAAACTGAAATATCACATGGTCATAAATATTCAGACCCTTTGCTCAGACAATCATATATAAGTCACATGCTGTCAATTTCCTTGCGATCCTCCTTGAGATGGTTCTACTCCTTCACTGGAGTCCAGCTGTGTTTAATTAAACTGATAGGACTTGATTTGTAGAGGCACTCACCTGTCTATATGAGCCCTCACAGCTCACAGTGCATGTCAGATCAAATGAGAATCCTGAGCTCAAATGAACTGGCCAAGGAGCTCAGAGACAGAATTGTGGCAAGGCACGCATCTGGCCAAGGTTACAAAAGAATTTCTGCAGTACTCAAGGTTCCTAAGAGCACAGTGGCCTCCATAATCCTTAAACGGAAGAAGATTGGGACCACCAGAAGTCTTCCTAGACCTGACCGTCCAGCCAAACTGAGCAATCGTGGGACAAGAGCCTTGGTTGCAGATGAAGAAGAACCCCAAGATCACTGTGGCTGAGCTCCACAGATGCAGTAGGGAGATGGGAGAAAGTTCCACAAAGTCAACTATCACTGCAGCACTCCACCAGTCTGGCTTTTAAGGCAGAGTGGCCCGACGGAGCCTCTCCTCAGTGCCAAACATATGAAAACTCGCATAGAATTTTCTAAAAAACACATGAAGGACTCCCAGACTATGAGAAATAAGATTCTCTGGTCTGATGAAATGAAGATAGAACTTTCTGGTAATACGTCGAAGTGGTATGTGTAGAGAAAACCAGGCACTGCTCATCACCTGCCCAATACAATCCCAACAGTGAAACATGGTGGTGGCAGCATCATGCTATGGGGTGCTTTTAAGCTGCAGGAACAGGACGACTGGTTGCAATTGAAGGAAACATGAATGCGGCCAAGTACAGAGATATCCTGGATGAAAACCTCTTGCATAGTGCTCTGGACCTCAGACTTGGCTGAAGGTTCACTTTCCAACAAGATAATGACCCTAAGCGCACAGCTAAAATAACAGGAGTGGCTTCAGAACAACTCTGTGACCATTCTTGACTGGCCAAGCCAGAGCCCTGATCTAAAACCAATTGATCATCTCTGGAGAGACCTAAAAATGACTGTCCACGAATGTTCACCATCCAACCTGACGGAACTGGAGAGGATCTGTATGGAAGAACGGCAAAGGATCCCCAAATCCAGGTGTGCTGCATCATTCCCAAGAAGACTCATGACTGTATTAGCGCAAAAGAGTGCTTCTACTCAATATTGAGCAAAGGGTCTGAATACTTATGACCATGTGATATTTCAGTTTTTCTTTTTAAATAAATTTGCAAAAATTTCAACATTTCTGTTCTCAGTCAAGATGAGGTGCACAGTGTACATTAATGAGAAAAAAATGAACTTTTTTGAATTTACCAAATGGCTGCAATGAAACAAAAGTGAAAAATTTAAAGGGGTCTGAATACATCCTGCACCCACTGTAGTCGTTTAAATGACATTTTTAGATCTAAAAATCTTAAATCTGAGGTGTGAGATTATAGATTTTACATATTCAGCATTAGATAGTAGGCCAGGGTTGCTAAGACCCATAAAAGTGGCAGAGGATCCTTCAGTCAGCCCAATCTCTGACTATGCGCGCTCCAAAGGTCCAGTAGAAGACCATTTTGAGCTGACTTTGAAGCCAATCCTTTGCTTTTAGTTTCTGATTTTTATATATTAAATCACAAATAACCCTTCCATTTGCAAGACGTTGCAAGAGGGTCCACACTGTGTACTGGTAGGATAAAGTATAGGACTGATATAATATTCACGAAATCTAAATGATGGCCCAATAACCACATAATGAACCTATATACTCACTTCCGTTTGAAGTCATCAGAGGCGAGTTTTGCATTTTCCATCTGTAGTGTTAATTTGGCGCCATTTAAATGTCCATTGATAAGCTGTGAATAAATTGAAAAACAAGACCTATTACATTTCCTTGAAGTTTAATTTGTAATTACCTTGCCATACACATTCTATTAAACCAAACGTAAATCTCTATAGGGTTCTATGGTGGTGTATGTTCAATCCTGTGAAACTTCATGCGGTTGAGGTTTTACTGAAATCGCGTAAAATCTATACTGTGGAGGTATTATGGCCATGCAAAAGTGGTCTTAATGTTTTATACATAATTAAATAGACATCACTTTCTAATAGTCAACTTAAGCAAACACTTAAAGGGATCTTGTCAGGTCCTCCAAGTCCTCCAACCCAGCAGCATTCACCTATGTATGATTAAACTCCCTCCCTAACAAGCACTGTATAACATAATTCAGCTAAATAAATGCTTTAAAAAAGTATTTATAACCTGAGCTTTTCCTATGCTAGTGAGGGCTTTGACTAGTCAATGAGTGTTAGTTTCTCAGACTAGTCATCCTGCTTTCCATGATAACATAATTTTCACAAGCCGACCTCATCACCAGCTCATGCAAATCTGCGCATGCGCGCTGCTCATTTTGACAGCGTCTCTGCACCTCTGAAGCCAAGGTGAGATGATATCTTGACTTGCTTAAAAAAAACAACATCATGAAACAATCACTGACCTCAGGGAGACCGGTCAAAGAAAACACTGCGGCAGCCGGCAAAGGCGCTCAATCAGTGAAATCATAGGTGTAATGCTCCCTGGGAAATACGAATTTGCAACTAAAGTCTGTGGAGCCTCATTTAAGAGTCACAAACACGGGACTAGCCAGATCTTCCTCCAGGGAAGGACCCAGCCAAGGGGTGTCTCCTTTCGGAAACCACCATTACCACCATATTAAGTGGACCTTTAAGCTCTTTATGAGTTTACAGATATGACAAGGGAAATACCAAGGCCAGGTATCCATCCACAGACAGCTGTTTCTCCCTGAGGTCAGTGATTGTTTTGTGATGTTGGTCTACTAGGCATTGCTCCCACCTAGCCAGAATCCTACTCCACACTGATGAGGGGCAACACCCCGAAACAGCTGTCTGTGTATGGATACCTGGCCTTGGTATTTCCCTTGTCATATCTGTAAACTCATAAAGAGCTGGATATTGACTTAAAGGGCCACTTAATATGGTGGTAATGGTGGTTTCCGAAAGGAGCCACCCCTTGGCTGGGTCCTTCCCTGGAGGAAGATCTGGCTAGTCCCATGTTTGAGACTCTTAAATGAGGCTCTACAGACTTTAGTTGCATATTCGTATTTCCCAGGGAGCATTGCACCTAGGATTTCACTGACTGAGCGCCTTTGCCGGCTGCCGCAGTGATTTCTTTGACTGGTCTCCCTGAGGTCAGTGATTGTTTCGTGATGTTGGTCTACTAGGCATTGCTCCCACCTAGCCAGAATCCTACTCCACACTGATGAGGGGCAACACCCCGAAACAGCTGTCTGTGGATGGATACCTGGCCTTGGTATTTCCCTTGTCATATCTGTAAACTCGTAAAGAGCTGGATATTGTCTTAAAGGGCCACTTAATATGGTGGTAATGGTGGTTTCTGAAAGGAGCCACCCCTTGGCTGGGTCCTTCCCTGGAGGAAGATCTGGCTAGTCCCGTGTTTGAGACTCTTAAATGAGGCTCCACGGACTTTAGTTGCATAAAAAAAAGCAAAGCATTCTTGTGTGCGCATGGTAAGCGGAGTTAACCTCTTTAAAAGGGCTATTAAATGACTGCAAATAAGCAAACATATAGTCATTCAGTGGTCATTTAATATCATGGATCGGCTGGTGTAAACCCAGCCTAAAGGCCCCTGTACATTTAGCGATGCACCAGGGATCCGACCAGCAATCCGACCCGGTCAGGATCGCTGGTGCATCGCTAAATGATCGCTAGTGAGCTGTCACACAGGCAGACCTCACAGTGATGCAGCAGCGACGCAGCGTACGATGCTTACCTTTCCGACACAGCGATCCTGACGTTCTCCCGCCCGCCTCCACGCGTCGCTCGTCGGCACCAGCAGGAAGCCCAGCAGGAAGCGCCCGACGAGAAATGGAGCCGGACATTCTCGCGCGATCAGCGATGGACAGCGGGGGAGCCGGTCGGAGGTAAGTATCACACATAGCGATATCGCTATAACGTCACAAAATCGGTGACGTTATAGCGATATCGCTAGCGATATCGCTATGTGTAAAACCCCCTTAAGAGCGGGTTACTAAACCTTATCTGTGTTTACTGTACAGGCACATGCTATCTTTTGTTGCTTGGTAGAAGCCATTTTTGTCTGAAAAGTTGAGTAGCGTTGTTTTATGACATCACTGACAGGAAATCTGTAGAGGTCTGCCACCATAATCACTACTATATCACATATACCTCCAGGTCTGAGAACTCCAGAATCGTCATGTAAGTATGAGCAATATATCAGCAGCTCCCTCTAAGAACTGGACTTTTATTAGTTGATGAACAGCTGTTGACAACTATTTCTCCCAACTCCACCAAACTGTATACTGGAAATCCGAGTATTCATGTTTTCTCTATGTGAGATCTGTCGCCAGACTCTTCTGGCACTGGCTTATTTCACAAAATAAAACAAAACAAAAGGACCGGCTGTCGAAATCATCATTTGAGGTGGAAATGTGAAGGTCCCCATACACAATAGATGGTTAGCCTATCATGCAAATATCAGTGGGTTCAAACAACTTAGTCTCAATTATCTAATGCCTTTAGTCTTTCTAAGCACCTTTTTCTCCATCTTTAGGGTGCTGCAAAGGGAAATATCACACATGATCAGTGCCTGTCCACATCATACCCTACCAGGTGTTCAATGAGAAAAAAGTACTGCTCAATCTGATAATTGAATGATTCCTTCTACATGGCTTATTAGATAAGATGCTTAGATTGACAGCTGATGATATCAACCAGTAATGGTTTAACCATGTAGAAGTGGGTAGCTACAGTGTATAGGATTTTAGGATTTCCACACTTATACTACTATTTACATGAGGACATGAGACAAGTTTCTACTTCCTAACATGAAGGATATAGATGAAAGTTTGTGGGTTTTTTGGAAAGGCACATTAAAATGGTTACAAGTCAACAACACGTTTTTCTTAGTTAAACATTAGTCTACACTGTGTCTATAAAGGGTTTAATAATCTCTTTTCCTAATTAGAGGAGCTCCATCCTTGTCCTCTAGAGCAAAGTGGCCACTCCACACCTTAGGAGTGTGTTAAAGTTTCATCTTCTGAGTTGGAGATCTAGCATTTTCTAAATCTATTATCAGGATCTCCCATTCGCTGTGATGAGATAGTATAAAACATAATCAGACAAAATTAGGGGGCAGCCACACATTAGAATTAAATGTAGGACATCTATGTGCTCCAGATTCACACTGCAAAACCACCATCAAAAATTATGTCCATAGGTTGTCCTGTTGGGGAAACACCTTGTTGATGATTGTTTTGTTTGACTGAAGGGAGTCCTATCCAACACAGAGATCAGGGAGCCCTACCAGAATTCATTTACAAAAGTATCCAATAACACAATAATGCCAGTTATTACCTAAATTAGAAAGTCTGTAAGAGTATTGAGAAGGATACACAAGTGACCTCTAATATTTCCTTCCCCTACATATATCACCTGTGCATGAGATTTTTCTGAGATTAGTAGAGATGTGTTTTTTTTGCTTGTAACAGCATTTTATTCTTTGTCTCTTTAAAATCCCAACCAAGAAACATAATTACATAACCCCTATGACTCTAAGGTGTCAGCAGCATTTACTAGAAGAGTAACTTGGTGTTTTGCTAGTTTGTGTCACTGACAAGGCGTGGGCTCCATGTTTGAAGTTCCAGCAATAACTTGCTAATGTAAATGTGTTAATCCATCCGTGTGTAATATTAGCAGAGAGATCAAGGGTGGGACCCATTCAGAGCTGCCATGCGAACAGCATTCACACAAAACATCTATTCAAATAACTAGTAATTGTATATGAAGCCTGACCTCTAAAACTGCCCTGCACTGCCCAGCCAATACCAAGATGCCCGCTTGTGCTCTTACAACACAAATAATGGCCCATGGGTACAATGCCCTTTCGCTCTTGGATGTAGGATTAGGGATTTAATGCTATAATGCATAGTTTGGGTGAGTCCTTTAGTACCTTATATAAGCAAATGTAATCATTTATACTAATGGGCTTATTGTGTTGATCGTTCAGCGTGCCTAATAAATGAGAATGGATTGGCATTCATCTTGCTGGTAATGCCTAAAGGATATTGACTATTCACAAAACCCAGGCAGGGATCCTAATTATGCACAGGGTCATTTTAGGTATGTGTTGTCATGCTATGCTATGTGTCTATGGGTCTATACTTTTCCTCTATATATCTATGATTTAATGCAGAAGTTTATAGGCATTGTTCCACTATCTCACCTGTTCATTTGATAAGTGATAAATTACTGGTTGCTGGGCCCCCAACCAATCAAGAAAACGAGGGTGCTGAATTCCTCTTTTCAAGGAGTGGTGGCCACCAATGTCTACTTTATCTGTATTCAATTATATGTTATTGATGGAGTTATCTATAAGAGTTTCCTAAACTTTGAATGGAGCTTTAGGTGAAACAGATTCCTTTTTTCATGATCAATGAGGTTAGTAGCTCATTTTCCCCATCTTATGGATAGGTGATATGCCGCATTTGTGGAAAAATAACTTTAGGGCATTTTTCTCATGAATTGCTCATGAATGCCCTGGTAGCCTGCATGTCATTTACGGGTCTTAAATACAGATATTAGTTAGTTTTATCCTTAACACAGTCCATCCTTAATGCAGCAACCAGGGTCGTCCATCTGGCTAATCGGTACTTGGATGCGTTCGCTCTTCGACAGTCACTATACTGGTTGCCCATTCATTATAGGATCCAATTCAAAGTACTTGTTCTCACAAAGCTGTCCACATCTCCTCCCTCATTTCTGTCTATCGGCCTAGCCGATCGCTGCGCTCTGCAAACGACTTTCGACTAACCTCTGCACTAATCTGTATCTTCCACTCCCGACTCCAATACTTCTCCCGTTCTGCGCCAATCCTGTGGAATGCTCTACCCCAAGAAATTAGGACTAGCCACAACTTGCACAGTTCTAGGCGCTCCCTCAAAACACATTTGTTCAGAGCGGCCTATCACGTTCACTAATCAAAATCATTCTATGTGTAAGTGTGCATGTGTGGCCCATTCACTATCTCCATCTATCCCCCACTCCCTCAAGATGGCTGGACCATCATTGTAAATACATTATTGTAAATACACACCTGTACTTTGTATCTCCCCCACCTCATTGTAAGCTCTCAGGGTCGTTTTATTTTGCTTTAATTACTGTATTATTGTTAACGTTGTTACTTACGACTGTTGTGTTTGGAACTGTTAAACTGTTATTTATACCTTGCTATTTTACTTACAGTTACGTACAGTTTTATTTAATTGGCTAACTGCTTTAATGCAGATCTCTGGAAGTCACAGCAGACGAGTTTTGTGAGATCCACATATTTTTGGTGAATCCTTCTAATAAAAATTAATTATAAAAAGTGGACAATCCCTTTAATTCAGATTACATCAATACTGAAAAAACCTGTCTGAAAAAGCTGAAGTAAAAACGAATGTGTCTAACCTGTCTCCAAACAAATCTAAATAATCCATACTGAACTTTATTGGGTCTATACATCCATCACTTCTTCCGTGCTTATGAGACTTCGATTTCTGGCTTCGATTTCTCATCAAGCAACCGGGAGACTCCCTCCAACAATAGTAATCCCATATTAATTTAAATATAAAGTTATGAATACAGAGTATAATTTGCTGCCCATACCCAATCTATAAATGCAACACAGGTTGTGATATCTGGATGATGAAGGTGCAAATCTACATAGGCAACATATACTGTACATTAAAGGGGCTGACCATTAAAGAGAAGCCCACAGGACGGGTAGTAACTTATAAACTGATGGGGCCCCTACCGATTGACATATTTATCCCCCTTAGAATAAAGTGGATGTACACATGCCACATGCTTACTACGCTTCCATCCATTCACTATGGGGTCGGTGGTTAAAGCAGACCCCATGAAACTGCCACCAATTTGTGGAAAAGTGATAACTTCATTTTATTGGACAACCCATTTAATACTTAGAATTGTCCTATTAGCGCAACCTAACAAATTGCTGGGCTCAATAGATAACAGAAATCTGAGAAATCAGAATTAGAAGCTAATTGCTATGAGCAGTTGCTCCATTTTCCTTCGCACTACTGTTGTGTATGAGTTGTGCCTATAGGCAATGATATATGCCCTGGATATTGTCACTGACCATCAGAACTTTTTCTTCTTGGAGGCCAGTCCAACATGGGTCCTGCCAAATAAAAAAAGTAATTTCTACTACACGTGTAAGCCTGACAAGTCAATGACTTACACTGCGATTGTGTCCATTCATCTGATTGTTTACATACCTACTGTCATTCATCAAGAGATGCACCCAGAAAGCTGTCTCTTTCATCTCGTCATTTCAACGACTCCACAGGCGTCAGAAGTCAACTGAAAAATTCTCTTACTAAGAAACGTAAGTTTGGCACAGTTTCCCCAGACTACACATTGTTTGAGGGAAATAATAAAATAATACTTAACTCAGAATCAACGTTGTCATGCCATTGAAATGATTATAATTGCCCAAATAATAAGCTCCAGACATGTAATGACAGAAGGAATAGGCAGTATGTCTCAACCAGCCGACAGTATGAGGTCAATTACCTGCACAGTTAGCAATGCCTGAAAGCTAAACTATCATTTGTGTCTTTAACTCCTGGCAACCAAGGTCAAAATTTTGAAGTAAAACAGGTTGATTATGGTGGATCTGACTATATTCCCACAGTTTTGTGTATCAGGGTTTAGTTTACTTTTGCCATATAGAGATCACATTTTGGATTTGCTTCCCACTCCAGTCATTAAATGTGTCCAGTTTATAAAAAAAAATTTTAAATACCGGATTTAGAAATTGGAGTGGATCATCTGCTCAGGATCATCATCCCTAGACCAGAGTGAAGAGCAGCTCCAAAGAGTCTCTCACTCTGGATGATTTGTCCTAGTCCACATTACATTTGCATGGAAACTGTGTAACGGTTATTTCTTCCCTTGTACTGCCGCATTATTTGTCTACTGTGGTGCCTCTGGATCCATTGTCTATGGAGCTGCTGGTGGATGTCTAGTTCTGTGATCAGCTTTCTCTGGCAGTCCAACATACAGTGAACTTAGATCCAGCATGTTAAATGTTACTTCATTCAAGATGTGGCTGCAGAGCCCAATTCTCAGGGTCACTGGAGTCAGGCCCCAAGTGATTAGCAAGGTTTTCCCTGTGCTATGTATAGAGGATAACTTGGTATTTTGCTAATATTTCTTTAATGCTATGTTATTCTACAAACTACAGCTAGAGGTTCCTGCAGAGGAACTCTTTGTGATCAAAATATCGTTATGGGATCATTCTATCAAGTAGGGAGTCAAATTTTATAATGGTTAACTTGTATCTCTATCAGCCATATCATCCTTATTCTCCTCTCGCTTCCTCAAGCTCAATGTGGACAAATCTGAACTCATCATCTTTCCTCCATCTCACAGATCTTCCTTACCCAACCTATCTATCACAATTTATGACATCACGCTTTCCGCAGTACCGGAAGTCCGCTGCCTCGGAGTAACCCTTGACTCTGCCCTGTCCTTCAAACCACACATCCAAGCACTTTCTACCTCCTGTCGCCTCCAGCTCAAAAATATTTCCAGAATCCGTCCTTTCCTCAACCCTCAATCTACTAAAATGCTTGTGCATGCCCTCATCATCTCCCGCCTCGACTATTGCAACATCCTTTTCTGTGGTCTCCCTGCTAACACCCTCGCACCTCTCCAGTCCATCCTTAACTCTGCTGCCCGACTAATTCATCTCTCTCCTTGCTACTCCTCTGCTTCTCCCCTCTGCAAATCTCTTCACTGGCTTCCATTCCCTCAGCGTATCCAGTTCAAATTACTAATACTGACCTACAAGGCCATCTATAACCTGTCTCCTCCATATGTCTCTGAACTAATCTCCTGCAGCACCACTGGTTTCAACCCTTCGGCTCTTCATGTGGGTGAGCTAATTATTGTTTTTTTATTTGATATCATGGTGCAGATTCATAAATGTAGTAAGTCTATTGGAAATGTATCACCTAAGTGTTGTATGTTCATGTTTTTTGTCTCAGTTTCTTAAAGGGAACCTGTTACCGGATTCATGCTACTCAAATCGTGGGCAGCATGAATCAGAGCCTGGCTGTACAATTGCAGCCAGGTCAATTTCTCTTTGAAACACTACGGCTGCATGAATCAGGTGAGAGGTTCCCTTTACTTGGGTGATATTGAAAAGCACTTGTCCCCAAATATCCACTCTGTTGTCAAAAACAGGAAATTTTAATTTTCTTTTTTTTACTGATCGTTGCCTAGATCTACTAAACAAGGAGCACAGCAATTATAAGCCTTTTACCATAGAGCTTGTAAGCGCTGCTCGGAAGCTGGCCGGACTGCTGGATCCAGCTCCAGTAACACTGCACTACTCCCATGATGCAGAATTGGAAAGTGCACAGTAAGGACTAGTGATGGGGAGTGGGGCACTCCTGTTCACCAACATGAGACAACCCCTGTAATCTTATGTATTATACTTAATATAGTGTTAAATGTTGCTTTTTGTTGCAACAAATGACAATGTGTTAGTAGAAATCCCAATGAGAGCTGAGATTTTGCTGCACTCTGTACTTTAGCTAAAGCGTAATCCATTACAGACTGTGATCTACAAAACCACATAAGTCATAATAGAGTAATTATGACTAATCTTCTTTTTGGCCTTTTAGAAGTCTATACAGGTAGGGTAATTACGAGGCACAGTCAACCTATATATTGTATGTGGTAACACCAGGGAATTCTGAGTGTTCATCTGCATTCCAAGATGGGCTAGATCATACCTTACTGTACATCTCCCACGTCTAGAGCTCCATAGAATGATTCACAATTTTTTTTTTATTATCTAATTAGGCAAGGCTATGTGTTATTTTGACAAAAATGAGCTAATCTACACAAATGTATCTCTAAATATAGTCTACATAAAGAACTAGGCGTAGAATAGGCATTTTTTAAAAATCCAATTGATTTTATTAAGCCCATGTACAACAAATTATGAAACATATATTAAAAAGCCCTCTGAAGAAGCCAGACGCGAAACACGTTTTAAGTGCGTGCTTCCATGATATGACTTGTCACTCTGGGTTTGTTATGCCACTTTTGGTTCCCATAGGGCTTTTCTGTGTGTGAAATGTATGACTATACAGTGTTCATACAAATAATGATGCTTGGCTAATTTATTGCATGTCCTATACCATTCATAGATTGCGTGACAACTTATATGTGCAATAGATCACAAGTACATTGGCTCGCTCTTCCTTTTTTTCATTCTTTCGATTTTAGGATTTAATCCACTTTTGATTATTTCCATTATACTGCAATGGCTACATATATTGAGTTTTGTATTTAATTAGACATACTTTATTGTTCAACAGTGCTTAACCTGCACTATATAGATTGCTGTTTTTCAGTTGTCATCAGCAATCATCAAGTTCTCTGTGTAGTCCATGAAGGAGTGGTCACTAGCCATACATTCCCATTATATCTGAGACATATGTGATTATTCATGTATATTATAATGAATATGTCTCTTGAATAACAATACCCTCAGTGAGGTCTACTTTCTGTTTTAGCCTCTCCTTATTAATATGTTTGTCATAATTTGTTGTACATGTGCTTAATAAAATTAATCGGCTTTTATATATGACTATTCTACCCCTAGTAGACTTTAACATTGATGGCCTATCCTTAGGGTAGGTCATCAATGTTTGATTGGTGGGGATGTGACACTCGACAGCCCCAACAATCAGCTGTTCCAGGTGGCGGCAGGAACTGCATAGTTGCGGTGTTGCACAGCTACGTCGACTGTATTGTGGCCACAGGCTGGGTACTGCACATCTGCCACCTATTCAAATCAGTAGAGGGTGGATGTGCAGTACCCTGCTGCATCCACTATTCCCTCATTAGATAGGCCATCACTGTTAAAGTCTCGGAAAACGCCTTTAAGGACTCAAAGATTTTCTTGAACGTCTCAGACCCAAAAATTTAGGAGTTTGTGTTTCCAAATCTGAGAAACACAAACAAGTAAATCTTGTTTGACTGAGAGCCATCTCTGCCACCTCCTCCATATGCAATGTTTCCTCTATGAAAGAGCCACTGCCAGACACCACACTGGACGCGAAACACTCGTCGGGGTTTACCCTCTGCTTTGGCGTCCATGCACATCCCCATTGGTAGGCCTCCTGTTATTCTCTTAGGACTGTTTGCCCACTTGGGTTTATTTTTGAGGAGGTAACCATGGTCTGTATGACAGTAGTCTCTATACAGCCAGTCACACTATTATAAATATAATATTAGGCACGGCTTCTTCTCTATTTCCCCATTCTTGTGTCTATTCTGTTATTTGCTATCATGCTATTTTATTATGTCTATATGATATTGTGATTAAATAAAATTGTTATATATTTTTACTACATTGGATCCGTTACTCTGTTTTGTTCTCCTATGGTTCAGTATGTATATGGAGTGGAATTTGTACTAATATGGTGGGTTACTCTAATATATTTCCGCCAACTTTGTTTACTAAGTTTTTGGGCATTTGTTTTGTTCTGATTAGTCTAATGTATATAGAAGTATTAATCTAATCTAAGACAACAGTAGAAATCAGCAATTTTGAAGTAGATGTCATATCTAATGATTGGTGCCCTAGGGGGACTTCCTCCAACAAAGAAAGACCCAATAATATCATATACCACATAAAGTAGGTGGTGGCACAATTACAGATTTTGCACTAGGGCCCACAGGCTTCAACTTACACAACTTTTTCAAATAGATTTGTAATCAGTATATCCACCTCCATGGTCCATCTTCAACTTAGATTGGGTTCTATTCAGATGTTCGACCGCCATGCTTTTTATCATCTTTTTACTAGAATCTAAAATGATCAAGAAATCTTTTTTTTGGTAGCAAGCCTTTAGGATAATCAACTTTTCAAGTTCCATGTAGTCCTATCTAAAATCCTCAAACAATTCAACTATTTTAATTTTTCTTAGAAAATTCTGCTATTAAAAGTCTCTCTAGTGTATGCCCGGGTTGACCGCCATTGGCTGATCGCATGTAGTTTGAGATAAAAATGCAAATGAGAAGAACCATGACACTAAAGGTGCATTTGCACTATAACATTATCGTGAACTTGCGTTCCTAGTTTCACGATAATCTTGCTGTGTAGCTAGGCTAATGATCACCTGATTAATGGGTAAAACACTTTTTGGCAGGTGAAATAATTTTTTTTTAACCAGGCCTGAAAATCATCATTCTCGGCCGTGCACCGACATGTAAACAGGTCTTATGTTGCCGAAAACAATGGCAGCTTATGTGCACTGAACGATCTGTTACAGATCATTTAGTGTGCAAGTGAAATGCAATCCACCTGTGTAAACAGCCTATTAAAGGACCACCAACCAGCAAACAAGTTGCTGATTGGATATTTTTAACCCCTTCTTGACATGCGTCGTTCCAGTACGGCACATGCCGTGTCCCTCCCTTTGATGTGGGATCTGGCACTGAGCAAACATCTTTCCCCGCACATGTTAGCTAACAGCCATGGGTGGAATCGCGATCCACCTGCAGCTGTTAACCCTTTAAATGCCGCTTTCAATCACTGACAGCGGCATTTAATGTTATCGCGCCGGAAAAGCGTCACTAATCCCGCCTGTCAGTGACCCTGTCACATGATCGCGGGTCATCGATGGGTCAGCATGACAACCAGAGTTTCCCAACAGACCTCTGTGGTTGTCAGTGCCGGATTGCTATTAGTGCCACACGGTAGTCGGCACTCATAGCAAGTATACATTTCTCCTACACACAGGCCATCTAATCATCGCCTGTGTGTAGCAGAGGCGATCAGACAACTGCAGCTTCTAGTCTCACATGGAGACTATTGAAGCATGCAAAGAGTTTAAAAAAAGTTTTAAAAAATCTTTAAAAAATAAAATAATATATATATATATATATATATATATATATATAGGTTCAATTCACCCCCCCATTCAAAATAATACAATTGAAAAAATATACAGTATATGTACACATATTTGGTATTACAAGCCTATTAAGAGAGCATGGCACTCAGGAATAGTTTGGTTGTCGGTGCTCAAGTCGGGTATCCAACCCATCAATCAAAAATAACAAAAATCTTGGCACTCAATATGTGAAATATTCAGACACTTTTATTTTGTGCATCCAGACAGAAAGGTTTAAACGTTTTCGGTCCAGCATAGGACCTTCATCAGAAAAATCTCGTTTACTGAAATATACATATTTTTGTATGTATATTTCAGTAAACGAGATTTTTCTGATGAAGGTCCTATGCTGGACCGAAAACATTTAAACCTTTCTGTCTGGATGCACAAAATAAAATTGTCTGAATATTTCACATATTGAGTGCCAAGATTTTTGTCATTTCACATATTTGGTATTGTCACGTTCAGAATCGCCCAATCTATCAAGCTATAAAAAGAATTAATCTGATTGGTAAACGGCGTAGTGAAAATAAAAGTCAAAACACCAGAATTAGGGTTTTCGGTTGATGTAACATTGCATTAAAATGCAATAACGGGCGATCAAAAGAACATAGCTGCACCAAGATGGTGTCATTAAAAATGTCAGATCGGCACTCAAAAAATAATGCCTGACCTAACCCGAGATCACGAAAAACAGAGACGCTACGGGTATTGGAATATAACGCAATTTTTTTAAACAATCTTTGAATTTTTTTTCACCATTTAAATAAAAAATAGCCTAGACATGTATGGCATCTACAAACTCGTAATGACCTGGAGAATCATAGTGGCAGATCAGTTTTAGCATTTGGTGAACATGGTAAACAAAAATCTAGTTGTGGAATTGCACTTTTTTTTGCAATTTCACAACACTTTATTTTTCCCGTTTTCGAGTACACGGTATGGTAAAACCAATGGTGTTGTTCAAAAGTACAACTTGCCCCACAAAAAACAAGCTTTCACATGGCCATATTGGCAGAAAAATAAAAAGGTTATGGCTTTGGGAAGAAGGGGAGCAAAAAACAGAAAAGCAAAAACGAAAAAGGGCTGAAGGGGTTAAAGCAGCACCTTGGTGTCTTTTTTAAATTTTACCACTGGAGTGGTGCCTCTAATGTAAGTTTCCTGCCCCTAGTAATATACAGCTGCCGTCTTCATCTGTTATCGTCACTGCTCCCGCTGTCTTCTGCAGTTTGTGACATGCAGGATTGCTCTAGTATTTCCTGGGAGAGCCAGAAGTCACTACTAAGTCTCAGAGACCCAGAGCAAGGCCAGAACGAGGTGCTCATAGACTTACACTGAGAACTTGTGACCATTACCTCTGACTTTCGGCCAGTCAGAAGTTAAGTATAAGGCTGGGGGCAGGAACCTTATATTACTAGCACCGCTCAAGCGCTGAAATATAAAAACAACGCTGGAGTGGTGCTTTAAGGAGTAACCGTCATTTTAATTTTTAATTCATAAATCATGAAAAACACATGAGAGTAAGAAACTTTGCAACACATCTTATCTGAGATATCTGCTTGCTCTCTGCTAGGACTGATAATTCATTTTTAAAATTCTCATCCATATTCAGTGAAGGCAAGTAATTACATGACCGCATATGGCGACTTCAGTTTTACCTTCTCCTCGATACCTCACCGCCTCCTATCATCCCCCTCTTTACCTTCTCCTGAGAATAAGACACGGTACAATTTAAATTCTTTGGATAATTTTGGCCACAGCGGCCAATTTTATTAACAAACATTAACAATAAACATTAAATAATTCAAAATTATGAGGGGAGGGTTCTTGGAGCTAGAAAGATCTGGCTATAAACTTATTTCCACCATGTTACCCCCAGCCGTCCAGCCCAGCTCGAGGGCACCGTAACTCCCCTTCTGGGAGACCAACCACCATAGCTCCCGAGGTAAAACCCCGTCCAGAGCCCATACCCAAAAGCCAGATCCCCCATACCATTTTAAACTGTCGGGAATGTTACTTTCGAATCCTTCCCCGACCAATCACCGTCAACTCCAAGAACCCCAACCCCCGCCAACCACGAACAGCCCTGACCACCTCAGGCTCGTGAGTGCCCCAAAACCACCAAGGCCCTCTCGATCCCCTCCTGTATTGACAGTGCCCATAAATCAATACCAATAGAATTTAAATGAACCCCATCGGCCAACCAAAAATTACCGGCACCCGTCTCCAATTCAAAGTGACAAACACTAATGCCCCCATTCCTGGACACAAACACCGACACCGCGCGATTCAATTTCACCCTTGCCCTGTTAATCCCTTTCAACGATCTCGCTTGCCTCCACCTCTGTCTGGGTACCACATCTGACCATACCGTCACCACGTTCGGGAACGATGTCCACAACCTCAAAAAATCGGAACGTATGTCCCTAATTAGTTCTCTCACCGGCCTGACCCCTAAATCATTGCCCCCCACATGGAAAACAATAATGTCGGGGGTTCTATCCAAGCGAGCGGACTTGGTTAACTCCAGGAGCACCCTGCTCCATACCATTCCTCGGAAACCCAACCAACGGACCAGCACCTGCTCCCTCCCAAAGCCCAATTGCCTACCATCTGGCCTCGCGTCGGCTCGTAGCGCACCCCAATAAACGTAAGAGTGTCCGAATATCCAGGTAAGAAAGGGGGCGCCACCTGAAAAAACAACAGAATATAGAAAAAACACATCCAGGACATGCAAACCACACAGCTAACGCCGAACATACAGTAAATACCGATCCGACTGCCACCTGCCAATTCTCCTAATCGCATCAGCCCCCAACCCAAGGCTGTCCGCTTCGGTAGCAGCACCAATTCTAAATGAATGAGACCCATACATGTCCTGGGGAAGGCCCAACTCTACCAATCCCTTCTTCAAAACCGCAATGAACTGGAACCGAGACAAATAGGTGCCGTCCGCATGGCACAAGAGAGGACCCGTCCTACCCGCCCATACGCCCCAATACGCTTCCAAACAGCCACGAGGGCACATTAATGCCCCATCAACTCGCCCCAAAACTACCCGTCTGCCCCTACCCTGTTGATCAGTTTTTGAACGCCGAATCCAAAAAACAATGCCCCCCGCCCAAAATTCCACATCTTCTGCCAACACCCCTCCCGCCGAAACCCTGCTGCCTGACACCACCTCGCCAATGCGCATTGCCCCAAAAAAGGCCAAAGAAAAAGCCATCCGAAACAGGGCCAACTCAAAAACTGACGTGCAAATACCCCCAAGGACTCTGCCTAAGCCTTCCAACGTACTAAACGAAATAGGCCTTCGTTTGTCGCCGGCTTTGTTACCCCTACGAAACCCTTTTAACGCCTGACTCACTAAGAAGCTCTTCGTAACGTCCCCCACCCCTTGCAACTTGAAACCGAAAGCTAAACCAGCTACAAACTTGTTTACCTTAGCAGCAGACCAACCGCAGTCAGCTGCCTTCCCAATTAAAAACAATACCGCCAACATCCTATCCTCATCACTTTCGACCCCACCCCACTCTGCCAACCAACTCTGCCATACTCGCCACGAAGAATCGTAGGCCGACCATGTCTGCTGCGATAAGGATTCCCGAATCAGTCTTCCTGCTCTTCCGTAATCACCTTCCACAGAAAGGAAGGGCATTCCACGCCCGTGGCATCCGCTCCTGGCGCCAATTCTCGAAAACGGCCCCACTGAAAACGAGACAAAGAGTCTGCTATTGAATTCGTAACCCCGGGCACATGCACTGCAGAAATCCCTGCTTTCAAATCCAGACAGCGAAGAACCAAAACCCTAACCAATCTAACTACGGGGGGAGAGGAGGCCGACAAACTGTTAATGACCGCTACAACACTCGCGTTGTCGCAATGAAAGCGCACTCTCCTATTTTCGAACATGGGACCCCACACCAAAACAGCTACCACGATAGGAAACAGCTCCAATAGTGCCAAGTTTTTGGTAAGGCCCAACAACTTCCACGCCTGAGGCCACCGCCCCACACTCCACCTTCCCTTACAGTAGGCGCCGTAACCAGAGCCGCCTGCTGCATCCGTAAATATTTCAAAATCAAAATTGCTCAATGTCTCCTCTTGCATCAGCGACCGCCCATTGTAATTCCGCAAAAACTGCTGCCACACCATCAAATCGTCCCTATGCTCCTTCGTCAAGCGAACGTAATGGTGCGGAGCCTTCACTCCCGCCGTCGCGCTAGCCAAACGACGAGAAAAAATTCGACCCATAGGCATGATCCTGCAGGCAAAGTTCAATCTCCCCAATAGGGATTGTAATTCCTTGAGGGTCACTTTGCGCAACTTCGAAATCCTGTCCACCTCCTGTTTCAACAATGCCAACTTGTCCTCTGGTAACCGACACTCCATCCTCTCCGAATCGACAACTATGCCCAAAAAACTTATAACGGCCTTAGGGCCTTCCGTCTTCTCAGATGCCAGCGGCACCCCAAAATGCTCCGCCACCCAAACCATGCCTGCCAACGCGTTCCTACACAACGGCGAATCCGGGGGGCCAATAAAAAGAAAATCATCCAGATAATGAATGATCGACTGCATTCCCGTAACATCCCTTACCACCCACTCCAGGAAAGCACTAAACGTCTCAAACAAGGCACAAGAAATTGCGCAACCCATCGGCAAACACCTATCGAGGTAGAAATTCCCCCTCCAAAAACATCCCAGCAGCGGGATACTATCTGCATGAACCGGTAGCAACCGAAAAGCGGACTCAATGTCTGTCTTTGCCAACAAAGCCCCTGACCCATAACGTCGCACCCACTTAACCGCCGTATCAAAAGAGGTATACTCCACAGAACACAACTCCCTATCGATACCATCATTAACTGACAAGCCTTTTGGATAAGACAAATGCTGAATCAAACGAAACTTATTCGGCTCCCTCTTAGGCACAACCCCCAACGGGGAAACAATCACGCCCGCAACAGGAGCCGTGGGGAACGGACCGGCCATCCTGCCCAAATCCACTTCCTTTTTCAACTTCTCATCTACTACCTCCGCATGCAGTATTGCCGACCGCAAATTTTTAACAGAAAAAGGAACCACATGGCCAGGAGGCGGAATCCTGAAACCGTCAACAAAACCATTCAAAAGCACGCTGGCCTCTGCCCGAGCCGGGTACCTACTTAGAAAGGGGGCCATCTCTTGAACCCTCACCGGGCTCTCCCCCTTGACCGGCACCCACATTTGGCTTTCCTTTCCCTTTCTTAAAACATTTGGAAGCGCCGTGTGAGCTACCGTTGCAGTGGGAGCACACGTGCTTGAACTTGCAGCCCGCCCCGTACTTGCACTGCCCGTCATTAAATTGCCAACACGCTCCCGACTTCTCTCTTCCTCCCTGGGTTGCCTGAGCACTGCTCCCCTGACCTGCTTGCTGACTGCTGCTGCCCCTGCTAACGTGAAAGGACTGCCCATACCTCACTGGGGCCATCACCTTCAGCCACAGCCCGATATCTTTTTGATCCCACTTTATCTCTGGCCGTACCGCCTTCCTCTGCCTAAACTGCTCGTCGTATCGCAGCCACGCCTGGCCCCCATAAATACGATGCGCCTCCCCGATAGCATCTAAATAACAAAAAAGGCCAGAACAATTATCCGGAGACTTCTCCCCTATGACACTAGCCAAAATAGCGAATGCCTGCATCCAATTCACAAAAGTCTGCGGGATCAGACGCCACCTCCTCTTTTCTTCCTCCTCCTTTTTACTATCGTCCTTCTTCCCCTTATCCAGGTTAAACTTTTCCAACGGCAGCAATGAAAATATCTCCACATACTCGTCCTGCCAAATCTTCTCCTTCACTTCTTTCTTTAAATGGGCCCCCAGCGGCCCCTCAAAGCACACATAAACCTCTCCCTTAGCCCTATCATCCAGTTTTATCCTATCCCCCTTATCCGTTTCCGTCTGCACTGAAACAGATACTCCTGCCGCAGCTCCTTCATCGCATACTACCGCGCGTAACACGTCACCACCCGACTCTGTGCCCGAACCGCGACCCACTAACCATGCCCCCGCTGGGGACGGAGCTGCCTCCCCAATTACCCCCCCTCCAGTCTCCTCAATATTTGCGACATGTTCGCCAAAATGTCCCTTAGCCCCGGCACCTCAGCCCCGCTGGGCCCACTACTCCCCATCTGCTCCCTACCATCTCCCTGCCTGCCCCCATCATCCTGCAATACAGCCCCTGCGGGCGACAAACACGACATGGAGCCATACTCACATAGCTGCGCGGGTGCTGTGTCCCCGCCAGCTGGAAATCCGGAATCCTGACGTCCTCGATGATCCTGATGCAGGCACCGCTGCTCCAGGCCCGCGCCCCTGGCCTCCTCGTCACCAGGGGGGACCCGAGCATGCGATACCCGCCGCTCCCGAGAACTCCCCCTTAAACGGGACCCGTGACAGTCCATGGACCCGTGCCCGACTGGCCGGTCCGTAGCACCCTCCGAGCGACTCCCGGATAAATGCCCCCAGGTGCCTGGTGCCCCGTCTGCTGGATAGGGGCCAGGCAGGGCGACCACGCTAAGTCGCCTCCCGCCCGTCGATCGGCCGGGGCTCCACGTGCTGCTGGGACCAGGCAGGGCGTCCTCGTGCTGCCCCCTCCAAACCGCCGCCCTCACGCTATGGGCTGCAATGGGGGAAGGCAGGGCGGCAGCCTCCGGCACCCTCCCGCCCGCCTCACCTCCGGTCCTTCTGCTGCCTGTGGGGCCAGGCAGGGCGCTGCCGCAACGCCCCCTCCTGCCCGCCGCACCACGTCTGGCGCCCTGGCTGGCAGACGCCCCCGAGCGGTCCTCATCCCCGGGGGCGCCCTCGATCCTGCCTCCGGCCGCTGTGTTGCCCGGCGCCGGCCGCCGCCGGCCTCGCCGCTCTGAGGGCCTGCCGCGGCCTTCACACTCCCCTCTGCTGCTGCGCGACTCTTCGGCTCCTGCCCGCGACGTCACTTCCGGTCCGGCCTGCTGTTCCTGTCCTGCTCCTCCACGCTTGCCGCCCGTGCTGACCGGCCGGCTGGGCGGATTCCTGCCGGGACGGGCGCGGGGAGGGGATGCAGCCCCATCAGTCGCGCCGCCCGCAGGGTCCCTAGAGGGGCTCCGCAGCCGCCGCCTGCTGCGGGCTGACACCTCCGGTGACAGCCTTTCGGGGGGACGGGTCCTCCTTCCACGCCGGCTGGTTCCTTGCTCCGCAGCGCTGAGGAGAGAGGAAAGCTGGGACTGAAGCCATCCTCCCCTCCTGGACCTGGCCACATCCTGCAGCCTGGCGAAAAGTTGCTGCTCGTCGTCCATCGATTCAGGTACTTCTCTCCTCTGCTCCTGGCTGGTGAGTGCGGTTTTTCCCGCACTTTTTCCCTAATACAGGCTGTCCCCACCTTAAACCCCTCCCCCGGCCCCGTCCCGGCCAACCATTTCAAACTGGCACAACACCAGTTCAAAACTTCCCGCCCATAGCAGTCATGGGGGGCTTCCCCTAGGCTGTGCCCTTCCCCAGCCCCCTTCTTTACTGAGATAGGATATCATAGTTGCTGCTTATAAGTTTCTATGTAGATGGGAGGGAGGAGGAGGGAGGAGCTTTGTCTATAGCTCCTCCCTGCCATCTACATAGAAACTTATAAGCAGCAACTATGATATCCTATCTCAGTAAAGTAATAAACATGTCTTCACTGAATACAGATTTTACATACACTATTTTCACATGTTCTAATGATTTATTAAATATAAATTAAAACAGCGGTTACTCTTTAAGTGACACATTTTGACAAATGTGAACTGACCCTTACCCTGTACTGACGATTCCTTTATTACATTAGCAGAGGATGTGGCTTACTCCATGTCAGTACATGTCAGTACTGTTGATACAGTCAGTATATCAGGGCACAAAAGCAGATGGCTGATTTGTGATATTTTTTAATTTTGCAAAAATTGTTATCTATAGTATTGCTGTATGACATTAATAAAATGACGTAACTACAATATAGGTTAGATTGCTTGTGAAATATTGACGGAATCAATAGTTGCAAATGATTTTGCTTTCATTCCAGAGAGACATGTTCAATTAAAAGTGATAATAGAACATTTATTGGTTATGTTAAAAACCACAGGCTGCTAATAGAGCACAGGACTGAACCAGGTGATCTCGTTCCTACATTAGATGATTCACATTCAGATCTTATGTACTTAAGCAAACTAGTATTGCCATTTACATGATGATGCTATGCAGTCACTCAGATTATGGAACAGATAATCCAGTAAAAACAAGCTTTTGGGGCTGTGGGAGGAAACTAGAAAATCAAATTAATTAAGCATAAAACCACAAAGTCTTTAAAATTTCATACCCATGATGCCAATTAAATCCAGACCAAGCACCAGTAACCATTTTATAGGCTGGCAACTTTACAGCTTTGTTATCTCTATAAAATTGTTGTATCCTACGTGTCCCTGCCAGTCATTTAATTTTACTTTCCAAAAATTTACACTGGGAACTTATAGGCAACCAACCACCAAAAATCACTTTTCCTCATCCAACAAACTGTTTACACTCTACAAGAGACTGAGAGACAGGACCCTGCTGACCATAAGAGCTTATACTCTACAGGAGAGAGAGGACCCCGCTGACCATAAGAGCTTAAACTCTACAAGAGACTGAGAGACAAGACCCCGCTGACCAAAAGAGCTTATACTCTACAGGAGAGAGAGGACCCCACTGACCATAAGAGCTTATACTCTACAGGAGAGAGAGGACCCTGCTGACCATAAGAGCTTAAACTCTACAAGAGACTGAGAGACAAGACCCCGCTGACCATAAGAGTTTACACTTAAGGTACTGTCACACTTAGTGATGTACCAGCAATCCCGACCAGCGATATGACGCAGTCAGGATCGCTGGTACATCGCTAAGTGGTCGCTAGTGAGCTGCCACACAGGCAGATCTCACCAGCGACATCGCTGGGGACGGGGGTCGCTACTTACCTGTCACACCAGGCGATCCTGCGTCCTCCCGCCCGCGTCCACGCTCGTCGCTCGTCTCTCCACAGGAAGCGCCGCAGGAAGCTGACGACGAGAAACAGTCCAGCCTGTTCTCGCGCGATCAGCGATAACCAGCGGTGGAGCGGGTCGTAGGTAAGTATCAGACATAGCAATATCGCTAGCAATATCGCTATAACGTCACAAGTTATAGCGATATTGCTAGCGATATTGCTTAGTGTGACAGGCCCTTTACACTCTATATAAGTGTGAAAAAGACAGAGAGGCCCCCGCTGATCAATAGGGCTTACACTCTACAGGAAAGACAGAGTTAATGTGTCACCTGAAATATTGCTGCTAATCTGCAGATATGTGGTTAATCTGCAGGTTAGCAGCATTATGATACTGTCCGGCATCTACACACAACGATATGCAGTAGGGTGAAAATTACCTTTTTTTCTCCCTGACAGCATTCAATATTCAGTCATAGGGGCGGGGGAGGTGGCAGCTCAGTCACTGCTCTGAATATACAGAGTGGCAGCTGTAACCGTGCCCCCAACCCTGAATGAAACTGGTTTTACATTGCTGTCAGTCAGGGCCGGTGGCACAGTTACAGCGGCCACTCTGAATACTCAGAGCGGTGACTGATTCGGCACCGACTTGTCCCTATCTCTGAATAACGAATGCTGGCGGGGAGAATAAAGATAATTTTCTCAACGCTGTTTTCGGCTGCGTGCAGGCGCTGAACAGCATCATAACGCTGTTAACCTGGAGATTGACCTCATATCTGCAGATTAACAGCGTCATTTCTGGTGACAGGTTCCCTTTAACCAGTGACTCTAGAGATGGAAAATTATTCTGCCATAAAAATTGTGCTACACTGCAAACCGCTGATTTGTGACAACCACAGTACTGACCACCACTGTAAAAGCTATGGTAATTTACTAGATATCCAAGCTGCTAGGCATTGTAAGAAGGACAATTGAGACAAAAAGATATTATTTGTTGCTTCAGCAGTGTGGCAAGTTTTTTTCTTCTGCACGCAGCAAATCAAATCTCCAAATGTTTGAATTCGTTGAACCTCAAATTTCTAGAAATTTGACTTGAATTTGATCCTCCTAGGATCGATCTGCTCACCTCTAATCAGTACCATATTGATTCAAAGTATGGCAATGGGGATAAGATCTTAGTATGCGGGGGTATTGCTTTCTTCATTAATTTTTGCACTATAAGCACAGTTTTCTGGCTTTCTGCCTGGAGCAGAAGTTATTGTCCATGTATGAAAATCAAGAAGTTATGTCAATACGATACCATGGCACAAGATTATTGTTGGATGAATTTCTTCTGTCTACATATCTGAAATTACATCCCCATTGACAGAACTTTCACACACATAGAACTATAGACATTTGTGAACGGCTACATTTCAGCCCTGTTTTTGGAAACGACTGATTGACCAAATTCCGATAAACTTGAGAAAATTTCAGTCGTTAAACATTAACTTGATAGCTCCAGAATTTAGTTATTCTTCAAGATTCTCAAGTATATCATCTACACAGATTTGTCTTTATTACTACCGTGATTATCATGACTGAATGATTGTTTAACGTGATGATGGTTTTACATAAAAATAGAAATACTTGGAAACATCTATGAATGTTTAAATCTGAATTTATAAAAAAAAAAACAAGTTGTTACATTATGGCCTACATTTTCATACTACAGAACATGTGACATATACAACGTGAACTAATTCCTAGGGTATCAAAACTCTACTGATTGTTTCAAGAAATTTACATCATTAGGAGCTAATATTATGAAGAAAAGATGACCCTATTTCATGGGAGGTCACAAAAAAGAAAATGAGTCTTTAAACTTGCAATGGACATTTTAATAAGACTAGGGAGCCTTATTTTTGATTCTCAAATCTTAGAACAAGAATCTGGTTCTGTAAACTTCTATCTAAAGCCCCCGTCACACTAAGCAAGATCGCTAGTGAGATCGTTGCTGAGTCACAAGTTTTGTGACGCAACAGCGACCTCAGCAGCGATCACGCTGTGTGTGACACCTATCAGCGACTTTTTGATTGTTGGTCTCCCACTGGCCAGCACGCATCACTGAGTGTGGCAGCAGGAGACCATCGATCAACGAGCTCCCAGCGCTGTAAGCTTGTATCCAGAGTACACAGCGGGTAACTAAGCGACGCGCGCGCTTAGTTACCCGCGTCCTCGCTGGTCCTGATCTCTGGTGAGTCTGCCTGTTTGACAACTCACCAGCGATCATGTAGCGACACACCAGTGATCCTGATCAGGTCATATCGTTATTGGGATCGCTGGGGTCATGTCGGGATCGCTGGTGCGTCGCTATGTGTAACGGGACCCTAAGTTACCCGCGTCCTCGCTGGTCCTGATCTCTGGTGAGTCTGCTTGTTTGGCAGCTCACCAGCGATCATGTAGCGACATACCAGCGATCCTGATCAGGTCATATCGTTATTGGGATCGCTGGTGCGTCGCTATGTGTAACGGGACCCTAAGACTTTTATCTGCCCTTTTAGGAATGTGGTAAGTTTGGAAGTGAGCTTATATAGATTAAGGGTACCGTTACACCTAGCGACTCACCAGCGATCCCGACCAGCGATATGACGAGGTCAGGATCGCTGGTGAATCGCTAGGTGGTCGCTAGTGAGGTGCCACTCAGGCAGATCTCACCAGCGACATCGCAGGGGACGGGGATCGCTACTTACCTGTCACACTAGGCGATCCTGCGTCCTCCCGCCCGGCTCCACGCGTCGCTTGTCGTCACAGCAGGAAGCGCCGCAGGAAGTGACCGACGAGAAATGGTCCAGCACCTTCTCGCGCGATCAGCGATAACCAGCGGTGGAGCCGGTCCGAGGTAAGTATCACATGCAGCGATATGGCTAGCAATATCGCTGTAACGTCACAGAATCGGTGACTTTACAGCGATATTGCTAGCGATATCGCAGTGTGTAACGGGGGCTTAAGAAAAGGGATTCTGACTTCAAGATAGACTGATGTTTTGAGTTCCAAGGAAGTCTTTAAAGAAAAGTTTTATTGTTCTCAAAAGTAACAAAAAAATAAGTCTTTAGTTTTTTGAAAGCAATAAGATTTACAATTTTCAATTGACTAAAAGGGTACCATACTTTTTTCTGAAGGAAGTCTTTGAAGTACTCTTTGGCTACATTAGACTCTCCATGACAGAGAAATATGTGAGGGCTTTAGACATTTTGATGTAATATAATGGAAAGACCCAAAACATAGACCAAATAAATAATATGCATCCATGTCTATACCTATGTGTAATTGTCAAGTGAATAGTCTTCTTCATAATTAGCAAAGTCCATTTACTCATATGAGGAATATTGGTACATAGAAAGGGTCACCATCTACTAAATTAACCTTCCATTGTGCTGTCAAAAATGTTTCCCAATCAATGAAAATCAAAAATTCAATTATACAAACAGATAAATTATTTATTTCATAATCTATTATCCATTAAAATATGTGAAGAATTGGTCACATTGTTTGTTACTCTGGAATTAAATGATCAGGTGAAATCAAGGTGTTGCCATTGAGCCATAAAGGTTCTATGTGGTACTGTGGTTGGAATGAAAGTTGTGCAGCTTAGTGTCTCATTTAGAAGACATTCCTTATGAGCTCCACATTCAAGAGAATTACTAATGCATGGAGGTTTCTGGATGCACAGTATGTTTGTTTTCATACATGGGTCTTACTGAAGCTCAGGGTTTTAATGATCAACCCTGTAAATCAGTCCTTCATTAAACATTCTAGCTCAGATGACCCTAAAGGTTCCACCATGTCTATTTTGACCTACAATTATAAAAAAAATATGGATAATGCCAGAATAAAGAGCTGATTAACATATCTAATCTGAATGTTATGTTTAGGTTATATAATATATCTGTTATGTTTACTATGTTTTTCTAGTGTATTTTATGTTGTCATTTTATGGAACTTGCAAAATGTTCCTTGAAGTGGGTAGTGACTAATTCATTTACCACATAAGACTACAAAGGAACCTTGATGATGTTTATTAGCACAATAATGCTGGGTGTCATTTTATTAATCATTACATTAAAAAAATAAATGCTTTATTCATCATGGGTATTATATAACACGTCTATATTAATGAACATGTCACCATTGTAAAGCTTGGGAGCTAAAGAAGATACTAATCATGTGTGGTTATGTTGGCCATAGACAGATTGCGTTCTATTATATGATAGCATACTGTAGCTTTAGTTCTCATGAAATGTTCTCGTGATGATGCTTGTAACCATTTATAACCAATAAGACAGTGATTCATCAGTTGGAATGAAGCCTATTACTCAGTGGCACACGTTAGAAATTTACCTCCTGTTAATTAAATATGTGACACTTAGGAGATCCCACAGAAGACATTTTAGAGGTGATCATACACATTAATGTAAAGTTGATCAAAATAATCATTCCCTGGATGATGGATCATTTTAGTCCACCACCTTGGTTTAGTAAGAAGCTGTCCATGTTTAAAAATTCTATCTGATAATCTGTAGTTCACAAATGATCTTTCTGTGACATGTTTCTAGACTTTTCCCAGACAGATGTCATAAACAGGTATGGTCAAAATGAATGACTCTATTGCTAAAATGGACCAAAATGTATAAGACTGTTTCTGCATAATGATCATTCATTCAATGAATGTTCAACCATCAACCCACTTCTATCCAAGGGTGAGTCAGCTAACTAACCTGCATATTCACTACCAATACTCTAAGAGGCCTTGCACAGACCAGGTCAGAGCAACTCCAATAGCATTGTGATACCAGTGCAAGCTGCTTATGGACCTTCCCTTCAAATTCTTTGTAAGGCCCAGGTAGGGCATTCTTATATATTTGGTGCATATCTTTTTTATACTTTTGCCAAAACTGTGATTGGACACAACACAGCTCTTAGACTGTGTCATGAGCCAGGATGGGCTTTGTCTTTGGCCCGTCCTGGTCAGACAGGGGTTAATTGTTTCTGCCTCTCTCTGGAAGAGGGCAGCTACTTAATGCTCACTTGACCTAGGTCCGGTGTCAGTTATACTCCTGCCCTCGGCTGAGTTAGTTGACCTCGTGCATATGTGTGCCTTGTGCCTGATATCTTGCTTGCTTGTTTGGTTTTGACCCGGTTCTGTCCTTGTTATGAGTTCTGCCTGTCCCTCTTGTACTGCACTACCTCTCTGTGTATGACCCTCTGCCTGTGACTTGACTATTCTTTGCTCGTCTCTCTGGTACCGCACAGCCCTCTCCATGTACAAACTTTCGCTTTTCTGACCTGCGTTTTCCTCTCCTCTTCTACAGCTTCCCTGCAGTAGGTACATTATATCATCTGCAGCAATAGGATGCTGAGCCCCGCCCCCTGCAGTAACATGATCTAGATCCTGGGACTCCTTACTATTTTCAGTGCCGCAGGTCCTGTCTGCTTGAACCGTCACTACTTTATTGGACCCCGCGCTCTCCCATAGTGTGGGTAAGTCACCCTGCTCGGCGTGGCAGTTTGCCGACGCCGACAGGGTCCTGACATTAGAGTTCTGACAGACTGGTTGTAGCTAAAAAGAAAAGTTTGACTGCAATTAAGTTACCTCATGACCTGAATGTGTGACCTGGGCCTAAAACTTACCATATGCATTACATTAAGGGGGTGTCCCAAACTTAGCAATTTATGGCCTATCTTTAGGATAGGTCATCAATATTTGATCGGTGGTGGTCTAACACTTGGCACCTTTCACCAATCAGTTGAAATTTACGCTAGTAATGGCATGGATATAAGTGATCTACAGGGCAGAACACAGCAGCTCTGTATACTCTTTACTGGCAGCTGCCGATTACTGCTATTTATCCTCGATTCGAGTGAATGCGGGATAAAGAACAGTACTCTGCAGAATCCAGTAAGTGTTCTTTCCCATAGATTGGTCATGTCTGGTCAATGCTAAAGCAGATTTCAACTGATCGTTGGGGTGCTGTGTGCCACCCTGCCACCAAACTCATATTGATGACATTTACCATGTATAGGTCATCAATTGTCAAAAACTGGACAAACCCTTTAGTGTTGAACATAATGATTATGGCGGGATTGGTTGACCTTCTAATGTGTATAGGAGTGGCCTAAGTGTTCTTTTATACACCTGCCATTATAGAAGGCAGGCACACTCAGGGAACCAAAGCATTTGCAGTTCATGTTTTGGTAAGCTAAGGAGAAAAAATTATCTACCAAATATATGAAGGCTATGGCCAGTTTAAGAGTATTCGCTACAAAAACGAGAAGTCATGACATGCTGAATCAACATAAAAAGGAGAGAGATCCTATAATGTACTCATTAACATATATAAAGACTTATGTTGTAGTGCTACTTGGTGGCACATCGTGTGTTTTAGTGGCACAGTTAGGATCCACCAGATTTGTTCTTATAACTGACTGAACAGGCATTTGACAAATGAGCAAAAATCCTGATCACATCTTTCATGTGGCCTAAAGGCTCATAGTTGTTGGCAGCGCATCTTTCTGTGTACATGAGGGATGTGCTGACGATCATATTCAAACTGTATAAAGACCAAATGATTGTATTAAAGTTAATTTCTCTATATTACATTCACATTGGCCAGTGTAAAAGAAACATTAAAAATGAGCTCCAATTGACTTGTTTTATCGGCAGTCATTATGGGCAGATATCTGCCTTTGTAAATGTTCCTTTAGCCTCTAGTCACAAATTGAGTGAAAACCATGGTAGAGACTCTAAAGGCGGCCATGTTAATTGTCATGCAACTTTTTGGAAAGACCCTTACCTAAGAATAGATTTTTTGACAACTTGACCTCAAATATTTAATAACCATCATTACATCTTCAAACCCCATTGTCCCTAAAGGAAATCTATACTTAAGAATACGTAATATATAATAAGATTGCTGGAACCTGTGGATTAAAGAAGAGGTTTGCTTAGGAAAGATAAAAGCCTGTAATAGAAGCTTTCACATCTTAAAGGATTAACCACTGTGAAAGAGTAAAGAATACGTCATCCTGAGCATACTTTGGAGGAAAGACAGAAAGCATGACAGTGGGAGATGTTGAGAAGGCATCATACAAAACGTAAGGTATATAAAGCTATTGAATTGCAAGGAAAAATAAATTTGTCATCTCTTCACTGTTTGGCTGTAAGTAAGATACCTGTTTCTTGGAACAGTAGGTGACAAGTGACTTGACCACCATTACCACTTCCTAGTTACACAGTGAGTGACACATACAACACCATTTCCCTACACCACAAATCAGACTTTTCTTTTGTATCATGCATGTACTTAGTGTGTCATGTCAAGGAGGCACATCGATGCTGTCAGGCACCAACAACATATTTTACAACACAACACATACCTGAGACTGAAGTTCTGCAATAGTTTTCTCGTAGGCACTATAGTCTCTTTTTTTGGTTTGTGTTCTATTTTTATGCCATTCTTGAATTTTATTCTCCAAATCTGCATTGGCCTCCTCCAAAGATCGAACCTTCTCCAAATAAGAAGCGAGACGGTCATTCAAATTCTTCATGGTCTCCTTGCCATTGTTGGACAGGAGACCTTCACCATAATCCTTGGAGTAATTATAGCTTCCCACTCCAGAAGAAACGGAGCTGCATTTAGATACTGAGACCTGACTTCCACTACCAATACTGTATGTTGAAGAGCTGTAGGACTCCCCCAGGCCTCCGTTAACTGAGGGGGATGATGGTAGGAATCTGCTAGTGTAGTGGCTCATGTTTACATCAGCTGAGGACCTTCACCAAACATCAACTCTCATCTGCCCGGCTGCTCTGTAGCAGAAGCGAGTCTTTGCTAGTGTACTTTATGTCTTTCAGAGTGGGAGTTACCTAGTGAGGCAAATAGGGTTGTGTCATCTTATTAACTACGTTTCCCATTGCTCAATCCTTGGTGTTATTATTTTGAATAACAACTCGCTCCTGCTTTTAACCCTCATTCATATTATACCAACAAGGTGTGTCAGAGGTGGAGGCTGATCTGCCAAGTCAAGTACAGTATCCTCGCAGCAAGGTACTCTGAGAAGCCTACCACAAATAACTCAGCTGCAGCTTTCCAGACTCTAGAGTATAATTACACTGTCTAAAGGTGTTAACTCCTTCTCTACTAGAACTAACATTCGAGACGGTTATCTTTGGAAATCCTTGGAAACAATTAGGTTAAGTAGTGGTAACCCTAATAATCTTCTTGTCTACTCACATGTGTGCATAAGATTTTAAATTTAAAAGTATTTAACACTCGGGTTATAGAGATTTGTCATTCCTTGTACTTTTGGAAAAAATCTTACCACTCATGATGACATAAAAGACTTATAGGGAATCTGTCAGAGTGATTTTACGTTATAATAATCTTGTAGTAATTAATTAATACATTAAAATGATTTTGTAGTAATTAGATGTGTCAGAACTGAGAAATGAAGGTTTGATGGCACATGTAAATGACCCTGTAAGTGCACTGGAGGCATGTTGATGTATACATTGAAGGAAAAACACCGTATGCACAACTTCAGAAGGTGCTCAAGTAGGGCCCCACACCATACATGAATAATAAAGAAAACTTGGCACTCAACTTCTAGAATATTTTTTGTATTTTTTAATGCAGCCAGAAAATAATAGACATTTCGGCCTCACTGGCCTTCATCAGCAACACTTTAAATGTGCCTGGTCATGCACTAGGCGCTGGGCATGGAGCATGAATCAAATAGTACCTGGGTGGGTGGGGGTGCCGTGCAGACATCAGCGACCCAGAATCCACTGTTGCTCAGCTGACCAACAGTGGATTCTGGGTTGCTGATGTCTGCACGACATCACCACCCACCCAGGTACAATGTATACACTGAGACACCCCCAATGGAATTTTAGGCTAATTTACATGTGGGTTCAAAGCTTGATTACGCAAAGCTGAGACATCTTATAACTACTAAACATTATCATTTTTATGATTGTGTTTGGACCCATACAGCCTTGCCATTAATTTCACTAGTAACATTACCTGGACAGAATTGCTTTAAATCAGCAGTCCACAGCCTTTTTTTCCTGCCCCTAGTCTTAAACTGACCAGCTGCCGTCTTTATCCTATATGAGTGCCGCTCCGGTCGGTCACCAGCAGTGTGTTACCTGCCGGATCACTCCAGTGATTTCTTGGCAAACCAGAGGTTACGAAGTCTATGAGAGCAAGAATGAGGCTCTCATAGACTTGCATTGAGAGCTTGTGACCTACCTCTGACTTCTGGTCAGCAACAAGTTGCGAACATAAAATGACTGCTCGGGACCAGATCGGCGTCTTGAACAACTAAAAAGAGCACTGGCAAGTATAAGATTAGGAGCAGGGATCTTAGATTAGTAGCACCGCTCTAGAAATAAACTAAAAAAAACTATGGCGTGGTGCTTTAAAGGAGTTGTCTGGTCTAAAATGAAATGTTTGCAATCACTGTGTGACTGCAGTCTTTGGAATGCTCCAGCACATACACTGTGCGCTGCGAGAATTTGACGGTTTCTCAGCCAGGATCGGTGGTGATGTATATGATATGCATACTCCAGGGCAGAAGCCATCAAATGGCACAGACTTGCACCATACATGTTTATGGAGCAAGTGCCCGACCGTCCAGTAGGAATGGCCGGCTAATGGGCACGGCCTTGCTCAATATACTTGTATGCATATCTCATACATCACAACCGTTCTCGGCTCAGAAACCAGCGAATCCTTGTAGCGCGCAGAGTGACTGCAGACTTTTCATTTTTCATGAACTTAGGCTCATCGAGTGACCAGTGTTGGAATTAACAAAATTATGAAGTACCCTACTTTATTTATCCAAAATGGCATTTCCAACCCAAAGAATCATTCAAAAGTGGTGGCCACCAAGGGTCATCTTTCTGTCTTAGTCCTCAAACAACAATTTTTCAATATATTAAAAACTGATCGTGTTTCATCAGCGTTTTCATCAGAATCAGTCTGATTATCATCAGTTATTCTGATATGTGAAAGTACAAAAATTTCTCCACCTTCTGCTGTCTGATTTATTTCAAGGGCCTATAGACTTGCATTGTCAATTTTTATTCCGACACTCAGATCAATATCAGATATCTCTTTGTGATTTTTTTGTAAACTACTCAGTCCGTGAAACATCATAGACATGTGAACAGCTCATTCACTAGTATAGCTATGAGTGCTATGCATGAAAAATGTGAATAACACTCTTACGCAAAAAATAATAATGATAATAATAAATAATAATAATCTTTATTTGTGTAGCACTAACATATTCCGCAGTGCTTTAAAATTCAACAGTTCATATACAAGTCATAAGTAACAACATTCAAAGTAATACAATAATTTAAAGCAAAATAATGACGACCCTGCCCATAAGAGCTTACAATCTACAATGAGGTGGGGGTGACACAAAATACAGGGGCTTATTTACAATGATGGTCCAGCTATCTTGAGGGAATAGGGATCTATAAAGGCTGTGTGACGTAGTTACCAGTCAGGTTTTGTGGTGCTGTTGGGTTGGGTGGAATTTGATGGAGGGTTATTCTCAGATAGATAGTGAATGGGCTACACACGCAAACATAAAAGCACTTTGATTAGGGAACATGATAGGCCTCTCTGAACAGATGTGTTTTGAGGGACCACCTAAAGCTGTGTTAGTATCGGATAGCTCTAATTTCTTGGGGTAGATCATTCCAGAGGATTGGCGCAATGCTGGAGTGGGAGGTACGGATTAATGCAGAGGTTAGTCGAAAGTCGATTGCAGAGCGTAATGAGTGGGTAGGCAGATAAACAGAAATAAGGGAAGAGAGGTAGGGGGGTGCCGCATTATGGAGAGCTTTGTGGGTGAGGACAAGAGAGAGGGAGATGTCAGATTTAGGGAGGATAGTAGACGGCGGGAGCAGAAGAAGTTCAGTTTTGGACAGGTTGAGTTTCAGACAGAGTGAAAAATATTCAGAATTGAGAATCCTCAGTGGTTGATACCTTTTAATGGCTAGCTGAAAAGATGGTAACACATTGCAAACTTTCGAGACTACTCAGGTCTCCCCATCAGGCTAGACCAACACAACAGATCTTCAGATGTTGGATTAGTCTAGCCTGATGAAGAGACCGGAGCAGTCTCGAAAGCCCGGAACCTACCACCATCCCCCCAGCCAACCATTAAAAGGTATCAACCACTGAGGACTCCCAACTCTAAACATTCTCCCAATTGGTCTAGAAAAATATTTAGAATACAGAGTCCTCAGTGGCTGACACCTCCCAATGGCCAACTGAAAAGATGGCAACACATTGCAAGCTTTCATGACCACTCGGGTCTCCCCACCAGGCATTGACTAATACAAAATCTGAAGAGTCACATATTTATGCACAACACAGCACAGAAAAAATGCAGAGAGTGTACATGATGTTAGAGACTGCGGACAGACAGTCACTGGCATCAAAATATTTAATGAACATACAGTATTAGACTGGTATGTGCTACGCTACTGTAACTATAGCGGTGTGTGCAAGCGCGCCCACACACTTACACTCTGTTACAGAACAGGGAAACTTGATCACCGTGCACTACCACCCAGCCACTATGGGACCCTTTAGCATGGGGGGGCCAGGGGCCAGATTCGGGTCCTCACCTGTTATCTCAAGTTCAACTGTATCGGCTGGATGCTCCCATCATTCCTGCTCTGCGTCTGATGTCAAAGACGCAGACAATGACAGCTGGCGCGATGACATTAGTACATGGCACCCTCTGTGCTCGGAGCAGGGGGGAACAAGGAGAGGTGACTGGTGAGTATTGTATTTTTTATGTGGAGTGCATTATACTGTATGGATACCTATGGGGAGTGCAATATACTACATAAAGGCCTTTTGGCCCTGTATTATACCATATAGAGGCCTATGGGGAGTGCATTATACTATATAGAGGCCTATGGGGAGTGTATTATATTATATAGAGCCTCCAGGTTGGGGATAGATTGGGACGGTGCTGGAAAGGTGAGCAGTCAAATGTGTCTGTGCTGTAGTCTCTGCCGCCGAGTCGTGGCTGGAGAAGTTGTCATGTTGGTCTGGGCCAGATGGAAGAAACGGGGAAAGTGAATGACTCCATCAGAGACAACGTCATCTGTAAATTACTATTTATAATAGCACTGTAATCTCCTATTTGTTCTGTAGGACTGGTACCTACCACTATGTGGTCATTACATGGCAGCAATATCAGTGTTGGCCTTTGTATATAGATTTTTATTAGTAAAAGCACAGCCTTCTGCTGAGGTTCTCCTGCATCCACTATTAGGGTTCGCCACAATAGTTGCAATCATGGTTACCTGGATGCAGGTCTACTCAGAAGTTTCTTCCACTCCGAACCAAAACCCTAGCTGCACCTCTGCTCTGCACCAAAAGCAGCTTCAACTTGTGGAAGATGATGGCAGCAAGGCCATGGTTTTGCTCTGCTTTTAGTTGAAATGACTAGTATACTTTAAGGAAATATTTAGGATTTTTATATTATGACCTCACATATATCTATGCTTGGACGACAGTACACAAGTAGTGAGGAAGCACAGATGCATGTTCTCTATGGATTTGTCTACGTAGGACATACCCTTGGGAGACTTCATAGTCTACTGTGCAATTAGCTTTACTGACAAATCTCTTACATGGAGATCTGTGCAGTAATGACCTCATGGTTACACCTGTGAGTAACATCTAACTGCAATGTAGCTATGATTAGGATTGTGCCTTCTCTTTTATATGATGGAAGGTAATCATACAGAGTTAAAAGATCTTGGGTAGTGTATAAGTATGAGCTGATGGGTTTTCAGTTTTGGTCTGAGGGTTACAAGCACGGTATGTACTACCACACCTGCTCACTGATAGGAATAATTCACTGAAAAGTGAACACAAATGTCCTAAGGTTTATATTTCTTTATTACGATATAAAGTCATAATTTAAAAGCATATATATAACAGGTGACTCTCAAAAGACACATGTATGGTGGTCAGTAGTAGTATATATGAATTCTTTACAATTAGTAGGGATTATTTGGGGTAGTCTAAATGGTGACAGAGTAACAGTTTACAGATTGTCATCCATAATGGAATATATGACCATCCAAGGTAAAGACTAACATACATTAGTATGGCTCAACAAGTAAAATAAATAATTAGTATTACCTATTACAGTGGATTTAATTGCAGCCAACACTAAAGATCATCCTCATGTATCGCCACTGCCACTACTTGGACAACCCCTTTTCAAATGAAGTATTCCCCTAATATAAAAACAATACATACTCACTTGGCCATTCTAGTAGTGTCAGCTCCAGGTCTACCATGGCTCATGTGGTGTTGCTATACCATGTGAGCCTTGTAGCCAATTTTTGTTCCCTATTGGGCAACATCACACTCATTATATCCACTGGTCCAAGGGTTGTGCAAATGAAGTGAGAGCACAGGAGCCCAATAACAGCAACTGATTAGCGGGACTACTTCATTTAAAACATTGTTGGAATATGTTTAGTGCAACAACTCCATTCAAGTCTATAAGTATTTAGTTGCTAGATTTATATGCTGTTTGTAAAGTTAAAAAAACTCCCAGAGGCTCAAACACGGAGCGCATGTGACTGTATTTCCTGTTTTTCCTGTGTCTGTGTATGAGAGAAGCAGCCTGTTGTAGATGCTGCACAGATAGAGACCCACAAATGATTTATTCCTGATCTACTAAACTTATCATATATTGTTAATGTTTGTTCCTGAATAAAGAAGCTCTGTTGTCAAATGCTTGGAGAGTATCCTGAATAATCCGATGCCAACAGGATATGGGCCCAGTCCCATAGGGACACAGAACCCCAGAGTAACACAGCAACAGAAGCCTAAAGCAAAAGCAGAACAGAGCAACAGGGAAAATGTCCACTAGCAGCAATCCTGTCAAGTTCTCAGTGCCAAGCCTCACTAACCAGAATTACCAGTCCTGGATATTCAAGGTGAAGATGCTGCTCATAAGAGAAGGTACGTGGAAATATACTCAGGATCAAGTGCCTCATCCATTAGCAGATGATTAGCTAGAGAAGGATCAGAAAGCACAAAGCACGATCTCCCTCAGTGTAGATGATCATTAGTTTGTGCATATATGCAAGTGTGCAACTGCAAAGGAGATGTGGGATGAGTTACAGAAAGTGCATGAAAGATCAAATCTCAGCTATAAGCTTTATTATCTCATGAGCAAACTGTCTCAGTCTAAGCTATGTGATGTAGTGATACAGACAAGGCGTGCACTCTGTGGATATGAGGTAGGTGCAAGCTGAACCTGGAACTTAGTCCAGACAGTCATCCAGTGAAGAGAAAACAGCTGCACTCTGGGAAATTTTGATTTCCAGCTCATCTTAGGACCTCTGCCTGGTCCCTGCCAGACTGGATCTCTTTTCAGCCCCTCCTGCACATTCATACTGCCGTGATTGCTTCTTTTTCTCTTGTGCTTTAAGTGAGGTTTGAAAAGGACCCGACATAGGGTCGAAATGTTACCTCAACGCACTATTCCCCTGTGGTGTCTTCAATAAAAAAAATTTTTTGCATTGAAAATCAAAATTTCCCAGAGTGCAGCTGTTTTCTCTTCACTAAGCTATGTGATGGACAGAATATGCAGAACTATATAAGAAACACCCTAGAGATTGTGGATCGTCTCGGGAATTGGAGAAGAACATAAAGATTTTCATGTTTCTGCACTTCTATTAAGAAGTTTTCCAGAAAATTATGACACACTTGTGACTGTACTAGATGCACGGCCAGATGATGAGCTGACACAAGAGTATGTTAAAGGTAAATTTGTAGTTGAATGCAAGAAAAAAACACAGCATGTAAGCAGCAATAATGAATCCAGACCAGAAACAGCATTAAAGACACAGGATTTCCCTAAATATAAGAGCAATCTAAGAGAAACTTGTGAATGTTTTGTCTGTAAAAAGCCTGGCCACCTTAAAGCAGACTGCAGAATTAGGAAAGCAAAAATGAGCCAGCTTGAAAAGCAGAACAGTCATCAAGTGTTAAAACTAGGGATGAGCGAGTAGTGAAGTATTCAGACTCGCTGTACTCATTACGAGTACCTCCTAATACTCGGGTACTCGTAACGAGTCAAATGTAAGTTTATGGGAAATGTGAGTAATGGGCTGTGTGTGTGTGCTGGGCTGGGCGGGGACTGTGCAAAGACTGTGCCGGGCTGTGCGGGACTGTGCTGGCCTGTGTGAAGACTATGCCGGGCTGTGTGGGACTGTGCTGGGCTGTGCGGGGACTGTGCGGGGACTATGCCGGGCTGTGTGGGACTGTGCTGGGCTGTGCGGGGACTTACGGGGACTGTGCTGGGCTGTGCGGGGACTGTGCGGACTGTGCCGAATATTGCAAGGCGAGTAGTGAAATACTCGCTAGGATTCGAGTACCGCAAGTACCGCATTACTCGCATTACAGAATCCTAATGAGTATATTCGCTCATCCCTAGTTAAAACAGCTGTAAAGTAAGATTCTGCATGTGCTGAAGCTGCATTTAATGCCAGTACAGGCCCATCTGCAAAGCATATATGGTGTATAGATTCTGGTGCATACAGCCATATGACAATTAACAAGGATTTCTTCACTGACCTTAAAGAAATCAAGACAGAAAAGGTCATCTTAGCTAATGCTCACTATATTACTTCAGAAGGAGTAGGAGCCTGCTACCTCCACTGTCCAGTTTCCTCAGCATAAAGCAGAAAGATCCCAATAAAGGATGTTCTCTATGTTCCCAGCGTTGAAAGCAATCTTCTGTCAGTAAAGAAGCTCACGCAAAAGGGGAATGTAGTTACTTTTAGAGATAACAGCTACATCATCTCAAAGAAGGGTCACACTCTTGCAGAAGGAAAAATCTAAGATGAACTTTATCAGCTAAAATGAAAAGAAAGAGTGTACAGCGCTAGACAAGATCTGCATAAAAACTATATCCATGTATGGCACTGACGTCTTGGGCACAAAGACCCAGAAACAGTAAGGAAGCTAGCTCAACTTGCAAGTTGTATTGAAATCAACCAGTGTAGTCAGATGATGAAGAGCACTAACTGTCTTAAAGAGAAAATGTCCAGAAAATCCTTTCCTAAAATAACCACCACTAGAACTGCACAGCCTCTAGATCGGATATATACTGTACAGATGTATGTGGCCCAATGAGTGTTCAAACTCCCAGCAAGAAGAGATATTTTCTCACATTTATTGCTGACTACTCCAGATATACAGTCATCTACCTGTTTCACAGTAAGGATGAATTTCCACAGAAACTTGAAGAATATCTTGCCGTAGTGTTTAACAAATTTGGAAGAATGCCAAAAACCCTGCGTGCAGATAATGGAAACGAATATACAAGTGGTAAGGTGCAAGCCATTTTGAAAAAGGATGGAATCATGTTCCAGACTACCATTCCATACAACCCAAAACAAAATGGCATTGCAGAGAGTAAGAACCGTACTCTCTGTGAAAGTGGAAGAAGTATGGTGTAGGATCTTTCCACAGATGTTCAATGGGATTTAGATCCTAACTCATTGTGGGCCACTTCAGAACTCTCCAGCAGTTTGTTTCCATCCATTTTTGGATGCTTCTTGAAGAATGTTGGGGTCATTGTTCTGCTGGAAGACCCATGACATGGGAGAAAACTCAGCTTTCTGACACTGGGCACTACATTGCGACCTAAAATCCATTGGTAATCTTCATATTTTATGATTCCTTAAACACAGTCAAGGCATCTTGTGCCAGAGGCAGAAAAATAACTCCAAAACATCCACCATATTTGAATATAAGTACTGTGTTCTTTTCTTCGAAGTCTTCAT
Organism: Dendrobates tinctorius; assembly: GCF_039654945.1. Lineage (NCBI taxonomy): Eukaryota > Metazoa > Chordata > Amphibia > Anura > Dendrobatidae > Dendrobates > Dendrobates tinctorius. The sequence goes on from NW_027361700.1 coordinate 28,268,004, forward strand.
TCCATTTTTGGTAAACAGTAGAATGATGCGCTTCACCAAAAAGCTCTATCTTGGTCCCATCAGTCCACAAGATGCTTTTCCAGAAGGAGTTTGGCTTACTCACATACATTTTGGAATACTACAGTCTAGCTTTTTAACGTCTCTGTGACAGAAGTGGGGTTCTCCTTGGTCTTCTGCCACAGCATTTTATTTTATACAAATGTCAATGCATAGTTCGCGCTGAAATCAATGAACCCTAAGCCTGCAGGACAGCTTGAATTTCTTTGGAATTTGGGGCTGCTTATACACCATATGTACCGTACTATCTTGCGTTGCAACCTTTCAACAATTTTTCTCTGCTGTCCAAGGAGATTACCTACAGTACCATGAGTTGTAAATTTCTTTATTATGTAGCACACTGTGAAGATCTATGGAAAAGGACTTGCAGCCTTCAAATTGTTGATATTTTTCAACAATTTTGGCTCTCAAGTCCTCAGACAATTCTCTTCTGCTCTTTCCATTCTCTATTCTTAGTGTCGCACACACAAGCACACAATGCAAAGATTGAGTCAATTTCTCCCCCTGGTTTCAGATGTGATTTCATCTTGCCCACACGTGTAAATTGCCACACGTCAGTTTGAATGAGTATCACATAAGTGAAACAAAGTTGTTACCTGCAATTTTGGAAAAGTGCCAACAATTTTGTTCAGACCCTATTTGGGGTTTTGAGTGAAATTATGACCATGTCACATTTTTTTCCTGTGTTTTTTTGTGTTTTTCCAATACACACTAAGGAAATAAGCATAAAGCGATAACAAAACATGTAACTGCAATAATTTTTGGGGAGAAATACTTACGGTAATTTTCTGGAATATTTTCAAGGGTGGCAACATTCTCGTCCATGACTTTACAATGTTCTGCTGCTCTTTGTCTGGCTGGTGTACATCACTATACTGCATAAAAAAATGTATTCAAACATTGAACGGGCGGCACGGTGGCTCAGTGGTTAGCGCTGGGGTCCTGGGTTCAAATCCCACCAAGGACAACATCTTCAAGGAGATTGTATGTTCTCCCCGTGTATGCGTGGGTTTCCTCTAGGTACTCTGGTTTCCTCCCACATTCCAAAGACATACTGATAGGGAATTTAGATTGTGAGCCCCATTGGGGACAGTGATGATAATGTGTAAAAACTGTAAAGCGCTATGGAATTTGTTAGCGCTATGTAAAAATAAAGATTATTATTGAATATATGAAATTTTAACTGCATTACTGATATATGGAATATACTTAGTAGACTGACTAGTTCATGTGTGCCCACCAGCTAGACAAGGCAAAGCTTTTGGAACTGTAACTATTTCTAGTTTAGTGTGTATGTCAAAAGCTTTCCTGCTCCACACACTAAGCAAAGAAAAAAATATGTTGTGAACTTGTCCTTATACATTCAAAAACACAGATTTTTTTGTACGTTGTTTACATGAAGATGGTTTGTTATCCATGGGAGCTATGGGTTAATTACTGTGTATAACAGGTAATTAACCAGTGACATTTTTATGATTTCCTTACATTCAGTGTGTAACAATTTTTAAATAAAACTTAAGCTTGTTTGGACAGATATCTAGAACACGTGTGAAGTGTAAAATTTGTCATGTGACAATTACATTTTATTGCAATCCTTTTTAATCTCATCAGATATTTTATTGTAGAATGCATGTGCACTTCTTAGTGATCCCTTTACCATTATAATAAACAGAAGATTCTGATCTTTTCTCAATGTAATAAACTGAGAATTGTTAACATGAAAGGTAATAGGTATTAGTGTTCCCCCAAAGCACCAATACAATGAAGATAACACAAAAAAAAAATTGGTGCCAGGATGAATTTAAATTGCTGTGAATGTGCCCGCTGCTAAAGAGAAATTAATATTCACTGCACTGGCATAACTCATAGCGCACACAGTTACAGCGGCTTCCAGCAGCTGTAAAAAAAACACCTCCTACTTACCTTCCCTGCGTGCCCTCGCAGCAACTTGTTCGGCTTCCAGCAGCTCCAGCAACTGAAGGATCACGTGTGAGGGATATTTTACTCAATAAACAAATGTGTGTATATATGTTAATAGATATATATATATATATACAGTATACATATATATATATACAGTTGTGGCCAAAAGTATTGACACCCCTTCAATTTTGTCAGATAATACTCAGTTTCTTCCTGAAAATGATTGCAAACACAAATTCTTTGGTATTATTATCTTCATTTAATTTGTCTTAAATGAAAAAACACAAAAAGAATTGTCCTAAAGCCAAATTGGATATAATTCCACACCAAACATAAAAAAGAGGGTGGACAAAAGTATTGGCACTGTTCGAAAAATCATGTGATGCTTCTCTAATTTGTGTAATTAACAGCACCTGTAACTTACCTGTGGCACCTAACAGGTGTTGGCAATATCTAAATCACACTTGCAGCCAGTTGACATGGATTAAAGTTGACTCAACCTCTGTCCTGTGTCCTTGTGTGTACCACATTGAGCATGGAGAAAAGAAAGAAGACCAAAGAACTGTCTGAGGACTTGAGAAACCAAATTGTGAGGAAGCATGAGCAATCTCAAGGCTACAAGTCCATCTCCAAAGACCTGAATGTTCCTGTGTCTACCGTGCGCAGTGTCATCAAGAAGTTTAAAGCCCATGGCACTGTGGCTAACCTCCCTAGATGTGGACGGAAAAGAAAAATTGACAAGAGATTTCAATGCAAGATTGTGCGGATGTTGGATAAAGAACCTCGACTAACATCCAAGCAAGTTCAAGCTGCCCTGCAGTCCGAAGGTACAACAGTGTCAACCCGTACTATCCGTCGGCGTCTGAATGAAAAGGGACTGTATGGTAGGAGACCCAGGAAGACCCCACTTCTTACCCCGAGACATAAAAAAGCCAGCCTGGAGTTTGCCAAAACTTACCTGAAAAAGCCTGAAACATTTTGGAAGAATGTTCTCTGGTCAGATGAGACAAAAGTAGAGCTTTTTGGGCAAAGGCATCAACATAGAGTTTACAGGAGAAAAAAAGAGGCATTCAAAGAAAAGAACACGGTCCCTACAGTCAAACATGGCGGAGGTTCCCTCATGTTTTGGGGTTGCTTTGCTGCCTCTGGCACTGGACTGCTTGACCGTGTGCATGGCATTATGAAGTCTGAAGACTACCAACAAATTTTGCAGCATAATGTAGGGCCCAGTGTGAGAAAGCTGGGTCTCCCTCAGAGGTCATGAGTCTTCCAGCAGGACAATGACCCAAAACACACTTCAAAAAGCACTAGAAAATGGTTTGAGAGAAAGCACTGGAGACTTCTAAGGTGGCCAGCAATGAGTCCAGACCTGAATCCCATAGAACACCTGTGGATAGATCTAATGATGGCAGTTTGGAGAAGGCATCCTTCTAATATCAGGGACCGGGGGCAGTTTGCCAAAGAAGAATGGTCTAAAATTCCAGCAGAGCATTGTAAGAAACTCATTGATGGTTACCGGAAGCGGTTGGTCGCAGTTATTTTGGCTAAAGGTTGTGCAACCAAGTATTAGGCTGAGGGTGCCAATACTTTTGTCTGGCCCATTTTTGGAGTTTTGTGTAAAATGATCAATGTTTTGCTTTTTGCTTAATTCTCTTTTGTGTTTTTCATTTAAGACAAATTAAATGAAGATAATAATACCAAAGAATTTGTGTTTGCAATCATTTTCAGGAAGAAACTGAGTATTATCTGACAAAATTGCAGGGGTTTTTATTTTCAGAGGCACCAGGATCGGTGTGGCAAACTCTGTTGTGAGTCATAGTGTTAGGACATCAACATCATGGTTTGACGAGATGGAGAAGAGACAAAGAATATGGCTATAATCAGAGGAGATGTCAGTGGTAGTTTACTGTATGTAAATATTTATTTTGTATCTACACTGTATAAGGGTACATTTACATGGTCAGACTGGCAGGGATAAACGACTACTGATCGGTAAACCTTTAGCAATTGTTAGCCGTTTCCTAGTCTGTTTACATAGACAGACTGTAGTAAATGGTGTGCACTGAACAAGCTATATTAGATCCCTCAGTGAGCATGGGATGCCATGGTTCTCAGCAATGTGAGTTCTGTTTACACAGGACGATGCACTGATGAGAACAATGATCTTTTGAATTGGGCAAAAGATTATTTCACCCGATGAACGAGCCTATTGCTTATTTATTGTGTGATCAATACCCTGTTTACATTGAAAGATATATCTTCGACCGCTTACAATCTGGCTTCCGGTCACACCACTCCACTGAAACAGCCCTTACTAAGGTCACCAATGACCTCTTAACTGCCAAGAGCAAGCGACACTACTCTGTCCTCCTCCTCCTGGACCTGTCGGCTGCCTTTGACACAGTGGACCATTCCCTATTATTACAGACCCTCTCATCCCTCGGCATCACAGACTTGGCCCTCTCCTGGATCTCATCATACCTAACAGACCGGACATTCAGCGTCTCCCACTCACACACCACCTCCTCACCTCGCCCCCTATCTGTCGGAGTCCCACAAGGTTCAGTCCTTGGGCCCCTGCTGTTCTCTATTTACACCTTTGGCCTGGGACAGCTCATAGAATCTCATGGCTTTCAGTATCATCTTTATGCTGATGACACACAGATCTACATCTCTGGACCAGATATCACCTCCCTACTAACCAGAATCCCTCAATGTCTGTCCACTATTTCATCCTTCTTCTCCACTAGATATCTGAAACTCAACATGGACAAAACAGAATTCATCATCTTTCCCCCATCTCACGCGACCCCCCCTACGAACCTATCAATTACAGTAAATGACTGCCCACTCTCCCCAGTCCCACAAGCTCGCTGCCTCGGAGTAATCCTTGACGCTGATCTCTCCTTCAAACCACATATCCAAACCCTTTCCACTTCATGCCGACTTCAACTCAAAAATATTTCACGCATCCGTTCATTCCTCACCCAAGAATCTGCAAAAACCCTAGTCCATGCCCTCATCATCTCTCGCCTTGACTACTGCAACCTCATGCTCTGTGGCCTCCCCTCAAACACTCTCGCACCCCTCCAATCTATTCTAAACTCTGCTGCCCGACTAATCCACCTGTCCCCCCGCTATTCCCCAGCTTCTCCCCTCTGTCAATCCCTTCACTGGCTCCCAATTGCCCAGAGACTCCATTACAAAACCCTAACCATGACATACAAAGCCATCCACAACTTGTCTCCTCCATACATCTGTGACCTCGTCTCCCGGTACTTTCCTGCACGCAACCTCCGATCCTCACAAGATCTCCTTCTCTACTCCCCTCTTATCTCCTCTTCCCACAATCGCATACAAGATTTCTCTCGCGCATCACCCCTACTCTGGAACTCTCTACCACATCATATCAGACTCTCACCTACCATCGAAACCTTCAAAAAGAGCCTGAAGACCCACCTCTTCCGACAAGCCTATAACCTGCAGTAACCACCGATCGACCAAACCGCTGCACGACCAGCTCTACCCTCGCCTACTGTATTACCACCCATCCCTTGAAGATTGTGAGCCCTCGCGGGCAGGGTCCTCTCTCCTCCTGTACCAGTTATGACTTGTATTGTTTAAGATTATTGTACTTGTTTTTATGTATACCCCTCCTCACATGTAAAGCGCCATGGAATAAATGGCGCTATAACAATAAATAATAATAATAATAATAATAATATATTAAGAATGATCGAAGCTTTACCTGCAGAGAGATGATGGCAGTAACACTCTTGTTTGTAAAAGAAACTCCCTAATTATGTATAGCATCATCCCTTAGTATATAGATTCTTCTCTTGTTATATATGGCACCGTCTCTTATTATATGTGATCTTCTCTTGTTACATATTGTGCTATCCCTTATTGCATAGCATCCTCTATTGTTATATATAGCGCTGTCCCATATTAAATATCATATTTTCTTGTTATGTTTATTGATGTCCCTCATTACACAGCATCGTCTATTGTTATGTACAGCACCATCTCTTTATTAATATCAACCTCTCTTGTTACGTATACTGCTGTCCCTCATTACTTAGCATCCTCTATTGTTACCGTATATATAGCGCTGTCCCTTATTATGTAGTGTCTTCTATTGTTATGTAGAGTGCCATCTCTTTTTATACAGTATATCATCCTCTATTATTCTGTTTAGCGCTGCACACATGCTGCTCTCTATTCCTAAGTTTGCAGTTATGCACCAACACTCCTGTGTGATTATCACATGACCTCCCCAAAACATCATGTGACATGTCACTTTATACAATGGGTGCTGGGGTCCACTTGCACCTTAAACTGCTCGGTGACCTAGTTACCCTTAGTCCGCCCCTTCACTCAAGCTTCAGTTTCCAGATTACTGGTGTTGCCACATTTTGCTCCTCACACATCGTCATCTTCTCATCACCTACAGTGTGCATCTGCACACTTTACATTTTGTCATAAGCCTCTGTGCTCCCTTCTGTTGCGGAAACCTTGCTGTTTGCTAATGTTGGCTATCTCTAGAGCAGATGGACTTGCCTCATCTACAATAGCTGGGAAAGACCTCACATGCAAAAGCTTATGTCAAAGGTTTTCTTGCCCATTTGTGCTAGCTACTGTACCAAATGGCTCTTGCGCTCTTCTGGCAGAATTTTGTATTGTACCTGTCTTTGCTGAAGACAGGAAAGTGCCTTCTTATATACTTTTTGCAGATGCTACAGGGGGCATGAGAATACAAATAACACAAATTTTGCTGACCACATGGTGACCCATGATCAAGCCCTTTCATTTGCAACAAGTGCAAGTGAACTTTAAAGACATTAAAAAAACTTTCTCGATATTGGTGATCCTTCAGAACCCTCTGCCTAAAATTGTTACCCCGCAACATCGTGTGTGGGACATTTCTTTACAGCAGAAGCATACACTCACTGGCCACTTTATTAGGTACACCATGCTAGTAACGGGTTGGACCCCCTTTTGCCTTCAGAACTGCCTCAATTCTTCGTGGCAGAGATTCAACAAGGTGCTGGAAGCATTCCTCAGAGATTTTGGACCATATTGACATGATGGCATCACACAGTTGGCGCAGATTTGTCGGCTGCACATCCCTGATGCGAATCTCCCGTTCCACCACATCCCAAAGATGCTCTATTGGATTGAGATCTGGTGACTGAGGAGGCCATTTGAGTACAGTGAACTCATTGTCATGTTCAAGAAACCAATCTGAGATGATTCGAGCTTTATGACATGGCGCATTATCCTGCTGAAAGTAGCCATCAGATGTTGGGTACATAGTGGTCATAAAGGCATGGACATGGTCAGCAACAATACTCAGGTAGGCTGTGGCGTTGCAACGATGCTCAATTGGTACCAAGGGGCCCAAAGAGTGCCAAGAAAAAATTCCCCACACCATGACACCACCACCACCAGCCTGAACCGTTGATACAAGGCAGGATGGATCCATGCTTTCATGTTGTTTACGCCAAATTCTGACCCTACCATCCGAATGTCGCAGCAGAAATCGAGACTCATCAGACCAGGCAACGTTTTTCCAATCTTCTACTGTCCAATTTCGATGAGCTTGTGCAAATTGTAGCCTCAGTTTCCTGTTCTTAGCTGAGAGGAGTGGTACCCGGTGTGGTCTTCTGCTGCTGTAGCCCATCTGCCTCAAAGTTCGACGCACTGTGCGTTCAGAGATGCTCTTCTGCCTACCTTGGTTGTAACGGGTGGCAATTTGAGTCACTGTTGCCTTTCTATCAGCTCGAACCAGTCTGCCCATTCTCCTCTGACCTCTGGCATCAACAAGGCATTTCCGGCCACAGAACTGCCGCTCACTGGATTTTTTTTCTTTTTCGGACCATTCTCTGTAAACCCTAGAGATGGTTGTGCGTGAAAATCCCAGTAGATCAGCAGTTTCTGAAATACTCAGACCAGCCCTTCTGGCACCAACAATCATGCCACGTTCAAAGGCACTCAAATCACCTTTCTTCCCCATACTGATGCTCGGTTTGAACTGCAGGAGATTGTCTTGACCATGTCTACATGCCTAAATGCACTGAGTTGCCGCCATGTGATTGGCAGATTAGAAATTAAGTCTTAACACACAGTTGGACAGGTGTACCTAATAAAGTGGCCAGTGAGTGTATATTCCCTTCATAATGTCATCACTCACTTGCATCTCTAAGGCGGCCTAACATCCAGCAGTCGTAAATCTGTCCCATTATAAGGGACAATAAAATTGCATTCATAACACATCAGCATGGCATTGCTGGATAATAAAGTGACATTAGTCAGACATAATTTTACTGTGAAATTCCTAACTCTATGTAAAATCTTACCTAACAGACTTTTGCTGGCAACACACAACACTTCAGCATGGCAAAATATTACATGACCCAGCATTATTATAGTAATAGTGTAAAGTAGGTAACCAGGTGGTATTTCCACTGGAGAAAACGATCAATAGCAACCCTCAGAAAATAATAAAGGATAGCAGTCATGAACATAGTGAGGTTACAGTAATGTGTGAAGATTTTTTTTTTTTATTTGGCAAAGGGTTGTAGACTCTTTTTAAACCTTTTTGAAATTTGAAATCCTACTTCTATCATTTAGCACTGAAACTAGATTACAATATGGATGAATCTGTTATGTGGTCACTGTATGTTGATATTATTTCAGTACTATACAGTGGGTATGGAAAGTTTTCAGACCCCTTTAAACTTTTCACTCTTTGCTTCATTGCAGCCATTTGGTAAATTCAAAAAAGTTCATTTTTTTCTTAATGTACACTCTGCACCCCATCTTGACTGAAAAAAACAGAAATGTAGAAATTTTTGCAAATGTATTAAAAAAGAAAAAATGAAATATCAAATGGTCATAAGTAGAGTTGAGCGAAACAGGTCGGTCAGATTCAAAAGTCGCCGACTTTCGCCAAAGTCAGGTTTCACTGAGCGAAACCTGACCATAGCGTGTGGTCAGCCATGCGGTCGGCAACCCGAGCGCCAAAGTCGGATTTCACAGAATGCTTGCACGTGACATTTTTTTCAGCCAATGAGCAAGGACATACACTGTGGGCAACAAAATGACATGTGCAGCGTCCGGAGAGAGAGAGATTTTGCGCACTTTAAAAAAGCATGTAGGTTTGTTTACTGTTCTCCAGTCCCTGCCGACTTTGCTTCCCCATTGACTTGCATTGGGTTTCGTGTTTCAGTCGGACCTTCGACTTTTCACGATAGTTGGCCGATTTCATTCGACTTGACCCTAAAAAAGGCGAAGTCGCTTATCTCTAGTCATAAGTATTCAGACCCTTTACTCAGTATTGAGTAGAAGCACCATTTTGAGCTAGTACAGCCATGAATCTTCTTGGGAATGATGCAACAAGTTTTTCACACCTGGATTTGGGGATCCTCTGCCATTCTTCCTTGCAGATCTTCTCTAGTTTCGTCATGTTGAATGGTGAACGTTGGTGGACATCCATTTTCAGGTCTCTCCAGAGATGTTCTGAAGCCACTCCTTTGTTATTTTAGCTGTGTGCCAAGTCTGATGTTCAGAGCACTCTGGAAGAGGTTTTCATCCATGATATTTCTGTACTTGGTCGCATGTTTCCTTCAATTGCAACCAGTTGTCCTGTCCCCGCAGCTGAAAACACCCCCATAGCATGATGCTGCCACCATCATGTTTCACTGTTGGGATTGTATTGGGCAGGTGATGAGCAGTGCCTGGTTTTCTCCACACATACCGCTTATAATTATCACCAAAAAGTTCTATCTTCGTCTCATCAGTCCAGAGAATCATATTTCTCATAGTCTGGGAGTCCAACATGTGTTTTTTTTAGCAAATTCTATGCGGGCTTTCATATGTCTTGCACTTGTAAGGAGGTGGCAGAGATCCTCCTCTGTCCCCCCTCCCTTGTTTCAAGTGGTGCTATTATTGTATTGCTGTGTTATCAATGTTATCTGTAATGTTCCTTTACTTCTATATAGTTTAAACTGTGTGTTAGAGCCAGGGACAGCAGGGGTTAATCTGGTGGGTTGGGTTAGCAGCTCACACAGGAGCAGGAAGTTCCTGCTTCTGGAGCAGTGTCCGGGCAGGCTTGCCTGCGGCAGGATGTGCTCCCCTGCTGGGAGCATGCTATGCCCTCTGGAGGGGAACAGAGCTGCCAATGGACTGCCGGGCAGCAGTGACGGGCATAAGGACTTCACAGGTGCCCACCTATGGACTTTGGCTCCGGAGAGCCGAATGGGAGCTGCTGCCTCTGCTGCTGCATCTGTTGTCCAAGGGGCAGCATCTGTGAATATGGACAGCTCAGAAATTGTTATCTTTTCCTCTACTAGTTCTTTATTAAGGATTATGGAGGCCACTGTGCTCTTAGGAACCTTGAGTACTGCAAAAGTTCTTTTGTAACCTTGACCAGATCTGTGCCTTGGCACAATCCTGTCTCTGAGCTCCTTAGCCAGTTCTTTAACCTCATGATTCTCATTTGGTCTGACATGCACTGTGAGCTGTGAGGTCTTATATAGACAGGTATGTGCCTTTACAAATCAAGTCCTATCAGTTTGATTAAACACAGCTGGACTCCAATGAAGGAGTAGAACCATCTCAAGGAGGATGAAAAGGAAATGGACAGCATGTGACTTAAATATGAGTGTCTGAACAAATTGTCTGAATACTTATGACCATGTGATGTTTCAGTTTTTCTTTTTTAATAAATTTGCAAAAATTTCTACATTTCTGGCTTTTCAGTCAAGATGGGGTGCAGAGTGTGCATTAATGAGAAAAAAAAGAACTTTTTTTGAATTTACCAAATGGCTGCAATGAAGCAAAAAGTGAAAAATTTAAAGGGGTCTGAATAATTTCCGTACCCACTGTATGTACGGTATTGCGTTGCACTGCTACTGGTCACTCTATGTTGATACTATTTAAGCCCTGTATGCAGGGCATTGTGTGGCTCTAATATATTTGCCATATATGGTGATGATAGCATTATATAATATTGATACATAGAAGTCAACCTAGGATAGGCCTTTACAGGGTAATTTTTAAGCAGTGAGTTATGACAAAAATGGGAGTGTCCTTTTGAGAACATGCGCCATATAGTAGTGTATTAGTGTCCACTTTCTGTCTCCATATGGTAATAATGCTCCCTATAAGCAATAAGCTGACCTCATCCTGTTTCTATGATTTGCAAAGGTAGCCTCTTCCTTCACTTCTCTCACTTCTGCATTTGGCAGATGTTCCCTCTGTGACTTTGATGTCTGGCAGGGCCCTAAATGTGAAGTAGCCTACAGTCTGCCAGAGTGTGTGGCAGAGCAGGAAGCAGATGTCTCTCTCCTCTGATGCAGTTTTTTTACATCCTGAGGGCAGAGATACCGCTATATTTAAGGCACTGGCAGACACAGGCAGAAGAGGGTCCCTGGGCAAGAAAAATATATGGGCGCTTTGTAGTCCAACAGCATATTATACTGCACAATTTCAATTTATTTGTAGATTGACGTTATCCCCATAAAAAATCATTGGCCCATGACCGGTTGCATCAACGGTTTGTCCTTCCCTGATATTAAGCTGTTCCCCATTCGGGTGCCGCAGTCACAGACCTGGTGAACAGCGGTGGTGACCTGGTGCCCAAGTGAGGGAATATGAAAACTCAGATACTTAGATATATGTAGTAGTAATAGTGGCATCAGTACTGTTCGAATAGATTTAGGGTAAAAATCAGAGGCCTGTAAGGGCATGTAATCAATGCTATGTACAAGATGTTTGTGTATTAATACAGAAAAAATGGCAGTAGTATTTACCTCCCCAGGTGTGAGAACTAATGCACTAAAACAAAAGCAAAGGCACAATAAGAGGAATTAAAAATTTATCTTATTGTGGCTTTGCTTTTATTTTAGTGTAGGTACTTGCAAAATATCTACCAATGCCTCATATATATGGGTTTTTTTCATATTATGTATATTCAGGGTGCAGCCAGGATCATTAACACGGGCCTTGCAAACTGGGGAGTCTGTCCTCAGGGTGTGCACATATACTGTATAGTGCTGGGCAACCCGCCTAATCTAATAGCATGGGCGTCACAAATAGGCCGTAAGCCAGACACAGTGCACAACCTGCGTGTGACCAGCGCCTTATACAAGCCTTTTTTCTGTTCAATTTTAATACTAAACAATAGCCCCATCTATGAATTAGTAGGTTGAGGTCAATATAGAATCACTGCACACGTAAATTATGCTTTAGTGAGCTCTTTTATTTAATTAATGGTGATGAAGCGACAGCTGACATTTCGGCCTAACAACGGCCTTTATCATATAGTCGCCCTTTTGAAGTAGAGTTTTGGTAGTCACCGGTTAATAGTATATCACTGCTAGGCAGTATTTCAGAAAAATGCGGATTGTCCAGTGTAGCCAATAGTCCAGGTGCCAGAGGAGCAGAAATCCTGTTGGTATGGCAAAAAAACATTGGTGGCGCAGTGGGGGATGCAGGCACCGCCGTGCCTCAGCAGTGAGTGGGCAGTAGTAGGTTGAGAGCGGCTGTCTCAGTATTTTTTACCTGTGTTGCCATCATCTTTATTACATGGGTTTGCTGCATTAGTTCTGAGACTTGGCACAAGCTCTAACAGTGAGCCACAGGCAGCTTCAGGTATATTATGCTGGTATATCCAGATACATGTATATACTGTATACTAGTACATTATATGTGAAGGAAACAAAGCTGACATTTGTTTCCATAAAGTTAATAAAAGATAATGGTGCAAAAATAATTACATCAATTGCATTTTTTAATACACTTTAAATAAGTGTCACAAGACAGTAAACACCCTAGACCTATCTGATATCCATGTAATTGTAACAACTTGTACAATAGAGTGAACATTTAAATTATGTTTGCAGGAAATAAAGGATATAGCATTTGTTTTTTTCTGCATTAAGCCCGTAATGAAACTTAATAAAAAAAACATAACCACATATACTGATATTCACTTAAAATTAAAAAAATTATGGCTATAAATTTGTGAAAGTGAAAAAAAAAAATCTTCTGGTCATCTGAACCACAACCTCCATCAGTAAAATTATAAAGTTACAATCTCTGCAGCATAAACTTGCTTCTCTTTTTTGCCTTATTTTAATGTGTACATAGATGTAATGTGTACTTTAATTACAGACAAATTGCCCAAAAATGTGTGTAATGTATGCTTGGCGGGCCATCTTGGCATTTCCGGTGGCACGTAACAAGACCACATTCTCATGGGGTAGGACCTGCATCTATTTTACATTTATGACATATCTTGTGAATAATCACTAGAACTGCAAAGAGTAGGCTTTGCCATCCTGTGAATATGTCATAAATGTCTGAGTTGGGAATACCCTTTTCAGACGTGAAATTATATACCGTAACTGGGCAAGCGTTTGTACACAGTGTAATAATTCAAGAGTGTTCCTTTAATTCCTCTTTATTTAATAGATTGTCTTCTTATCTTCCATAGAAAATAATTGACTATCTGCCTTTAGGCAATACCAGTTAGCATAATGGATCTGTGCTACTCGAAATGGACTCCCTTTTTACCTCTCATAGAGTCTACCTTTATGTTGTATTGATAATGTGTGCAAACAACCCATAATGGCTTGTCTGTGATCATAAATGCCAGGTTATAAATAAGAGATGAGAGACCTGTTTTGGAGAATTAAAGCTGTAGGGCAAACATGACCTGTGTATAACTTTTCATATTAATTTATTTGATTTTCATATGATTTCAAGTCTTGATATTAAAAATGTTGTCCAGGTAACTAATATGCTGATAGAGATGTTCAAATCTTTTGAAATTTGAATTCTCCGGCTTTGGCTAATTTGTTCTCAAAATTTGATTTGCAGCAAATTGATTTGTTTGGAATCGTTATACTGCAAAGTCTACAATTATCCTGAAAAGATGTATGTAGCATTCTGAGGTCTCAAAGAACTGCATGAAACCCCTTAGATTTTTAAGACAAACCCAGCCTTAGAAATGTCAAAGTGACTTCACCCTAGACACAGATTTTAACCCAGCAGTAACTAACAACCTATTCAATAACAGCACACTGACCGACTTTTCATAATTTTTTAAATTATAAAACGGTCTAAAAATTATTCCTTTTAGTCATTTGTGATCAGGCAAATCTTTTCGTGCAGATCACTGATTAAAACTGAGGGTTTCGCTGTCAGAGGTAACATCATCCTGCTTTGACTGAAGCAAGTGATGTACCATTTATTCCTTAATGCCTACCTCTTACTCTTCACAATTACACTTAGGGGAGGTAATGGAGGCCAATTGTAGCCTGAGTTATTAGAGCTACTGCCCAGACAGCTGGTGTCAGTGATGGTGGTCATTTTTCTGCTGCTAGCATCTCCTTCATTTTTACCCGTGGTATGTTTTTTTTTATTTTGCTATATATACAGTATATTGAAAATTTGGCAAATGAAAAAGTGTCAATGACATCTCAAAATGCTGATCTATCGGCAGGACAGGTGAGGGTTGGGTAGAGGTGAATATTATACTTAATTATTTTTTATACATTATCAGTTCCAAAACAAATCCAACAAAATGGTAGGCCACCATTTTGCTGTAGTGAAACAAATCACAGGGCAAAAATTTGGATTCTGGTAAATCAAATTTTTTTTGTGAAATTCAAAGCTAATTTGTTTCAGTTTGAATCTGTTAGCTCATCTGTATTGATGACCTATCATAAACCTGACAACCTAACCTGTGCACTGTTTTGCAGTCTGGACCTCTTTTTTGCCTCTTTACTTTAAACAAGTCACACCTTAAATAAGTAAAGGAAAAACTAGAATATACAGTACTGTGCAAAACACAGTTTTTGAAGGAATTTGACAGGGAAATTCTTTCAACCATCTTGGAGAGCCAACTACCATTGATTTGATTATGATTTTTATTTTGTTCTCTCACTTTTATTTTTAAAAGCATTCTTACTGTGCAGCATTTTTCCACACCTGCTTAAACATTTATACAATACAGAACATTGTCAGCCAAAAAAGCAAGTGTGCTTTTACAATCCTGACTTTGTTCAGCTAGTTTCATATGTCTATTAAGCAGTTAGCATGGTTCGAAAATCCCAGCAGTTGGGCCAAGTCTTCTGATGCTAGAATGGCCTGTATTTCACAGATCTGTGAAACTAGGCCTACTCTTCAAAAATGGACATCTCTATTACAACTACTTTAATTTTATCTGCTTTGCTAAACACCTCTACACTCCATGAATGGTGAGGTTCTGTACAGGTAATTCTTGCACTTGACATCATCCTGCACATTATCTGTAATTATGGGATGACTGAGTCACTCTCTCATTGCTCATGGTTGGCCCAGAGGAGCTGGTAGTATTTTACAGATTTTTGCATTGGTTCACCACCTAGTAAAACAGGATTGTCCTATTATGAGTAATGCACTATTTTGCACTATGTAATATAATGACCTGTTATGTTTTTTAAAAAATATCTATTAAGACATTCAAGAAGTATTATTCTGTCCCTAAAATACGAACATCCCAATAACGTAATGCTGATGATAGGTTCATCTTTTACAAGAACAAGTGATAGTGTTACAATTCTGCATCAGATATTATAGCACTTCATAACTGCAGGTGGAAAAAACAACAGGGGTCCCATTATAATAACAATATATAGGCGCCCTAATTTCCAACTAATAATGTTATGGTTAATTGTATGATTTGCATTGTACGTCTAGTTCTCCTGATTTGACTGAAACAATGCTTTATTAGTGGTGCTTTAAATTTTGTACTGCAATTATACTTGGCTTACACCCTGGGCTCTGATGCTTTTCTTATTTTACTTACCCTGTTCTGTTTTTGACCCAGTTTGTACCCTGACTTCATCAGTAATTGTTATTCCCCATGTTTCTGACCTTAGCCTGACTACTCTTTCACTGGTCTCCTAATATCTGACCCTAGCTATTCCCTTCTGATTCTGTCCCTCCAATTACTGACGCTGCTATTATGACAATACCTGCCTCGTACTCACTTCTCCTACCTGAAACTACTAGGTGGACGCAACCCAGTGGTCCCATTTCTAAGTAAAAACCTCTGTATAAATGTTAAAGGGTGAAATCCAGAGTTCTTCTGTGACCTACTAGATAGAGTAGCTAGCACCCAGTCTGTCTGAGGTAGACATTTTGAGCTGAAGGCCTCTGACAGACTTAACAGGCCATGTATAGGGTAGATCTGACAACACTAGAGCATCTTGTTGATGTTCTGTTAATTTATGATGTCTCTCTCGATGGAATTCATATAGTGTAGAAGGCCTCCATGTCAATCATGCTTCTACTACCCCAGAACATTTCCAGCAGCAGATGCATATAGGATACCTGTCAATTTTACACTGACATGCAGCTTGATTGCTGGTATAATATACTAGCTATTGAACCCGTTCTATGCCCGGGTGGCGAGCATTTTTATTGGTATATGGTCTCCCATCCTGGTATGTGCTGCCCCCCTCCCATCCTGGTATGCATGGCACCCCTCATCCCTAACCTGGTATGCAAGGTACCCCTCATCGCTATCCTGGTAAGTATGGTACCCCTCATCCCTATCCTGCTATGCATGGCCCCTTCATCCCTATAATGGTATGCATGGCCCCCTCACCCCCCCAATCCTGATATGCATGGCACCCCATTCCTCATACTGGTATGCATGGTTCCCTCACCCCCCAATCCTGGTATGCATGCTACCCCCTCATCCCTATCCTGGTATGCATGGTCCCCTCACCCCCCAATCCTAGTATGCATGGTACCCTCTCACTCCTATCCTGGTATGCATGGTACCCCCTCATCCCTATCCTGGTATGTATGCTCCCTCCCCCCCAATCGTGGTATGTATGGTCTCTTCACCCCCAATCCTAGTATGCATGGTCCCCTCACCCCCAAATCCTGGTATGCATGGTCCCCTCATCCCCAAATCCTGGAATGCATGGTCCCCACACCCCCAATCCTGGTACGCATAGTCCCCTCACCCCCACAATCCTGGTATGCATGGTCCCCCCTCATCCCTATCGTAGGATGTATGGTACCCCCACATCCCCCACTCCTGGTATGCATGGTCCCCTCACCCCCCAATCCTAGTATGCATGGTACCCTCTCCTATCCTGGTATGCATGGTACCCCCTCATCCCTATCCTGGTATGTATGGTCCCTCCCCCCCATCGTGGTATGCATGGTCCCCTCACCCCAATCCTAGTATGCACGGTCCCCTCACCCCCAAATCCTGGTATGCATGGTCCCCTCACCCCCAAATCCTGGAATGCATGGTCCCCACACCCCTAATTCTGGTATGCATAGTCCCCTCACCCCCACAATCCTGGTATGCATGGTCCCCCTCATCCCTATCGTAGGATGTATGGTACCCCCTCATCCCCCACTCCTGATATGCATGGTCCCCTCACCCCCCAATCCTGGTATGCATGGTACCCTCTCATCCCTATCCTGGTATGTATGGTACCCCCTCATCCCTATCCTGGCATGTATGGTCCCTTCCCCCCAATCCTGGTATGCATAGTCCCCTCAACCCCCAATCCTAGTATGCATGGTCCCCTCACCCTCAATCCTGGTATGCATGGTCCCCTCACCCCCAAATCCTGGAATGCTTGGTCCTCTCACCTCACAATCCTGGTATGCATAGTCCCCTCACCCCCGCAATCCCGGTATGCATGGTCCCCTGTCATCCCTATCGTAGGATGTATGGTGCCCCCTCATCCCCCACTCCTGGTATGTATGGTCCCCTCATCCCCAATCCTGTTATACATGGCACCCCTTACCTCTCAATTCTGGTATGTATGGTCCCCTCATCCTCAATCCTGATATGTATGGTTCCCCACACACCCCTATCCTTGTATGCATGGTACCCCTCATCCCCCAATCCTGGTATGCATGGCCCCCTCACCCCCCAATCCTGGTATGCATAGTTCCCTCACCCCCTAATCCTGGTATGCATAGTCCCCCCTCATCCCTATCATAGGATGTATGGTACCCCTTACCACCCAATCCTGGTATGCATGGTCCCCTCATCCCCAATCCTGGCATACATGGCACCCCTTACCTCCCAATTCTGGAATGCATGGTACCCCTCACCCCACTATCCTGGTATGCATGGTACCCCTCATCCCCCAATGCTGGTATGCATGGTCCCCTCACCCCCTATCCTGGTATGCATGGTCCTCTCACCTCCTATCCTGATATGCATGGTCCCCTCACCCCCAATCCTGATATGAATGGTCCCCTCACCCCCAATCCTGATATGCATGATCCCCTCACCCCCCAATCCTGATATGCATGATCCCCTCACCCCCTACCTGGTAGGCATGCTACCTCTCACCCCTCTATCCTGATATGTATGGTCCCTCCCCCCCAATCGTGGTATGCATGGTCCCCTCACCCCCAATCCTAGTATGCATGGTCCCCTCACCCCCATATCCTGGTATGCATAGTCCCCCCTCATCCCTATCATAGGATGTATGGTACCCCTTACCACCCAATCCTGGTATGCATAGTCCCCTCAACCCCCAATTTTAGTATGCATGGTCCCCTCACCCTCAATCCTGGTATGCATGGTCCCCTCACCCCCAAATCCTGGAATGCTTGGTCCTCTCACCTCACAATCCTGGTATGCATAGTCCCCTCACCCCCGCAATCCCGGTATGCATGGTCCCCTGTCATCCCTATCGTAGGATGTATGGTACCCCCTCATCCCCCACTCCTGGTATGTATGGTCCCCTCATCCCCAATCTTGTTATACATGGCACCCCTTACCTCTCATTTCTGGTATGCATGGTCCCCTCATCCTCAATCCTGATATGTATGGTTCCCCACACACCCCTATCCTTGTATGCATGGTACCCCTCATCCCCCAATCCTGGTATGCATGGCCCCCTCACCCCCCAATCCTGGTATGCATAGTTCCCTCACCCCCTAATCCTGGTATGCATAGTCCCCCCTCATCCCTATCATAGGATGTATGGTACCCCTTACCACCCAATCCTGTATGCATGGTCCCCTCATCCCCAATCCTGGCATACATGGCACCCCTTACCTCCCAATTCTGGTATGCATGGTCCCCTCATCCCCAATCCTGGTATGCATGGTACCCCTCACCTCACTATCCTGGTATGCATGGTACCCCTCATCCCCCAATGCTGGTATGCATGGTCCCCTCACCCCCTATCCTGGTATGCATGGTCCTCTCACCCCCTATCCTGATATGCATGGTCCCCTCACCCCCAATCCTGATATGCATGATCCCCTCACCCCCCAATCCTGATATGCATGATCCCCTCACCCCCTACCTGGTAGGCATGCTACCTCTCACCCCTCTATCCTGATATGTATGGTCCCTCCCCCCAATCGTGGTATGCATGGTCCCCTCACCCCCATATCCTGGTATGCATGGTCCCCTCACCCCCAAATCCTGGAATGCATGGTCCCCACATCCCCAATCCTGGTATGCATAGTCCCCTCACCCCCACAATCCTGGTATGCATGGTCCCCCCTCATCCCTATCATAGGATGTATGGTACCCCTTCATCCCCCACTCCTGATATGCATGGTCCCCTCACCCCCCAATCCTGGTATGCATGGTACCCTCTCATCCCTATCCTGGTATGTATGGTACCCCCTCATACCTCTCCTGGTATGTATGGTCCCTCCCCCCCAATCCTGGTATGCATAGTCCCCTCACCCCCCAATCCTAGTATGCATGGTCCCCTCACCCTCAATCCTGGTATGCATGGTCCCCTCACCCCCAAATCCTGGAATGCGTGGTCCCCTCACCTCACAATCCTGGTATGCATAGTCCCCTCACCCCCGCAATCCTGGTATGCATGGTCCCCTGTCATCCCTATCGTAGGATGTATGGTACCCCCTCATCCCCCACTCCTGGTATGTATGGTCCCCTCATCCCCAATCCTGTTATACACGGCACCCCTTACCTCTCAATTCTGGTATGTATGGTCCCCTCATCCTCAATCCTGATATGTAAGGTTCCCCACACACCCCTATCCTTGTATGCATGGTACCCCTCATCCCCCAATCCTGGTATGCATGGCCCCCTCACCCCCCAATCCTGGTATACATAGTTCCCTCACCCCCTAATCCTGGTATGCATAGTCCCCCCTCATCCCTATCATAGGATGTATGGTACCCCTTACCACCCAATCCTGGTATGCATGGTCCCCTCATCCCCAATCCTGGTATGCATGGTACCCCTCACCCCACTATCCTGGTATGCATGGTACCCCTCATCCCCCAATGCTGGTATGCATGGTCCCCTCACCCCATATCCTGGTATGCATGGTCCTCTCACCCCCTATCCTGGAATGCATGGTCCCCTCACCCCCTATCCTGATATGCATGGTCCCCTCACCCCCAATCCTGATATGAATGATCCCCTCACCCCCAATCCTGATATGCATGATCCCCTCACCCCCCAATCCTGATATGCATGATCCCCTCACCCCCTACCTGGTAGGCATGCTACCTCTCACCCCTCTATCCTGATATGTATGGTCCCCTTCACCACTATTAAACTGCACACATACAAAAAAAAACATTTATACTCACTGGAGGAGTGTGTGGGAGGAGTGTGGCGCCGAAGTACGTGCATCCCCATACCGCGCTGTCCGGCACCATATTGCTGAAGATACACTGCAAATGTGTTTTCAGTAAAAGGCGCCGGATAGCGCTATGTGCATGCGCGATTCTGACGCGCACTCCTGCCCCATTCTCCGGCGAGAAGAGAAGCACCACGGCAATGCTCCTCCTGGTCAGGTAAGTATGTAAGTATGGCGACGGAGATCGTGGTATGCATTCAGTGTCTACCCGTACCGCGATCTCTGGTGCCATACAAACTCCCTGTACCGCTGTATGCCTTCTTCTTTCTGGAGTCAGACTGCGCAGGCGAGTTGCGCTTTCGCAGTCTATAAAGGCTTTGGACAGAGTGACGCTTACAGCGTTATATTATAGATTGTATTTTGTATACTACACATAAAACATTGTATTATATAAGCAATCAAGCAATTATATGGTCATTGGTCAATAAAGCCTACATAAAAAATGAAAAGTAATTGTGAAACAAATATTGAAGATTAATAAAAAAGATGCTAAAAAAAAATCTCTGAATTAACAGCTCTGTCTTGAAATGTAAAATTAAAGCCCCACTTCAGAGTTTTTTTAATTATCATTTCAACCCCAATGTGTTATCACTAATGTCTGTTCCCTGCATGTAGTAAAATACTTACCAGCTACCAACTATGCAAGCTTATATCTGGTAACCAGCTCTTTCAATTTCTGCTCTGAATCAATCTCTGCTCTGCTCTGAATCAACTCCTGTTTCTCCACTCCATTCAATGTCAGCAAGCAGTTAATCCTGAATGCTATATATGTGTTTTCAACTATGCAAGCTTATATCTGGTAACCAGCTCTTTCAATCTCTGCTCTGAATCAACTCCTGTTTCTCCATTCCATTCAATGTCAGCAAGCAGTTAATCCTGAATGCTATATATGTGTTTTCAACTATGCAAGCTTATATCTGGTATATAGTTATTTCAACTTACTCTGCTTGTCCCCTTATGTTGTGAGGTCAAGAAACTTTTCAAAGTGCTTTATGATCCATGTAGTGCTGGACATCTGTTTATCTGACCACAACATTTTAGTGGGTCCTGCTGTCTCAATTTAGTTTGATTGATTAACGAGAAGACAGAGAGAGCACAAAAAAAAACAATCCTTAGCCTCCTATATATACAGACATAGCTTGGGGGAGCATTTATGCAGGGGGCATTTATGCACATGTAATCGAAGTACATATATCAAAGTACTGGCAGTTATAACATGGCAGTTAGACAGGGCAGGAGACAGGTAAGACATTTATATACATCTACTCCCAGTACATTTGGAAGACAACAAATATATACCATATGCATTTGTGTAATTTATATCCTGGCCGCTGCATTCACACACATCTACCGCCCTGGCATTAACTCTCTACACTCCATCCATATCGGCCCCTCGCTTCTTTCCTCTCTTATGTATAGCACTCACCCTCTTTTCACATTGTTAAATTGCACAGATCCAGTCAGTCCCACCATTCAACATAAGAGACGCTCTCACAAATCACTAAACCATCTGCTCACTCTTTCGATCCTCCTTCTCCTAGTCGCAGGAGACATTGCTCCCAACCCTGGTCCCCCATGTTATAGAAAGTCAAAACCCCCAACTGCTACACTCAGAAACCCCTCTAATCTTATTAATATTCCCTGCATGCCATCTGTCTCTCTTAATTGTGCACTTTGGAATTCTCGCTCAGTGTGTAACAAACTCTCCTTCATTCATGACTTTTTCCTTTCTAATTCTCTTAACCTCCTGGCTCTTACTGAAACCTGGATCCAGCAGTCAGACACTACCGCTGCTGCTGCTCTTTCATATGGCGGACTACACTTCTCTCATACCCCAAGATTAGACAATAGAGCAGGTGGAGGCGTTGGTCTGCTCCTATCACCAAAATGTACCTTTCAGGTTATCCCTAAAGTACCCTCACTTGTCTTCCCTTTTGAGGATCATGCCGTCAGACTCTACACCCCCTTCTCCATGCAAGTGGCGGTGGTATATCGTCCTCCCGGCCCCTCCCATCAGTTCCTGGATCATTTTGCCACTTGGCTTCCACATGTTCTCTCCTGTGACATCCCTACCCTCATCATGGGCGATTTCAACATCCCCATTGCTCTTCCCCTCTCCCCATCTGCTACTCACCTTTTATCTCTAACCTCCTCGTTTTGCCTTTTGCAGCTTACTAATTCTCCAAAGCATGAAGACGGAAACTCCCTCGACTTGGTCTTCTCTTGGCTTTGTGCAGTGGATGATTTTGCAAACTCCCCTCTCCCGCTCTCTGACCACAATCTTCTTTCATTCTCTATCAAGAACTGCCAGGCTGCTCATGTCACCCCCACTGTCCATACTTATAGAAACATACAGGCCATTAACACCCAGAAACTTCTGGAGAACTTGCAGTCTTCATTGGCCCCTATCTCCTCCCTCTCATGTCCTGATTCTGCACTGAAGCATTACAATGAAACACTTCAAACTGCCCTGGATGAATTTGCACCCGCTATAAATAGAACACCACAACACAGATGGCGACAACCCTGGCACACCCTGCAAACACGTTTCCTGCAGCGGTGCTCCAGGTGCTCCAGGTGCGCCGAACGTCTGTGGAGAAAATCCAATCTACACGAAGATTTCATCCATTATAAGTTTATGCTTAGAACATACAACACTGCCCTTCACCTCTCCAAACAAACCTATTTCAACACCCTCATCACCTCACTGTCCAATAACCCGAAACATCTCTTTGACACTTTTCATTCTCTACTCAACCCAAGAGTACAGGCCCCAACCACGGAGCTCCGAGCTGACGATCTGGCCAATTACTTCAAAGAAAAAATTGACTAGATCCGACAGGAAATTGTCTCCCATTCACCTCATACCATGCACTGTCCTCCCTCCCCCACTGCATCTAGCTCACTCTCTGATTTTGAACCAGTCACAGAAGAAGAAGTAAGCAGGCTTCTTGCATCTTCTCGCCCAACCACTTGCATCAGTGACCCATTTCCGTCACATCTCCTCCAGTCCCTTTCCCCTGCTGTCACCCCTCACCTAACTAAAATATTTAACCTCTCTCTCTCTTCTGGTATCGTTCCCTCCTCATTTAAGCATGCCGTCATACATCCACTACTTAAAAAACCATCCCTCGACCAAAACTGTGCCGCTAACTATAGACCTGTCTCTAAACTTCCCTTCATCTCTAAACTCCTGGAACGCCTGGTTCACTCCCGTCTTATCCGCTATCTCTCTGATAACTCTCTTCTCGACCCTCTCCAATCCGATTTCCGCTCCTTACGCTCTACTGAAACTGCCCTCACTAAAGTCTCTAATGATCTACTAACAGCTAAATCAAATGGTCTTTACTCCATGCTAATTCTCTTGGATCTCTCTGCAGCATTCGACACTGTGGATCATCAGCTCCTCCTCACTATGCTCCGTTCCATTGGCCTCAAGGACACCGTTCTCTCCTGGTTCTCCTCCTTTCTCTCTGACCGCTCCTTTACTGTATCTTTTGCCGGTTCCTCCTCCTCTCACCTTCCCCTTACTGTTGGGGCTCCTCAAGGATCGGTTCTAGGCCCCTCCTCTTCTCTTTGTACACTGCCCCTATTGGTCAAACAATCAGTAGATTTGGCTTCCAGTACCATCTCTATGCTGATGACACCCAATTATACGCTTCTTCTTCTGACATCACGCCAGCCTTTCTATAAAACACCGGCGATTGCCTAAAAGCTGTGTCTAACATCATGTCCTCACTATATCTGAAACTGAACCTGTCAAAGACTGAACTCCTTGTGTTTCCTCCCTCTACTAATGTACCTATACCCGACATTGCCATTTCTGTGTGTGGCTCCACTATTACTCCCCAGCAACATGCCTGCTGTCTTGGGGTCATACTTGATTCTGAGCTTTCCTTTGCCCCCCACATTCGATCACTGGCTCGCTCTTGTCATCTGCACCTCAAAAACATTTCTAGAATTCGACCTTTTCTTACTTTTGACTCTGCAAAAACTCTTACTGTTTCTCTTATTCATTCTTGTCTCGACTATTGTAACTCTCTTCTAATCGGTCTCCCTCTTACCAAACTCTCCCCTCTCCAATCTGTCTTGAATGCTGCAGCCAGGATCATATTCCTCACCAATCGTTACACCGATGCCTCTACCTTGTGCCAGTCATTACACTAGCTACCCATCCACTCCAGAATTCAGTATAAACTTATTACCCTCACCCACAAAGCCCTCCATGGCTCAGCACCACCCTACATCTCCTCCCTTGTTTCAGTATACCATCCTACCCGCGCCCTCCGTTCTGCTGATGACCTGAGGTTAGCATCCTCAATAATCAGAACCTCCCACTCCCGTCTCCAAGACTTTACACGTGCTGTGCCAATTCTTTGGAATGCACTTCCCAGATCAATACGATTAGTCCCCCATCCCCACAATTTTAAGCGTTAAAAAATCTTAAATTTGGGGGGACGCATTCTTTGCAGGACAAAGTGACATTTTTAGTGATACCATTTTTTTCTACTCACCTTTTGATCATTTTTTTAACATTTTTGTCATGTTTATTTTATTTTTTTAAATGTAATCCGTCATATGGGTTATTGTACAATTTTATACTGTAGCTTGCGTCGCTATGGATGTGATGATAACAAACGTGCACTTTTTTGGCTTAATTTAGTTTATATATAAAGCAGCACTTTTAGGAGCAAAATATTTTCTCATGCCTTATTAAGGATTTTTTTCACTTCAATTTTGTTTCCCCCAATTGGACACATACAGTAATATTGTCTTACAATTAGCATCATATAGTAATTCTGGCAAACATCCTGGTACCCTTCTTGTAGTAATGTCCCCTATCCACATCCCCACATTGTAGTAATGCCTCATCCTGGTCCCCTTCTTGTAGTAATCTCTCTAATCAGGTCCTCATATTGTAGTAATGTCCCCATCTTTGTTCCCATCTTGTAGTAATGCCCCATCCTTGTCCTCATTTTGGTGTAATGTCCCCATTTTTGTCCTCATCTTGTAGTAATGTCCCCATCCTGGTCCTCATCTTGTAGTAATGCCCCATCCTGGCCCCTATCTTGTAGCAATGTTGTCATCTTGTAGTAATGTGCCCATGCTAGCCCTCAACTTATGCTAATACCTATCCTTTTTTCTTTCTTTGGCGTAATGTCCCCATCTGGGTCCTCATCTTGTAGTCATATCCCTATCCTGGTTCTAATCTTATAATAATTTCCCCCATCCTGGTCCTCATCTTGTAGTAATTCCCCATCCTGGTCCCAATCTTGTAGCAATGTACCCACCCTAGTCCTCATCTTATATGAACAGCCCATCCTTGTCCCCATCTTGTAGCAATGTCGCCATCTTGTAGTAATGTGCCCATCCTAGTCTTCAACTTCATCTTGTAATAATGCCCCATTCTGGTCTCCATATTGTAGTAATGTCCCCATCCAGGTCCCCATATTGTTATAATGTCCACTATTGTGCCGTTCTTTAAATACACATTAAAGAAAAAATATATATTTTACTCCCCTGTCCTTCGTTCCCTCGGTGTCCTCTTTTCTGTATAAGTGGCCCGCAGGCACCGTAGACCCCTTGATGATCATGGCCCACTTTACTGGCTGCAGATGGTAGTGCATTATATCAGTTGAGTGCATGCCCATGGAGACACATTCAGTTGAAATGTATTCCTGTGCAGAGACAAGCTCTTTGCACATCAGTAGCAATGCCAGCCATGGGCCAATCAGAGGCTAGCAGCTGATATCACATATAAGACATTCCACAATGTTCTACTGAATTTAGCACGTGACAGATAACAACAGCTTCCAACAGACCCTTTCTAAGAGTTGATCTTTCAATAATCAATAGACTAATTCTAAAACTATACCAAGCATGATCTCATAAAAAGCACTTTTCATTAAATGTAATAAATAAAAATATACACATGAATAGTAGATTAAATGATTTTACCTCACTTGGACAAAAGGGGGACTGCAATAGGGGTACAATAAGTGCCTAATTATCACGCTGCGACTGTATGTAAATAGGGAAAGGGGCCTTTCACTGTCCCTAGAGTTGGGACCCTAAATATCCCTGCTCCCAAAAGTACATCTAAAGGTGAGGAGGTTTGGGCTACCAGCCTTACTGTTCTCATATTATACCCTAAGCTATCCCCTACCCCTCCACAGGAGGCCTGGGACAGAAATGCTAGTGTATAAACACGTAAAACAAGCAGGGATAACAAAAAGCAACTATCATACAAAACACTCACCAAAGGTAAAGAAGTATGTAGGGATGGGTAGGAGTGTACAAACCAAATGGGAACAGGACAATCAGGAAAGCATAAACCCCAAAACAGAATGCAACAATCTCCAGCCGCAACAATTTCCAATTCAATACAGCGACTCCAAGGAGCTAGGAAGTAAAACTTTCACTGGCGAGTAAAAGAATGTCTGGCCAGATTTTATAGGGAGAGGAGATGACCAGGTTAGGAACAGCTGCAAACCAGCACAGAAAGGGTCGTTAACCTCTTCAGTACCAAAGGATACAAAATCCATTTAATATGAAGCACAAACACCCAGTCTAAATGGAAGATCTGCGATTCACTTTACGTAGTGATTTTCTAACCCCAGACCTCCCAGGACATGACCTGTGACATTATTTTAAGAATAAATATAAAACACATATTTATAAACAGTATATACAAATGTTTAGGAGACTGCAAAGAAGGCATGTTGTGCATATAAAAACATCACACTACAAAGGAATTTTTTTTTGAATTAAGACCTGGTTGTGATTCACTGCTATGTTACAGTACTTACTCATTACCATACTAACATAGGATTTCAATGCACCAAGATGTGTACCCTAATTCCTATTAATACCTAACCCTTAGTAAAGCTGAGTCAGTTAATAGGCAGAACTCATTTATCCAGGGTAATTTTAAAGTTATCTTGCTGCAATGGTTAGTGTACATGACTATCTTTGTATCTTATAAGATGGATATGTAACAAAACTGGATAAAAATAAATGACAAGTAAAAAAGAAATCAATAAATGAAATGTGCATTAAAAGCTAGTAGCGTTATATTGCAAAATTGAACTGCATTCAGTACAACACATGTTTTAGAAACACCCTTTCTATTACGGTAATTAGAAACCCTCACACACATTATAGTTTTTTTCCATTTTTTTTAATGTTGAAGGTAGACATAAGTGTATCGAGTTCAGTCTATAACCTAACATGTTTAGTAGTGTTGAGTGATACCTTCCGATATCGGGAAATATCGGATCGGATTGGATCGGGCCTATACACCAAAAATATCGGATATCGTCGATTCCGATACCGGAAACCAATGCATGTCAATGGGACACAAATATCGGAATGAAAATAAACCCTTACTTTCCTTGTTGGTTAATTCTACATGAAGGAAAACAACTAAGAATAATGTAGAATGTATTGGGGGAGGTGGAGGAGACATTAAAGGCATAGAGGTTTAGCCCAATCAAATGGAATAGCAGGAATTATTTTTTTTTAAGACGTTCGGAGTTACAAAGATATTGACTATGTTAAGCTTTTTTATATTTTGTCAGATATTTATGTTTCACTACTTCCATGCTCTTCACCTTCTTTTTTACTTCTCCCACACTTTCTCCTTCATCATCCTCAGCAGCAGCATCTTTTTCATCAACTTCCTCTTCACCTTATTCATCTTCTTCTTCACCTTCTTCCTATTATTCTTTTTTTTACATTCTTCATATTCTTCTTATTCAACTATTATTCTTCTTCATATTCTACTTCTTCATCCTCTTCATATTCTTCTTCTTCATCATATTCTTATTTGTGACAGGCATTCCTGTAGTTGCTATCTATAAAAGTTTGAAGATTACACCTTCCGTTCTGCCTGTCACAAAAGATTTACAACAGGATTTGTCCGCGTTCAGTTTTGCCTGAAGCAGCAGGTATTTCCCAGGGGCACCGCGAGGAGGAATGGACTCACCCCCATACACTGCTTAGTCTTCTTCTGCTTATAATTTAGATAATATCTTTTGCTCTGATTTTTAGTCTTATGCTTAATATTTCTTCTGCTTTTTGTTCTGCAGCTTCTTGTTCTTCTGCTTCTTGGTCTTCTGTCTCTCGTTCTTCTGTATCTTGGTGGTTGTCTTCTTGTTCTTTGTCCTCTTTGTCATCTTCTTCAGGATCATCTTCTTGGTCTTTTTCGGGGTGGTCTTCAGGGTCGTCGTCTTCTTCGGGGTGGTCTTCAGGGTCGTCGTCTTTAGGGTCGTCGTCAGGGAGATCCAGAGTGATTACCAAAAACCATTTAAAAAAGGTTGAACTTGGAAATGTAGCAGAAGGTACAAGAAGGCTGAGGAACTGCTGAGAGCCAGCTGACGGTACTGGAACCTGGATGGGTAGCCGAAGGTACAAGAGCCAATGGAACTACCGAGGACCAGCTGATGGTACTGGAACCCGGTTACTAAGCCGGAGGTACCTGTGCCAGAAAGCACTATCAAGGACCAGCAGACGTTGGTGGAACTCGGATACCGAGAAGGAGGCACCTAAGCCAAAGGCTCTGCCTGGAACCATCTGACGTTACTGGAACCCAGGGGGACATATTCAAGATTGACTTCCAAAGAACCAGCTAATGGTATTGGAACTCAGATAGGCAGCAGAAGGTACACATGAAAAAAAAAGTTGCAAGGCCGCGAGCTGGCCAGAGTTACCGAAACCCACAGTCCTACAGGGGGAGCTTGTCCTATTGGCACTACGGAACCAGCCTTCATTGCCAGATCCCACAGCCCACATAGGAAGCACCTAAACTGCAGGCACCATAGAGTCGGCTAACCCGAACGCAACACGACCGGACAACGTATTGGAGGCAAAGTGATGTTGACACTACCCGGAAACAGCTGGCATGCTGGAATCAGGCTGGGCAGGAGGGAGTAACCGTGCCAAAGACACTTCTGAGCAGCAACTTGCGGTGTTGGAGCCCAGGGTAAATACTAGAAACAGAGTGGAGGCAGAGGCGTAATTGGAGCAAGTTTAATATCTGTAGTAGTGTGAGTGTGGTCGGAGCAGGAGAAATTGCCGGACACACAGCAGGGGATCAGCTGACGTTACTGAACCCCAATAATACTGGAGCATGTGTTGACTGTGCAGACGGCACTTCTGAGCAGCAACTGGCGGTGTTAGAGCCTAGGGATTACAGGAGAAACAGAGTGTAGCCAGAGGCCTAATTGGAGCAAGTTTAATATCTGTAGTAGTGTGAATGTGGACAGAGTAGGTGAAATTGCTGGACACACAGCAGGGGATCAGCTGACGTTACTGAACCCCAATAACACTGGAGCATGTGTTGACTGTGCAGACGGCACTTCTGAGCAGCAACTGGCGGTGTTGGAGCCCAGGGATTACAGGAGAAACAGAGTGTAGCCAGAGGACTAATTGGAGCAAGTTTAATATCTGTAGTAGTGTGAATGTGGACAGAGCAGGCGAAATTGCTGGACACACAGCAGGGGATCAGCTGACGTTACAAAACCCTAATAACACAGGAGCAAGTGTTGACTGTGCAGACGGCACTTCTGAGCAGCAACTGGCGGTGTTGGAGCCCAGGGATTAGAGGAGAAACAGGTGGTAGAAACATGAACACAACAGGAGACCTGGATACTGTTGCCAACCAATTATATAATCTGGAAGAGAACTGACAAATTCCTGCAAGATACAGGCCTTGTTCATTTTCAGAAAAGTAAGCCGGTCAACATTATCAGAGGATAGTCGCATGCGACGGTCTGTTAGTACACCACCTGCGGCACTAAAGACGCGTTCCGATAATACACTAGCATCAGGGCAAGCCAGCACCTCCAATGCATACTGGCTAAGCTCTGGCCATGTATCCAGCTTAGAGACCCAAAACTTGAAGGGGGAAGAGCCGTGTGGGAGAACACTGAGATGGCAAGACATGTAGTCTGTCACCATCGGATGGAAACGTTGCCTCCTGCTGACTGGAGCCGTCTGTAATGTTGTAGACATTTGTGGCGGGGACACAAAACTTTGCCACATTTGGGCCATACTGGTCTTGCCTTGTGCTGAGGCGCTGCTTCTGCTCCCTCTTTGTGCAGGGCTTCCTCCACTGCCTCAACGCACTGAGTTGCTTTGTGAAGCAATAGCAGGACTGTTCTCGGGTGGAATGGAGAACATGATGGAATGCACCAGTGTGTCTTCGTACTTCCGCATTTTACGCTCCTGGTTCAACGGTGTTATGAGGCTTTGTAAGTTGTCCAAGTAGCGAGGATCTAGGAGGATGTACACCCAATAATCAGCCGTGTTGAGAAGGTGGGCGATGCGGCGGTCGTTTCTCAGGCACTGCAGCATGAAATCAACCATGTGCTGCAGACTGCCAACTGGCCAAGAAACACTGTCCCCTGCTTGAGGCGTCATCTATGCCTGCTCTGCATCACCCCACCCTCGCTCTACATACTGACTACTAGAGCATTGTGTACCTCCCTCCTCTGGACAGATGTCTTCCTCCTCCATTGACTCCTCCTCATCCACCTCACAAAGTGTCCCCTGCCCAGGCCTTTGTGAGGAACCATCTTGCGCAGACTGTCCAGAAGCAGACTCCTCATCCTCCACCTCTTCCACAACCTCCTCCCTTAGTGCTTGCAGTGTTTTTTCAAGCAGGCAGATAAGGGGGACAGTCATGCTGACTAGTGCATCATCTGCACTCGCCATCCGCGTGGAATTGTCGAAGGCACGCAAAACGTGGCAGATGTCCTTCATAGAGCCCCACTCAGTGGTGGTGAAGTGTGAACGGCGCGCAGTGCGACTTGTTTGCGCCTGATGCAGCTGGTACTCCATTACTGCTGCCTGCTGCTCACACAACCTCTCCAACATATGTAACGTTGAATTCCACCTGGTGGGTAGGTCACATATGATGCGATGTTCCGGAAGGCGGAATCGGCGCTGCAGAGCTGCAATGCGCGATCTTGCCATGCTGGAACGCCGCAAGTGAGTGCACTCTATGCGGACCTTGTGCAGCAGTGCATCAAGATCCGGATAGTCCCTTAAAAAACTCTGCACGACCAAGTTGAGCACATGTGCCAGACATGGGATGTGAGTGAGGTTGCCTAGGCCCAGAGCTGCCACCAGATTTCGGCCATTGTCACACACTACCATGCCTGGCTGGAGATTCGCTGGCACAAACCACACGTCGCTCTCCTGCTTGATGGAATTCCAGAGCTCCTGCGCTGTGTGGCTTTGATTCCCGAAAGAAATTAATTTCAATACTGCCTGTTGACGTTTGGCCATGGCTGTGCTCATATCGGTTGTAACAGGTAAGCGTTCATGGGTCCAAGTGGAGGTAGACTGTGACGGCTCCTGCAGAACAACATGGGAAGGGAAGCAAAAGACCAGAAAAAGCCATACACCTGACAAATGCTATTGAGAACTCTGCTATTAGAAGTGGAAAGGAAGAACAAAGTCAAAAGTATCTAATTAAGGCTACTTTCACACATCCGGTGTGGGGTCCGGCGGCGTGCGGCGAAAAGCCGGGCCGCCGGATCCGGCCTGCAGCCGTGACACCGGATGTTTGTGCGGCGTCTGATACGGCTCGGACGTGATTTAAAGGAGCCGCAGCAGGAGGTGGACAGAGACAGCCGCTGAGAGAGACAGCTGCTGAAAGGGAGGTGAGGGGAGGGTAGGAGAGGAGAGGGGAGGGGAGAGGAGAGGGGAGGGGAGAGGAGAGGGGGTTGGAGAGAGAGAGAGAGACATGTGGGGTTAACACTCAGTGTCCGGGCAAGAGAATCTCTCTCTCTTGCCGGGCACTTGTGGGGTTAACCCCACAGAGAGATCTCTCTCTCTCACCCAGACACTGTGAGTGTTAACCCCACAAGTGCCCGGCAAGAGAGATCTCTCGCAAGTGTCTGGGTGACAGAGAGAGATCTCTCTCTCTCTCACCGGGCACTTGTGGGGTTAACATTCACAGAGTCCGGGCATGCGCTGTGGAAAAAGCCGGTCCGGCGCTGAGAAAAAACGTTGCAGAGAACGTTTTTTCCAGACGCCGGACCGGCTGTTTTTGCCGGATCTGGCAAAAACCGGATACGCCGCATAGGCATCAGGCGCGATGCGGCGATAATGAAACTCTATGGGGAAAAAACCGGATCCGGTGGCAACAGGCGCCGGATCCGGTTTTTACACTTTTCGCCGCATCGCGCCTGATGCACAAAAACTGATGTGTGAAAGTAGCCTAATAAAAATATTGGAGAAAGAGAAACCAATCACAAACTAAAATGTTTCTATACTAATGCACAAAGCATGGGCAACAAACAAGGAGAATTGGAACTACTAACACAGGAAAAGAAATATGATGTCATTGGAATCACTGAAACTTGGTGGGACAATACACATGATTGGAATACAAGACTAGAAGGATACAACTTATTTGCAAGAAACAGACTTGATAAACGAGGAGGGGGTGTCGCATTGTATGTTAGAAACGCGTATATCTGCACAGAGATTGAAGCTTCAGAGACTGGAAGTTCTGTGGAAACTGTTTGGGTAAGAATACAAGGACAGAACAATGGAAAGGACACCATTGTAGGCATTTACTACAGGCCGCCTGTGCAAGCTGAAGATATGGATGAACTCTTTATGCATCAAATGGCCAAGTTCTCCAAAAAATATGACATAGTCGTCATGGGAGATTTCAACTATCCAGACATTTGTAGGGAATCTCTCTCAGGCAAAACTAACAGGTCAAGGAAATTCTTATCCTCTCTTGCTGACAACTTTATCTTCCAAAAGGTAGGGGAGAAAACAAGGGGAACTGCTACCTTGGATCTAATCCTTATAAACAGGGAGGAAATGGTTGAAGAGGTAAAAGTGGCTGGGACCCTAGGAGCTAGCGACCATGCTATTTTAGAATTTTGGATAACTAGAGGCGGAAGACCTGTGAAGACTCAGACGTCAAGGTTAGATTTCAGAAAGGCAGATTTTAATGGTTTCAGAAAGAGAATTGGAGGGATTCAATGGCTGGATATCCTTAAAGACAAAAATGTCCAGGAAGGATGGGAAATCTTGAAAAATGAAATTCTCAAAGCACAGTTGTTAACAATTCTGAAAAGAGGGAAGAATAGGAAGCATTTAAGGAAACCAGGATGGATGAACACAGAACTTAAGCACATGCTAAAAAGGAAGAAAAAAATGTTTATAAAATGGAAAGAGGGAGGCATATCTAAAGAAGAATATAATGCTGTCTGCAGAACCTGCAGGGCACAAATTAGATTACTAAAGATGAAAATGAATTGAGGCTTGCAAGAGATGTCAAAAGCAATAATAAAGGATTTTGGGGATATGTCAAAAGTAAAAGAAAAGTCAAAGATGCTATAGGATTTTTACAGGATGAAAATGATGAAATAGTAAGACAGGATGTTGAGAAGGCTGAACTTTTAAATTCCTATTTTGCATCTGTTTTCTCTCAGAAAGGAAATGTAACACCAACTGTTCTTCACTGTCCTATTAAGGGAATAGAAGAATCCAGGATATCTATAAACAGAAAGATAGTGAGGAAACACTTAGCTAACCTAAATGAATTCAAGTCTCCAGGTCCAGATGAATTACACCCCAGAGTACTGAAGGAGATAGCAGAAGAAATTTTTGAACCCCTCTCCATAATCTTTGAAAATTCTTGGAGAACAGGAGAAGTCCCAGAAGACTGGAGAAGAGCAAATGTTGTTCCTATCTTCAAAAAGGGGAAGAAGGTGGACCCAGGCAACTATAGGCCGGTGAGTCTGACTTCTATACCAGGAAAGATCTTTGAACAAATTATTAAACAACATGTATGTCAATACATGGATAAGAATGAAGTGATTAAACAGAGTCAGCATGGGTTTGTAACTAATAAGTCATGTCAGACTAACTTAATTTCCTTCTATGACGGTATCACTGATTGGGTGGATCAAGGAAATGCTGTAGATATAGTATATCTTGACTTCAGCAAAGCATTTGACAAAGTCTCTCATACAATCCTTATTGAAAAAATGACTAAGTATGGAATGGACAAGGTAACTGTTAGGTGGATTCATAACTGGCTTAGTGATCGGACCCAAAGAGTGGTCGTAAATGGCTGCACATCCAGTTGGAAGAATGTCTCAAGTGGGGTACCACAGGGCTCTGTCCTGGGCCCTGTATTGTTCAACATCTTTATCAACGATTTAGATGAAGGAATTGAGGGTAAACTGATTAAATTTGCTGATGACACAAAGCTAGGAGGGATAGCTAATACTAGAGATGAGAGAGAGAGGATTCAAAAAGATTTAAATAAACTGGAGAAGTGGGCAGCAACTAACAGAATGGTTTTTAACAGGGAGAAATGCAAAGTACTACATCTGGGCAATAAAAATGAAAAAAGCATATACAGAATGGGAGGAATAGGGCTAAGCAACAGCACATGTGAAAAAGACTTGGGTATACTAATAGATCACAGACTGAATATGAGTCAACAATGTGATGCAGCAGCAAAAAAGGCAAATGCAATTCTAGGATGTATTAACAGAAGCATACAGTCTAGATCACGTGAAGTCATTATTTCCCTCTACTCCTCTTTGGTCAGACCTCATCTGGAATATTGTGTCCAGTTTTGGGCACCACATTTTAAAAAAGACATCAACAAACTGGGGCAAGTTCAGAAAAGAGCGACCAGAATGGTGACCGGTCTGCAAACCCTGTCTTATGAGGAAAGGTTGCAGGATTTGGGATTGTTTAGTTTGCAAAAGAGAAGACTGAGAGGAGACTTAATAGCTGTCTACAAATATCTAAAGGGCTGTCACATTGTAGAAGGATCAACTTTATTCTCATTTGCACAAGGAAATACTAGAAGCAATGGGATGAAACTGAATGGGAGGAGACACAGATTAGATATTAGAAAAAACTTTTTGACAGTTAGAGTGATCAATGAGTGGAACAGACTGCCACGAGAAGTGGTGAGTTCTCCTTCAATGGAAGTCTTCAAACAGAGGCTGGACAGGCATCTGACTGGGATGATTTAGCGAATCCTGCTTTGAGCAGGGGGTTGGACCAGATGGCCCAGGAGGTCCCTTCCAACTCTACGATTCTATGATTCTATGATTCTATGATTCAGAGGAACTGGAGCATGAGGATGGGTCAATGTGTACAGACTGGATTCCTGCAATCCTTGGAGTTGGCAGAACACGTACAGCGGCACTCTCAAGATCTGTACCCGGCTCCACAACAATTACCCAATGGGCAGTGAGGGAAAGATATCGTCCCAGTCCATGGTTACTGGTCCACTCATCGGTGGTCAGGTGGACCTTGCTACTGATGGCGTTTAGTAGCGCATGTTTAATTTTTCCCTCCACATGCTTTTGCAGGGCAGGGACGGCTTGCCTGCTGAAATAAAAGCGGCTGGGCACGTTGTATTCTGGGACTGCCAATGACAATGCCATGAAGTTACGGAAGGTGTCAGTCTCCACCAGCCTGAATGAGAGCATTTCAAGGGACAGTAGTTTTGCAATGCCAGCGTTCAGAGCCTGTGCTCGGGGGTGGTTTGCCAAGTTCTCCCATGCCTGTGCTACCGATGGCTGTAGACTGGCTTGGTAGTGTGAGGATGACCGGGAACGTGGTGCTGTGGGTGGAATGACACTGTGTCTCTGTACAACAGAGCCAGAGGTTCTTCCATGGCGGTCCTGTGAGGAAGCCGAACCAGCTGTGTGTGAGCTGGAGGAAAAGGCTACAACATGAGCTGAAGAGGTGGTAGGTGGCGCTGTAGGTTGGCCTAGGTCTTCAGTGAGTCTTTGTAACTCCACCACGTGCTTGGTCCGCACATGTTTCCACATATTTGTGGTATTGAGGTTGCTGACACTTTTCCCTCTTTTCACTTTCTGATTACACAGCTTGCATTTGACAAAGCAAATGTCATCTGCAACTGTGTCAAAAAAGGACCAGGCACTGCTAGTCTTTGGAGCGCCCGTTTTGGGTTTTGGAAGAGGCATGCTCCTAATGGGTGCCGAAGTGGAGGCTACAGGCAACCGTCTCCCTCCTTTTTTGGCCGTTCGGGAAATGTCTTCCTCAGAGCCGCTCCCACCACCTTCCTGTGCCTCATGCCATGATGGGTCAAGGACCTCATCATCTACACTACCCTCTTCAAATGACTGCTTCTCCTGTGTAGTCTCGACAGCACAGTATGCACCAGAAAGTGGCACCTGAGTCTCATCATCAGATGCGTACTGAGGTGTGCTGACCAAAGGCACTGGCCCACCTGCCTCTTCAGATTCAGAGAGACAAAGCTGTTGCACATCACTGCAATCTACCTCTTCTTCAAATTCTCGAATGCTGCTTGGCTGGCCCCCTCTTTCTAAGCCAACAGATTCAGAGAACAGAAGTAGAGATGGCTCCTGTCCAGGGCTCTCTGACTGCCTGGGCAATTTGGAAGGTGGTGAAGAGACAGATGGGTGCTCTACAGTGCTCTGGACCTGAGAGGATCTGGAACTAATTGAAGTCAATGCGTTAGCTGCCATCCATCCGACAACGGCTTCAATTTGTTCATCCCACAGCAGTGGGGTACGGCAAGCTCCTACAAAGCTGCGCACAAAGGACTGTTCCCTGGTAAATCTGGGGGATGCTGAGTCACTGGTGCCCGCAGCAGGCACAAAATCCCCATGTCCTCTCCCTGCAGAAACTCCACGCCCACGACCACGTCCCTTACTCCCTGCCTTCTTCATCTTGGTAGACTGATAAAGATAGGCAGGAAAGTACTAAGGGCTTAGTGTGCTTATTCCTGAACAGCTGCTAACAGGTATAAGAAACACTAATTTTATAAAGTGTGGACTAGACTTTAATATGAGCTAATGTGGCCTACACAACTGTAAAGTGGAGTGTTTGGTGAACTTTATTAACTTTTTTTTTTCACAAAAAGACACTGGATGTGCCCAAAGATGTAAAAGCAATAGTATCACAAACTTTTTGTAGCTATTACATTGCAGGAAGGTAGCCTACAATGCAATAGATGAGGCTCCAAAAAATAGGCTAATACTTTTCTGGCTGGGGCTGCAGGGCACAAGCCAGCAGAAAGGCTCTTCTATCTACTCCTATATAGTGTTTGCAAATATTCTAGCTGGATACGGATGGAACCACACTAATAGGAGAAATCTGGAAAAATGAGCAGCACTAATGCAAAAAAGAACAATGTATGAGGCAGTGACGCACGCTGAGCAGACTACAACCGGAGGTGTCTGCAGAACACACTACAGCGTGAGCTGCACTCACACACAGAGAACTCGCAGACAGCCGTGAACAGCGCTGCAAGGCTACAGAAAAGCCCCTCTATCTACTCCTATATAGTGTTTTCAAGCAATCTAGCTGGATACGGATGGAACCACACTAATAGGAGAAATCAGGATAATTGAGCTGCACTAATGCAAAAAAGGACAATGTATGAGGCAGTGACGCACGCTGAGTGGACTACAACCGGAGGTGGCTGCAGAACACACTACAGCGTGAGCTGCACTCACACACAGAGACCTCGCAGACAGCCGTGAACAGCGCTGCAAGGGAAAAGAAAGCTTCTCACACAGCGGTTGCTAAAGTAGCCTGGGTAAAGTACAATAAAGAAAATCGCTAGCTCAAACTGTCCCTCAGAGTCAGAACAGCAGCGTCCTGTCCCTAAGTAAATTCACAGCAGAGTGAACCTAAAATGGCGGCGGCTTTTATAGTGCATCATGACATTATTTCAGCAGCCAATCACAGCCATGCCATTAGTTAACATGCCTAACATGCATAATAGGATGTGCCCACACTTCTTAGGATTCCTCAGTGGCTGAATAAAGTCAAACTGGCTCTTTGCATTATGGGAACTTCCGATTCCGGTATTCGATATTCTAAAAGTGTCGGAACTCAGTATCGGAAATCCGATACCGCGAAAATCGGTCGATACCCGATATTGCAGTATCGGAATGCTCAACACTAATGTTTACCTATTGTAATGTAAAAAGTCTATGAGGTAGATACTAATTGCCCCATACGATGGGAAAAATTATTTCTCGACTCTACATACAGCAATCAGACTAGATTCCTGGACCAACGTTCCATCACAGAATTTAAAACCCATAACCTGTACTATTATATTTTTCAAGAAAGACATCCAGGCCTTCCTTGAACTTTTGCAGTGAATCAACCATTACAACATCATGTGGCAGAGAGCTCTGTAGTCTCACTGTTCTTAAGGCCCCGTCACACATAAAGATGCACTAGCGATCTCGACAACGATACGACCTTGTCAGGATTGCTGGTGCATCGCTACATGATCACTGGTGAGCTGTCAAACAGGCAGCTTCACCAGCGATCAGCACATCAACACCAGCGAGGATCATGGTCTCTAAGGTAAATATCGGGTTACTAAGCAGCGCGCGTCACTTAGTTACCCGATGTGTACCTTAGAAACCTGCATGCTCGCTCCGGGAGTTGTCAGCATGCAGGTTTCGAAGGTACACATTGGGTAACTAAGTGATGCGCGCTGCTTAGTAACCCGATATTTACCTTAGAGACCAGCTCCCAGTGCCTGCTTAGAGAGCTGGGACCCTCGCTGATCGTTGGCTCCCGCTGTCACATGCAGTGATGCGCACTGGCCAGTGGAGAGCAACGATGAAAAAATGGCCCAGGACGATGCTGCGTGATCAGCGATACCCGGCGGGGGGCCGGTCGCTGATCCCCGTCACACACAGCCATCTCGCTGGCGAGATCGCTGTGGTGTCACAAAATCAGCGATCTCGTTAGCGAGATCACTGTGTGTGACGGGGCCTTTACACTAAAGATTCTGCATGTGTGTTGATGAATAAACCTTCTTTCCTCTAGATGTAGAGGATACCCTCTTGTCACCTTTGCAGGCCTAAGTGTAAAAAGATTAGTAGAAACTTCTCTGTACTGTCACTTCATATAGTTGTACATCATAATAAGATCGTCAAGGCTCATAACCTATTTTGGTACTGCAGTTCACCCATTCCCTTAATAACCTTTGTTGCTCTGCACCCGCTCTAGGTCAACTATGTTCTTCTTATA
Source organism: Dendrobates tinctorius (assembly GCF_039654945.1). Taxonomy (NCBI): domain Eukaryota; kingdom Metazoa; phylum Chordata; class Amphibia; order Anura; family Dendrobatidae; genus Dendrobates; species Dendrobates tinctorius. The sequence continues at coordinate 28,307,714 of NW_027361700.1, forward strand.
AAAAGGAGCCCAAAATTGTATATAGTATTCTAAGTGTGGCTGCACTAGTGACTTGTCATGAGCTTCTATGCCTTTTTTAATGCATCCCATTATTTTACAGTGCGGTAAAAAAGTATTTAGTCAGCCACCAAATTTGGAAGTTCTCCCAATTAAAAAAGATGAGCGAGGCCTGTAATTGACATCATAGGTAGACCACAACTATGAGAGTCAAAATGAGAAAACAAATCCAGAAAATCACCTTGTCTGATTTGGCAAGATTTATTTTGCAAATTATGGTGGAAAATAAGTATTTGGTCACCTAAAAACATGCAAGATTTCTGGCTCTCACAGACCTGTAACTTCTTCTTTAAGAGGCTTCTCTGTCCTCCATTCATTACTTGTAGTAAAAGACACCTCTCAACAACCTCAAACGGTCACACTCCAAATTCCACTATGGTGAAGACCAAAGAGCTGTTGAAGGACACCAGAAACAAAATTGTTGCAAAGCACAAGGCTGGTAAGACTGAATCTGCAATGGGCAAGCAGATTGGTGTGATGTAATCAACTGTGGGAGCAATAACAAGAAAATGGAAGACAGACCACTGATAATTTCCCTCGATCTGGGGCTCCATGCAATATCTCACCCCGTGGGGTCAAAATGATCACAAGAACGTTGAGCAAAAATTCCAGAAACACACGTTGGGACCTAGTGAATGAACTGCACAGAGTTGGGACCACCATAGCAAAGGTTGCCATCAGTAACACACTACACCGCCAGGGACTCCGATCCTGCAGTGCCAGATGTGTCCCCCTGCTTAAGCCAGTATATGTCTGGGCCCGTCTGAAGTTTGCTAGAGAGCATTTGGATTATCCAGAAGAGTATTGGGAGAATGTCATATGGTCTGATGAAACCAAAGTAGAACTGTTTGGTAGAAACAAAACTCCTCAAGTTTGGAGGAGACAGAATGCTGAGTTGCATCCAAACAACACCATACCTACTGTGAAGCATGGGGGTGGCAACATCATGCTTTGGGGCTGTTTCTCTGTAAAGAGACAAGGACGACTGATTCATGTACATGAAAGAATGAATGGGGCCATGTATTGTGAGATTTTGAGTGCAAACCTCCTTCCATCAGCAAGGGCATTGAAGATGAAACGTGGATGGGTCTTTCAGCATGATAATGATCCCAAGCACACCGCCAGGGCAACGAAGGAGTGGCTTTGTAAGAAGCATATGAAGGTCCTGGAGTGGCCTAGCCAGTCTTCAGATCTCAACCTCATAGAAAACCTTTGGAGGGATTTGAAAGTCTGTGTTGCCCAGCAACAGGCCCAAAGCATCACTGCTCTAGAGGAGATCTGCATGGAGGAATGGGCCAACATACCACCAACAGTGTGTGCCAACCTTCTGAAGACTTACAGAAAAAGTTTGACCTCTGTTATTGCCAACAAACGATATGTAACAAAATATGAACTTTTGTAAATGACCAAAAACTTATTTTCCACCATAATTTGCAAAATAAATCTTGCAAATTCAGACAAGGTGATTTTCTGGATTTGTTTTCTCATTTTGACTCTCATAGTTCTGGTCTACCTATGATGTCAATTCCAGGCCTCTCTCATCTTTTTAAGAGGGAGAACTTGTACAATTGGTGGCTGACTATATCCTGTTTTTCCCCACTGTATTTACCCTGACAGCGGCTGCCTGACACTGACCACTTAAGTTTGCCATTAGCGATGAGAGAGCATGCTCAGATAAGGTGTTTTTCAAGCACACTTGCATCCTAATCTAGTATTTTTGGTGTGCTTGAGCCGCCGCAGCTGCATGTCTCACAGCTGTTTGACAACCGCAACACATGCAGGTATTGCCTAACAAACATGCAATTCCTGCATGTGTTCCAGCTATTGAACAGCTGTGAGACATGTGGATGCAGCGACTCGAGCAGTTTTTTCAAGCACGCCGAAAATACTTGATTAGGACACATCGCCTATCACGCTCGCTTATCACTATTTGCCATCCATTCATACATCAAAATCTTTTTCAGTGAGTTTTACCTACTATTTTACCATTAGTACATAATTATACAGTTCATTTCCTCTGCCCAGGTGCATGACCTTACATTTATCTATATTAAACTTTAATTGCCATTGCCCAAGCCTCCAGCTTTCATAAATATCTCTGTAATACTAAATTATCCTCCTCTGTGTTGATTACCTTGCAGAGTTTAGTATCATCTGAAAATATTGAAATTCTACTCTGTATGCGCTCGTCAAGATCATTAATAAATATTTTGTAAAGAAGAAGGCCCAAAACGGACCCCTATTGTACTCCACTTTTAACTGTGACCCAATCTGAGTGTGGTATATTAATAATTACCACCCTTTGAGACAGTCAGTGAGCCAGTTGTTAAAATATTTTCCTCTTTCTCATTATTCTCAGTTTTGTACCAACCTTTTGTGTACATTGTGTCAAACGCCTTTGAAAAATCCAGACAACATTCACGGCATTACCTTGGTCCAGTCTGGACCTAGAAGCTAATCAAATCAGTTTGATAAGACTGATTTCTCATAAACCCATGTTGATATTGGGTCATGAGGTTATTCTTATTGGGAAAGTCCAGGATAGATATCTCAGAAAACCCTCACGGATTTTACCCAACGAAGAGATTAAATTTACCGGTTTATAATTTCCAGGCTCTGATTTTGTCCCCTTCTTGACTTTCGTTACCACATTTGCTACAGTTGTGGCCAAAAGTATTGACACCCCTGCAATTCTGTCAGATAATACTCAATTTCTTCCTGAAAATGATTGCAAACACAAATTCTTTGGTTTTATCTTTATTTAATTTGTCTTAAATGAAAAAACACACAAAGAATTGTCCTAAAGCCAAATTGGATATAATTCCACACCAAACATAAAAAAGAGGGTGGACAAAAGTATTGGCACTGTTCGAAAAATCATGTGATGCTTCTCTAATTTGTGTAATTAACAGCACCTATAACTTACCTGTGGCACCTAACAGGTGTTGGCAATAACTAAATCACACTTGCAGCCAGTTGACATGGATTAAAGTTGACTCAACCTTTGTCCTGTGTCCTTGTGTATAAAACATTGAGCATGGAGAAAAGAAAGAAGACCAAAGAACTGTCTGAGGACTTGGGAAACCACATTGTGAGGAAGCATGAGCAATCTCAAGGCTACAAGTCCATCTCCAAAGACCAGAATGTTCCTGTGTCTACCGTGCGCAGTGTCATCAAGAAGTGTAAAGCCCATGGCACTGTGGCTAGCCTCCCTAGATGTGGATGGAAAAGAAAAATTGACAAGAGATTTCAACGCAAGATTGTGCGGATATTGGATAAAGAACCTCAACTAACATCCAAACAAGTTTAAGCTGCCCTGCAGTCCGAGGGTATAACAGTGTCAACCCGTACTATCCGTCGGCGTCTGAATGAAAAGGGACTGTATGGTAGGAGACCCAGGAAGACCCCACTTCTTAACCTGAGACATAAAAAAGCAAGGCTGGAGTTTGCCAAAACTTACCTGAAAAAGCCTAAAACATTTTGGAAGAATGTTCACTGGTCAGATGAGACAAAAGTAGAGCGTTTTGGGCAAAGGCATCAACATAGAGTTTACAGGAGAAAAAAGAGGCATTCAAAGAAAAGAACACGGTCCCTACAGTCAAACATGGCGGAGGTTCCCTCATGTTTTGGGGTTGCTTTGCTGCCTCTGGCACTGGACTGCTTGACCGTGTGCATGGCATATGAAGTCTGAAGACTACCAACAAATTTTGCAGCATAATATAGGGCCCAGTGTGAGAAAGCTGGGTCTCCCTCAGAGGTCATTGGTCTTCCAGCAGGACAATGACCCAAAACACACTTCAAAAAGCACTAGAAAATGGTTTGAGAGAAAGCACTGGAGACTTCTAAGGTGGCCAGCAATGAGTCCAGACCTGAATCCCATAGAACACCTGTGGAGAGATCTAAAAATGGCAGTTTGGAGAAGGCACCCTTCAAATATCAGGGACCTGGAGCAGTTTGCCAAAGATGAATGGTCTAAAATTCCAGCAGAGCATTGTAAGAAACTCATTGATGGTTACCAGAAGCGGTTGGTCGCAGTTATTTTGGCTAAAGGTTGTGCAACCAAGTATAAGGCTGAGGGTGCCAATACTTTTGTCTGACCCATTTTTGGAGTTTTGTGTGAAATGATCAATGTTTTGCTTTTTGCTTTATTCTCTTTTGTGTTTTTTCATTTAAGACAAATTAAATGAAGATAATAATACCAAAGAATTTGTGTTTGCAATCATTTTCAGGAAGAAACTGAGTATTATCTGACAGAATTTCAGGGGTGTAATAATAATAATAATAATAATCTTTATTTTTATATAGCGCTAACATATTCCGCAGCGCTTTACAGTTTGCACACATTTTCATCACTGTCCCTGATGGGGCTCACAATCTAAATTCCCTATCAGTATGTCTTTGGAGTGTGGGAGGAAACCGGAGTGCCCGGAGGAAACCCACGCAAACACGGGGAGAACATACAAACTCCTTGCAGATGTTGTCCTTGGTGGGAATCGAACCCAGGACTCCAGAGCTGCAAGCCATTGTGTCAATACTTTTGTCCACAACTATATATATATATATATACACGTATACATCATAACTCAGGTCAATGGCTTTGTTTGCTATACAGTGAAATAGGTATTGAACACGTTACCAGCTTTCAAAGCAAATAAGGTTTATGGTGAAATAATGTTTTTTCACTTCCGGATTATGGCTCTAGCAATGCTCACTGGAGCCTTCAGTAGTTTGCAAATTCTTCTGTAACCAATGCCATCAGTATGTTTTGCAGCCATAAGGTTACAAAGGTTTTGAGACAGATCAATGGTTTTACACATCATGAGATGTTTCTTGTGTGGCACCTTGATAATATGACACCTTTTTATAGATTAATTAGCTAATATTTTTCACAAAGTGGCAGGATTGCTTTCTAATTACTGATAGATTTCAGATGGAGTCATGACTTTCCATGGCTTTTTGCACCTCTCTTTCGTCATGTGTTCAATACTTTTTCCCTGTGTCATTTTTCATTATTTTATCATAATTTATAGACATCTATGGTTTGATTTCTTTGCCTGTGTGGATTGGATGTTTTGTTACAGACATCTGGTGAGAATCTCATGCCAGTAGTAACTTTAGAAATAAATGTACATAGAAAATTGTGTTTTTTCATTTAAGACAAATTAAATGAAGATAATAATACCAAAGAATTTGTGTTTGCAATCATTGTCAGGAAGAAACTGAGTATTATCTGACAGAATTGCAGGGGTGTCAATACTTTTGGCTACAACTGTAATAAAAGTAATAATCTTTATTTATATAGCGCCAACATATTCCGCAGCGCTTTACAGTTTAACAGTTTCAAAACACAAGTCATAAGTAACAACATTAACAATACAATAATTAAAGCAAAATAAGACGACCCTGTTCGTGAGAGCTTACAATCTACAATGAGGTGGGGGAGATACAAAGTACAGGTGTGTATTTACAATGGTGTATTTACAATGAAGGTCCAGCCATCTTGAAGGAGTGAGGGATGGATGGAGATAGTGGATGGGCTACACACAAACACTTACACATAGAATGACTTTGATTAGTGAATGTGATAGGCCGCCCTGAACAAATGTGTTTTGAGGGAGCGCCTGAAACTATGCAAATTGTGGATAGTCCTGATGTCTTGGGGTAGAGCATTCCAGAGGATAGGAGCAGCACGGGAGAAGTCTTGAAGTCAGGAGTGGGAGGTACGGATTAGTGCAGAGGTTAGTTGAAAGTCGTTTGCAGAGCGCAGCGGTCGATTAGGCCGATAGACAGAAATGAGGGAGGAGATGTAGGGGGGTGCTGCTCTGTGGAGAGCTTTGTGGGTGAGAACAAGTACTTTGAATTGGATCCTATAATGAATGGGCAGCCAATGTAAGGACTGGCGAAGAGCGGACACGTCCGAGTACCGATTAATCAGATAGATGACCCTGGCTGCTGCATTAAGTATGGACTGGAGAGGGGATAGTCGAGTAACGGGGAGGCCTATTAATAGAGCATTGCAGTAATCCAGGCGGGAGTGGATCAATGCTACAGTGAGGGTTTTTGTTGTTTCCGTGGTGAGAAAAGGGCGGATTCTAGAGATGTTCTTTAGGTGTAAGCGTCAAGAACGGGCAAGAGATTGTATATGGGATGTGAAGGAGAGATTGGTGTCAAACATAACACCCAGACAGCGCGCCTGCTGCCGGGGTGTTATTGTGGTACCACCCACGAAGAGGGAAATGTCAGATTTAGGGAGGTTAGTAGATGGCGGGAGCAGAAGAAGTTCAGTTTTGGAGAGGTTGAGTTTCAGATAGAGAGCAGACATGATGATGGAGACTGCGGACAGACAGTCGCTGGCGTTCTGTAGTACAGCGGGGGTAAGGTCGGGGGAAGACGTATATATAGCAGCCAACAGCACACGAATTGAATGGGATGCACGTTCCAAAGATCCCAGGACCCAAAGGGACAAACATATAGCCAAAAGATGAAAGGGGAACAGCATCCACTCCAGGTGAAGAGGTAAATCTCTTTTATTCTGCCAAAAATAGATACAACATTTCGACCATAAGGTCTTTATCAAGTACAACAAATGGCAACATGAGCGGCCATATATGGTGTGGACGAGCCAATCACCATATTGGAAACGCCGCTATATCAAAATACATACACAACATTTCAAACAAAACATCAAGTATATAAAATAGGTAATGAAATATAAAAAACACAGTATGCAGTTGTATGGATCCAAATAATCCCATAAATAGAGGAAAGAAGGGAAGGTAAACACAGAGACCAAAGCGATCACCCAATCGAGTGATTGATGGGGTTCCATTGTTGAGATGTGGTGGTGAAAGGGTTAAACTTTTGAAGAAAAAAGAATTAAGATGGATATCCACTTTAGACACTCTACAACCAAGGGGTCTGAATGTGGATTACAATTTACATATATGTACCTGATGATATTCACCTACTTTCTTATAGTGTTGACATCTTCTTCTCTTTATCAAGTTTTTCTATGAAGGAATTTTTTAATTTCTTTCTTGTTTTTAATTTGTATTTTTTGTACTTTTTTGTATTGCAGTGAGCGTTTGGGGAGCGATTGGAGGACATAGGGACTGAACAGTCCTGAAGGCACTGAAGTGGGTTCATGAGGGCCTGATGTCCGGTCCCTGTGCCCTCTATTCCCTTAGGCGCCGCTGCTGAATTCTCTTATGTGACTATGTTGTATCTTGTATGAGTAAATAAAGTTTGTTATATTTTATATGTGATTGGCTCTCCTAGATACCTTAGGCAATTTGGTGCTTTTTGCAACTTTTTAAATTCTATAAATTATTTTTGGTAATTGTGTTTTGGTTTTTGTATGCTCCGGTGGCGGTGGATTATTTACATGATGGTCCATGTGACCACACACGTGACCGGTCATGTGACGCCTCTGCCTCTGGGTGGCATCCTTAACTGAATCGATATATTAGTGCTATGGATATGGCACTTTGATATGGGAGTCGCTTGTGCGCATGCGCGGCTGCGGGTTGGCCTGGTGGGGCAGGCTCTCGGTGATGACGTCTCGTCTGTGAGATCGCGTTTTCGCGATACTCCTGACGTTGACTTCTCGCGAGACTTCTCCGTGTCTGGGCTTCTCCTGCGGTGACGCGGCGCCACCGCCAGCTATTAGCTATGTCATGCACAGGTATCTATGACAGTGTCTCTGTTATGTATCCTATAATGATTGTAAGGATTGGTCACAATTTTGGGGCTAATGGTCTAGAGCGCCTTTTTTGGTTGGCGCAGGTGGGCCATTTTAGGACCATAGCGATTGGATCATTGTGGTCATAGCAACAATGATGCTGGGAGTTGATTGGGTGATCGCTTTGGTCTCTGTGTTTACCTTCGCCTTCTTTCCTCTATTTATGGGATTATTTGGATCCATACAACTGCATACTGTGCTTTTTATATTTCATTACCTATTTTATATACTTGATGCTTTGTTTGAAATGTTGTGTATGTATTTTGATATAGGGGCATTTCCAATATGGTGATTGGTTCGTCCACACCATATATGGCCGCTCATGTTGCCAATTGTACTTAATAAAGACCTTATGGTCGAAATGTTGTATCTATTTTTGGCGGAATAAAAGAGATTTACCTCTTCACCTGGAGTGGATGCTGTTCCCCTTTCATCTTTTGGGTATATAGTTGTGTGTCATCAGCATAAAGATGGTACTGAAAGCCAAATCTGCTGATGGTCTGTCCAATTGGGGTGGTGTAGAGAGAGAAAAGAAGGGGGCCAAGGACTGAGCACTAAGGTACCAACACTGCAAGAGGAAGAGGAGAATTACAATTCTTCAAATAAATCATTGTAGCATTATATTAGTCAAAAACAAGGTTACTTGACTCATTAAAGGACATATTTCTGAATGCCACACATAGAATACTGTATATACAAATAGAGTTGTCTTCGGCTGGACCTTTGTCCCCATTACTAGCTTTGACCTATCCTTTGCTATTTTGGTGGACCAGTTCAGCTACGATTTGAGGTTTCAAACAAAGTACAAAATAGGAGTTTTTGAGGGTCTTTTACATTCTGGCCTAATTATTAAAAGACTGTCTAGTGGGCTAGTCTGACCATAGTCTACAATCTAATTGAATTCCATTATATACGGTACTTTGTGAGCAAAATAAGAAATCCCATTCTGTCCTATATCATTGATAGCCCTTTAATTTCTATACGAAAATACTCCTAGGATGTAACCTTTGGTGTGGTCTATAAACATAACCTTAAACATTTCCGGTGTCGTCCTTTGACTTTCCTCGATTTCCCACAATTAATTTCATGTTCATGATATTTTTGAAATATTTAATTGCTTAATGATAAATCTGTAATTAACATTTTTTTCTAGCATTAATTGTGTTATTATTTTTTACTCAGTTATTAACATAGATACACATAGTAATCAGAATAATGAACACACACCCGTCTTCACTCATCACTTGCTTTATGAAGCTCTCACAGCTTACCATGAAACTGTCCTTTACCAAGGACTAAGAAGATTAGAAATAGGACAATTTGTAATCACCTTGGCTTGTGGGAAAATTCACAGATTAGATCACACCCCTTTATAATTCGCCCTTTGATAACAATTAATGTTTAGTTCTGTCCTAATTTAGTAAACTAATCTCTATCATGATTTTTAATTTCCTCTTCTATGATATACATGCTGTGAATTCCTGAATAAATTGTTTAGTAATACATATTATATATAAAATAAACTGAATTGTTTATTTTATTATTGCAAAAAAGAGGAAGTAGAAAAGGAGCGTCACTCACCACTGGTACTTGAAAAAGCAGCACTTTATTTGGTCTTTACAAGAGGGGTAGAAAGTGATAAAAGTAAGAAATGACAGCTATTTCACATAACCCACACTTCTTCCGGAAGAGAGACCCAGATGAAGCGTAGGTTACACAAAATAGCTGTTGTTTATTTATTCCATATACTCTGCTGCCCGACTAATCCACCTGTCTCCCCGCTATTCCCCAGTCTCCCCCCTATGCCAGGCCCTTCACTGGCTTCCTATTGCCCAGAGGCTCCAATTCAAAACCCTAACCATGACATACAAAGCCATCCACAACCTGTCTCCTCCATACATCTGTGACATGGTCTCTAGGTACCTACCCACACGCAACCTTCGATCATCTCAAGATCTCCTTCTCTACTCCCCCCTTATCTCTTCTTCCCACAACCGCATACAAGACTTCTCCCGTGCTTCCCCCATACTCTGGAACTCTCTGCCGCAACACATCAGACTCTCACCATCAATGGAAACCTTCAAGAAGAACCTGAAGACCCACCTGTTCCGTCAAGCCTACAGCCTGCAATGATCCTCAGTCTACTGAACCACCGCACAACCTGCTTTACCCTCTCCTACTGTATCCTCACCCATCCCTGTAGACTGTGAGCCCTCGCGGGCAGGGTCCCCTCTCCTTATGTACCTGTGTGTCCCTTGTCTTACACATGTTTTTTGTACCTGTCTATATTTCCCCTTTTCACATGTAAAGCGCCATGGAATAAATGGCGCTATATAAATGCATAATAATAATAATATACACTGCTCACAAAAATAAAGGGAACACTTAAATAACAGAATATAACTCCAAGTAAATCAAACTTCTGTGAAATCAAACTGTCCACTTAGGAAGCAACACTGATTGACAATCAATTTCACATGCTGTTGTGCAAATGGAATAGACAACAGATGGAAATTTTTAGCAATTATCAAGACACACTCAATAAAGGAGTGGTTCTGCAGGTGGGGACCACAGACCACATCTCAGTACCGATGCTTTCTGTCTGATGTTTTGGACAATTTTGAATGCTGGTTATGCTTTCACACTCGTGGTAGCATGAGACGGACTCTACAACCCACACAAGTGGCTCAGGTAGTGCAGCTCCTCCAGGATGGCACTTCAGTCCGAGCGGTGGCGAGAAGGTTTGCTGTGTCTGTCAGCATAGTGTCCAAAGGCTGGAGGCACTACCAGGAGACAGGCCAGTACTCCAGGAGATGCGGAGGGAACCGTAGGAGGGCAAAAACCCAGCAGCAAGACCGCTACCTCAGCCTTTGTGCAAGTAGGAACAGGAGGAGCACTGCCAGAGCCCTGCAAAATGACCTCCAGCAGGCCACAAATGTGCATGTGTCTGTACAAATGGTTAGAAAACGACTCCATGAGGATGGTTTGAGTGCCCGACGTTCACAGATGGGGGTTGTGCTCACAGCCCAACACCGTGCAGGATGCTTGGTATTTGCCACAGAACACCAGGATTGGCAAATTCGCCACTGGCGCCCTGTGCTCTTCACAGATGAAAGCAGGTTCACACTGAGCACATGTGACAGACGTGACAGAGTCTGGAGATGCTGTGGAGAGGGATCTGCTGCCTGCAACATCCTTCAGCATGACTGGTTTGGCAGTGGGTTAGTAATGGTGTGGGGTGGCATTTCTTTGGAGGGCCGCACAGCCCTCCATGTGCTCACCAGAGGTAGCCTGACCGCCATTAGGTACCGAGATGAGATCCTCAGACCCCTTCTGAGACCATATGCTGGTGTGGTTGGCCCTGGGTTCCTCCTAATGCAGGACAGTACCAGACCTCATGTGGCTGGAATTTGTTAGCAGTTCCTGCAAGATGAAGGCATTGAAGCTATGGACTGGCCCGCCCGTTCACCAGACCTGAATCCGATTGAGCACATCTGGGACATCATGTCTCGCTCAATCCGCCAACGTCACGTTGCACCACAGACTGTCCAGGAGTTGGCGGATGCTTTAGTCCAGGTGTGGGAGGAGATCCCTCAGGAGACCATCTGCAACTTCATCAGGAGCATGCCCAGGCATTGTAGGGAGGTCATGCAGGCATGTGGAGGCCACACAATACTGAAAGGCACATGGAGGCCACACACAATACTGAGCATCATTTTGACTTGTTTTAAGGACATTGCATTCCACTTTAATTTTTTGGGTGACTCCAAATCCAGGCCTCCATTGGTTAATAAATTTGATTTCCATTGATGATTTTTGTGAAATTTTGTTGTCAGCACATTCAACTTTGTACAGAACAAAGTATTCAATGAGAATATTTCAGTCATTCAGATCTAGGATGTGTTATTTGAGTGCTCCCTTTATTTTTTGAGCAGCATATATGTATATATACAGTTGTGGCCAAAAGTATTGACACCCCTGCAATTCTGTCAGATAATACTCAGTTTCTTCCTGAAAATGATTGCAAACACAAATTCTTTGGTATTATCTTTATTTAATTTGTCTTAAATGAAAAAACACAAAAGAGAATGAAGCAAAAAGCAAAACATTGATCATTTCACACAAAACTCCAAAAATGGGCCAGACAAAAGTATTGGCACCCTCAGCCTAATACTTGGTTGCACAACCTTTAGCCAAAATAACTGCGACCAGCCGCTTCCGGTAACCATCAATGAGTTTCCTACAATGCTCTGCTGGAATTTTAGACCATTCTTCTTTGGCAAACTGCTCCAGGTCCCTGATATTTGAAGGATGCCTTCTCCAAACTGCCATTTTTAGATCTCTCCACAGGTGTTCTATGGGATTCAGGTCCGGACTCATTGCTAGCCACCTTAGAAGTCTACAGTGCTTTCTCTCAAACCATTTTCTAGTGCTTTTTGAAGTGTATTTGGGTCATTGTCCTGCTGGAAGACCCATGACCTCTGAGGGAGACCCATCTTTCTCACTCTGGGCCCTACATTATGCTGCAAAATTTGTTGGTAGTCTTTAGACTTCATAATGCCATGCACACGGTAAAGCAGTCCAGTGCCAGAGGCAGCAAAGCAACCCCAAAACATCAGGGAACCTCCGCCATGTTTGACTGTAGGGACCGTGTTCTTTTCTTTGAATGCCTCTTTTTTTTCTCCTGTAAACTCTGTGTTGATGCCTTTGCCCAAAAAGCTCTACTTTTGTCTCATCTGACCAGAGAACATTCTTCCAAAACGTTTTAGGCTTTTTCAGGTAAGTTTTGGCAAACTTCAGCCTGGCTTTTTATGTCTCGGGGTAAGAAGTGGGGTCTTCCTGGGTCTCCTACCATACAGTCCCTTTTCATTCCGATGCCGACAGATAGTACGGGATGACACTGTTGTACCCTCGGACTGCAGGGCAGCTTGAACTTGTTTGGATGTTAGTCGAGGTTCTTTATCCAACATCCGCACAATCTTGCGTTGAAATCTCTTGTCAATTTTTCTTTTTCGTCCACATCTAGGGAGGTTAGCCACAGTGCCATGGGCTTTAAACTTCTTGATGACACTGCGCACGGTAGACACAGGAACATTCAGGTCTTTGGAGATGGACTTGTAGCCTTGAGATTGCTCATGCTTCCTCACAATTTGGTTTCTCAAGTCCTCAGACAGTTCTTTAGTCTTCTTTCTTTTCTCCATGCTCAATGTGGTACACACAAGGACACAGGACAGAGGTTGAGTCAACTTTAATCCATGTCAACTGGCTGCAAGTGTGATTTAGTTATTGCCAACACCTGTTAGGTGCCACAGGTAAGTTACAGGTGCTGTTAATTACACAAATTAGAGAAGCATCACATGATTTTTCAAACAGTGCCAATACTTTTGTCCACCCTCTTTTTTATGTTTGGTGTGGAATTATATCCAATTTGGCTTTAGGACAATTCTTTTTGTGTTTTTTCATTTAAGACAAATTAAATGAAGATAATAATACCAAAGAATTTGTGTTTGCAATTATTTTCAGGAAGAAACTGAGTATTATCTGACAGAATTGCAGGGGTGTCAATACTTTTGGCCACAACTATATATATATATATATATATATATATATCAGTATATATATATATACACTGCTCAAAAAAAATAAAGGGAACACTTGAACAACAGAATATAACTCCAAGTAAATCAAGCGTCTGTGAAATCAATCTGTCCACTTAGGAAGCAACACTGAATGACAATCAATTTCACATGCTGTTGTGCAAATGGAATAGACAACAGATGGAAGTTATTGGCAATTATCAGGACACCCTCAATAAAAGAGTGGTTCTGCAGGTGGGGACCACAGACCACATCTCAGTACCAATGCTTTCTGGCTGATGATTTGGTCACTTTTGAATGTTGGTAGCGCTTTCACACTTGTGGCAGCAGGAGACGGACTCTACAACAAACACAAGTGGCTCAGGTAGTGCAGCTCATCCAAGATGGCACATCAATGTGAGCTCTGGCAAGAAGGTTTGCTGTGTCTGTCAGCGTAGTGTCAAGAGGCTGGAGGTGCTACCAGGAGACAGGCCAGTATACCAGGAGATGTGGAGGGGGCTGTAGGAGGGCAACAACCCAGCAGCAGGACCGCTACCTCCGCCTTTGTGCAAGGAGGAACAGGAGGAGCACTGCCAGAGCCCTGCAAAATGACCTCTAGCCAGCCACAAATGTACATGTGTCTGCACAAACGGTTAGAAGATGACTCCATGAGGATGGTCAGAGGGCCCGACGTCCACAGATGGGGGTTGTGCTCACAGCCCAACAACGTGCAGGACGCTTGGTATTTGACACAGAACACCAGGATTGGCAAATTTGCCACTGGCGCCCTATGCTCTTCACAGATGAAAGCAGGTTCACACTGAGCACATGTGACAGACATGACAGAGTCTGGAGTCACCATGGAGACCGAACTGCTGCCTGCACCATCCTTCAGCATGACCTGTATGGCAGTGGGTCAGTAATAGTGTGGGGTGGCATTTGTTTGGAGGGCCACACAGCCCTCCATGTGCTCGCAAAAGGTAGCCTGGCTGCCATTAGGTACCGAGATGAGATCCTCAGACCCCTTCTGAGACCATATGCTAGTGCAGTTGTCCCTTGGTTCCTCCAAATGCAGGACAGTACCAGACCTCATGTGGCTGGAGTGTTTCAGCAATTCCTGCAAGACGAAGGCATTCAAGCTATGGACTGGCCCGCCCGTACCCCAGACCGGAATCCGATTGAGCACATCTGGGACATCATGTCTCGCTCCATCCACCAACGTCACATTGCATCACAGACTGTCAAGGAGTTTGCGCATGCTTTAGACCAGGTCTGGGAGGAGATCCCTCAGGAGAACATCCACCACCTCATCAGTACCATGCCCAGGTGTTGTAGGGAGGTTATACAGGCACATGGAGGCCACACAGGCTTCTGAGCATCATTTCCTTGTCTTGAGGCATTTCCACTGGTTGGGTCAGTCTGTAATTTGATTTTCCACTTTGATTTTGAGTATCATTTCAAAGTGATATCGCCATGGGATATTAAGTTTGATTTACGTTGATCATTTTTATGTTTTATTGTTCGCAATACATCCCATTATGTAATGAATAAAGATTTGCAACTGGAATATTTCATTTAGTAATATCTAAGATGCAGTATTTTAGTGCTCCCTTTATTTTTGTGAGCAGTGTATATATATATATATACACACCTCATGTAGCGACCGAATAAACGGCTGCTATTTCACATACCAGTGGTGAGTGCTGTTCTTTTTCTACTCCTTCTTTTTTGCAATTTTCCTCATTGCCTTTGAGGGCTAAGCATGAATCACAAGTACTTTAATTGCCCTGAAAAGATGTGGATAATTCACTGAGGCCTTCTATGGCTATGGTTAAATCGATGCTGTTTTTCATTGCTATGATGTTACACATTATCTATATTGTTTATTGAGTGTTTTATGGATTCTTCTATATCTAAGTTGTGAGCTGTGATAATCTCTCACTATCTATATTCACTACAAAACTGCTGCTGCATTTCCTGCTTCTGCTTTTATAAGATTTCCCCTCCTGATTGGATTTGCTATAAGATGTAATGTAATGTCTGCAAAAAAGAATGGAAGTCATGCCATAACATCAGGCTGATGAATCTACTGAAATGTGTGAAAAGGTTGGTTAGTGAGACTCAAATCACAAATAGTTCAAATTGTCCGGGTTCATCAAATTCCTAGAAATTTGACACAAATATCATTCACATGAAATTGCTCAGCTCTACAAGTTATGTCACTTATTAGCTATTCCTGAAAAGAGGACACAGTCATTTTTCTCCATTTTCAAAGATTGAAAAAGAAAGATACTTTTGGAGGTGGCTTAGCTCGTGGCATGTATTTTGGTATTCGGCTGTGACTTTCTGTGCCCTCTATAGCAATCTATGCAGTCAGTCTCTACTTCACAGCCACATCGTATTTCTAAGGTCAGCAGGGGACTCTCCACTTACTACACATACATAATTCCCAGCACATGGCCCCAAAACGTTCCCCAGACCTGTGTAAAGGACCAATCTGACATTCTCCCAGAGAGAATGAGAAAGGATTGACTAGTCAATATAACCAACACATAACACATAGCACTTCATCATAGGTGAAACACATAATAAAATATCTTACCCCCATTTTTTTGATACTGTAAGGTGAAATGTACAAGTACAAACAACCCTAAGATAGTCCTTAAATGTGCAGCAAATCCTGTAAAAGGACAAACTAACATAACAAGTCAAGGACATATGTCCCCAAATCACAGTTCCACATCATACACAAACTGCCTCAAAATAACAATGGGTAGAATTTTTGGGGGATTAATGGCATGAAATTAAAGATATGTTACAGGAACGAACAGAGGGTGTGAAGGCTTACATTTTTTATATAGTATTTGGTGTAAGGGTGATAAAGTGATGTTACATCAGGATACGTACATCACACAATGACACGTACAAAGGGTGTTCCTGGTGTCCTCAGGCTGGTACTGTTCTTGGATAAATGCACTACTAAATTTTACTAGTAGACAATAAGCCTCTTGGGGAAAATGCCCCGTCTTTCATCCTCCCAGCTACACCCGTGTGTCTAGCCTCCATTCCCAACTATCCCATGCAATCTTGCCTTCTGTTCAGGTCACTGCCTCTCTCAAGTTCACAACTCTTATCTCTCATTGTCGTCCTTGACAAAATTGTAACTTCATTCTTCTAATTTGCTTCTAGTTGTTCTATCCCCATCATCCACAAAGCTGACACTTCCTGGATAAGTGATAGAATACAACACTAAGAACACAAATGTATCATAAATGCCATAATAATATTAACCTGGATTAGTAAATAATATGGCACTTTTAGTAAATTAACCCTTGCGTATTGATACTGCTACATGTTATTTAGTGTGTCTTCTTAGAGCACAGCGTCTTAGTACAGAAATAAAACTGTCTCTGTCTCAATCTATGGTAAGTCTTTAATTATGGTAAGTCATATTATCCCATACTAGGGTTTAGTAAACAGGTGAGTCTTAAATCAGAGATGGGCGTGGGTTGCCTTTGTGATCAACACAAACGTTTCTGGCGTGCCTCACACCGGTGTCAGTCTGTCAGGCTGTCTCTGTGGGTTTAGTGGCTACGTTATTAATGAGTAGTGAATGTGTAGGCTTTACACTTCTGCTTTGCACACCTAGACTTTTATAGATGTAATTACATTGCAATGCATGTTTATTGGTAAGGCAGGAAGGAACATATGAAAGAAATGGCTCCATCAGCTTTGTTATAGCCTTTATGATAAGTAAGACCTACATTGTTGTCAGTTTCCTTCCTTGATCATAGTTGGTTACTTTAGAGAACTCTATTGTTACTATATTTTTAGTTTTTAATTTGCAATTATTTTTTTTTACACAAGCATGATCACAAGCATTATACATTAGACAACTAATTACCCACACATACGTCAGAAGCACACAAAGAGACCGGACTGGCAAGTTGTGAGCAAATTTATTGAAGTGAAATTGAATTCTCAAATTTTGCAGAAAAAAAAATATCCAGAATACAGTTTTTTTCAATTTGCCATTTTGGTAAAGTATGGAGAACCAGAAAAAATTAATTATAAGAATACTCACCTGCCTCACTGCCCCGCAGACTGCCATCCAGTCACCTGGGTATTTTTTATCCTATCCCCATTGTGTGTATTCTGTTTGTTCTCTACAGTTTATGTCCTGACTTCCAGCTCAACTTGGCCGTGAACGTAACCACTCACTGCTTTGGGACATCACGGCGTTACAATGTGTCATCATGCATTGGCTAGCAGAGATGAGAGGATCTTTTAAACAGTGTGTCCGTAAAGTCATGGAGCACTTTAGACCAGTCACTGGAAAGCAACAAAAAAGATAGAAATGCGAAATCTGCTCCAAATAAAAGAAAAACTCTCCCAGTTTCATACCTATTTAGTGCAGTTCGATGTGGGCTCCAATTGTTGCACTACACACATCCAAACGATAGTGAAGTTCTTGTCACATACGGGTAAGGACGTCTGGTGTAACAGAGTGAATAACGTCTGTGATTTTCTGTTTTAAGTGACTAATGTTGTTGATACGTTCAATGTATTATTATTATTATTTATTTATTTATAAAGCGCCATTGGTTCCATTGTGCTGTACATAAGAAGGGGTTACATATAAAATACAGATATCATTTACAGTAATCAAGCTAACAATCACAGACTGATATAGAGGGGAGAGAGGACCCTGCCCTTTCGGGCTTACATTCTACAGGATGGTGGGGAAGGTGACAGTAGGTTGGGGGACTGCAGCAGCTCCAGTGATGGTGCAGCGGTAGCTCCAGTAGTGGTGAGGAGTCAGCGGGGATCATTGCAGGCTGTAAGCTTTCTTGAAGAGATGGGTTTTCAAATTCCGTCTGAAGGATCCCACCTCTTCCCTCCCTAATCCTCCCGTCTTTTAAAGTCCACTCTGTCCGCATCTACTCTCCCTCCAACCTACAAATGGCCATCATATACCGACCTCCAGGCCCGACCACTGCCTTCATTGACCAATTCTCTACCAGGCTTCTTCACTTTCTTTCAACTGACATCCCCACTATCATCATGGGTGACTTCAACATCCCCACTGATACCCTTCAGTCAGCAGCCTCCAAACTCCTGTCCCTTACTTCATCCTTTGGACTTACTCAGTGGTCCTCCTCAGCCACCCACACAGATGAACAAACATCAGACCTGCACCCATGTCCAGCAACATGCGCACCCCCGCAGAAACCTTGCACACCTAGACACCCATGTGCTCTCTGACTCTATTCTACCACTGGCATTCATATACTCACTCCAAGACACAGACAGTGCCACTGCTTTTTACAATGCTACTCTCGCATCAGCTATTGACACGGTCGCCCCTCTCGTTCATGGCAGAATGCGACATACCAACAGACAACACTGGCACAATAACACCACTAAAAAGCTCCGGCAAGTGTCCAGGGCTGCAGAGTGGCGTTGGAAGAAAACAAATTCACAAGACGACTTCACTGCATTCAAACAGGCAACACTCACT
Source organism: Dendrobates tinctorius (assembly GCF_039654945.1). Lineage (NCBI taxonomy): Eukaryota > Metazoa > Chordata > Amphibia > Anura > Dendrobatidae > Dendrobates > Dendrobates tinctorius. The sequence continues at coordinate 28,326,609 of NW_027361700.1, forward strand.
TTCAAATCTCATATATTCCCTATCCTACAATCCCAAACAGTTATTCAAAACCTTCAACTCCCTCCTCCGCCCACCACTGCCCCTTCAACCTTCCTCATCTCTGCTGAGGACTTTGCCACACACTTCAAAAATAAGATCGACCAAACAAGGCAAGTTTTCATTGTTCAACCACCACAACCCCTTTGTTTACCTGACCATTGCCCAAACCCCATAACCTCCCTCTCCAACATCATTGAAGGGGAGCTTAGGGCCCCGTCACACACAGCGATCTCGCCAGCGAGATCACTGATTTTGTGATTCCACAGCGATCTAGCCAGCGAGATCGCTGTGTGTGACATGGATCAGCGACTGGCACCCCTGCCGGGTATCGCTGATCATGCTCCATTGTCCTGGGCCGTTTTTTGATCGTTGGTCTCCCGCTGGGCAGCGAGCAGTGGTGCGTGTGGCAGCGAGAGACCAGAGATCAGCGACCATGATTTCCAATGTAAACAGCGGGTATCCAAGAGTCGCGCGGCTCTTGGATACCCGCTATTTACATTGGAAACCAGATTGCTCGCTGGTCCTGATCGCTGGAGAGGCTGTCTATGTGACAGCTCACCAGCGATCAGCCTAATGATGTCCCAGCGATCCCATCCATGTCAGATCGTTGGCAGGATCGCTGGGACATCGTTATGTGTAATGGGGCCTTTAATCACCTCTTCTCCAAATCGCATCTTACAACCTGTGCACTTGACCCCATCCAATCCCACCTCCTCCCCAACCTCACCACCACACTTATCCCATCCCTAACCCACCTCTTCAACCTATCGCTAATGTCCGGTACCTTTCCTTCTGTTTTTAAACATGTCACAATCACACCTATCCTCAAAAAGCCAACCCTCGACCCAACTGCTATGTCCAGCTATCGCCCAATATCACTGCTCCCATTCGCTTCCAAACTCCTGGAGCTGCACATCCACGCTGAACTTTCCTCCCACCTCTCATCTAACTTGCTCTTTGACAATCCACAATCTGGTTTCCGCCAACATCACTCCACTGAGACAGCCCTGACCAAAATTACTAATGACCTACTTACAGCCAAAGCAAATGGACAATACTCTATACTCCTGCTTTTAGACCTGTCCTCTGCATTCAACACAGTTGACCACTGCCTCCTACTACAGATCCTCTCCTCCTTTGGCATCAAAGACCTCGCCCTATCCTAGATCTCCTCATACCTCTCAAACCGCACATTCAACGTCTCCCACTCCCACACTACCTACTCATCCCACCCTCTCTCTGTTGGAGTCCCCCAAGGCTCTGTTCTAGGACCCCTACTCTTCTCAATTTATACCCTTGGCCTGGGTCAACTCATAAAGTCCCATGGATTCCAGTACCACCTCTTCAAGAAAGCCTACAGCCTGCAATGACCCAACTACCTCCTCACCACTACTGGAGATATCACCTCAACCAACACCGGAACTAATGCAACCCCCCAACTTACTGTCTCCTTCCCCACCATCCTGTAGCATTTAAGGCCAAAAGGGCAGGGTCCTCTCCCCTCTGTATCAGTGTGTCATTGTAAGTTTGTTTACTGTAAGTGATATCTGTAATTTGTATGTAACCCCTTCTTATGTACAGCACCATGGAATCAATGGTGCTATATAAATAAATAATAATAATGAGGAGGTAGTGTGGGAGTGGAAGATGCTGAATGTGCGGTTGGAAAGGTATGAGGAGACCCAGGATAGGTGAGGTCTTTGATGCCAACGGAGGAGAGGATCTGCAGTGGTCAACTGTGTCGAAAGCAGAGGACAGGTCTAGAAGAAGGAGTATAGAGTATTGTCCTTTAGCTTTGGCTGTAAGTAGGTCATTAGTAATTTTGGTCAGGGCTGTCTCAGTGGAATGATGGGGACGGAAACCAGATTGTAGATTGTCAAAGAGCAATTTAGATGAGAGGTGGGAGGAAAGTTCAGTGTGGACGTACTGTTCCACGAGTTTGGAAGCGAATGGGAGCAGCGATATTGGACGATAGCTGGACATAGCTGTTGGGTCGAGGGTTGGCTTTTTAAGGATAGGCATGATTGTAGCATGTTTGAAAATGTACACATGTTGCTTCACATAACCCCAAAAGTAAAAGTCTAAGGACATCAGATCCGGGGATCGTGGTATACTTGTATACTTTCCTTTGACTGGTCAAAAGTGCACCATGACTTTACGGACACACTGTATTTATTGCAGTAGAAATTAGTGGATCTTTTGAAATTCAAATTCACCAATTTCAACAAATTTTCTCAATATATTTGATTTGCAGCAAATAAATTTTTTGTGAATCTCAATACTGGAACACTTGTAATTGCTCAGAAAATACATATGGAGGAGAGGAGAGAGAGAAACTAACTGACCATAAGAGCTCAGACAAGAGCATAATAGGTTACACTCCACAGGAGAGAGAGGAACCCGCTGGCAATGAGAGCTTACACTCTACAGAAGAGAGAGACTTACACAGTGACTCTGGAAATGGAAAACAATTCTGGCATAAAACCGTGCTCTATTGGGAACTGCTGATCTGTGATAACCCAATTACTATATATATATATATATATATATATATATATATATATAAAGTGCTCTCAGTGAGAGAAACAAAACAGGAATCTTTATCCACAAGATTCCTATTTTGTTTCTCTCACTGAGAGCACTTTTTATATATATTTTTTCTACTGGCTAACACGGTACCAAACTACTTTTTTTCATTTAACCCAGTTACTGACCCCCCTACACAAGAAATGATAATCCGTAAAATTTTGCAGCAATGCAAAATTATGCTTGCCTGCAAAGTTTCTTTTTTGCGAGCCTCAAAGTGAATCTCAAAATGTTTGAATACGCGTTAACTTGTGAAATTCGCCTCAAACTCGATCTTTCATGGATCGATCCACTCATTTCTGCTGACTAGGCTTTGGACACCACTGCATGTCCTGAGTGAAGAGGCTGAAGAGAGAACATGTAATGGGGGGAAAGGTACAAAGAGGAAAAAGGTAAAAAAAATAGGCATAGCGGACTGGATGTCAGGCTGAGGAGGCAGTTGGACAGGTGAGCTGTCAGGAAAGATTTTTTTTTTTCTTTTTTTACATCCTACATTTATTGTAATAAGGGACATTCAATCAGCAGAGAATATCTTTACTGTAAATCAAATTTCTCTGTAAAATTTGCATGATCTGATGAATCAGAATCTTGGCAGTTTTGATTATCTCTAGTACTTCCCCATAGATTTCTAGTTGAGCCATATTTTGGATCTATACAATATTTGTGCTACAAATATACTTTAGTCAAAACTCAACTTAATTTTAGCATACTGTATTTCTTGTGCAAAAAATTTAAAATACTATCAGGATGTTGTTGACATTCTTTGAGTCATGCAACACCCCTTCCAGCCCTGCACAAGCCATAATATAGTTTCTTCGCTTTGGAGAATACCTTTCTCAGAACACCCTTCTATAAAGCTAACCATATACATGAGCTTTTGAAATTCTAATGGTCAGATCTTTCTCTCACTCGACATGATCTTTCGATGAAAAGATTGGCAGCTTCCATACACATCAATTGGTCATCTGGTTCTGCAGAATTTGGAGGGTTGGTCCAAGATTCATGTAACGTTTATGGGAGCCTTTAGGGACAAAGAACTTCTAGAAGAGTAACTTTTGATCTCAGTGACTCAGATATAGTCACCGATTGGCTCGAGACAACTTCATCCATGAACAACAGCTTAACTCCAAGAGTTTGAGAAAATTATTTAGTTCTGAGAGGTTGTCCCCTATATATCATATTGGACTATCATCTCACATCTTTGAAGTCTACTGAGGCTTAGAAAAGTAATAGGCAAACATTACGTCATCTCCAATACACATACATACTGTGAACCAAAAATTGTGGAAACAGACAAGGTTTGGGATCTAACCCATGCAGAAGGAGGAACCTGAGACCGAACACAAATGACCTTAAAGAAAGATAAATAAAAATATGCTTAAAATAAGTATTGTGTATTTTAAAAAATGTTTAATAGGTTAGAGTACAGTAGGTCCCTGCCAAAAGAGTCTACCTTGTCGTGGTGACGGCTTAAAAAATCTTTTGGCCAAAGCAAAAGCTGATGGCTATGTATGTGATGTGGTGTTCCATGGGAACTGTTAATGTGTGGTTGGTGAGGACGTAGTGCATCTCCGCAAGATAAATAGACATGCTGCGGTCAGGAAAGACGTGTCGCATGTGCATCCCCGTAGGGAAGCACATCCAATATGCTGTAACATCTGGACGCTGGGGGTTGGACGCTGTGGATGTACGCAGCATTGAACTCTCAGTGTTTACTGATCGTGGGAATATACCCTAAGAGAACAAATATTTGCTACAAATATAGTCTCACTATAGTGAGTCTAAAAGTCTGAAAGGGCAGCTGTAATCTGGTGCTTTAGTGAGCTGGCAGTCCATTTTGTAATGAGAAAGTGGGATTTTAACTGCATTTCTGAGTGAATGATCCTTTCACTCAGGAGAAAACATGGCTAAGGGTACATTCACACACAAAGTAAATGATTGCATAAAGGAACAGTTAAAAGATCACAGCGACTCGGAGCTACTGCAAATTTGTGGCCATGTGAATGCAACCTAGAAGTATAGTTTTCTGACACTATACAGTATATATTGCAATGTTTTATACTTTAATATACTTAATATATGCAAAGTTTGTTAAAATTATACTGATCAATAAAGAAGGTGCAGGGGCCCCCATTCTGCTTTTCATGACTGTCTGCCAGCTTTGCTCAGTGATATGAAAGTGATAACTTACCCAATAGATTTTCCAAAGTGCGCAAGGTGACCCAATGTGCAGCTCCTTTACAGGCCCACCATCACACTCTCTAAGCTTCAGCTCACTGCCTCTACTGCCATTAAAGGAAGTCTGTCAACCCATTTTAGCCCTATCAGCTGCTGGCACCGCATTCTGTAATGATGTAGATAAGCCCCCGATGAAACTTGAAAGATAAGAAAAACATGTTAGATTATACTCACCAGGTGGCGCGGGCGCGTGTGGTGGGTGTCGCGGTCTGGTCCGGCGCCTCCAATCTTCATACGATGATGTCCTCCTCCTTGCTTCTCCCTTGGCTCCTGTGCAGGCGTACTATTTTTGCCCTGTTGAGGGCAGAGTAAAGTACTGCAGTGCGCAGGCGCCGGGAAAGGTCAGATAGGTCTGGCGCCTGCTCACTGCAGTACTCTGCTCTACCCTCAACAGGGCAGATAAAGTATGCCTGCGCAGGAGGCGAGGGAGAAGCAAGGAGGAGGACATCATCGTATGAAGATGGGAGGCGCCGGATGGGAGGGCGACACCCATCGGACCGGACCGAACGCTGAGGTGAGTATAATCTAACTCTTTTTTCTTATCTTTCAGGTTACATCGGGGGCTTATCTACAGCATTACAGAATGCTGTAAATAAGCCCCAGACGGCAGTGGCGCCCCTGATGGTGGTGGCCGCAGCATATAGGCCGAAAATGGGGTGACAGATTCCCTTTAACAAGCAACTCCAGGCACCAGCTCACATCACACAATATCACGTTTGCATGGCATACCATGTACGTATCTTTGCATTGCATATAAAGTTCATGGGCCCCGTACAACGGCAATGAAATTTGCCTTTATTTACTAAATTGTCTTTTATTGATTCTCTGTTATCAGTTCTGTCCTGCAGAGATGTTTCCCATGAGTCACTTCTGAAGCTGAACATAATGTACCCACACATAATGTAAAGATCTTGGCAGAGGATCTGTGTGTGAACTTGCTGCCTATACCGGCTCAGCTGGCATTGAGATCTTTGCATTGCAAACTTTATGTTTGCTTTATTTTTAATTTAATTGACAAATGAGATCACTACTACGCTTCTGTGCCAGACATAAAGAAATCTTATGCTTGTTGCTAAGATTCTGGATTAGATTAGGGCGGAAATTGGTTGTGATTTATAATAGGCATACATGAAAAAAAGAAACTTGGGTGTTGGTGGTGCCCATACTATACCCTGCAAACAAAAAATGACTCACAGTATGTATTAAAAACTATAACAGCAACGGTACAGAGCCGCATCCTAAATATATTTTATATCACTCCTTATAGGTGTCGCTCTGTTTGGACAAACTAGAATCAATCGCTAATATATAAACCAAAAATTGTGGAAACCACAGTAGAAAATTGCGACCATAGATCCATATTGATAAAATTGCTTCTCTTTATTAAATTATGAACAAGACAAGACAAAATGGGGAACATGTGCAAAGGACAATCAAAAAGTGCAATAGTATAAATGCTAATACAAGCAGGACCTGCCCCAGTCCACCTAAACTATCATATGCCGAGATTAATGTATACATTTTCTGTATTTATACTCTATATAATGAGCATTATATATCTTACATAGAAAGGGGAACAATGCCCATCATCTATCATACAAAATAAATCTCTACATTATCCCAAAGGAGGTAACTTGAGGGGTTAACAACAAGTTAACACTAGTACCCTCGAGCCATGTGGAACACATCTTACATGTATAGAAAGACGGAAATTGGTGCAGCAAACAGTGCCAGGGCTGCACCAGCGGGCAAATAACCCGCCCTAAATGGATTAAGACCCAAAACCGTTACCTTGATGAGGCTACAGGATGACCGGGCGGAACGCTCGTTTCCCCGACGTGCGTTTCGGAGCAATGAGCTCCTTCCTCAGGGGGCATAAGTATCAACCACAAATGCATCTTATTTAAATGCGCCTGCCGGAAATGCCGCAGCACGCGCCGTCCATCCCTCCCACTGCGGACACACCCCCTACCGGTGACGCGGCCGGAAACACGTGGGCCCACGTGATCCGGCACCCGACGTCGGCAGGGTACGTCACACAGGGGGAGGAGAGGGCGCGCATGCGCAGCATAATTGAGGCTCCGGCGGCCATATTGCAAGAGGGCCGATAGATAGATTCTAACCACAACAATACATAAATGCAAAAACATACAAACAAAGCAAAAAAATCAACATAACATTATAAAATTATTGTATATAAGGTCGTACACCATACTGGAATCCAATCCTCGGTTATTTTGGGCAACCTTAATGAGAAACCATAAACATTAGAGAAAGGGGGGGGCATGAGAAAGTATACAAAACTATACAAAATTGTTATACCTGTCTAAATACTCATTGTTATTCAATGCATTGGTGCATCTAAAACAGGATTATCTATATTGTATAGTATATCCCATACAACCCCACAAATACTTAAGAATCACAGTATTAAAGCCAAATAACCTCATATATATAACAATCATATTTACAAATTCAAGGCACAGACAAAAAGGCCCAGCAATATCCCCCAATTGACACAAAATGTCCCATATAGGTGTATTACACTGCAAGGTATCAAAATATAATATCTGCCATACATATATGGGTAAAGGGGAACAGCGATAAGGGCCATATGAATAGTCCATTTTATTGGTTCCCGTTTGAATGTCTCAATAGATGTGCCAAAATTCACATCACTTCCGCCATGAATAAAGCTGTATACCACGATATCCAAGGTAAAAAAATCTGGATCTTCTCCATGTCGTTCCATAAGAGTTGCCAGGTAGCCAAAATTCTGTTCTTCTTCACCGAGAAAAATACTTATAGGTATCCCCAAACCAACACCTTTAAACCGACCCTAATGATGAATAAAAACTTATGTTAAAAACAAAAATAAAACCAACAACTACTGCACCATTGTATGACCCCACACAGTCCCAAACCGAGGAACTGTCATCACAAGAAAGGGGCATAGGATAAACTTTCATTTAATCCCTTAGGATGCACCGTATTAAGCGTCCAGATCCAACACGATTCCTTTTGAGCTAGTCGTTGGGAAATATTCCCCCCTCGAATACCCATATCCACTATATCTATACCCTTAAATTTGAGGCCACTACTATCACAGTTATGATACAATTTAAAATGTTTTGGTAACGTTTTTAGTAGTTGCACCTCTTCCTCATTAGCCACGGCCTGTATGCCCAGCACATGCTCCCTGACCCTAACTTTCAGCTGCCTAGTGGTAAGCCCTATATAGATCAGGGAGCATGGGCATGTGGCATAATAAACAACATTCCGGGACAAACAATTGATTTTTTTCTTAATTTTAAATTGTTTCTGTCCTGAGGAATCCGTAAATGTATCATCTGTAGTCATGTTGACACATGCCACACAGTGTCCACATGCCGCACTACCACCTTTCTTATCACGGGTAAAATTGTCCAGAAAGGTTCTAGGAGGGTCTCCAACATAGTGGCTACGTACAAGGTGATCACGTAGGTTCCTTGCTCTCCTGAAAGTGATATGTGGTTTCTCCGGAATAATCTTACCCAAAATAGGATCAGTTTGCAGGATATTCCAAAATTTGTTCAAAATACCCCGCACCTGACCAGACCGGGCATTAAAATTCGTGATAAACCTAACTATATCAGGTTTCATAGACTCATCCTTCTTTTTGTACAGAAGGACATCCCTATTGTTATGTTTTGCTCGTAAATAGGCCCTTTTTATTGACCGGTTGCTATATCCCCTATCTGCAAAACGGCCCCTCAAGTCCTTAGCCTGAATTTCAAATTCCTCCTCTGTAGAGCATAAACGTCTAAGACGTAAGAATTGACCTATCGGTACCGCACGTACCATGTGTCTCGGATGTGAGGAGGATGCGTGTAGGAGCATATTTGTGGCCGTCGGTTTCCTAAAGATCGTGGTCTGTATATTTCCTTCCTGACCCTTACTAATTTGAACATCCAAAAATTCAATCCTTTCCCTGTCATAATTGGCAGTAAGATGGATATTCAAACAATTGTCATTTAGTTCCAAAATGAATCCATCCAATAGACTCATATCCCCCTGCCAGAACAATAAAATGTCGTCTATGTAGCGCGTCCAAAAGGGGACGCGCTCCATAGACGACAGTTGATCTGACATCAGGAGGTCTCTCTCCCACAGCCCCAGGAACAGGTTGGCGTAGGAGGGCGCAAACGCTGCCCCCATCGCTGTCCCCTGGAGCTGTAGGAAGAAAGACCCCCTGAACGTGAAAAAAATTATGCGTGAGGGCAAATTCTAAAACTTCCAAGACCAAGGCCCTCAAACTCGGGGAAAGACTGGATGTCGATAGAAAGAACTTAACCGCTCGTAATCCATCATCGTGCCGAATATTCGTATATAACGATTCGACATCCATAGTGACGAGGATAGTGTCAGCATCTAACGTCAAACCATCCATTTTACACAGCAATTGATTGGTATCCCTAAGATAAGATGGTAGATCCTCCACCAGTGGCTGAAGGAGAGAATCCAGCCACCTATTGACACGCTCCAAATAGCCACCACTCCCCGAGACTATAGGCCTACCCGGAGGGCATTGAATATTCTTATGAGTCTTGGGGAGGAGATAAAACGTTGGCACCATAGGTTCAACTACTATTAACGCCGTGAATAATTCTCCAGAGATAATATCAGCGTCCCTAGCTTTTATAAGAATCTTTTTCAACTGTGTACAAAAGGCGGACAAGGGGTTGAAAGTCAGTCTCTTATAACACGTTGTATTCAAGAGCTGACGCATGGCTTCCTTTTCATACATGTGTTTAGGCCATAAAACAACATTCCCCCCCTTGTCCGCCGGCTTAATCACAATATCAGGGAGGCTTTTCAGGTGTCCCAAACGTTTCCTCTCCTCCCCTGTCAAATTGTCCCCTTGTATATGTTGTGGTATCTTAGCAAACTCATTGCCAACAACTTTCACAAAGAGATCAATGGCACTACAGTTCGAGAAAGGGGGGAACTTCCTGGAGCGTACCCTCAAGGCCGGAGGAATCTTACCTCCCTCGGTGGCTGAATGCTCCTCCGCCAATTCCTCAAGGATCATCAAGGCTGATTGTTCTTCCTCTGTAGGAAACAATATGCTCTTATTATCATCATAAAAGAAACATTTAAATAATAGTGACCTCGCAAAGATATGTAGGTCTTTAATGGCCGTGAATCTGTCAAAGCCCGCCATTGGTGAGAATGACAGGCCTTTATACAGTAAATCACAGTCAGCTCTAGTGAGCAAGTGATCGCTGAGGTTAATTACCTTATTCTCCCTGCTTTGATTTTCCGGTGATCGATTTTTCCTCCTCTTATGTGTATGGAAGTTGGAATTTCTCATACGTCCATAATTAACTCGAGAACGAGTAATCATGGAAGCGGTAGAGGTCTCAGACGAGGCACTAAGTGATGATATAGAAGTGTTGGAAACACTACGATGTCCCACTGATAGTTTATCAGTATGTTTTTTCCATTGATAGACCGTTTTATCTTGATAGTCCTTACTGTCCCTATTAAATTTTGAGACCTGCGTCTCATTGATTTTTTTCACCACGGTATCTACCGTTCTTTCCAAATTATCCTCATATACTTTCAATTGTTCCACCGAACAACCAGCCTGAAGAACTAATAAAGTCTGATCAATCTCTTTGTCCAAAACATTGAGGGATTTTGTATTATAGTCAATCAATAGCTTCATTAATGCCGCTGAACATGCCCCACACGCATCCTCCCAGCTAGATATAAATTCAGCATTCTCCATGGGGAAATTCGGTAGGACCCGGACCCGTAGGCCTCTCGGTATCATATTCTTGACAATGTATTTTTCCAGAAATATCCTACTCCACCAAATTTTTGTACGTTTAATAAGCAATTTTTTAAAGGACTCAAACAGCCCATCATTCCTGTGACCAACAGACCGCGTTCCACCTGTCCCATCCCGTCCAAAAACTTTGTCAGCTTGTCCCAGCCAGGATTTTTCCTTGGCCTTATAGTCCATTATACCAGTGCAAAAACCTGTGCAAAACACAGAAATTGGTAGACAAATTATAACAGCAACGGTACAGAGCCGCATCCTAAATATATTTTATATCACTCCTTATAGGTGTCGCTCTGTTTGGACAAACTAGAATCAATCGCTAATATATAAACCAAAAATTATGGAAACCACAGTAGAAAATTGCGACCATAGATCCATATTGATAAAATTGCTTCTCTTTATTAAATTATGAACAAGACAAGACAAAATGGGGAACATGTGCAAAGGACAATCAAAAAGTGCAATAGTATAAATGCTAATACAAGCAGGACCTGCCCCAGTCCACCTAAACTATCATATGCCGAGATTAATGTATACATTTTCTGTATTTATACTCCATATAATGAGCATTATATATCTTACATAGAAAGGGGAACAATGCCCATCATCTATCATACAAAATAAATCTCTACATTATCCCAAAGGAGGTAACTTGAGGGGTTAACAACAAGTTAACACTAGTACCCTCTGGCCATGTGGAACACATCTTACATGTATAGAAAGACGGAAATTGGTGCAGCAAACAATGCCAGGGCTGCACCAGCGGGCAAATAACCCGCCCTAAATGGATTAAGACCCAAAACCGTTACCTTGATGAGGCTACAGGATGACCGGGCGGAACGCTCGTTTCCCCGACGCGCGTTTCGGAGCAATGAGCTCCTTCCTCAGGGGGCATAAGTATCAACCACAAATGCATCTTATTTAAATGCGCCTGCCGGAAATGCCGCAGCACGCGCCGTCCATCCCTCCCACTGCGGACACACCCCCTACCGGTGACGCGGCCGGAAACACGTGGGCCCACGTGATCCGGCACCCGACGTCGGCAGGGTACGTCACACAGGGGGAGGAGAGGGCGCGCATGCGCAGCATAATTGAGGCTCCGGCGGCCATATTGCAAGAGGGCCGATAGATAGATTCTAACCACAACAATACATAAATGCAAAAACATACAAACAAAGCAAAAAAATCAACATAACATTATAAAATTATTGTATATAAGGTCGTACACCATACTGGAATCCAATCCTCGGTTATTTTGGGCAACCTTAATGAGAAACCATAAACATTAGAGAAAGGGGGGGGCATGAGAAAGTATACAAAACTATACAAAATTGTTATACCTGTCTAAATACTCATTGTTATTCAATGCATTGGTGCATCTAAAACAGGATTATCTATATTGTATAGTATATCCCATACAACCCCACAAATACTTAAGAATCACAGTATTAAAGCCAAATAACCTCATATATATAACAATCATATTTACAAATTCAAGGCACAGACAAAAAGGCCCAGCAATATCCCCCAATTGACACAAAATGTCCCATATAGGTGTATTACACTGCAAGGTATCAAAATATAATATCTGCCATACATATATGGGTAAAGGGGAACAGCGATAAGGGCCATATGAATAGTCCATTTTATTGGTTCCCGTTTGAATGTCTCAATAGATGTGCCAAAATTCACATCACTTCCGCCATGAATAAAGCTGTATACCACGATATCCAAGGTAAAAAAATCTGGATCTTCTCCATGTCGTTCCATAAGAGTTGCCAGGTAGCCAAAATTCTGTTCTTCTTCACCGAGAAAAATACTTATAGGTATCCCCAAACCAACACCTTTAAACCGACCCTAATGATGAATAAAACCTTATGTTAAAAACAAAAATAAAACCAACAACTACTGCACCATTGTATGACCCCACACAGTCCCAAACCGAGGAACTGTCATCACAAGAAAGGGGCATAGGATAAACTTTCATTTAATCCCTTAGGATGCACCGTATTAAGCGTCCAGATCCAACGCGATTCCTTTTGAGCTAGTCATTGGGAAATATTCCCCCCTCGAATACCCATATCCACTATATCTATACCCTTAAATTTGAGGCCACTACTATCACAGTTATGATACAATTTAAAATGTTTTGGTAACGTTTTTAGCAGTTGCACCTCTTCCTCATTAGCCGCGGCCTGTATGCCCAGCACATGCTCCCTGACCCTAACTTTCAGCTGCCTAGTGGTAAGCCCTATATAGATCAGGGAGCATGGGCATGTGGCATAATAAACAACATTCCGGGACAAACAATTGATTTTTTTCTTAATTTTAAATTGTTTCTGTCCTGAGGAATCCGTAAATGTATCATCTGTAGTCATGTTGACACATGCCACACAGTGTCCACACGCCGCACTACCACCTTTCTTATCACGGGTAAAATTGTCCAGAAAGGTTCTGGGAGGGTCTCCAACATAGTGGCTACGTACAAGGTGATCACGTAGGTTCCTTGCTCTCCTGAAAGTGATATGTGGTTTCTCCGGAATAATCTTACCCAAAATAGGATCAGTTTGCAGGATATTCCAAAATTTGTTCAAAATACCCCGCACCTGACCAGACCGGGCATTAAAATTCGTGATAAACCTAACTATATCAGGTTTCATAGACTCATCCTTCTTTTTGTACAGAAGGACATCCCTATTGTTATGTTTTGCTCGTAAATAGGCCCTTTTTATTGACCGGTTGCTATATCCCCTATCTGCAAAGCGGCCCCTCAAGTCCTTAGCCTGAATTTCAAATTCCTCCTCTGTAGAGCATAAACGTCTAAGACGTAAGAATTGACCTATCCGTACCGCACGTACCATGTGTCCCGGATGTGAGGAGGATGCGTGTAGGAGCATATTTGTGGCCGTCGGTTTCCTAAAGATCGTGGTCTGTATATTTCCTTCCTGACCCTTACTAATTTGAACATCCAAAAATTCAATCCTTTCCCTGTCATAATTGGCAGTAAGATGGATATTCAAACAATTGTCATTTAGTTCCAAAATGAATCCATCCAATAGACTCATATCCCCCTGCCAGAACAATAAAATGTCGTCTATGTAGCGCGTCCAAAAGGGGACGCGCTCCATAGACGACAGTTGATCTGACATCAGGAGGTCTCTCTCCCACAGCCCCAGGAACAGGTTGGCGTAGGAGGGCGCAAACGCTGCCCCCATCGCTGTCCCCTGGAGCTGTAGGAAGAAAGACCCCCTGAACGTGAAAAAATTATGCGTGAGGGCAAATTCTAAAACTTCCAAGACCAAGGCCCTCAAACTCGGGGAAAGACTGGATGTCGATAGAAAGAACTTAACCGCTCGTAATCCATCATCGTGCCGAATATTCGTATATAACGATTCGACATCCATAGTGACGAGGATAGTGTCAGCATCTAACGTCAAACCATCCATTTTGCACAGCAATTGATTGGTATCCCTAAGATAAGATGGTAGATCCTCCACCAGTGGCTGAAGGAGAGAATCCAGCCACCTATTGACACGCTCCAAATAGCCACCACTCCCCGAGACTATAGGCCTACCCGGAGGGCATTGAATATTCTTATGAGTCTTGGGGAGGAGATAAAACGTTGGCACCATAGGTTCAACTACTATTAACGCCGTGAATAATTCTCCAGAGATAATATCAGCGTCCCTAGCTTTTATAAGAATCTTTTTCAACTGTGTACAAAAGGCGGACAAGGGGTTGAAAGTCAGTCTCTTATAACACGTTGTATTCAAGAGCTGACGCATGACAGGGAAAGGATTGAATTTTTGGATGTTCAAATTAGTAAGGGTCAGGAAGGAAATATACAGACCACGATCTTTAGGAAACCGATGGCCACAAATATGCTCCTACTCGCATCCTCCTCACATCCGAGACACATGGTACGTGCGGTACCGATAGGTCAATTCTTACGTCTTAGACGTTTATGCTCTACAGAGGAGGAATTTGAAATTCAGGCTAAGGACTTGAGGGGCCGTTTTGCAGATAGGGGATATAGCAACCGGTCAATAAAAAGGGCCTATTTACGAGCAAAACATAACAATAGGGATGTCCTTCTGTACAAAAAGAAGGATGAGTCTATGAAACCTGATATAGTTAGGTTTATCACGAATTTTAATGCCCGGTCTGGTCAGGTGCGGGGTATTTTGAACAAATTTTGGAATATCCTGCAAACTGATCCTATTTTGGGTAAGATTATTCCGGAGAAACCACATATCACTTTCAGGAGAGCAAGGAACCTACGTGATCACCTTGTACGTAGCCACTATGTTGGAGACCCTCCCAGAACCTTTCTGGACAATTTTACCCGTGATAAGAAAGGTGGTAGTGCGGCGTGTGGACACTGTGTGGCATGTGTCAACATGACTACAGATGATACATTTACGGATTCCTCAGGACAGAAACAATTTAAAATTAAGAAAAAAATCAATTGTTTGTCCCGGAATGTTGTTTATTATGCCACATGCCCATGCTCCCTGATCTATATAGGGCTTACCACTAGGCAGCTGAAAGTTAGGGTCAGGGAGCATGTGCTGGGCATACAGGCCGCGGCTAATGAGGAAGAGGTGCAACTACTAAAAACGTTACCAAAACATTTTAAATTGTATCATAACTGTGATAGTAGTGGCCTCAAATTTAAGGGTATAGATATAGTGGATATGGGTATTCGAGGGGGGAATATTTCCCAATGACTAGCTCAAAAGTAATCGCGTTGGATCTGGACGCTTAATACGGTGCATCCTAAGGGATTAAATGAAAGTTTATCCTATGCCCCTTTCTTGTGATGACAGTTCCTCGGTTTGGGACTGTGTGGGGTCATACAATGGTGCAGTAGTTGTTGGTTTTATTTTTGTTTTTAACATAAGGTTTTATTCATCATTAGGGTCGGTTTAAAGGTGTTGGTTTGGGGATACCTATAAGTATTTTTCTCGGTGAAGAAGAACAGAATTTTGGCTACCTGGCAACTCTTATGGAACGACATGGAGAAGATCCAGATTTTTTTACCTTGGATATCGTGGTATACAGCTTTATTCATGGCGGAAGTGATGTGAATTTTGGCACATCTATTGAGACATTCAAACGGGAACCAATAAAATGGACTATTCATATGGCCCTTATCGCTGTTCCCCTTTACCCATATATGTATGGCAGATATTATATTTTGATACCTTGCAGTGTAATACACCTATATGGGACATTTTGTGTCAATTGGGGGATATTGCTGGGCCTTTTTGTCTGTGCCTTGAATTTGTAAATATGATTGTTATATATATGAGGTTATTTGGCTTTAATACTGTGATTCTTAAGTATTTGTGGGGTTGTATGGGATATACTATACAATATAGATAATCCTGTTTTAGATGCACCAATGCATTGAATAACAATGAGTATTTAGACAGGTATAACAATTTTGTATAGTTTTGTATACTTTCTCATGCCCCCCCCCCCTTTCTCTAATGTTTATGGTTTCTCATTAAGGTTGCCCAAAATAACCGAGGATTGGATTCCAGTATGGTGTACGACCTTATATACAATAATTTTATAATGTTATGTTGATTTTTTTGCTTTGTTTGTATGTTTTTGCATTTATGTATTGTTGTGGTTAGAATCTATCTATCGGCCCTCTTGCAATATGGCCGCCGGAGCATCAATTATGCTGCGCATGCGCACCCTCTCCTCCCCCTGTGTGACGTACCCTGCCGACGTCGGGTGCCGGATCACGTGGGCCCACGTGTTTCCGGCCGCGTCACCGGTAGGGGGTGTGTCCGTAGTGGGAGGGATGGACGGCGCGTGCTGCGGCATTTCCGGCAGGCGCATTTAAATAAGATGCATTTGTGGTTGATACTTATGCCCCCTGAGGAAGGAGCTCATTGCTCCGAAACGCGCGTCGGGGAAACGAGCGTTCCGCCCGGTCATCCTGTAGCCTCATCAAGGTAACGGTTTTGGGTCTTAATCCATTTAGGGCGGGTTATTTGCCCGCTGGTGCAGCCCTGGCATTGTTTGCTGCACCAATTTCCGTCTTTCTATACATGTAAGATGTGTTCCACATGGCCCGAGGGTACTAGTGTTAACTTATTGTTAATCCCTCAAGTTACCTCCTTTGGGATAATGTAGAGATTTATTTTGTATGATAGATGATGGGCATTGTTCCCCTTTCTATGTAAGATATATAATGCTCATTATATGGAGTATAAATACAGAAAATGTATACATTAATCTCGGCATATGATAGTTTAGGTGGACTGGGGCAGGTCCTGCTTGTATTAGCATTTATACTATTGCACTTTTTGATTGTCCTTTGCACATGTTCCCCATTTTGTCTTGTTTTGTTCATAATTTAATAAAGAGAAGCAATTTTATCAATATGGATCTATGGTCGCAATTTTCTACTGTGGTTTCCACAATTTTTGGTTTATATATTAGCGATTGATTCTAGTTTGTCCAAACAGAGCGACACCTATAAGGAGTGATATAAAATATATTTAGGATGCGGCTCTGTACCGTTGCTGTTATAATTTGTCTACCAATTTCTGTGTTTTGCACAGGTTTTTGCACTGGTATAATGGACTATAAGGCCAGGGAAAAATCCTGGCTGGGACAAGCTGACGAAGTTTTTGGACGGGATGGGACAGGTGGAACGCGGTCTGTTGGTCACAGGAATGATGGGCTGTTTGAGTCCTTTAAAAAATTGCTTATTAAACGTACAAAAATTTGGTGGAGTAGGATATTTCTGGAAAAATACATTGTCAAGAATATGATACCGAGGGGCCTACGGGTCCGGGTCCTACCGAATTTCCCCATGGAGGATGCTGAATTTATATCTAGCTGGGAGGATGCGTGTGGGGCATGTTCAGCGGCATTAATGAAGCTATTGATTGACTATAATACAAAATCCCTCAATGTTTTGGACAAAGAGATTGATCAGACTTTATTAGATCTTCAGGCTGGTTGTTCGGTGGAACAATTGAAAGTATATGAGGATAATTTGGAAAGAACGGTAGATACCGTGGTGAAAAAAATCAATGAGACGCAGGTCTCAAAATTTAATAGGGACAGTAAGGACTATCAAGATAAAACGGTCTATCAATGGAAAAAACATACTGATAAACTATCAGTGGGACATCGTAGTGTTTCCAACACTTCTATATCATCACTTAGTGCCTCGTCTGAGACCTCTACCGCTTCCATGATTACTCGTTCTCGAGTTAATTATGGACGTATGAGAAATTCCAACTTCCATACACATAAGAGGAGGAAAAATCGATCACCGGAAAATCAAAGCAGGGAGAATAAGGTAATTAACCTCAGCGATCACTTGCTCACTAGAGCTGACTGTGATTTACTGTATAAAGGCCTGTCATTCTCACCAATGGCGGGCTTTGACAGATTCACGGCCATTAAAGACCTACATATCTTTGCGAGGTCACTATTATTTAAACGTTTCTTTTATGATGATAATAAGAGCATATTGTTTCCTACAGAGGAAGAACAATCAGCCTTGATGATCCTTGAGGAATTGGCGGAGGAGCATTCAGCCACCGAGGGAGGTAAGATTCTTCCGGCCTTGAGGGTACGCTCCAGGAAGTTCCCCCCTTTCTCGAACTGTAGTGCCATTGATCTCTTTGTGAAAGTTGTTGGCAATGAGTTTGCTAAGATACCACAACATATACAAGGGGACAATTTGACAGGGGAGGAGAGGAAACGTTTGGGACACCTGAAAAGCCTCCCTGATATTGTGATTAAGCCGGCGGACAAGGGGGGGAATGTTGTTTTATGGCCTAAACACATGTATGAAAAGGAAGCCATGCGTCAGCTCTTGAATACAACGTGTTATAAGAGACTAACTTTCAACCCCTTGTCCGCCTTTTGTACACAGTTGAAAAAGATTCTTATAAAAGCTAGGGACGCTGATATTATCTCTGGAGAATTATTCATGGCGTTAATAGTAGTTGAACCTATGGTGCCAACGTTTTATCTCCTCCCCAAGACTCATAAGAATATTCAATGCCCTCCGGGTAGGCCTATAGTCTCGGGGAGTGGTGGCTATTTGGAGCGTGTCAATAGGTGGCTGGATTCTCTCCTTCAGCCACTGGTGGAGGATCTACCATCTTATCTTAGGGATACCAATCAATTGCTGTGTAAAATGGATGGTTTGACGTTAGATGCTGACACTATCCTCGTCACTATGGATGTCGAATCGTTATATACGAATATTCGGCACGATGATGGATTACGAGCGGTTAAGTTCTTTCTATCGACATCCAGTCTTTCCCCGAGTTTGAGGGCCTTGGTCTTGGAAGTTTTAGAATTTGCCCTCACGCATAATTTTTTCACGTTCAGGGGGTCTTTCTTCCTACAGCTCCAGGGGACAGCGATGGGGGCAGCGTTTGCGCCCTCCTACGCCAACCTGTTCCTGGGGCTGTGGGAGAGAGACCTCCTGATGTCAGATCAACTGTCGTCTATGGAGCGCGTCCCCTTTTGGACGCGCTACATAGACGACATTTTATTGTTCTGGCAGGGGGATATGAGTCTATTGGATGGATTCATTTTGGAACTAAATGACAATTGTTTGAATATCCATCTTACTGCCAATTATGACAGGGAAAGGATTGAATTTTTGGATGTTCAAATTAGTAAGGGTCAGGAAGGAAATATACAGACCACGATCTTTAGGAAACCGACGGCCACAAATATGCTCCTACACGCATCCTCCTCACATCCGAGACACATGGTACGTGCGGTACCGATAGGTCAATTCTTACGTCTTAGACGTTTATGCTCTACAGAGGAGGAATTTGAAATTCAGGCTAAGGACTTGAGGGGCCGTTTTGCAGATAGGGGATATAGCAACCGGTCAATAAAAAGGGCCTATTTACGAGCAAAACATAACAATAGGGATGTCCTTCTGTACAAAAAGAAGGATGAGTCTATGAAACCTGATATAGTTAGGTTTATCACGAATTTTAATGCCCGGTCTGGTCAGGTGCGGGGTATTTTGAACAAATTTTGGAATATCCTGCAAACTGATCCTATTTTGGGTAAGATTATTCCGGAGAAACCACATATCACTTTCAGGAGAGCAAGGAACCTACGTGATCACCTTGTACGTAGCCACTATGTTGGAGACCCTCCTAGAACCTTTCTGGACAATTTTACCCGTGATAAGAAAGGTGGTAGTGCGGCATGTGGACACTGTGTGGCATGTGTCAACATGACTACAGATGATACATTTACGGATTCCTCAGGACAGAAACAATTTAAAATTAAGAAAAAAATCAATTGTTTGTCCCGGAATGTTGTTTATTATGCCACATGCCCATGCTCCCTGATCTATATAGGGCTTACCACTAGGCAGCTGAAAGTTAGGGTCAGGGAGCATGTGCTGGGCATACAGGCCGCGGCTAATGAGGAAGAGGTGCAACTACTAAAAACGTTACCAAAACATTTTAAATTGTATCATAACTGTGATAGTAGTGGCCTCAAATTTAAGGGTATAGATATAGTGGATATGGGTATTCGAGGGGGGAATATTTCCCAACGACTAGCTCAAAAGGAATCGCGTTGGATCTGGACGCTTAATACGGTGCATCCTAAGGGATTAAATGAAAGTTTATCCTATGCCCCTTTCTTGTGATGACAGTTCCTCGGTTTGGGACTGTGTGGGGTCATACAATGGTGCAGTAGTTGTTGGTTTTATTTTTGTTTTTAACATAAGTTTTTATTCATCATTAGGGTCGGTTTAAAGGTGTTGGTTTGGGGATACCTATAAGTATTTTTCTCGGTGAAGAAGAACAGAATTTTGGCTACCTGGCAACTCTTATGGAACGACATGGAGAAGATCCAGAGTTTTTTACCTTGGATATCGTGGTATACAGCTTTATTCATGGCGGAAGTGATGTGAATTTTGGCACATCTATTGAGACATTCAAACGGGAACCAATAAAATGGACTATTCATATGGCCCTTATCGCTGTTCCCCTTTACCCATATATGTTTGGCAGATATTATATTTTGATACCTTGCAGTGTAATACACCTATATGGGACATTTTGTGTCAATTGGGGGATATTGCTGGGCCTTTTTGTCTGTGCCTTGAATTTGTAAATATGATTGTTATATATATGAGGTTATTTGGCTTTAATACTGTGATTCTTAAGTATTTGTGGGGTTGTATGGGATATACTATACAATATAGATAATCCTGTTTTAGATGCACCAATGCATTGAATAACAATGAGTATTTAGACAGGTATAACAATTTTGTATAGTTTTGTATACTTTCTCATGCCCCCCCCCCTTTCTCTAATGTTTATGGTTTCTCATTAAGGTTGCCCAAAATAACCGAGGATTGGATTCCAGTATGGTGTACGACCTTATATACAATAATTTTGTAATATAATGTTATGTTGATTTTTTTGCTTTGTTTGTATGTTTTTGCATTTATGTATTGTTGTGGTTAGAATCTATCTATCGGCCCTCTTGCAATATGGCCGCCGGAGCCTCAATTATGCTGCGCATGCGCGCCCTCTCCTCCCCCTGTGTGACGTACCCTGCCGACGTCGGGTGCCGGATCACGTGGGCCCACGTGTTTCCGGCCGCGTCACCGGTAGGGGGTGTGTCCGCAGTGGGAGGGATGGACGGCGCGTGCTGCGGCATTTCCGGCAGGCGCATTTAAATAAGATGCATTTGTGGTTGATACTTATGCCCCCTGAGGAAGGAGCTCATTGCTCCGAAACGCACGTCGGGGAAACGAGCGTTCCGCCCGGTCATCCTGTAGCCTCATCAAGGTAACGGTTTTGGGTCTTAATCCATTTAGGGCGGGTTATTTGCCCACTGGTGCAGCCCTGGCACTTTTTGCGGCACCAATTTCCGTCTTTCTATACATGTAAGATGTGTTCCACATGGCCCGAGGGTACTAGTGTTAACTTGTTGTTAACCCCTCAAGTTACCTCCTTTGGGATAATGTAGAGATTTATTTTGTATGATAGATGATGGGCATTGTTCCCCTTTCTATGTAAGATATATAATGCTCATTATATAGAGTATAAATACAGAAAATGTATACATTAATCTCGGCATATGATAGTTTAGGTGGACTGGGGCAGGTCCTGCTTGTATTAGCATTTATACTATTGCACTTTTTGATTGTCCTTTGCACATGTTCCCCATTTTGTCTTGTCTTGTTCATAATTTAATAAAGAGAAGCAATTTTATCAATATGGATCTATGGTCGCAATTTTCTACTGTGGTTTCCACAATTTTTGGTTTATATATTAGCGATTGATTCTAGTTTGTCCAAACAGAGCGACACCTATAAGGAGTGATATAAAATATATTTAGGATGCGGCTCTGTACCGTTGCTGTTATAGTTTTTAATACATACTGTGAGTCATTTTTTGTTTGCAGGGTATAGTATGGGCACCACCAACACCCAAGTTTCTTTTTTTCATGTATGCCTATTATAAATCACAACCAATTTCCGCCCTAATCTAATCCAGAATCTTAGCAACAAGCATAAGATTTCTTTATGTCTGGCACAGAAGCGTAGTAGTGATCTCATTTGTCAATTAAATTAAAAATAAAGTAAACATAAAGTTTGCAATGCAAAGATCTCAATGCCAGCTGAGCCGGTATAGGCAGCAAGTTCACACACAGATCCTCTGCCAAGATCTTTACATTATGTGTGGGTACATTTTGTTCAGCTTCAGAAGTGACTCATGGGAAACATCTCTGCAGGACAGAACTGATAACAGAGAATCAATAAAAGACAATTTAGTAAATAAAGGCAAATTTCATTGCCGTTGTACGGGGCCCATGAACTTTATATGCAATGCAAAGATACGTACATGGTATGCCATGCAAACGTGATATTGTGTGATGTGAACTGGTGCCTGGAGTTGCTTGTTAAAGGGAATCTGTCACCCCATTTTCGGCCTATATGCTGCGGCCACCACCATCAGGGGCGCCACTGCCGTCTGGGGCTTATTTACAGCATTCTGTAATGCTGTAGATAAGCCCCCGATGTAACCTGAAAGATAAGAAAAAAGAGTTAGATTATACTCACCTCAGCGTTCGGTCCGGTCCGATGGGTGTCGCCCTCCCATCCGGCTCCTCCCATCTTCATACGATGATGTCCTCCTCCTTGCTTCTCCCTCGCCTCCTGCGCAGGCATACTTTATCTGCCCTGTTGAGGGTAGAGCAGAGTACTGCAGTGAGCAGGCGCCAGACCTATCTGACCTTTCCCGGCGCCTGCGCACTGCAGTACTTTACTCTGCCCTCAACAGGGCAAAAATAGTACGCCTGCGCAGGAGCCAAGGGAGAAGCAAGGAGGAGGACATCATCGTATGAAGATTGGAGGCGCCGGACCAGACCGCGACACCCACCACACGCGCCCGCGCCACCTGGTGAGTATAATCTAACATGTTTTTCTTATCTTTCAAGTTTCATCGGGGGGCTTATCTACATCATTACAGAATGCGGTGCCAGCAGCTGATAGGGCTAAAATGGGCTGACAGACTTCCTTTAATGGCAGTAGAGGCAGTGAGCTGAAGCTTAGAGAGTGTGATGGTGGGCCTGTAAAGGAGCTGCACATTGGGTCACCTTGCGCACTTTGGAAAATCTATTGGGTAAGTTATCACTTTCATATCACTGAGCAAAGCTGGCAGACAGTCATGAAAAGCAGAATGGGGGCCCCTGCACCTTCTTTATTGATCAGTATAATTTTAACAAACTTTGCATATATTAAGTATATTAAAGTATAAAACATTGCAATATATACTGTATAGTGTCAGAAAACTATACTTCTAGGTTGCATTCACATGGCCACAAATTTGCAGTAGCTCCGAGTCGCTGTGATCTTTTAACTGTTCCTTTATGCAATCATTTACTTTGTGTGTGAATGTACCCTTAGCCATGTTTTCTCCTGAGTGAAAGGATCATTCACTCAGAAATGCAGTTAAAATCCCACTTTCTCATTACAAAATGGACTGCCAGCTCACTAAAGCACCAGATTACAGCTGCCCTTTCAGACTTTTAGACTCACTATAGTGAGACTATATTTGTAGCAAATATTTGTTCTCTTAGGGTATATTCCCACGATCAGTAAACACTGAGGGTTCAATGCTGCGTACATCCACAGCGTCCAACCCCCAGCGTCCAGATGTTACAGCATATTGGATGTGCTTCCATACGGGGATGCACATGCGACACGTCTTTCCTGACCGCAGCATGTCTATTTATCTTGCGGAGATGCACTACGTCCTCACCAACCACACATTAACAGTTCCCATGGAACACCACATCACATACATAGCCATCAGCTTTTGCTTTGGCCAAAAGATTTTTTAAGCCGTCACCACGACAAGGTAGACTCTTTTGGCAGGGACCTACTGTACTCTAACCTATTAAACATTTTTTAAAATACACAATACTTATTTTAAGCATATTTTTATTTATCTTTCTTTAAGGTCATTTGTGTTCGGTCTCAGGTTCCTCCTTCTGCATGGGTTAGATCCCAAACCTTGTCTGCCTCTGCGGTCTTCCATTCGGGTCCGGCCGCTCGGATTGCTGCTCAGCGCACAGACGTCGGACCCAGCATCTTGCTGGGGCTCGTGCTACACGCTTGGCTACTGCTGGGTCTCCAGTTAAGTGTATGGTAACCAGTGGTATACAGAGGCAGCACTACCCACTGGAGTCTAAGTCCAGAAATCATCTTACTGAGCATGTCCGTGATGTGGCGCCTTCTCATTGGTGCTCAGATGCTGACTGCTCTGGTGATGTGGCAGCTCTGGATTTTATCAGGGTATTGCACATTTCTAATTTTTCAGTTCCACTCGGTGGTTAGCTGAGCTTGGCACTCTGCGTCCCATTTGCTCTGTGTGGTTTTAACGCAGTGTGTTCGCTAGTTTTTTTTCCGTCATTTGTTCTCACTAGCAGCAGGTTAACATCTCTGCACGGTGGACCCCGGGTAGTGATTGCATTTTATTATTTACTTTATTCAGTGCAATCTGCCAACCCTAACAATGTGGTGTCACATGCATTTTTTAAAATGACCAATAATACCACACCCAAGGGACAAATACCACCACACCATGACCAGACCACATAGTGACTGAATAATACCACATACAAGGAAAAATACTGTCACAACATGACCAGACAACATATTACCACCACATAGTGACTGAATAATACCACTTACAAGGAACAAATATCGTCACAGCATGACCAGACCACATATTACAACCACATAGTGACTGAATACTACAGTACTAATCATTAATAAAAAACACAATGCTAATATTACCATAAGTGTTGTTATACACAGGCACTCTGTAGATAGTATACAGTGTATCGTGTAAGTGTACAAGTAATATGATTCACCAGTGCCATTATACACAGGAGCGCTTTATATAGTGTCAGTGTACAGATAATACAAGGATCACAGGTGACAGTGTACACAGGAGCTCTGTATATACAGGAGACCATCCGAAACCTCATCAGGAGCATGCCCAGGCATTGTAGGGAGGTCATACAGGCATGTGGAGGCCACACACAATACTGAAAGGCACATGGAGGCCACACACAATACTGAGCATCATTTTGACTTGTTTTAAGGACATTGCATTCCACTTTAATTTTGTGGGTGACTCCATTGGTTAATAAATTTGATTTCCATTGATTATTTTTGTGTGATTTTGTTGTCAGCACATTCAATTTTGTACAGAACAAAGTATTCAATGAGAACATTTCAGTCATTCAGATCTAGGATGTGTTATTTGAGTGTTCCCTTTATTTTTTTGAGCAGTGTATATATATATATATATAAATATATATATATATATATATATATACTGTATATATATACACTGCTCCAAAAAAAGGAACACTTAAACATCAGAATATAACTCCAAGTAAATCAAACTTCTGTGAAATCAAACTGTCCACTTAGGAAGCAACACTGACTGACAATCAATTTCATGCTGTTGTGCAAATGGAATAGACAACAGATGGAAATTATTGGCAATTATCAAGACACCCTCAATAAAGGAGTGGTTCTGCAGGTGGGGACCACAGACCACATCTCAGTACCAATGCTTTCTGGCTGATGTTTTGGTCACTTTTGAATGTTGGTTGTGCTGTCACACTCATGGTAGCATGAGACGGACTCTACAACCCACACAAGTGGCTCAGGTAGTGCAGCTCATCCAGAATGGCACTTCAGTCCGAGCGGTGGCAAGAAGGTTTGCTGTGTCTGTCAGCGTAGTGCCAGAGACTGGAGGTGCTACCAGGAGACGTGGAGGGGGCCGTAGGAGGGCAACAACCCAGTATATAGTGTAAGTGTACAGGTAGCACACTGAATTACCAGTGATATCTCTAGTTGAATATATTCATCTTCACTTTGTGTCTTCCTCCAGGGCCATCACTTCTTCCAGCTAGGACTTGTCTCTGCAGAAAATAGCAGTTATTTAGGCACATTCCCCAATTTTTCCCAAACTTCTGCCCTACGCTAGATCAAGAAAAAAAGCGACATAGTGTTGCCCGCACACAAGTCCAACCTCTATCATTCATCTTTGCAGCATATATAATGTTATTTAACTATTTCCAGCAACTTCACTGAATCCTGCATGTGTCCAACCTCTATCATTCATCTTTGCAGCATATATAATGGTATATAGTTATTTCAACTCACCCTGCTTGTCCCCTTATGCTATTGAGGTCAAGTAACTTTTCAAAGTGGTTTATGATCCATGTAGGCCTGGACACTTGTTTATATGCTAAATACATTTATTGTGTCCTGCAGTCCTAACTTAGTATGATTGATTGCTAACGAGTAAGGAGAGAAAAAAAAAAGGAAGATCTTAGAACTGGCATTTATGTACATGTATCAAAGTACGCTGGCAGTTATAACATGGCAGTTAGACAGGGCAGGAGACAGGTAAGAAAAATAAATAAATCTGTTCCCTGTACATTTGGATTACCACAAATATATACCATATGCATTTGTATAATTTATATCCTGGTCGCTGCATTTACACACATCCACTGCCCTGGCACTAACTCTCTACACTCCGTCCATATTGGCCCCTCACTCCTTTCCTCTCCTATGTATAGCACTCACACTCTTTTCACATTGCTAAACAGCACTGATCCATTCAGTCCCACCATTCAACATCAGAGACACTCTCACAAATCACTTTACCATCTGCTCACTCTTTCTATCCTCCTCCTCATCGCAGGAGACATTGCTCCCAACCCTGGTCCCCCATGTTATAGAAAGTCAAACCCCCCAACTGCTACACTCAGAAACCCCTCTAATCTTATTACTATTCCCTGCCTGCCATCTGTTTTTCTTAATTGTGCCATTTGGAATTCTCGCTCAGTGTGTAACAAACTCTCCTTCATTCATGACTTTTTCCTTTCTAATTCTCTTTACCTTCTGGCTCTTACTGAAACCTGGATCCAGCAGTCAGACACTACCGCTGCTGCTGCTATTTCATATGGTGGACTACACTTCTCTCATACCCCAAGATTAGACAATAGAGCAGGTGGAGGCATTGGTCTGCTCCTATCACCAAAATGTACCTTTCAGGTTATCCCTAAAGTACCCTCACTTGTCTTCCCTTCTTTTGAGGATCATGCCGTCAGACTCTACACCCCCTTCTCCATGCGAGTGGCGGTGGTATATCGTCCTCCCGGCCCCTCCCATCAGTTCCTGGATCATTTTGCCACTTGGCTTCCACATTTTCTCTCCTGTGACATCCCTACCCTCATCATGGGCGATTTCAACATCCCCATTGCTCTTCCCCTCTCCCCATCTGCTACTCACCTTTTATCTCTAACCTCCTCGTTTTGCCTTTTGCAGCTTACTAATTCTCCAACGCATGAAGACGGAAACTCCCTCGACTTGGTCTTCTCTTGGCTTTGTGCAGTGGATGATTTTGCAAACTCCCCTCTCCCGCTCTCTGACCACAACCTTCTTTCATTCTCTATCAAGAACTGCCAGGCTGCTCAGGTCACCCCCACTGTCCATATTTATAGAAACATGCAGGCCATTAACACCCAGAAACTTATGAGAACTTGCAGTCTTCATTGGCCCCTATCTCCTCCCTCTCATGTCCTGATTCTGCATTGAAGCATTACAATGTGCCCTGGATGAATTTGCACCTCCTATACATAGAACACCACAACACAGACGGCGACAACCCTGGCACACCCTGCAAATACGTTTCCTGCAGCGGTGCGCCGAACGCCTGTGGAGAAAATCCAACCTACCCGAAGATTTCATCCATTATAAGCTTATGCTTCGAACATACAACACTGCCCTTCACCTCTCAAAACAAACCTACTTCAACACCCTCATCACCTCACTGTCAAATAACCCTAAACGTACAGGCCCCAACCACGGAGCTTCGAGCTGACGATCTGGCCAATTACTTCAAAGAAAAAATTGACCAGATCTGACAGGAAATTATCTCCCAATCACCTCATAACATGCACTGTCCTCCCTCCCTCACTGCATCTAGCTCACTCTCTGATTTTGAACCAGTCACAGAAAAATAAGTAAGCAGCCTCCTTGCATCTTCTCGCCCAACCACTTGCACCAGTGACCCATTTCTGTCACATCTACTCCAGCCCCTTTCCCCTGCAGTCACCCCTCACCTAACTAAAATATTTAACCTCTCTCTCTCTTCTGATATCTTTCCCTCCTCATTTAAGCATGCCGTCATACATCCACTACTTAAAAAACCATCCCTCGACCAAAACTGTGCCGCTAACTATAGACCTGTCTCTAATCTTCCCTTCATCTCTAAACTCCTGGAATGCCTGATCCACTCCCGTCTTATCTGCTATCTCTTTGATAACTCTCTTCTCGACCCTCTCTAATCCGGTTTCTGCTCTTTACACTCTACTGAAACTGCCCTAACTAAAGTCTCTAATGATCTACTAACAGCTAAATCAAATGGTCATTACTCCATGCTCATTCTCTTGGATCTCTCTGCAGCATTCGACACCGTGGATCATCAGCTTCTCCTCACTATGCTCCGTTCCATTGGCCTTTAGGACACCGTTCTCTCCTAGTTCTCCTCCTATCTCTCTGACAGCTCCTTTACTGTATCTTTTGCTGGCTCCGCCTCCTCTCATCTTCCCCTTACTGTTGGGGTTCCTCAAGGATCAGTCCTAGGCCCCGTCCTCTTCTCTTTGTACACTGCCCCTATTGGTCAAACAATCAGTAGATTTGGATTCCAGTACCATCTCTATGCTGATGACACCCAATTATATGCTTCTTCTCCTGACATCACGCCTGCCTTTCTAGAAAACACCAGCGATTGTCTAAATGCTGTGTCTAACATCATGTCCTCACTATATCTGAAACTGAACCTGTCAAAAACTAAACTCCTTGTGTTTCCTCCCTCTACTAATGTACCTATACCCGACATTGCCATTTCCGTGTGTGGTTCCACTATTACTCCCCAGCAACATGCCCGCTGTCTTGGGGTCATGCTTGACTCCGAGCTTTCCTTTGTCCCCCACATACGATCACTGGCTCGCTCTTATCTGCACCTCAAATACATTTCTAGAATTCAACCTTTTCTTACTTTTGACTCCGCAAAAATTCTTACTGTTTCTCTTATTCATTCTCGTCTCGACTATTGTAACTCTCTTCTAATCGGTCTCCCTCTTACCAAACTCTCCCCCCTTCAATCTGTCTTGAATGCTGCTGCCAGAATCATATTCCTCGCCAATCATTACACCGATGCCTCTACCTTGTGCCAGTCATTACACTGGCTACCCATCCAGTACAAACTTATTACCCTCACCCACAAAGCTCTTCATGGCTCAGCACCACCCTACATCTCCTCCCTTGTTTCAGTATACCATCCTACCTGTGCCCTCCGTTCTGCTGATGACCTGAGGTTAGCATCCTCAATAATCAGAACCTCCCACTACCGTCTCCAAGAATATACACGTGCTGCGCCAATTCTTTGGGATGCATTCGATTAGTCCCCAATCCCCACAATTTTAAGCGTGCCCTGAAAACTCATTTATTCAGACTGGCCTACTGCCTCAACACATTAACCTAATCTATCCCTATGTGGCACAGCCTAAAGTTTTTACCATAACCAGGTTCCCCGCATCAAGTTCCCACATGCTTTATGCATCCATTATCCCTCTGCATCTGTACTGTTACACACTTAACATTAAGGCTGGTCCGTACAATCAGGGCAACTGTTACCACCCACCTTTCGTGTCTCCCTTTTTTTCCTCATAGATTGTAAGCTTGCGAGCAGGGCCCTCATTCCTCTTGGTATCTGTTATGATCTATGTGATTATTGTTATGCTGTAATGTCTATTGTCTGTACAAGTCCCCTCTGAAATGTAAAGTGCTGCGGAATATATCGGCGCTATAGAAATAAAATTTATTATTATTATATATTAAGACCTCCCACAACACTAAAAGCAGTATCCTCCAAAATAAAATACATTACAGCAGTAATAATATCCCTCAATTAGACCATACACTAATAATGTCCTACATCCTGGCCCCTTCCTATAATAACATCCCCCATGTGTCTCATTTCTGGCCCCCATGTGTCTCCATCATGCCCCATATGTTCTCCCATCCTGGCCCCATATGTCCTCCCATCCTGCCCCGTCATATGTCTCCAACCTGTCCCCCCATATGTCCTCCTATCCTAGCCCCGTATGTCTCCATCCTGCCCTCCATATGTATCCATCAAGCCCCTCCATATATCTCTACTATGCCTCCATATATCCTCCTATCATGGCCCCACAGATTCATCCATCCCCCCTTATGTCTCCATCCTTCCTCCATATATCCTCTCATCCTGCCCCCCATATATTCTCTTATCCTAGTCCCATATATGTTTGCATCCTACCCCCTATATATATCCATCTCCCCCCCATAAATCCTGCCATCCTGGCCCTATATGTCTCCATCCTGTTCCCCCCTACCTTCTCTTGTGGCCCTGCATAGAAACAATGCACAACTCAAAGTTTATTCCAGAAGAGACACACTATATTCTCTTTAGTTGGTAAGTATAGAAGAGTGTGGGTCAATTTATTTTATCATTTGCCTCAGCGCTTTATAGTATATACAGTATACAATAATGGTTCCCCCTATAAAATACTGAAAACAGTTGGGGTTAGTACTAGAACAAGACTGCATTATATTATTATATGTGAACTCTGAGGGGTGCACTTTGTAACCCATGGACCATTATCTGTAGAATGTAAACCTGCAAGAGCAGGGTCCTCTCCCCTCTGTATCAGTCTGTCATTGTTAGTTTGTTTACTGTAAGTAATATCTGTAATTTGTATGTAACCCCTTCTCATGTACAGCACCATGGGATCAATGGTGCTATATAAATAAATAATAATAATTATTTAATATATTATTATTATTATTTGCATTTTGTATATCTTGGGTGATATAATCAGAGTACAGTTAGTCAACTGCTTGATAATGTCTGTAAAGCACGGTGGAATATGATAGCGCTGTATAAGCAAAGCATAATAAATAAATAAACTGCTGTATGAGAAGAACAATTACCAAAAAATTCATCCCTGTCTGTTACACTTATGAAGACAAATGATTCAATTTAATTATTAGAAGAAGCTGGGAGCAGTATAAATGTTATTCATCTGATGACTTGTCTGGTAATTCTTTTACCAGGTATGTTAATGGAGACGATTAAATCCGTAAAGATCATATTCAGCAGCGCACTATTTTGCACAATAAAATTTCAAAATTCTTATTTGTCATTTGAGTTTATTAATAAGAATTCTTCTGTATTCAAAAGGTATTGAAAATAATGAAAGGGAACCTGACATGTGCAAAAATGCTATTTACCTACAGATGTGGGGTTAATCTGCAGGTAAACAGCGCTCAACCTGTCCAGCACCCACACTTAGGCCTCTTTCACACATCAGTATTTTTGATCAGTATTTCATCAGTATTTGTATGCCAAAACCAGGAATGTCTCCAAAATAAGGAACAGGAGTCAGTCTTTCAATTATATTTTTTTCTCGGTAAGTTCCATTCCTGGCTTTGGCATACAAACACTGATGCAAAATACTGACCAAATACTGACGTGTGAATGAGCCTTTAGAGTAAGGCTACTGGGAGGAAATGAACTTCATTCCCCCTTGTCAGCAATTGGCGCTCAGTAATAAGGTTGGCGCCGGTTTCATTCACCTCTCTGTGTATAGACAGGAGCGGCTGTAACTGCACCCCCGACACTGACTGAAGTCAGGATTAAGTTTCCTTCTGGCAGTGAGGCTCTCATTGTGGGTACCGCACAGTGTCAGAATGCTATTAACCTGCAGATTAACCCCATATCTGCAGGTTAGTAGCAATTTTTCACGTCACGGGTTACCTTTAACTACATGAACATGTACATGAACAATGCTTCAGTTTTCACCAAGGCTACCCACTGACTTCTTGCCTATGTATTATTTGACACGCCTAATAAATGGCAATAATAAAAGTTATTATGGCAATAAAGAGAATACCTAACTGAAAAGCATTAGTATAAGGCTGGGATCACACTACCGTGTGTGATGCGAGAAACTCGCACAAGTCTCTCGCATCAACACCTGGAGCTGCCGCCAGCACTCAGGACCGGAGCTGCAGCTGCATAGAAATACATGCAGCCACAGCTCCAGTCATGAGTGTTGGCAGCAGCGCCGGGTGTGGATGCGAAAGACTCGCGCGAGTTTCTCGCATCACACACGGTAATGTGATCCCAGCCTTACTTGAAGGGTCTGGAGCCCAATGAAAAATCTTCAAACCATCAACCATCTATTATGAGACTTTAAAGTTAAAAAGATAGCAGATTCATGTTGCCTGGGATATGAGTATCATGAATCAGACACAGACTGGAAATGTGGTTGTGTTCAAAATTACCCAAGTACATTTAAACTTATGTTAAATAGTAGTCAGTGCACAGCTGCCATAATTTACAGTGATTCTGATTAGCCCCGTACAAAGATTAGTTAGTAGGATTTTCCTGATATGTTGTTAGCTGCATTTTACAGAAAAAGCCATGGTCCGTAAACAGCTTACAAATCAGCAAAGGGATCTCATTGTCAAACGTTATCAGTCAGGACAAGAGATCAATAATTTTTCCAAGGTATTAAATACACCATGGAAAACTATGAATATAGTTATCAAGAAGTGGCTTAAATTTAGCACAATAGTTACGTACATGACTTAGAACATAACATTCCTCAAAAATTGATTTAAAGACAAGAAGACAATTGATCTGGGAAGCCTATAGCAAAATTAAAGGAGCCTAAGCAATTTTTGTCAAGTAATGGTTGTGTACTGCATGAAACAACAATCTCCCATATTCTTTATATCTGCCTTGTTTCGTAGGGTGGCAAACAGATGCCTTTTTTAATGAAGAAAACATCCAAATCTGGTAAGTTTTACCATAGTAATATAGTTAGCAAGGCCAAAAAAATACATTTGTCCATCCAGTTCAGCCTATATTCTGTCAGAATAAGTCCCCAGATCTACGTCCTTCTAAAGAACCTAATAACTGTAAGATACAATATTATTACGCTCCAGGAAGACATCCAGGCCTCTCATGAACCCCTCGACTGAGTTCACCATCACCACCTGCTTAGGCAAGGGATTCCAGAATCTCACTGCCCTAACAGTAAAAAATCCTCTTCTGTGTTGGTGGAAAAACCTATCCTCCAGATGCAGACGATGCCCCCTTGTGACCGTCACATTCCTTGGTATAAACAGATCCTCTGAGAGATATTTGTATTGTCCTCTTATATACCTATACATGGTTATTAGATCGCCCATCAGTCGTCTTTTTTCTAGACTAAATAATCCTAATTTTGGTAATCTATCTGGGTATTGGTAACAGAGATCTCATATACATATTTAAAGACCAGGGAGGTGACAAATGGTAGTGTCAGCACCTAGGCAAGCAAAATCAGCTCCAATATACATTCAAAAAAATGAGAACAAGGATCAAAAATGATAACAACCAATATGATAAAAAAATCACTTTCTTGGTTACTGTACAAGCATTAAAAGTTACAAATAGCACATATAGTCACATCAATACAATACATGCCAATCCAATGCAGAACAATAAACCCCTCACCCCCTCAATGCAAAAGTGCACCATACCCAAAGTGAAGCAAGGTGGAGGCAGCATAATCCTGTGGGGCTGTTATTTGGAAGCTGAAACTGGGGCTTTAGTTATAAACAGTTCCAAATATCATCAAAACTTTCAGGCCGTTGCCTTGCATCAATACCTTCATGCTTTTGTTAAAAAAACTAAAGATGAAGAGGAGTTTCACTTTTCATCACAATAACACTAAGCATAACTTCCAATCGACAAAAGAATGGTTTCGCTAGAAGAAGATGAAAGTTTTTGAATGGCCCAAACACAGCTTGTGCATCAAATTGAAAACCTGTGAGTTTACCTGAAGAGGACTGTTCACAGGAGATGCCCTCACAGTCTGACAAATTTTGAGCGCTACTGCAAGGAAAAGAGGGCAAAGACTGACAATTCTAGATGTGCCATACTGGTAGTCTACTACCCAAAAAAGACTCAAAGCTGTCATAAATTCAAAATGTATTTCAGTTTGGGGTGTGAATATTTATTATTTATCTTTATGTTGTTTTAGCCCCAAGTTTTTAATTTTTCTAAGGGCTAATGGGATATTTTTTTGCTACAAAGTGAGGTTGTTTATTTTCTGAGTGCATCAATACCCTACATGAAATTGGGAAATATTTTTAAGACACAGTGCAAAGCTCAGAAGGCAAGGAGCGCCACATTTTACTGTTATGGTTTGCAGGTGCCAAGACCCACTGGGATAGCCCATGAGGTGCCAGAAAAGCAGAATACCACATATTTGACCCCATTTTACCAACTACACCCCTCAATGAATTAATCTGGCGTGCAGTGCTCATATTGACATCATGGATGTGTAACAGAATTTTATATCTTTAAACAATGAAGAAAAAATAACTACAAAGAGCGTCGTTTGACTTTTTCAAACTAAAATTGGCTGGAATTGAGATTGGATGCCATGTCATGTTTGGCAAGCCCCTGATGTGCCTAAACAGTGGAAATCCCCTACAAGTGACCCTATTTTGGAAACAAGACCCCCTAAGAATCTAGATGTATCGTGAGCATTTTGAACCCCCAAATGCTTCACAGAAGTTTATAACGCTCGGGCGTGAAAATAAAAAATCATATTTATTCCACAAACATGATTGTTTAGTCCCCAATTTTTATTTTCTCAAGGGTAACAGGAGAAATTGGACCCCAAAAGTTGTTGTCCAATTTGTCCTGAGTACACTGATACCCCAAATATGGCGGGAAACCACTGTTTGGGGGCACGGCATGGCTCGGAAGGGAATGAGCGCTGTTTGACTTTTTCAAACTAAAATTGGCTGGAATTGAGATTGGACGCCATGTTGCATTTGGCAAGACCCTGATGTGCCTAAACAGAGCAAACCCCTCACAAGTGACCACATTTTGGAAACTACCCCCTAAGGAACTTATCTAGATGTGTGGTGAGCACTTTGAACCCCCAAGTGCTTCACAGAAGTTTATAACGCCCGGGTGTGAAAATAAAAAAATCATATTTTTTCCACAAACACAATCGTTTAGTCGCCAATTTTTTTATTTTCCCAAGGCTAACAGGAGAAATTGGACCCCAAAAGTTGTCCAATTTGTCCTGAGTACACTGATACCCCAAATATGGGGGGAACCACTGTTTGGGCGCACAGCACGGCTCGGAAGGGAAGGAGCGCCATTTGACTTTTTCAAACTAAAATTGGCTGGAATTGAGATTGGACGTCATGTCGCATTTGGCGAGCCCCTGATGTGCTTAAACAGTTGAAACCCCCCACAAGTGACCCATTTAGAAAATAGACCTCCTAAGAAACTAATTTAGATGTGTGGTGAGCACTTTGAACCAACAAGTGCTTCACAGATGCACAGGCGTGAAAATAAAAAATCATATTTTTTCCATAAACATGATGGTTTAGTCCCTAATTTTTTATTTTTCCAAGGGTAACAGGATAAATTGGACCCCATTAGTTGTTACCCAATTTGTCCTGAGTACACTGATACCTAATATGTAGGGGGAACCATTGTTTGGGCGCATGGCACGGCTCAGAAGGGAAAGGGCGCCGTTTGACTTTTTCAAACTAAAATTGGCTGGAATTGAGATTGGAGGCCATGTCGTGTTTGGCGAGCCCCTGATGTGCCTAAACAGTGGAAACCCCCTGCAAGTGACCCCATTTTGGAAACTAGACCCCCCTAAGGAACTTATCTAGATGTGTGGTGAGAACTTTGAGACCCCAAGTAACATAGTAACCTAGTTTTGAAGGCTGAAGGAACACCTTATGTCCATCTAGTTCAGTCTATTTTTAGTGCAGCTGTTCTGCATTGTTGATCCTGTGGAAGGCAAAAAGCCCACAGAGTAGAAGACATTTTTCTCCATAGGGAAAAAAATTCCTTCCCCTAAGCTGGGTCAACCATCTACCTATAATATTATGTTAGTCGTAACCTTCTATACTGTTACTCACAAGAAAAGCATCCATTCCTTTCTTAAATTCATCCAGTGAGTTGGCCATCACCACTTCCTCAGGAAGAGAATTCCAGAGCCTCAATGTTCTTACCATGAAGAACCATCTTCTATGCTGGTGCAGAAATTGTCTTTCCTCCAGACGAAAAGAATGCCCCCTTGTTCACAGCCCCATCACCAGCCCCTATCACCATCACACACGGGAGGTAAGGTTTACCTGCACAAATCCATTGTTATATATGCACTTGTTAGCTATACGCTGTCCTTTTAGTGAAACTGTGTTCTACATGGGGTTTGAGATACCAGCATATGTATAGCATCATTAGGACATTTAAAACATGTGCAGCCTCCTCATAGAGTTTATGTGGGTTATGATGCCATTTTTGTGGTTTCCCACTTTTTAATGAGTCTTGTCTTTTTAACTTGTTTCTATGCGTATCGTTTCAACAGCGTCTACAGGAGATCAGTTAAAAAATGATGAACCGGGGTTTGTTCCAAAAATTGACGAGCATACAAATTAGTTTGCTCCACCATGAGGTTAACAAAATCCTCAGAGAAAAAGACTTTGAAAAAGTCTATTTCTGTGAGGCCAGTGGTGTCAAACTTGATTTCTAATTCTGCCACAAAATCAGGAATCAGTGGCTCATAATTTTCGGGAGGCGAGGTCCACACAGGGTCCGCAATGGTGTGCACTTGTTCAGCATCTGGAACGGTGGGCGCTTCCTCATATTCTGTCCTGGGGTGTCTGCATGGCAGTTCCGCAGGACCCGAGGAGGAAGATGAGGAGGAGGAGGATGAGGGAGAGGATGAGGACGAAGAATCGGAAAAGTATAGAAATGTAGGATCCTCTGCCTCACTAGGCAAGGAAGGAATAGCGCTGTTGGGACAAATGTGACAAGCGGGAAATTTTTTGTGTGAATATGGTGCTTTGTGTGTACTTTATTTATAACTGTATGTGTGTGGGGGGATAGAGATTGGTGCTAACTTGTCTGAAAAGAAAAAGCTAAAAGAAAAAAGCAAATAGGGAGAAAAAATGCCTGTGAAAAGAAAAGTCTACAACAGCAGGCATAAGCTCTGATAAGAGAACTGCATGACTTATCAAAGTTCGGCGGCTGGGTGTGCGCACGGGGGTAGCGCAAGGGGAGGTGAGAGAAAAACGGAAAACAGCAGGCACGGTCTCTGATAAGTGAACTGCGTCACTTATCAAAGTCTGGCGACTGCTAAATGTGCGCACGGAGGTGGCGCAAAGAGGGGTGGAGGGGGGTAAAAAGAGGGGGAAGAGGGGGAAGGGGGATCAGGGATCAACACTTATGGTTGTAGGTCAGGTGGGGCAAGGGGGCGAAAAAAAATGGAAAACAGCAGGCACAAGCTCTGATAAGTGAATTGCATCACTTATCAAAGTTTGGCGGCTGCGAGATGTACGTACGGAGTAGGCGCAAAGGGGGCTAAGAAAAAAATCAAGCACGAGTGTTGATCAGTGAACTGCGTCACCAATCAATGCTGGGCGGCTGCTAAATGTGCACACAGTGGTGGTGAAAAGAGGGTTGGAGGGGGGTAAAAAGAGGCGGAAGGGGGATCAGGGATCAACACTTATGGTTGTAGATAGGTGACACAAAGGGGGCAAAGAAAAATGGAAATTGGCAGGCACAAGCTCTGAAAAGTGAACTGCGTCACTTATCAAAGTTTGGCGGCTGCGGGATGTGCGTATGGAGTTGGCACAAAGGGGGCTGAGAAAAAAAGTGAGCACGAGTGTTGATCAGTGAACTGCGTCACCAATCAGCACTCAGCGGCTGCTAAATGTGCGGCGCAAAGGGGGTTGGAGCGGGGTAAAAAGAGGGGGAAGGGGAAGAGGGGGAAGGGGGATGAGGAGATTGGGGTGGATGAAGAGAGATCAGGCAGGGATCAGGGATCAGGTAACACTTACAGTTGTAGTCTCTCCTCTTTCTTCTTTGTTCTTTCTTTTTTCTTCTTTCTTCAACAGGGATTGCTGTGTCACAGGCTGCTGTTGCACCACAATCCAAGCACAGGAGGAGCTCTGGCAGTGTGTGACCACTCTGCAGGAATCCTCAGCTATGTCACACAGGTCACATGCAGGTGACAGGCAGGTCACAGAGTGGTCACACCACTGCTGTGACCTGTCATTGGTGGGATCGAATGATCACATCAATTCCACCAATCAGAGCTTTCCCTGGTGACCCTGCCAACAGCCTTGGATATGAGCTTGCAGCTCCGATTCCTAGGCAGGTCACCAGCAGGGCACAGAGCGGTCACAGCGTGACCGCAGCTGTGCCCTGTGATTGGCTCGATCGACGATGACATCGATCACACCAATCAGCTCCTGCAGGCCCTACTGGGCCTGTCCTAGGCTTCGGCCTAGGATTGGTGCTATTGCAGCACTGATCCAGGCAGGTACCGGCAGGGCACAGCGGGGTAGTACCGCTGCTGTGCCCTGCGAGTGGTGCAATCGATGCAATCGGCGATCGCGTCAATCCGGAGGGTTTTCACATCGGTACTCGATCCTAGCCTGAGACCTCATTGTTTCAGCCAATCTGATTGGCTGAAACCATCAGAAAGGCTGCAATTGGCTGTTCAGAATTGAACAGTCAATCACAGTTCTTGGGAGGCCGGGGGGGGGCGGGATCAGAGCCCGGAATGCCGACACCATCTTTCCTAAGGTAAGACGGCGTTAGAATTTTTATGCGATCACCGCGACTTAAGTCGCGGTATCGCATTAAAGAGCATGACTTACTATCCCATCCAGGGTCATACAGGCCCAGGTCACCTGGACGGGATAATACATCCAAGGTCATAGAGGGGTTAAAAAAACATTTTTTCTTTTTTTCCTTTGTCCCACTATGGGACTATCATTTTTTGCAGGGTGATCGCTTGTACAGCATGCATCCCTGTGCTGTTCAAACTGTCAGCTATGCACTGACAGAGAAAGTTGATGATCATGCACTGTGCTTGATTAACCAACTTTTCTAGCTTTGTTGACCGGGATGTAGTCATCACGACATCGGGTCACCATGGCAATGATCAGGACCCCGCATCACGCCGGCAACGATTGGGTCCCGAAATGCTGCAATCGTGTTCGATCACAGCATTTTGGGGGTTAAAGTGCCGGGAGTGGTGCTTGACCACTCCTGGCACTTAGTGTCGGGTGTCAGCTGTAATAATCCGCTGACACCCGGGAGTGATCGCCCGCACACCACCCATATGCGCGGGCGATTGATTTTAACAAGGGTTTGTAGACTTGTTATAGTTACTATATATTTTACTCTGAAATACTGTGAATTTTCAGACAGAACATTGGCTATCCCAGGTGGTTGGTACCCAGCAGTTTCTTCTCACCCCCCTCCTTGTGAGTGACAGATCTTTCCCTATACATATACAACGAGAGAGACATGTTATTCAATTGGTTTTGGGTAGGGTGAAGGTACCTGGTATCGACCTTTGGACTAATCGTTCAATCTACATGTCCCTGGTCCGCTATTAAATGCACCGTTCCTCTGAAATGCTGCAGCATTTCTGAGTAAAACATACCTGGCTGAAATGATGGA
Organism: Dendrobates tinctorius; assembly: GCF_039654945.1. NCBI lineage: Eukaryota > Metazoa > Chordata > Amphibia > Anura > Dendrobatidae > Dendrobates > Dendrobates tinctorius. The sequence goes on from NW_027361700.1 coordinate 28,366,494, forward strand.
GCCAAACTCTAAATCATGTTGCCCATGGTTCGATCAGCATTAACCAGCTGTCATTTTCCCTTTAATAATATCGGTCCTTTCATATAGGCCAAAGGAACTTTTTAGGCCCCCTAAACTCCAAGAACCTTGTACAACTGTAACCTCATCATTTATTATAGCTGCGCCCCTACTAAAAAAGCTTAATACTTCCTAGAATGAACCTATCTGTGGCAGTGCACAGCAGGTAAACATAAGATAATAAATAACCATACTGTAGAAATGGCATTAGCATAGTAACTGTAAAAATAACCCAAAAGAAGCTGGATGGGGGGAGCATATAAAAGGATGGGGGATCATATGCCAGGATGGGGGAAGCACATACCAGGATGGCGGGCATATACCAGGATGAGGAACATACACCAGAAAGGGGGAAATATACCAGGATGGAGGAGCATATACCAAAATGGGGGAGCATATACCAGGATGGGGAGCATATATCAGGATGGGGGAGTATATACCAGGATGGGGGCGCATATTCCTTTATATCTGCAGTCTGATACCCCTGCTCCTGTCTGTGGGAGCACATTGTTGCCCCTGCCTGTTCTCTGTTGCTCCTGCCTGCTCTGCTGCCCCTGCCTGCTCTCTGTATGAGTTGTTTTTTCTAAACTAAAACCTCAGTATTCAGGTTGAATTGCTGTGTTGGCACTTTGCGAATAATAAGTGGGTTTTAGGTTGTAGTTTGGGCACTCCGTCTCTAAAAGGATCACCATCATTGTTGTTGTACATTACTTCAATAAAATGGCGCCGAAGTCAGCATGTGCCCATACCACAATCTCCGGTGCCATTTAACTGAAGACACTGTAATGGGCATCATGGTGGCTCAGTGGTTAGCATTGCAGCGCTGGAGTCCTGGGTTCAAATCCCACCAAGGACAACATCTGCAAGATGTTTATATGTTCTCCCCGTGTTTGCGTGGGTTTCCTCCTACATTATAAAGACATACTGATAGGGAATTTAGATTGTGAGCCCCATTGGTGCAGTGATGATAATGTGTGTAAACTGTAAAGTGCTGCGGAATATGTCTTGGTGGTCTGACGTCAGCTGCTCTGGGAATGTGGCAGCTCCGGATTGGCCCATGTGAGTGTTTGGGGTGGAGCCTTGGGCATAAAAGACGCCCGCGGGATCGCTAATATCATAGTGTGAGTGAATACGCTACCACTCTGTTTACCCATGCGTGTGTGCCGCTCTCTTACCAGTGACTATGTGTCTAGGCAGGTAGTGTAGAGTGGGAACCCCGCTTGGCTTAGCATCTGTTTCCGTCGTGTGTGCAGTTAGCACAGCTGAGTTAGAGCAAATCGAACCTTCAGCCAAGACTTCCATGGGAGAGCGATAGGGTTCCACACCTAGCATCCTGTTAGCTTTTACCCCTGTGACGTTTAACAGGGTGTAGTACTTGTATACTGTTTCTAGTTCTGCTCTGTGGCGTAACAGAGCTTGGAACTCAGCTCCCTGTTCACACAGAGTGGCGTTAACTCTGTGTGAACAAGCAATCTCTCGCTGTTTGTTCCGTCATTGCTTTCTATTAGCAGTTTAATATTTCTGCACGGTGGACCCCGGTTTGCGATTGCACTTTATTATTAATTTTTATTTAGTGCAATCCGTCAACCCTAACACCCAGTCTCTTCAAAAAATGGCCTAAAATTAAAAATTTACCATTAAAAATGCTTGCCACCCGGGCGAAGAATGGGTTCAACAGCTAGTTTTAATATAAGTTGACAGAAGGTCATGATTACTGGATCCTCCTGTCTATTGCATATAATTGTGGATACAAATTTCCTTTACACAAAATAATCCCTATATTATTTATAGATTGGCACAATACATATAAAGCAAGTTACAACCGCTAAGTTTCAGATCTTCACTGTATTCCCTTAAACTATAAACATCTCCGCCTTATTGAAAGTACCAAGAACAAATCCGCTGGCTTCTGTTACAAGACAACTGACTATTTGTAATATAAGCAATCGTCATGCAAAAAAATATTGTTCGGCTGAACTAGTTAGTAATAGCATACACATATGCTTCTCACAAAATTAGAATATCATCAAAAAGTTAATTTATTTCAGTTCTTCAATACAAAAAGTGAAACTCGTATATTATATAGAGTCATTACAAACAGAGTGATCTATTTCAAGTGTTTATTTCTGTTAATGTTGATGATTATGGCTTACAGCCAATGAAAACCCAAAAGTCATTATCTCAGTAAATTAGAATAATTAGCAGAAAACACCTGCAAAGGCTTCCTAAGCATTTAAAAAGGTCCCTTAGTCTGTTTCAGTAGGCTCCACAATCATGGGGAAGACTGCTGATGACTTGCCCCGGGGGCCGCGGGGTACTCGGAGCCGGGCCCATCCACTTAAATGGGGGACGGTGTCACGGCGGCTGGGACCCGGTCCGTGGTCCTAGGCGGTCAATGGCAATAATTTGTGTGGTATTTACTGAGATGGGAATAAAGTTTATGGTTGGATACGTGAAGCCACCTGTGGTATTCTGGTCAGAGGTGACCAGCACTGCAGTGTTGCTTCTCTGGGATGGATGTTGGGCGCAGCTATGATGTTGTAACCCTCCACAGATAGGGTTGTAGTCTCAGGGCAGAATAGATGAAGTTGTTGGTAGGGTTGTGGTGTGCAGTGGAGGGGTGGCGCAGGAATAAAATGGAGGACACAATCGCATGTAGTTCAATGGGCTTTTCTCACAGTCTGTCTGCAGTACAGATTCCCACTTCAGTGCTGTGTCCTCCAGGTCAGGGGTCCAGTAAACTTCCAGGTAGATGAGTACACGCCTCCAACACTCCCTTTCAGTATGTTGATTCTAGGCCATCTCACTGTACTGGTTCCCTCTCCTTTCTCCCTTTCCAGCACCTTCACAGTCAGTGTCCCAGGCTAGCTGCCGTGGATCCTGTCAGAATACGACACTCACTGAGTTCCTTGATCCTATATGGCTGCCTTTCTGGGAAGATAACAGTGGGATTCGCTGTGGCCCATACAGCAACCACAGCTGTCAGCTTGCTTGCTAAGTTCGTTGTTTACTTCACTAGGCTAGGGGCTGAGACCCTTCTGTGACCTGATTTCTTCTCCCACCTGATAGCAATCAGCGTGGGACTAGAAATTCCACTCTTTCCTCCCGGGAGCTTTCCCTCCCAGCCAATCTGTCCGGCAGCTCCTCCTGACAGGAGCTGTTCAAAGCGCATGCTTACACCTGCTCTTCCTCTGAGGGAACTCACCTCAACTCCTTCAAATCTCCCACTCTTTCTCTAAGCTCCGCCCACTCCCTGTTCCCATTGGCTGCTCTACATCACTCCACTTTCTAAGCGCCTCCCCTTTTCCTACCTTACCCACTAGCTCCCAACACCCTTTCCCAACCAGTCTGGGATGAGGCCCTCCTCCCATAGGTAGGGTACGCCCAGGTTCCCTGACTAGCTAGTGTGTGTGTTGAATGCAGTGTAAAGAGTGTGGTGAGGTGCCCCCATCTTACCTGGTCGTGAGATACCACACCTCTGGATGAGATGCAGTACCTCTGTGGTGACTGGACCCACAGGGGCGCCACATTCCCCACCTGTTAAATCCATTACGTCCGCGGGCTGAAAATAAAGCAAAAGATGTTACAGAAGAACAAACAACAATTCAGATTTTTCACAGAATTCTGCCAGCAGTTAGCAATTTATATTCTATCATTACACTTATCCAGGGAGAGGCACTTTTTCTTTAAACATTACCTAAATAACTTTATTTAAACTACTCTTAACTCTTAAGCGCTAACTGGTGACAACCGTTAACTATGGTTCGCCACTTGGTGCAATGTTTTCATTTAAAAACTTCACATTTTTATTCTCTTTTCCATTTACTAATAATACTATCTTTGCAATTTTTTCTATACTAAGATATTTCTAATTCTATCTTTAATAAATACTATCAATTTATAAATACTAGCAACATTTTATCAGAAATCCAACTGAATTCTTGGTAATTCCAGCTGGGGGATATTGAAGTGTCCTTTTGCTGGTGGAGGACCCGCTCTAAACCTCCAACGGTGGTCCTGGGTGGGCTGCAGGACATTGGCGGTCATCCACTTCCAGACCCAGTTCTTGGCCACACCTGTGGGTTTTTGTTCAGGTCTGAGGTAGTTCTTTTATCAAAGGTTGTAGTAAAACCAAGAAGGAGCACCTTAAGAGGCGCAACTATTTACAAAAAGTTTGAGACCACTTCCAGTTCGAGATCTCTGTTTCTGAGTGCAACTGCACTGATGCCCAACTGGGCAAAACTGTAAACAGGCTAAATCAACAAGGCACAACGGTGCTTATACCCTCCTGGGTAACTGTTCAGTATTTTAAGAGAACTTTTCAATTGTAATCACCCCCTGGGGTGATGGAAGCCTTATAACCCTTCTGCTTCCAGGGTAAGTGATCTGGATGGCCACTTATAGATGGCCTGACATGTTGAGCCCCTCCTGGTGAGGATGGTTTGGTGCTTGCTGTGGTGGGGGCAATAGCAGCCTGGGGTGTAGCTGCTCCAGATGCAGGGGCCACGGCCATACCTTCTTTCTCCTGATCATCAGGGTCCAGTCCAGGTGACAGGTGGAGGCCGGTAGCAGCAGCAGTCTTCCCAGCTGCCTGGTCAGCAACCATGGCAGGTGACAGTGGTGGTGAAGCCTGTGTAGGGACAGTACCTGGTGGAGCCATCAGCAGGACCTGCGCAGCCGCATCAGGTTCGGGCAGGAGCACAGCCTCTGCATCCATGTTGGCTCCCGGTCCCACGGGTAACACCTCCTGGCAGGCAGCGGCCAGCAGCGGTGTCAGGGTGGAGGCAGCAGCAACCGCTGGCTGCCATGTCACAGAGGCCACGCGGTTAGCGGAGGCTGCCAGGGGCGGGGCTGGTGCAGCGGTGACAGGTACCGATGGCGCAGGTACCACAGGTGAGGACTCATCTTCTGTAGGCCCCTCACAGGTACGCTGCTGTTTCAGCTCTTGCAGGGACTCCCGCCTCAGCTGCAGGCTGCCGTTCAGCAGGGCAATCTCCTCCTCCCCTTGGGGCATTGGCCATGACGCAGTCACATAATAATACAGGCAGGGGGACTTAACGGTTTTTCTTACTCTTCCTTGAGTGTCACCTGTAATAACACGCCCCTCTTCACGGCTCTGGCAGCCATTTTCAGATTTAATTTCACAGTTCAGTAAATCCTTTCTTTTACACATTTTAGTCATTTTTATCGCTCAAATCCATCAAAATCTTCAGCACACAGGAACCGGTGATACCGGGCTTCGTTTATCCTGTTTGTGATGCCAAAACTGACGTGCGCCGGGGGCCGTGGGGTACTCTGAGCCGGGCCCATCGACTTCAATGGGGGACGGTGTCACGGCGGCTGGGACCTGGTCCGTGACCCCAGGCGGTCAATGGCAATAATTTGTGTGGTATTTACTGAGATGGGAATAAAGATTATGGTTGGATATGTGAAGTCACCTGTGGTATTCTGGTCAGAGGTGACCAGTGCTGCAGTGTTGCTTCTCTGGGATGAGATTGGGCGCAGCGATGATGTTGTAGCCCTCCACAGGTAGGGCTGTAGTCCCAGGGCAGAATAAATGAAGTTGTTGGTAGGGTTGTGGTGTGCAGTGGAGGGGTGGCACAGGAATAAAATGGAGGACACAATCGCATGTAGTTCAATGGGCTTTACTCACAGTCTGTCTGCAGTACAGATGACCGCTTCAGTGCTGAGTCCTCCAGGTCAGGGGTCCAGTAAACTTCCAGGTAGATGAGTACACCCCTCCAACACTCCCTTTCAGTATGTTCCTTTCTAGGCCGTCTCACTGTACTGGTTCCTCTCCTTTCTCCCTTTCCAGCACCTTTACAGTCAGTGTCCCAGGCTAACTGTCGCGGATCCTGTCAGAATTCATCACTCAGGAGGTTCCTTGATCCTATATGGCTGCCTTTCTAGGAAAATAACTGTGGCATTCGCTGTGGCCCATGCAGCAACCACAGCTGTCAACTTGCTAGTTAAGTTCGTTGTTTACTTCACTAGGCTAGGGGCTGAGACCCTTCTGTGACCTGATTACTTCTCCCACCTGTTAGCAATCAGCGTGGGACTCTAGAAATTCCACTCTTTCCTCCCGGGAGCTTTCCCTCCCAGCCAATCTGTCCGGCAGCTCCTCCTAACAGGAGCTGCTCCAAGAGCATCCTTACACCTGCTCTTCCCTTGAGGGAACTCTCCTCAACTCCTTCAAATCTCCCACTCTTTCTCTAAGCTCCGCCCACTCGCTGTTCCCATTGGCTGCTCTACATCACTCCACTTTCTAAGCTCCTCCCCTTTTCCTACCTTCCCCACTAGCTCCCAACACCCTTTCCTAACCAGTCTGGGATGAGGCCCTCCTCCCGTAGGGTACGCCCAGGTGCCCTGACTAGCTAGTGTGTGAGTGTTGAATGCAGTGTAAAGAGTGTGGTGAGGTGCCCCCCTCTGGATGAGATGCAGTACCTCTGTGGTGACTGGACCCACAGGGGCACCACACTGACTTGACAGATGTCCAGAAGGCAGTCATTGTCATACTCCACAAGGAGCGTGAGCCACAAAGGGTCATTGCTAAAGAAACTGGCTGTTCACAGAGTGCTGTATCCAAGCATATTAATGGAAAGTTAAGTTGAAGGAAAAAGTGTGGTAGAAAAATGTGCACAAGCAACCGGGATAACCGCAGCCTTGAAAGGATTGTTAAGAAAAGGCCATTCAAAAATTTGTGGGAGATTCACAAGTAGTGGACTGCTGCTGGAGTCATTGCTTCAAGAATCACCACACACAGACGTATCCAGGACATGGGCTACAAGTGTCGTATTCCTTGTGTCAAGCCACTCATAACCAATAGACAACGCCAGAAGCGTCTTACCTGGGCCAAGGAGAAAAAGAGCTGGACTGTGGCTCTGTGGTCCAAGGTGTTGTTTTCAGATGAAAGTAAATTTTGCATTTCATTTGGAAATCATGGTCCCAAAATCTGGAGGAAGAGTGGAGAGGCACACAATCCAAGCTGCTTGAGGTCTAGTCTGAAGTTTCCACAATCAGTGATGGTTTGGGGGGTCATGTCATCTGCTGGTGTAGGTCTACTGTGTTTTATCAAGACAAAAGTCAGTGCAGCGAGTGCAGCCGTCTACCAGGAAATTTTAGAGCACTTCATGCTTTTCTCTGCCAAAATGCTTTTTGGAGATGGAAATTTCATTCTCCAGCAGAACTTGGCACCTGTCCACACTGCCAAAAGTACCAATACCTGGTTTACAAACAACAGTATCACTGTGCTTGATTGGCCTGAAAACTCGCCTGACCTTAACCCCATAAAGAATCTATGGGGTGAGGAAGATGAGAGACACCAAACCCAACAATGCAGACAAGCTGAAGGCTGCTATCAAAGCAACCTGGGCTTCCATAACACCTCAGCAGTGCCACAGACTGATCGCCTCCTTGCCACACCGCATTGGTGCAGCAATTGATGCAAAAGGAGCCTTGACAAAGTATTGAGTGCATTTACTGAACATACATTTCAGTAGGCCAACATAGTAAGATAGTAACCTAGTTTTTAAGGTTGAAGGAAGTCTTTAAGTCCATCCAGTTCAACCCATAGCCTAACATGTCGATCCAGAGGAAGGCAAATAAAACCCATGTGGCAAACAGTAAGCTCCACATTGGGGAATAAAATTACTTCCAGACTCCACATACAGCAATCAGACTTGTACCCTGGATCAGCGCCCTATCAAGAAATCTAGTAAATATAACCTGTAATATTACACTTTTCAAGAAAGGCATCCAGGCCCTCCTTAAATTTTAGTAGTGAATCATTCATTACAACATCATATGGCAGAGAGTTCCATAGTCTCACTGCAAGGAGCGTGACTACCGCGGTTGCAGCAGTCACAGCTGTGATGGGGCCTGGAGTGTTTAGGGGCCCGATCGCGGAGCTGCAGCCGCTCATTGGCTGTGCAGCTCCGTGCTTTGATTGGCTGCCAGGCTGCAATCGGCCTGACGCGATGATTACTCTGTGCACACAGAACCTGTGATGAGGTCACAGGAGAGGAGGAGTCAGGGGTCACATGATCAGGAGCCTTCATGTAACCAGGACTCTGTGCTGGTTGTCATGGTGCTGGAAGAGGGGAAGTTTATGTGTGCGGTCAGGAAGGGTTTACAGGGTGGATGTAGCAGAGCCGTGTGTGTACAAGGTGTAAGGAGCGGAGCCAAGTGTGTAAGAAGTGTATGGAGCGCAGCCATGTGTGCACGAGGTGAGCAGTGGCGAGTGTGTACGAGGTTAGCAGAGCCGTGTGTGTATGAAACGGAGCCATGTGTGTACGAGGTGTACAGAGAGAAGACGCATGTGTACGAAGTGTACGGAGCAGGGCCGCGTGTGTATGAGGTAGACAGAGTAGAGCCGCGTGTGTAAGAGGTGTCCAGAGCGGAGCCGCATGTATATGAGGTGGACAGAGAGGAGCCGTGTGTGTACGAAGTGTACAGAGCGGAGCCACATGTGTATGAGGTGGCCAGAGAGGAGCCATGTGTATGAGTTGTACAGAGCGTAGCCGCACGTGTACGAGGTGTACGGAGAGGAGCTGTGTGTGTATGGAGCAGAGCCGCACGTTTACGAGGTGTACGGAATGGAGATGTGTGTGTACGAGGTGTGAGGAGCGGAGCCACGTGTGTACAAGGTGTGTGGAGCCATGCATGTACAAGGTGTGTGTGTATTTTGGCATGGGAAAAGGAGATGAATCCAGCGAGCCAAGTTTGAAGTACATAAAAAATCTTGTTCTTTATTTCAAACGTAGATTAAAAATATTATCCATAGCAGCATATTATAAGAATAGGCAGAGATAGGAAAAATTACTGCTGTAAAGCGCACGGCAAGACGAATTTCGGCTAAACCTTTATCATTGCCATTGCCTTGGCAATGATAAAGGTTTAGCCGAAACTCGTCTTGCCGTGCGCTTTACAGCAGTAATTTTTCCTATCTCTGCCTATTCTTATAATATGCTGCTATGGATAATATTTTTAATCTACGTTTGAAATAAAGAACAAGATTTTTTATGTACTTCAAACTTGGCTCGCTGGATTCATCTCCTTTTCGCATTTATTGTTGACAAGAGCTCCTGTCATTTATCCGTTGCTGAGAGCCTATACAGTATAGCAGCTTATCTTTTGAACCAACCGGGTAAGCTGGCATTTTTTTCTTTTTTCTTTTGGCATGGGGGGCCCCATTTGAAAGTTTGCACTGGGGCCCATAACTTTGTAGTTACGCCACTGATCACTGCTCTTACAGTAAAGAATCTGTGTCTGTGATTATGATTAAACCTTCTTTCCTCCAGATGTAGAGGATGCCCCCATGTCCCCATCTCAGGTCTAAGAGTAAAAAGATCATTAGAAAGGTCTTTGTACTGTTCCCTCATATATTTATACATTGTAATAAGATCACCCCTAAGCCTTTGTTTTTCCAAACTAAATAACCCCAAGTGTAATAACCTGTCTTGGTATTGCAGACCCCCTCGTTCCCTAATAACCTTGGTCGCTCTTCTCTGCACCCGCTCCAGTTCAGCTATGTCTTTCTTATACACCGGAGACCAGAACTGTGCGCAGTATTCTAAGTGTGGTCGCACTAGTGACTTATATAGAGGTAAAACTATGTTCTCCTCCTGAGCATCTATGCCTCTTTTAATGCATCCCATTATTTTATTTGCCTTTGCAGCAGCTGCCTGACACTGTGAGTTTGTCGTCCACCCATACACCCAGGTCTTTTTCAGTGACAGTTTTGCCCAGTGTTTTACAATTAAGCACATAATTATGCATCTTATTTCTGCTGCCCAATTGCGTGACCTTACTTTTATCCCCATTAAAGCTTATTTGCCATTTATCAGCCCAAGCTTCTAGTTTACATAAATCTTCCTGTAATTTTAAATTATCCTCCTCTGCATTGATTACCCTGCAGAGTTTAGTGTCATCTGCAAATAATGAAATTCTACTCTCTATGCCCCTTACAAGATCATTAATAAATACAGTATGTTAAAAAGAAGCGGGCCCAACACTGACCCCTGTGGTACCCCACTGCTAACCGTGACCCAGTTCGAGTGTGCTCCATTAATAACCACCCTTTGTTTCCTATCCCTGAGCCAGCTCTTAACCCACTTACACATATTTTCCCCTATCTCCATTGTTCTCATTTTATGTATCAACCTTTTGTGTGACACCATATCAAAAGCTTTTGAAAAGTCCATGTACACCACGTCCACTGCGTTTCCTTGGTTCAGTCCGGAACTTACCTCTTCATAAAAGCTTATCAGATTAGTCTGACAGGAGCGGCCCCTCGTAAACCCATGTTGATATTGACTCATGAGGTTATTCTTCTTCAGATACTCCAGTATAGCATCTCTTAGAAAACCCTTCAGGATTTTACCCACAGCAGAGGTTAAGCTCACTGGCCTATAATTTCCAAGTTCAGTTTTTGTCCCCTTTTTCAATATTGGCACCACATTTGCTATACGCCAGTCCTGTGGCACAGACCCTGTTATTACAGAATCTTTAAAGATTAAAAATAATGGTCTATCAATGACTGTACTTAATTTCTGCAGTACGCGGGGGGTATCCCATCTGGGCCCGGGGATTTGTCAACTTATTTTTGTTATCACTGATCATGTTATCCGTCATGGGATTTTCTTGTGCAAATACTGTTGAAAAAAAAGTCATTTAGCATATTGGCTTTTTACTCATCCACTATTTCACCCAGACTATTTTTGAGGGAGCCAACATTATCATTTTTTAGTTTCTTACTAGTTATGTAGTTAAAGAATATTTTGGGATTAGTGTTTACTTTCTCTGGCAATGAGTGTTAGGCGATGGGATTCTCCCACTGCACAGGGTAGATCTCAAGCCTTGTCTACCGTCTACCTCTGCTGTCTCCCATCCTGCTCCAGCTGCAGTGGAGGCTGCTCAGCAAAGATATCAGTCTCAGCATGTTGCTCAGACTTGTGCTGTGTGCTTTTTACTGCTGGCTCTCCAGCCAAAGATATAGTATCAAACAAGAGGCAGTTCTAGAGGCTAAGTCTGGATTCTCCCTACTGAGCATGCTTGTGAGATGGCAACCTCTCATTGGTGGTCGGTTGTCAGCTGCTCAGGTGATGTGGCAGGTCTGGATTGGTCCACGAGCAAGGTCCTGTCTGACTGGACTTAAACGGAACATATAAAAGGTTCCCAAAAGCGGGCATCGGCGTGCTAAGATCATTTGTGTTGGGTGTGTTTGGTGGATACGTTACCACCTTGCGTGCACGTGTGCCGCTACTAGCACTGCGAGTGTGTGTTTAGGTAGGTAGTGTAGGGTGGGAACTCCCACTTGGCTTAACATCTGAGCTGCACATCCTAAGTCGCATATGCGGCTTGCACGTCGTGTATCAGAGCAAGCACAGCCACCAGCTTAGACTTTCCTGGGGGGTAGCTATAGGGACCCCAATTAGCATCACTATCACTATATCCCTGTGAAGCCTAACAGGGTATATGATAAATTGAAAACCTGGCACTCAACTTAATGCTTGGTGAGGCAGTTTATTGTAGTACCCGAAAACGTTTCGGTCAATATAGACCTTCATCAGTTACGTGCTAGTATGTTTGAAAGTAGCTTGAAGGAGGACAAGTGGTGTTTACCCACGTCCAAGAGGACCAGACTGCGCTGATATTTTCAACTATTAAGATTATCCTGCGTTACAGCAGCATTCTGACCATTTGATTACTGGCGTTATCAGTGAATAACATAAAAAGCGCCCTCCTTCAAGCTACTTTCAAACATACTAGCACGTAATTGATGAAGGTCTATATTGACCAAAACGTTTTTGGGTACTACAACTGCCTCACCAAGCATTAAGCTGAGTGCCAGGTTTTCATTTTATCATATATGGTTTGGGAACCTAACTTGGCACCACTACAGTAGTGCACACTGTGTTTTCTGCCTAACAGGGTATAGGCTTGAGTGCTTTCTCTTGTTGTACTGCTTTGTGGAGCAACCAAACAGGTACTTTGCATCCTTTGCACATGGAGAGTGACATTTAACTCCGTGTGTTTACGGTGCTTGCATGCAGCATCGTTCCGCCATTGGTTACTAGCTGCGGTTCCTCCAACACCACACGGTGGATCACGGGTTGCAATCTAATATTTTCATAATTTATATTTGGTGCAATCTGCAAACCTTAACATTGAGTCTCTCTGTCTCAGTCCTTGCTTCATTGATTTGCTTTTTACAGAATTTATTTAATCTTCTGTATTTATTTAATGCCTCATTACTACCAACTTGCTTTAGTTCTTTAAATGGTTTCTTTTTGTCACTTATTGCGCCACTTACAGCTTTATTTAGCCATTGTGGTTTCCGCCTATTTCTAGCATGTTTATTCCCATAGGGTATATAGTGTGCACAGGTCCTATTCAGGATGCTAATAAACGTCTCCCATTTTCCTTGTGTATTTTTATGTCTCAGGATATCGTCCCAGTTAATTGCACCAAGATCATCTCTCATCCATTGGAAATTTGCCTTCCTGAAGTTTAGTGTCCTTGTAACCCCTCTTCTGCACATCTTATTAAAAGATACATGAAAACTTATTATTTTGTGATCACCATTACCCAAGTGCCCACAACCCTTATATTTGATATGCGGTCTGGCCTGTTGGTTAATATTAGGTCTATCTGTTAGGCATTGAGTTCCTGTCGTTGCACAGCAGGAATCCCAAGCTTTGCCTTCGGCAGTCTCCCTTTCCTCTCCAGCCGCAGAAGAGGCTGCTCAGCAGACTCGTCGATCCCGGCGCTCTGTTCAGACTAGCACTGTGGGTTTGGTTGCTGCTGCCACCTCTGGTTCAGCTATAGCAACGCATGCTGGTCAGCAGCGAGCTACTCCAGGGACTAAGTCCTCCTTTCTGTTCACTGAGCATGCCCGTGGGATGATCTCTCATTGGAGATCGGAGGTCACATGCTCAGGTCCTTCTCCAGCTCGGATTGGACCATCAGGAAGGTCCCGGAAGGACGCTGCTATAAAACGCTTGCATGGCCGCTTAGCCATGTGCTAGTATATCACGTCACAGCACCACACTTAGCGCCATATAGTGCCATCCAGCACAAGGCATGTTTGTACTACGTGTACAGCAACGTCCATCAGAGTGGCGCCGTGCGCAAAATAGTTCCCCTTCCTACCCCTTGCTTAGGGTGGTTGGTGGCATCCGCCTTGACTGCTCTGTATGCACACCTAGTGCTTATGTTTAGTTGGGTCTCCTAGGCACCGCTGTTGCAGTGCTGAACGCTAGGGGGTCTAGACGGACTCTATCCCTGTGTCTTTGGGGTAGACTCCTGTGACCAAACCCTAGCGTTCATTTTGCGGTAATGCGGCCCGCGGCCCTGTGAAGTAACAGGGTTCGCCTTCTAGTTCACTGGGTGAAGTTAACCTGTGTGGATTTGCTATATCGCCAGTATGTGTCTGCCATTACCAAGCTGCAGTTTAGCATCTCTGCACAGTGGACCCCAGGCTACGAAAGCACCTCATTATCATTTTATTATTTGGTGCGTTCCGCCAGCCTAACACTAATATTTCAGATTTTAAAATCATTTTTCAAGACGGTATTATAAAGTATTTAAATTTACTGAGATAATCACTCTTGGGTTTTCATTGGCTGTAAGCCATAATCAGGAACATAAGCAGAAATAAACACTTGAAATAGATCACTCTGTAATGACTCTATATAATTTGCGAGTTTCACTTTTTGTTTAGAAGAACTGAAATAAATTGACTTTTTGATGATATTCTAATTTTGTGAGAAGCACCTGTATCATTGTACAGTCATGGCCAAAAGTTTTGAGAATGACACAAATATTATATTTTCACATGATCTGCTGGCCTCTGGTTTTTATGTGTGTTTGTCAGATGTTTTTATCACATACAGAAATATAATTGCAATCATATTATGAGTAGCAAAAGGTTATATTGACAGTTAGAATGAGTTAATGCAGCAAGTCAATATTTGTGCTGACCCTTCTTCTTCAGGACCTCAGCAATTCTCCCTGGCATGCTCTCAATCAACTTCTGGATCAAATCCTGACTGATAGCAGTCCATTCTTGCAAAATCAATGCTTTTATTTTGTCTGAATTTGAAGGTTTTTGTTTGTACACCCGTCTCTTGATGATTGACCACAAGTTCTCAATGGGATTAAGATCTGGGGAGTTTCCAGGCCATGGTCCCAAAATCTCTATGTTTTGTTCCCTGAGCCATTTAGTTATCACCTTTGCTTTATGGCAAGGTGCTCCATCATGTTGAAAAAGGCATTGTTGATCGCCAAACTGCTCTTGGACGGTTGGGAGAAGTTGCTCTTGGAGGACATTCTGGTACCATCCTTTATTCATGGCTGTGTTTTTAGGCAAGACTGAGAGAGAGCCCATTCCCTTGGCTGAGAAGCAACCCCACACATGAATGGTTTCAGGATGCTTGACAGTTGGCATGAGACAAGACTGGTGGTAGCGCTCACATGGTCTTCTCCGAATAAGCCGTTTTCCAGATGTCCCAAACAATCGAAAAGGGGATTCATCAGAGAAAATGACTTGACCCCAGTCCTCAGCAGTCCACTCCCTGTACCTCTTGCAGAATATCAGTCTGTCCATGATGTTTTTCCTGGAGAGAAGTGTCTTCTTTGCTGCCCTCCTTGAGACCAGGCCTTGCTCCAAGAGTCTATGCCTCACAGTGCGTGCAGATGCACTCACACCTGCCTGCTGCCATTCCTGAGCAAGCTCTGCACTGCTGGTGGCTGATACCGCAGCTGAAACACTTTTAAGAGATGGTCCTGGCGCTTGCTGGTCTTTTTGGGCGCCCTGGAGCCTTTTTGGCAACAAGGGAACCTCTCTCCTTGAAGTTCTTGATGATGCGATAGATTGTTGACTGAGGTGCAATCTTTCTAGCTGTGATACTCTTCCCTGTTAGGCCATTTTTGTGCAGTGCAATGATGACTGCACGTGTTTCTTTAGAGATAACCATGGTTAACAGAAGAGAAACAATGATGCCAAGCACCAGCCTCCTTTTAAAGTGTCCAGTGGTGTCATTCTTACTTAATCATGACAGATTGATCTCCAGCCCTGTCCTCATCAACTCCCACACCTGTGTTAATGGAGCAATCACTGAAACGATGTTAGCTGGTCCTTTTAAGGCAGGGCTGCAATGATGTTGAAATGTGTTTTGGGGGATAAAGTTCATTTTCTAGGCAAATATTGACTTTGCAAGTAATTGCTGTTAAGCTGATCACTCTTTATAACATTCTGGAGTATATGCAAATTGCCATTAGAAAAAATGAAGCAGTAGACTTTGTAAAAATTAATATTTGTGTCATTCTCAAAACTTTTGGCCATGACTGTAAGTGTTTTTTCCTCCAGGACAACCCTTTTCCGCTAAATTTTTACATTTAGGTGTGCCATAAACAGAAGAAGCGAGGAATAAGGAGCTCCATGCAAAACACCTCCAACCTATAATGTCACATATTAGGAAATTGATTAAATTGTTCACCATGAGGTTATCATGGCATGGCTTTAATGACAGAGAAGAAGGAAGAGTAAGTTGTATCGGAGTAAAGTGATTGGTCACTCATGTAACTTCCTCCTAGTAAAGGAAATTTATTTTCTGTTAAAAGTACCGTACATAATTATGGTCTGCAACTTTATGGTGCCACATACTGTAGCTTGCAGTTATACAATTACTAATTCTGATTGGCAAGTACTTGTCATATCTGGGTATCATTTCCCATCTTGTACATGTGTGGAATTCCACAGGAAATGTCATAAATGTATAGTATATAAGGGTTCCTAACAATGGGAATTACATCTGTTTTGAAAATGGAGCCTTGACGAGAGACATCAGTGGGGACATGGTCTGAATTCCCTTCATTTGCATAAAAATTCTGACCACCTTTTCAGGGAAAGCGGAGTACAGGGGGGCACCATTCTTGAGATAGATATGGGTTTCATTGATGAGACCCACATCTACTCACAATACAAACAGTATTGCATGATTTCATCATACAGCAGCTTCCATTCCTGGTGTAGGATCAGTCATTATGTCTAATGTTCAGTGTCAGACATGAGGCTCCAGCAGAATACATTCCTTTCCCATCTGTTTGCTCCCTGTTTCTCTGTAATTAAGTAACATGTGATTCAAGTTTCTATACATATCACTAGTAATTTAACAAATAAATCATCTACGAAGCTAAAATGTGACGAAATCGGAAGAGTTTCATGTTAACCACTATGCAATTAGAGGATTATGCAAAAACTACACTTCTAAGTTTAGAAACCAGGAAATGGGAGAAATCCGGAAATTAAAGTTCATACATTTAAATCCCTTTATATTCTTTATTAGGACAAAAAGAAATAATAAAGTTCCATACTAGTGATTTCCATCCAAGAGTTAGATCAGAAATCCACAGAATATGAGTGGTTCTAGCTCTGGCAGATTTGATCTAATCCTGTATTACATGATTGGTCATTTATTTAAATGGCCAAGGGGGTTGTGTCACGGTATGTCTGTCTTTGCGTGACGTGACCCGGCGATCGGTCGGTCACAAAACCACAAGACAGACAAGGGGACACCGGGGAAACAATTACAACGGTGGGTCCTATAATAGGGAACGTGGAAGTGGACACCTCCTGCACTACCCTAAGGAAGATCCCTGACTCTCCTCATGTTCCCTATAGAGGTTCTTTCAACCTGTCGCCGACCAGGATACCTCAGTCCCTCACTTGCCCTGCACCTATCCCTTACTAGGGAACTGGCAAGTGTGGACACTGGTCCTCACCACTGTACTAGTAAAACACAAGGGAAAACAACAGACAGGGAAAAACAATTTAGCTTTATCTGCTGCCAATGCTGCAAGCAGCAGAGAAAGGCACCCGATCAGCATCCAGCAGCAACTCCACTGCTCCAGATAAGGTGAACCCCCTCTCCACCAGGTACGTCCAGTCTTCAACAAGGTTGGTTAGCAAATGACCAGTATTACCAGCAATGACTACAGCACCTGACAACCTTTTATAGGAAGGAGGGGGGCTGGCTAATTAAACATGTAGTAACAACAGTGGCCACCGGGGGGCAAAAATCAGCAGTAGAGCAACTACAGTTGTAGTAACACCAGCGGCCACCGGGGGAAAACCAGCAGCAGAGCAGCTATAGTTGTAGTAACACCAGTGGCCACCTGGGGCAAAAACCCATATTAACCCCCCAGGGCCTGAAAGGAAAAAGGTTTCTATAAGAGAATCCAGACTCTGCCACAGATCCAAAAATAGATCGTGACAGGGGTGAAATGGGTATTAAACACAAGAACAATTTTCTAAGTAAATGTATTTCTAAAGGTGCTATTGACATGAGATTCTCACAAGATATTGGTAACAATCCATCCAATACACACAGGCAAAGAAATCAAACCATAGGTGTTGATAAATTAAGTTATACGTAATAGTGAGAAATGACACAGGGAAAAAGCATTGAGCACGCTTACTGACATTTAATTAATACTTCATACAAAAGTCTTTGTTGGTGATGACAGCTTAAAGATGCCTCCTGTATAGAGAAACTAGTTGCATGCATTACTCAGATGTGATTTTGACCCATTCTTCCACACACTCTTCAAATCCTGAAGATCCCGTGGGCTCCTTATATGAACTCTGAGCTTTAGTTCCTTCCATACATTTTCTATTGGATTTAGGTTAGGTGACTTGTTGGGCCATTCTAGCAGCTTTATTTCTTTTCTCTTAGAGTTTCCTTGGTCATGTGTTTGGGCTCATTGTCTTGCTGAAATGCCCACTCTCGTTTCATCTTCATCATCCTGGTACATGGCAGCAGATTTATTTCAAGAATGTCTCAGTATATTTGCCCATTTATCCTCCCTTCAATTACATGGTTTGCTAAAAAAAACAGCCCCACATCATGATGTTCCCACCTCCACTGTTGACATGGTGTTTTTGAGGTGATATGCAGTGCCTTATGGCCTCCAAACATGGTGTGCATTATGGTGATTGTACCTGCTGATTCCAGGTCTTTCTGTGGCTTTCCAAAGGTGGTCCTTGGCTCTTGGACAACTCTTCTGATAATTCTTTTTACTTCTCTGTCTGAAATCTTGCAGGGAGCACCTGATCTTGGATGGTTTATGGTGAAATGATGGTCTTTCCACTTTTGGATTATCGCCCCAAAAGTGCTTTTTCAGGCAGAATCCTCAGGAGAAAGATGTTGTGTGCACACACGTTTAGGTTTTCTCCTAATAAAGATGTTTGCTTTTAACAGTTCCTTTTTATTATAAAAATACTGCATTGCAGGGGGTTCTTATGTAATATGTGGGGGAGCCTGGTGCAAAGCGTTCAATTTTCCAGCAGTATCACCAAAGGTGAAAGAAATGAAGCATTATGAAGTTCTCAGGGAAATCAATGGGCTGTATGTGTAATGCTGGGACGCCCAAATTGGTTACTCATAAATTCCTAATGCATTTTTATAAAAATTAATATTAAGCAAAATATTTATTTCAGTCTTTACCATTCAGCCATTGTATGGGCACTGTGGCGTCCCTTTAAAATCATAAAAAAAGTGGTTTGGTACCGTGTTAGCCAGTAGAAAAAAATATATAAAGTGCTCTCAGTGAGAGAAACAAAATAGGAATCTTGTGGGTATGATACCTTTTAATGGCTAACAAATAATAGTGAATGTTGTTACAAAGCAAGCTTTCGGGACTGCTTACGTCCCTTCATCAGGCTGATATGACAAAATATTTGAAGAAACCTTATTTATATACAGGTTATTTAAATACAACATTTCAATAAACAAACAATGAGCTTGGAGAGAGAATCCTTAATTAGGTAAGATTAGATAGGTAGTGTGAAAAGTTCTGTGAGATCAAAGGGCTACTTGGAGGAGATAGCTCAGATATGGTTATGGATCATAAACCCTTCTGACAAATTGAGTCCTGTGTGAATAGAATCAAAGATTGTAATGAATTTGTGCTCCCACACTCTCCGATGTGTCTGTGATTTAAAATTGCCTTTTAAAATGACCACTTTCATATTGCCTATGTTGTGTCCTGGACCACAGAAATGTTTAGCCACAGGTAAATGGGTTTTTTTGGCTGTAATTGTATGACGATGAGACCTCATCCTTGCTCTCAGTCTCTGTCCTGTTTCTCCAACATAGAGGCCACCCACAGGACATATCTTGCATAGAATTAAATACACCACATTGGAAGAGGAACATGTGAATGTCCCTGGGATCTTATAGTCCTGCTGTGTGTTGGGAATTTGGATTTTGTCTTTGGTCTCTATATAAATGCAGGTTTTGCATCTTCTCCCATTGCAAGGATATGTTCCTCTTGGTGAATCTGAGGGCATTGAACTTCGGATAATAATGTTTCTTAGATTGGGAGGTTGGTTGTAACATAGCAAGGGAGAGTCTTTGAATAGTGTTTTTAACCGGTCATCCTTGTGTAGGATATGGCGAAGTTTCTTAGCCATTTTTCTGAGTATTTCAAGCTGTGGGTTGTAGGTCACTACCAAAGGTACACAATGATTTTCCTCTTTTTTTCTGTATTGAAGTACTTGACTTCTAGGGATCCTTGTGGCCCTAACGATCTGATCATCAATGGAGGTGGGATGGTAACCTTGATTTAAAAATGACATTTTAAGCTGGGTTAGGTGTTCATCCCTGTCCTTTGGACTGGAACAGATATGGTTATATCTGAGGACCTGGCTGTAGACAATGGACTTCTTAATGTGTTTAGGATGGAAGCTGTCCCATTTGAGGTATGTGGGACGGTCAATTGGTTTCCGATATACTGATGTTTGGAATGAACCATTTTGGATTTTTATGGTGGTGTCTAGGAAGTTGATTTTTGTTTTTGAATGGTCTAATGTCAAGTTTATGGTCGGATGAATTTTGTTGAATTTGTCATGGAAATTTAGAATCATAGGAACTGTGTCTACTTATTAGAGAAAGACTGCAAATTCAGCACTGAATTAGTTAAGTCCGTCTCGTCTCTGCTGTCACTGTAGTATCTGGCTGACGTAGTCTACATAGGATTGGAATGTAGCACTTGTCTTATGTTCGAAATAGCTCCAGTGACATAAGCGTTGGGTGTTGCAGATTTGATCAATATATTGAAATTCCAGACACACAGTTTCGGGGAGAGGAGAGATGATCCCTGGGGCTTGGGCGCAGTTTAGGAATCAACAAATTAGTGGCAAAACCTATAGGAGAGTAAATGCACCTGCCCTGATTTAGTAAGGGTGTGCCACAATGTTTTTCATTGTGTAAGGGATAACCTGCAGTGACACTAGAGTGCAAGTTAGAAAACATAGAGCATCGTGAGTGGAGTGACAGCTCTCCGAGCATCTCTTCTTCTAAGCAGATTTCAGAGATCATTTAGCTGAAAGTCCAATATAATACTTTAGAATAATAAACACTAGAAAGGAAGTAACATTAAAGAAAGTGTCTTCAAGATACACAGGAATCATCACTGTGTTAGTCATACATGTTGTTGAAGTTAGAATATTACAATTTAACCCTTTCTTTAGTTTATGGTTGTAAAGAAAACAAGCAATGGGATTAACATGTTTTTTCTATGGATTGATCAAATAATATTATTTGATAGCAGAGAGACAAGGCATGCCGGTACACAGCAGAGTGTGCAGATCATTTGATGGTGCGTTCCTCATCTGGAACAAATATGGATGGACAAGTTTTTGAAGTACCTTCTAACATAAAATGACACATTGGCTTACTAGAGGCCTACAGAAACCTTCCATCGGCCTAGGCGCTGGAACAAAAATTTTAACCTAAGGGAGCCTAGGTGCCTGCAGACGAGCCCATAAAAAATCGATAGTTTCCTCCAGAAATCTTGGACAATTTTTTCTAATTTTCAGCAGAATTTCATCCATGTGTCATCATTTTATCCTTTTTTCACGCCCATGTGACGTCCATGTGCGATCTGTTTTCATAAATCTACATTTACATAATCACATACAGTTTTCTAGGTTTATAATAGAAATATATCAATAAAAATCTGATGACACTGATGGTCTGTGTGGGATCCAATTTTAATTCAAGCACCCATAGACTTGAATGGATGAGTTTCATTCAAAACTCAAGTGAAAGTAGTGACGGATAGTCAGACTAGAACAAATATTGTTCATCTGAACAGCCCTATTGAATTACATGTGTAAGTACAAAATCAGTCTGCTTCCTGGATCAAAAATCAGAAAGCTGTAGTACTGCTAGCAGTGTCCTTGCATGGTGTCCCCTACCCCCTCTATGCAGGGATGCCGACTTACCGCCGTCGCCCTCAGTGTAGTCCCCGGCATGCTCCAGCTTCATACTTCCTGCTTACAGTCTGTGTGCTCGCCAAAGATCTGACGGCACGCCTCATGCGCATGGGTAGCTGAGAGGCATTTAGTATAAGCAGTACCCCACAAGATATTTCCCAGCCAATAGTTGGGAGGCATCTTGTATAACAGATTCCCTCTCCCCTAGGGAGATGCCAAGCAACATATTGAGTCATTAGTTAGTAAGATGTACTACTAGTGAGTTGCAAGGTTCACCGGTCCCGGTATGGCCAGAGTCTATATGTTATCCCCTCGTCCCAGTGTGGCCAGTCCTGTATCTGTAGTCCCTTATACCTTAACCTCGTCCCCTGGTCCCAGAGTGGCCACTGCCTGTATCTTGTTCCTTGGTCCCTGAGCGGCCAGTGGCTGAACCTTGTCACCTGGTCCCTGAGCGACCATGCCTAATCCTTGTCCCCTGGTCCTGGAGCAGCCAGAGCATGAACATCATCCTTTGGTCCGTGAGCAGCCAGTCCTTTAAAATTGTCCCCTCATCCTGGTGTGACCAGTCCTGGATCCAAAGTTCCCTGGTCTTGTTGCAGACAATCCTGTCCACGAAGTCCCCTTGTACCAGTGGCAGCCAGTGCATGAACATTATCCCTGTCCATGAGTGACCAAACCCTGATCCAGTATCCCAGACTGGCGTGTCTGAACTAAGCCCTAAATCAGTGCCAGCATACCTGACAACTGGGGTCTACAGCTGCAGTACCGGGTTCTGCTCAGGATTGGTACCTGGCGGCTACCTGCAGCTCAGTCTGTCTCCACCACCAGGAGCTCCAGTGAACACCAGGTAGTTCCATAGATACGCCTCTTCCTGGGAAGACTCTGCCTTATTGCACTGTTGGTTCACAAATACACAGGCTGTCTACTTTGGGCAAGCTGCTAAGCTCAATGATTGATTGCAGCAGGATCCATGGCCAATCCCTGGGCGGAGATTATATAGCCCAGGAAAGGCAAGGTTTCCTGCTCAAACACACACTTCTCCAAATTGGCATAGAGAGAGTTTGCCCGCAGGAGGTCGAAGAGTTTGCAAACATCTCTCCGGTGGGAATCTATATCTGGAGAGTAGATGAGAATATCATCCAGATAGACTACAATCGAGGTGGTGAGCATATCGCATTACAGTGCCCGAAGGGCATCACCAGGTATTCATAGTGCCCATCCCTGGTGTTAAATGCTGTCTTCCATTCCTCCCCCAAACGGATGTGAATCAGGTTGTAAGCAACCCGCAGATCAAGCTTAATAAAAAACCATCACTCCCCGCAACCAAACGAAAAGCTCCGGTATCAGGGGCAGAGGGTACTTGTTATTAATGGTGATGGCGTTAAGACCTCTGTAGTCTATGCATGGATGTAGCTCTCCGTTCTTCTTCTGTACGAAGAAGAACCCCGCCCCTGCAGGTGACACTGACTTCCTAATGAATCCTCTTGCCAGATTCTCCTGGATATACTGAGACATTGCTTCCTTCTCCGGGAGAGAGAGAGAATAAACTCGACCCCGGGGGGCTCAGCACCAGGCAAGATGTCAATAGGCTAGTCATAGGGGTGGTGAGGTGGAAGGGTCTCTGCAGCCTTCTTGGAGAACATGTCCACATAGGGCCAATAGTGTTTGGGGAGAGAGGAAAGATCTGCTGTGACCTCTGTAGTAGCAACCTAAACGGACTCCCTCTGACATCTACCCTCACAGGATTTACTCCATCCCAGAATTCTCCCCGAGGACCAGTCTATATGAGGGGAGTGGTAGCGTAGCCATGGCATCCCTAAGAGAACCTCATCAATTCCCTCGGGAATGACTAGCAGGGAGATGATCTCCTGATGGGATGGAGACATGGACAAAGTAAATAGGATGGCCTGATGGGTTATTTGTGAGGGTAGTGTCGACCCATTTATCACCCGTATGGTCACTGGCTTGGCGAGCATCACCTGTGGAATTACGTGCCGTCGGGGGCGAAGGCAGAAGACATAAAGTTGCCCTCCGCCCCAGAATCCACGCAAAGCTCTAACACATGGGTGGATGGGCCAATATTACTTGTCCCCTTAAGGTCAATTTAGAAGAGGGAGCTGCTGCATCTAGTGAACCAGCTCCAAAGGACACTAGACGATAACGTTGTTCTAAACGCCGAGGACATCTGGAGGTGAGATGTCCTGACTCCCGGCAGATGTCACAGATCATGCGTGCACGAGTGGTCTGGGACTGAGAACCCACTCGAGACACCTCCATGGCCTCATGCGACTTGGATGTCTGGACCGGAGATTCCAGAGGTTTGGCAAAGGTGGGAGCCAGCCGAAACCTCTGCCTACTCAGGGCTCACTCCAACCCTCACTCGTTAAAAGGAAGGTCGATGATAGTGGAAACCGCTATAAGCTCCTCCAGTGTGGCAGGAATCTCCCGAGTGGCCAAAGCGTCCTTCACAAGGTCAGCCAGCCCCCTCCAAAATACAGGGATGAGGGCTTTATCTGGCCACTCCAGCTCAGATGTCCGGAAGTGGACGGAAAAATGGCTGACCATGGATGAACCCTGTGTCAATGCCAGGAGTTGGAGTGCCGTATCATGAGTGACTTGAGGTCCTAAAAAGACCTGTTTCAGAGTGCTCAAGAACTGCGGAGCACTCTGTATCATATGATCGTCGTGCACTCATAGCGGCATAGCCCACTGAAACACCCTGTCTGACAAGAGAGAGATAATAAATCCTACTTTATCCTGCTTTGAGGGGAACCATGCAAACAGGAGCTCAAGGTGTATAGCACACTGGCTCACAAATCCCCTACATGACTTGATATCGCCAGAATACATCTGGAAGCGGGAGGCGGGATAAGGTTGGAACAAGGGTGGCAGTGGACAAACTAGCTGCAGCCGTGTTAGCAGCCTGAACAGCTATTGTGGTAACATCCACGGCTGAGGTTGTGCACTCAAGAGCCGCCAACCTACCCTCCAGCTGCTGGATGTACCGCTGCAGTCGCTGTTCATCCGCCATTACTAGCCAGACGCTGGCGCTAATATAATGTTAGGGCTGGCTGAACGCACCAAATAAAAAAAGATGGAAATAAGGTGCGTTCGTAGCCCGGGGTCCATCGTGCAGAAATGGTAAACTGCTGCCCGGTAATGGCAGACGCTATATGGTGGTAAAATAGAAGAACACACGCGGGTTAACGTCACCCGGTTTGTACTCTGTTGCTTCACAGAGTCACACTACTGCGGAGCATAAATGCCATAGCCTGTTGAAGCTCACAGAGCTCGGCAAGGTAAACGCTCAGTATATGGCCACAGAACTCAGCCCCAAGGACACAGGGTCAGTGTCCCTCTAGACCTACTTAGCGTGCGGCGTCGCAACTGCGGAGACCACCAATTGACGCTGGCTACCGTGGAGTGCCGACCAAGTGCACCGTGGCATACAGACCAAGCCACCACTTGGCGTTGATGCCAGTCTCTAACTCTGCCTCCTACTTGCACCTCAGCCTGGGCGCTAATAGGCTAGGCTACACAAGACATGCATTCCAAGGTAGGGGTTTCATAATGAGTCATTCACCTGAGACATTCATACATGCATACAACACTCACTCCACATGGTCTATAATCCTTTTCTATATTAGCGCATGGCCAGGCGGCCATGCGAACCTTTTATAGTTGTAGCCTTCCGGGACCTTCCTGGTGGTCCAATCGGAGCAGCAACAGGACCTGAGCATGTGACCTCTGACCTCCAATGAGAGGTTTTCCCACGGGCATGCTCAGTAGGAGAAAAGCAGGACTCAGTCCCAGGAGCATCTGCTCGCCACTGACTCATGCATGGTACAATAGCTGAGCCTAGAGGGGCAACCAGACGCCTAGCATTATCCTGGGCAAGACGCTGGGACTGACGTCTCTGCTGAGCAAGAACCTCTTCGACCGCAGAAGAATGGGAGACCGCAGAGGACATGGCTTGATATTCCCCGTGCAGTGGGGGAAACTCGACCCCTAGCACACTGTTGGCAGGCCTCTTCAACCACAGTCTTTAGTCGAGAGTGATAGTCCAGCTTCTGTAGCCACTGAAATGACTTTTCCAGGACAAAGTGGGCCCCCCTTTCATGAGCCTCCACAGCCACCTTGAGAAGCAGTGTCTCTGGGAGTATCACTTGTCAGGTGACCCCAGTTCTCGATTCAGCTGGACCTTCCGGTACAAAAGACTATCCTGGAGCTGTAGCCTTTCCCACTGTTAAAGGATTTGCAGAGTCCCCAGGGACAGGGCGTCTCTCTCCATTTGGTTGTGAAGTTGATTTAGAGCCACCCACTGTCTAATCTAAGCGAGCTCCCCATCTTCCTGTTGGAGCCATACCCACTTGTCACTAGATAGCCCCAGGGTGTATTCTTTGGGTGTTGCCTAGACCTGTTCCAGCGTGGCCACCACCATCCTGGCGAGCCACGGAATTCAGAAATCTCTTCCGCCTCCAAATCATCATCCCAGTTAGGCACAGGTCGCTCATGTGTTACTCTGCATAGGGCATCGGCATGTGTTTTCTCAGGACCTTCCTATAAGCAATCTTGTAATGGTATTTAGCCATCTGGACCACCCACCGTTGCTCCATTAAGGCCAGTTCTATTTGCACTTCTACTCCTTCCAGTGGGGTACGGGCTCAGATCGGTAGGGTTAGCACACTTTGCCCTAGTGGTAAAATAAGTTTGGATGCAGCCGGGATGGTCACTTTTCCCCCATGTCTTTCCTGCACTGAAGGCCTCTTGGGTCTGAGCCACCCGGATCAGCTGTTGGAACATTTTTCTTTGAGAGGTGTGAGGGCTCCACCGTTTCAAAAACACATCTATTGACCCATTATTCAGGAGATTTCCGAGTTCCTTTAATACATTCATCCCCAGAGTCACAGCTGGGCCTTTGCCAGGGTCTCTAGCAGTCAGCACCATTCCTTTCTGGCCTACATTTTTGCCACACACGGTGATTTGCATCCAGACCACCCCTGCGACCGGGATGGGTAACTGATTAGCAACATTCAGCCTGATCACCGGGCCCCATTTGGGCCATATCGATTCGGAGAAGTGTCACCTGAAGTAGGTCTCATACATTGTGGTTACTTGAAAGCCGGTGTCAATTAAACTGCATACGGCTCGACCATCCATTTCGGCCCAAACGAGAGGACTCAGAGAAGCTAAACTTGTTGAACTTCCTGCTCTCCTTCTTGACTGCTCAGGCTCCAGGCGGCTTCCCCCTGCCACGGAGCCTCCTAGTTAAACGGACGGCGTTGAAGAGATCTTCCCCACCAGGCACATCCCCTAGCAAAATGTCCAATTTCCCCACAGTTGTAGCAGGTGGGTTGTTCCTCCATGCGAGGCGTTCTCATCTCCCAACGATGTTCAGGATGAGTTCTGCCCCCAGATGGGTTCGATGGGGCTGTAGATTTCTTCCTCGAGTCAGACCATTCCTCTCGCATATTCTGAATCTTTTTCCGCAGCTCTCTCACCCAACTTGGCTCGATGTTCAGTGGCATGGATACCTCCCCACTCCGGCATTCCCCGTCGGGACTGTCACCCCATGCTTTTACTTGCGTGCGAGTGTCTCGCCTCCAACTTCTAAAAAAGTAATGAGCGGATTTACCCACAAGCACATCTCTAAGGCCTGTTACTAACTGGTCTCACAGCGCTATATCAGGAGGGCCTACACCTACGCCATCTCGCTTAGCAATTGCAGTGTGGATTTTCTGCAGTGCGTTGATGTAGTGGGTCACAGTCTCCCCTCCCTTTGAACAACCGCAAACAACTGCATGGACAACTCTCTGACGTCTGTGGGGTCTCCATGCATTTCCTCCACAGTTTGCAGAATCTTGTCAAAAAGTGTCTCGTTCATGAGGAGGCCAGAACATTACAGAGCTCCTTGCTTCCCCGTCCAGAGCCATCAGGGCTACCTCTGCTTCCATAGCGGGAGTCATGGGGTTCATCCTAAACATATCCCTGACCCGCTCTGTCCAGTCTTACAGCAGGGTGTTGTTCCCTGTAAATTTGGGGAGGCTATCCAACATAGCCCCTAGGGATATGCTGGTCCTAGGAGCACCCCCAACAGCTTGGTCTGTCCCTTCTGTGATGGTGAACTGCATCCTATCGACTACGACAAGTGTGAGCAGGTTGCGGGATGCAATGAAGGACAGGAGACAGAGCAAGGGTTAATGTATTTTACTTTAACAGTTAAATACTCCACGCAGAGAGATATGGGGTTAGACAGGGATGATGCAGGTAGTGGGTAATAAAGGGCATGCAGTTTGGACAAAATACAGTGGAGCAATGACAGTAGCAGTTCTAAGGTATCACTCATCAGATCCGATGACTTCCAGACTGTAGAGTCCACGAAACAAGCATTGACATCAACAACGGTTAGCATGGGGTTAATTGGGTGTAGTCCTGTAGACAACGACAAGCTGTGTCTTTCCGGCAGCGGGGAGTCTCTGGTATCTCCTGCGGGATCCTCAGTCCAGTGGGTGCTGTGGAGGGTGAGGCACAGGCCACAGCAATGTCAAAGTCCAACGTGGCCCGACAAACATGCACCGGGGGGTCAGGATTCAGTTAACGGTCACACACCCGATACTTCTTAGGCGGCACACGTGCAGTACTCACAAACCCGGAGCATTTGTCACCTTGCTTTGCGGGTGCCAACGGGCACACAGTATTTCTTAGTTCACAGTCTCTGCGGGCGGCAGCGGGGATGCTGGAGCGCGGGCCTGCGCTGCTACAGTGCTGGAGGGATGGAGAACTCACCTACCCCGGCTGCCCGCTGTCAGTTCCCACCAAGTTTGCCTATTTCCGCTCTCGCTTCAGCTTTTTTTACCTCACACAAGCCACCTGCTGCCAAGTGAAAACATTGCATAGCTCTCGGCCCAGTGTTAATCTATGGGGCATCTCGCTTATTTTCTATATATATACACAGTACAGACCAAAAGTTTGGACACACCTTCTCACTCAAAGAGTTTTCTTTATTCTCATGACTATGAAAATTGTAGATTCACTCTGAAGGCATCAAAACTATGAATTAACACATGTGGAATTATATAATTAACAAAAAAGTGTGAAACAACTGAAAATATGTCTTATATTCTAGGTTCTTCAAAGTAGCCACCTTTTGCTTTGATTACTGCTTCGCACACTCTTGGCATTCTCTTGATGAGCTTCAAGACGTAGTCACCGGAAATGGTCTTCCAACAGTCTTGAAGTTCCCAGAGATGCTTAGCACTTGTTGGCCCTTTTGCCTTCACTCTGCGGTCCAGCTCACTCCAAACCATCTCGATTGGGCTCAGGTCTGGTGACTGTGGAGGCCAGGTCACCTGGCGAAGCACCCCATCACTCTCCTTCTTGGTCAAATAGCCCTTACACAGCCTGGAGGTGTGTTTGGGGTCATTGTCCTGTTGAAAAATAAATGATGGTCCAACTAAACGCAAACCGGATGGAATAGTATGCCGCTGTAAGATGCTGTGGTAGCCATGCCGGTTCAGTATGCCTTCAATTTTGAATAAATCCCCAACAGTGTCACCAACAAAGCACCCCCACACCATCACACCTCCTCCTCCATGCTTCACGGTGGGAACCAGGTATGTAGAGTCCATCCGTTCACCTTTTCTGCGTTGCACAAAGACACGGTAGTTGGAACCAAATATCTCAAATTTGGACTCATCAGACCAAAGCACAGATTTCCACTGGTCTAATGTCCATTCCTTGTGTTCTTTAGCCCAAACAAGTCTTTCCTGCTTGTTGCCTGTCCTTAGCAGTGGTTTCCTAGCAGCTATTTTACCATGAAGGCCTGCTGCACAAAGTCTCCTCTTAACAGTTGTTGTAGAGATGTGTCTGCTGCTAGAACTCTGTGTGGCATTGACCTGGTCTCTAATCTGAGCTGCTGTTAACCTGCGATTTCTGAGGCTGGTGACTAGGATGAACTTATCCTCCGCAGCAGAGGTGACTCTTGTCTTCCTTTCCTGGGGCGGTCCTCATGTGAGCCAGTTTCTTTGTAGCGCTTGATGGTTTTTGCCACTGCACTTGGGGACACTTTCAAAGTTTTCCCAATTTTTCGGACTGACTGACCTTCATTTCTTAATAACCCCTTCGTGACCGGGCCAATTTTTTTTAATTCTGACCAATATCACTTTATGTGGTCATAACTCTGGAATGCTTCAACAAATCCCAGTGATTTTGATACTGTTTTTTCGCGGCACATTATAATTTATGATAATAGTAAATTTAGATATGACTAAAAAGTTTTTGTGAATATTTTCTATATGGGTTCAGTCATGTGGCCAGCCAATTTTACATTAATTTGGTAATTGGTGGATTGTTATGGCTGCGGGGATAGCTGATATATATTGCCCTTTAGCCACTGGGGTGAATCAGGCGGCCTGATGAAGGTTATATGGCGCATATAGAGCCTATTGACTATAATGAAAGAAATTGTATGCACTGAATTGTAATTTCTTGTATTGTAAAATGATTGACAATTGAGAGATTGTTATATGGTCTATAAAAAGACACTTTTTTGAAACACCCACTGCTTGAGAAAGGTTCAGTTGAGCCGAAACGTTGCCTTGATAAGTGGGCTGAATAAAACTCACCTACCACTTTGAAAAACGTTACTATGGAGTGCTGCCTTTTTTTGGAATGAATATATATATATAGTCCATCAAAAAAGAAGGCAGCACACCATGTTAGTTTTCAATAAAGTGCTTTTTTAATAGCCCATATGGCTATGTACCCATGTAGCAACGTTTCGGTTCAATAGGTGTGAACCTTTTTCAAGCATCTTCTATATATATAAATATATATATATATGTGTATATGTATATAGTGTATATATCTAATATATAAAGCTCAAGTGTGTGTATGTATGTGTGTGTGTGTGTCTGTGTATGTCCGGGATTGGCATCCGCACCGTCGCAGCTACAGCCACAAAATTTGGCACAGTCACACGTCTGGACCCCGAGAGCGTCCTAAGCTATGTTGTGAGGTGAAATTTTAACCCAGCGCGTTCCAATTCACCAAACAATTTTGCCCCTATCTACATAATGGGGAAAAAGTGTGTGTGTATCAAGCCCCACCCCTCATTATGATGTCATAATGGTTGCCATGGCGACGCTGATGTCATCATAGGTTGCAAGCCCCACCGCTCATTATGATGTCATAATGGTTGACTATGGGATGGAGGATGTGTGATGGGTATATGGGCACTGGACTATGGGATGGAGGATATGTATGACGGGTATATGGGCACGGGACTATGGGATGGAGGATGTATGATGGGTATATGGGCACTGGACTATGGTATGGAGGATATGTATGACGGGTATATGGGCACGGGCCTATGGGATGGAGGATGTGTGATCGGTATATGGGCACTGGACTATGGGATGGAGGATATGTATGACGGGTATATGGGCACGGGAATATGGGATGGCGGATATGTATGATGGGTATATGGGCATGGGACTATGAGATGGAGGATGTGTGATGGGTATATGGGCACTCAACTATGGGATGGCGAATATGTATGATGGGTATATTGGCATGGGACTATGAGATGAAGGATGTGTGATGGGTATATGGGCACTCGACTATGGGATGGCGAATATGTATGATGGGTATATGGGCATGGGACTATGGGATGGAGGACGTGTGATTGGTATATGGGCATGGGACTGTGGGATGAAGCATGTGTGATGGGTATATGGGCACTCGACTATGGGATGGAGGATATGTATGATGGGTATATGGGCACGGGCCTATGGGATCTTGGATATGTATGATGGGTATATGGGCACGGGACTATGGGATGGAGGATAATTATAATTTGCTATAACTAACCACAGTTAGTTACTATGCCCAGGCAGCGCTGGGCTCTTCAGCTAGTATATATATATCTAATATATAAAGCTCAAAGTGTGTATGTATGAATGTATGTATGTGTGTATGTCCGGGATAGGCATCCGCACCGTCGCAGCTACAGCCACAAAATTTGGCACAGTCACACGTCTGGACCCCGAGAGCGTCCTAAGCTATGTTGTGAGGCGAAATTTTAACCCCGCGCGTTCCAATTCACCAAACAATTTTACCCCTATCTACATACTGGGGAAAAAGTGTGTGCGTGTCAAGCCCCACCTCTCATTATGATGTCATAATGCCCTATCTACATAATGGGGAAACAGTGTGTGCGTATCAAGCCCCGCCCCTCATTATGATGTCATAATGGTTGCCATGGCGACCCTGATGTCATCATAGGTTGCAAGCCCCGCCGCTCATTATGATGTCATAATGGTTGCCATGGCGACGCTGATGTCATCATAGGTTGCAAGCCCCGCCGCTCATTATGATGTCATAATGGTTGATTATGAGATGAAGGATGTGTGATGGGTATATGGGCACTGGACTATGGGATGGAGGATATGTATGACGGGTACATGGGCACGGGACTATGGGATGGCGGATATGTATGATGGGTATATGGGCATGGGACTATGGGATGGCAGATATGTATGATGGGTATATGGGCACGGGACTATGGGATGGAGGATGTGTGATGGGTATATGGGCACTCTACTATGGGATGGAGGATATGTATGATGGGTATATATGGGCACGGGACTATGGGATGGAGGATGTGTATGATGGGTATATGGGCATGGGACTATGAGATGAAGGATGTGTGATGGGTATATGGGCACTCGACTATGGGATGGCGAATATGTATGATGGGTATATGGGCACTGGACTATGGGATGGAGGATGTGTGATGGGTATATGGGCATGGGACTACGGGATGGAGGATGTGTGATGGGTATATGGGCACTAGAATATGGGATGGAGGATGTGTGATGGGTAAATGGGCACTGGACTTTGGGATGGAGGATGTGTGATGGGTATATGGGCATGGGCCTATCGGATGGAGGATATGTATGATGGGTATATGGGCACTGGACTATGGGATGGAGGATAATTATAATTTGTTATAACTAACCACAGTTAGTTACTATGCCCGGGCAGCGCCGGGCTCTTCAGCTAGTATATATATATATATATATATATATATATATATATACAGCTCTGGCAAAAATTAAGAGACCACTGCAAAATTTTCAGTTTGTCTGATTTTTCTCTTTATAAGCAAATTTTTGAGTAAAATGTAAATTGCTCTATTATTCTATAAACTACTGACAACATGTCTTTGAATTTTGAAGCTCTAAATTTTGCATTCATTTTCAAAAGATGAGAAATGGTCAAAATAACAAAAAAAATGCAATGCTTGCATATTTCAAATAATGCTAAGAAAACAAGTTCATAATCATTTAGAAACAACAATACTAATGTTTTATCTCAGGAAGAGTTCAGAAATCAATATTTTGTGGAATAACCATGATTTTTATTCACAGCTTTCATGCGTCTTGGTATGCTTTCCACCAGTCTTTCACACTGCTTTTGGGTGACCTTATGCCACTCCTGGTACAAAAATTTAAGCAGTTCTTCTTTGTTTGATGGCTTGTGACTATCCATCTTCCTTTTGATTACATTCCAGAGGTTTCCAATGGGGTTCAGGTCTGGAGATTGGGCTGGCCATAACAGGGATTTGATGTGGTGGTCCTTCATCCACACATTGGTTGACCTAGCTGTGTGGCATGCCGCATTGTCCTGATGGAAAAACCAGTCCTCAGAGTTGGGGATCATTGCCTGAGCAGAACTAATCGACTGTTTTTTCCAGGAAAACCATATATGCGGCCTGGTTCATATGTCATTCACAAAGATTAACCTGCCCAATTCCAGCCTTGCTGAAGCATCCCCAGATAATCACCAATCCTCCACCAAATTTCACAGTGGGTGCAAGACAATGTGGCTTGTATGCCTCTCCAGGTCTCCGTCTAACCATTAGATGACCAGGTGTTGGGCAAAGCTGAAAATTAGACTCATCAGAGAAGATTACCTTACTTCAGTCCTCTATGGTCCAATCCTTATGGTCTTTGGCAAACTTCAGCCTGGCTCTCCTTTGCTTCTTATTGAAGAAAGGCTTTTTTCTAGCTTTACATGACTTGAGCTCTGCCTCTAGGAGCCTATTACTAACTGTTCTTGCTGTGTACTTCACCACAGCTGCCATTTGCCATTCCTTTTTTAGGTCATCCTGCGATTGCTGAGTGACATTCGAATGAGATGACGGTCATCCCGGTCAGTGGAGAGTCGTTTTCACCCTCTGCCGGTCTGTAGCTTTGTTGTCCCCAATGTCTGCTGCTTGACCTCGTTATAATGGACTGCCATCTTATAAATTTTAAAGATGGAGGCAACATGATGCTCACTGTATCCCTCTGTTAGTAAAGTCAGAGTTAAGCCCTTTTTTTCGACACTCAAGACTTTTCTTTTCAACTCCTTTGGCATGGTTAAAAGTTATTTTTTCATTCCTATTACCTTTGGGATATTACTAGCACTTGTTTTGCCATCCAGCTTGTCCTATTGCAAGAGGTTTGTGAACACCACAGCAGGGTTTTTTATACTTTCCTTCGTTAAATAAGATTTGGTTCAGGTGATCACCTAATCAGAAGCACATTAAGTAGAATGAGGTGCACTCTGGTTGGAATTCAACTGACACTGGAATGGAATGGCTGTCAGACATGTAGAGAAGCTGATTTTTTATAAAACTGTGGTCTTTTAATTTTTGCCATAGCTGTATATGCATGTATTCAGACCCCTTTAAATTTTTCACTCTTTGGTAAATTCAAAAAAGTTCATTTCTTTCTCATTAATGTACACTCTGCACCCCATCTTGACTGAAAAAAAACAGAAATGTAGAAATTTTTGCAGATTTATTAAAAAAGAAAATCTGAAATATCACATAGTCATAAATATGCAGACCTTTTGCTCAGACAGACACTCATATTTAAGTCATATGCTGTCCATTTCCTTAGGATCCTCTTTGCAATGGTTCTACTCCTTCATTGGAGTCCAGCTGTGTTTAATTAAACTGAAAGGACTTGATTTGTTAAAGCACACACTTGTCTATATAAGACCTCACAGTGCATGTCAGACCAAATGAGAATCATGAGGTCAAAGGAACTGACCAAAGAACTCAGAGACAGAATTGTGGCAAGGCAGAGTTATGGCCAAGGTTACAAAAGAATTTCTGCAGTACTCAATGTTCCTAAGAGCACAGTGGCCCCCACAATCCTTAAACGGAAGAAGTTTGGGACCACCAGAAGTCTTCTTAGACCTGGCCGTCCAGCCAAACTGAGCAATCGTGAGAGAAGAGCCTTTGTGAGAGAGGTAAAGAAGAACCCCAAAATCACTGTGGCTGAGCTCCATAAATGTAGTAGGGAGATAGGAGAAAGTTCCACAAAGTCAACTATCACTGCAGCCCTCCACCAGCCGGGCCTTTACGGCAGAATGGCCTGACGGAAGCCTCTCCTCAGTGCCAGACGTATGAAAGCCTGCATAGAGTTTTGGTAAAAAAATGATGAAGGACTTCCAAACTATAATAAATAAGATTCTGTTGTCTGATGAGATGAAGATAGAACTTTTTGGTAATAATTCTAAGCGGTATGTGTGGAGAAAACCAAAACACTGCTCATCACCTGTCCAATACAATCCTAACAGTGAAACATGGTGGTTGCAGCATCATGCTATGGGGATTTTTTCAGCAGCAGGGACAGGAAAACTAGTTGCAATTGAAGGATACATGAATGCGGCCAAGTACAGAGATATCCTGGATGAAAATCTTTTCCAGAGTGCTCTGGACCTCAGACTTGGCCGAAGTTTTACTCTCCAACAAGACAATTACTCTAAGCACACAGCTAAAATAACAAAGAAGTGGGTTCAGAACAACTTTGTGACCATTCTTGACTGGCCCAGCCAGAGCCCTGACCATTTTGAAGTCGGCCATTTTGGATCCAACTATATTTATAACTCATGAAATAATAAAGTTATGTTAAAACCAAGCACACCATTGTTTTTTCTTGTGAAATTCTCAATAAGTTTGATGTGTCACATGACCCACTTCACATTGAAAAAAATAAAGTTGGATCCAAAATGGCCGACTTCAAAATGGCCACCATGGTCACCACACATCTTGAAAAGTTTCCTCCCTCCCATATACTAATGTGCCACAAACAGGAAGTTGATATCACCAACCATTCACATTTTATTTAGGTGTATCCATATAAATGGCCCATCCTGTAGAATAAAGCAAGTTTAATATAAAAAAGAAAATTCCTACCTAAGGAAAACATTTTTTTAAGTTGATCGCAAAAGAAAACACATATATTCTCTTAAGACAAATAGAGTAAATTACAAAAAAATTGGTAGAATTTATATTCTTTTATGTATTTCAAACCTAATTTTTTCATTTATCAATACTTCCCCATAAGGCTATGTTGCTGTTATGCAAAAACTACTTGTGTTTTCCTAAATAAACCTGTTTATACTGTACAAAGGAACTAAAGTGTAATTTGTATCAACATACAGTGTAAAAACAATAACAAAAAATATATAATAAAAGAAAAATATGACATAATTCCTGGACTATTTTTAACATTCCAAAAAAGCTAGGGTTAAATAATAAGTTATATGTGTATGGTATGTCAAGATGATGCCATTAAAAAAATACAACTCGCCCCACAAAGAACAAATCCTCACAGCTGTTCTGTTGTAAAATAAAAAATGTATCGCTTTTGTAATGGAAAAATAATAAGAATTTGTTTGGTCTGAAAGTTTATCTGTTGCTACAGGTGGCTTTTCATAGTGAGCTGATGTGTGTGCATAAGGAATAACACTATTGCTGGCCATTATATGACTTATTTCCTGCATTTTCCAACAGCTTTTTCTTGTCTCTGAGCTAGTAGAATAAGACTACCTGCTATGATCTTTCCCATACACAGCACACACAGACATAAGGGATTACTGCTCCTCAATATCTGTCATGGGGTTACCACGACAGTGTTAAGCCAGAAGAACGCAGCATCTGATTGCTCCTACTCCAGCACTGAGAAGAAGCACTTCTTCATTTTAATGGTGTTTATTTCTTCTGGCAGAACAGGGGTTAATCTGCTTGCAGCTGAGCTCAATTAGCCACTCCTATTCCCCTTTATAATCTGGGCTCTGTTGCAAATTCTTGTCTTCTTGTCAGAGCTAGCATTTGCTGCTTGGCTAATGGAGGGAGAGGTGTTCATATAAGATGGAGAGTTGGTGGAATTATCTGTGACTGTTGTTTGGTTTGTATGTGTGGTAATTCCCTATCCTTATGTATTTTGGTTTATTCCCCTACCTCCACACCCCGGTGCTTTCCTCTGTTATATGTGAGTGAATGTTTTATATGCCTGGAGTTTTCTGTTAACTCTTGTTTGGGTTGCCTTGTTTCTTGGGTTGATGTACTACGGTTCACAGTAGCGCCTCTCTTCCCTGTGTGGGGGAAGAGAACAGATGGAGGGCTGACTCAGGAGATAAGACAAGGGTGGAGGCCCCGGCATCTTCACTTTCAGAAGTATCCTGGGGAATAGGGCAAGCTAGTGCACCCCTTATTATTAAGGATGGGGAAGGAGCCCCAGGTCCTAGGTTACCAGACAGCTGTGTCATGACAATATCTCTGTAGCAGATGTGCAAGTCCTGGACAAGAGGGCAGGACACTGTTCTAATAATCTCCTTGTAGCCGGAGTACAAACAGTCTATCAGACAAGTCACAGTCAGACGCTGGATCTAAATACACTGAAATTGTAATTACAGGCCTGATGTGCTTGCAATAATCTTAAAAACATATCTAAACTGAAAAAGGTACAATAGCAACATTTAACATTTCTTCCCCCACGGACCATTGTAATTTGGTGCACCTAGGCCTGTGCTACTGTCATGATCCATGTGGGATTAGGACAGATAAAAGCACAGTTAACCTTTTTTTTTCTCAAGCTGTGCTTAGAGATGTTTTTGCCCCCGGTGGCCATTTGGATTATAGCACTGTGGTGTCGTTTGTTCTAAGTTTGCCCCGGTGGTGGTGAGCGTCATTGCACTCTGTTTCTTTAGTTAAGTGCACATGTTTATGATTGCAGGTGTGATTGCTGGCTCTGCTATAAAAGAGTCACAGGTGTTGCAATCAGTGTTGGTGATAGTATTCATTTCCAACCATCCCTGGTGGAGGAAGGATCTGGAGAGAGCTCTTTGCAGCACGGTCTGAGCCCTGGTGTGGAAGAAGTCAGAGGGGATTTCCTTGCAGCTCTGACAGAGCTTGGTGGCAGCATTTCAGGAGGAGAGCTGCATTCTGGTGGTGGACTCTGTTGCCGGAAGCAAGTGCAGAGAGTAAAGCTAAGTGGTGTTCCCCTGTTTGTGTTTTCCCATCGTGTGTATTAGTACAGCGGTGGGGCTGGTGCCTGCACCGCCCGGCTCCCTGGCGGGGAATGGGTGTGCGGTGTGCTGGGGAGATGGGTGTCCTGAGCAGCACCCGGTGTGGAACCAGCATAGGGAACGTTGGGAGCGTTGGGGACGCTGGCTGGGGGGGTGCAGGAGGTCTCCACGTCCCCTTTCCCTATCACGGGGCACACCGTTGTAACTGTGCTCCCTCCCCCTTGTCTTGTTTACAGTTACCGGCCTGTGGGCCATGTCACACAGGACAGCTTCACGTGCCGCGTCTTGTTGTCTCAGTTACCGGCCTGCTGGTCGTGTCACACAGGACGGGTCCACGTGACATTATCACCAACCTACAACCTTTTTTTTCCTCTGCTGAGCCATGGACCCAGTTCTGACCTTTGCCCAAATCCTGCAGACCCTTACTAATGAGATTAGGGAGCTGTGCGGAGGGTTGGTGCGGCAGCTTCGGCTGTTGGTGGGCTCTGGGGGCTTGGTTCAGGAACGGGTTCAAGATATCCCTCCCTGACAGATTTTCTGGAGGGAGAGATCAATTCTTGGTATTCCAGCAAGCCTGTAAATTGTATTTCAGGCTGCGCCCTCATTCATCAGGGAGTGAAGAGCAACGGGTGGGAATCATTATGTCCCTTCTTAAAGGGGATCCCCAATCCTGGACCTTCTCCATACCGGACGATTCTCCATTATTGGTGTCTGTGGACGAGTTTTTTGTGGCTTTGGCGCTTGTGTATGGGGATCCTGATGGCATCGCCCTGGCGGAATCTCGGATCCGTAGGTGTAAACAGGGAGCCCGGGTTGCTGAGGAGTACTGCTCAGAGTTTAGGAGATGGGCCACTAACACTCAGTGGAATGACCCTGCACTTAGGAGTCAATTTGTGCAGGGTTTGTCTCCAAAGTTGCAGGATACTCTGGTGCAGTACGCCGCCCCCAGGTCACTGGAGGCGGCCATGTCCCTTGCCATCTGGGTGTATAGACGCCTCAGGGAAAGACATATACAAAAAGTGCCCCCTGATGCCCTCACTAGGGAGGAGGACCCACCAGTGCGGATGGAGGAATCCAGACAGCCCGGTGTTGTTGAGACAAAAAAGGGGGTGTCTGCGGTTCGTCATCGTGTGGGGAGTATGCTTTTCCTGTTGGAAGCCTGGCCATTTTATGAGAGCCTGCCCAGTTCATGCCAAATCTCCAGATGAACCTATGCAAGTAAGAGAAGCTAGTTTGTGTAGGGAGCTGCCTACGGTTTGGGGAGTGGTGTCGGCATGTTTGTAATGTGGGCAGACTGGTCATGTCCTGAAGGCTTGCCCATTGCGTGCCAAATTATCTGTGCCATCAGAGAAGCCGCATTCCCCTGTTCACTTTGAGGGAGGCGACCAGGGAGTATACATTTCCTCCATTTTGCTCTCCCAAGGTACCATGTCAGCAGAGGTCTTGGCTGGCGGGGTACCGGAGGTGATACCGGTGCTTGTGGACAGCGGAGCAGGAGTCAGTCTGGTGGATGCTCGCTTTATCCAGACTCATGGTCTGAGGTGTAGGACGCTAGCCCAGCCTATAAGCGTTCAGGCCATAAACTCTGTTCCACTGAGCCAGGGGAGCTTGACCAAAGTCGTAGAGAATATCCATCTGCGTATAGGACATCATGAGGAGTCCTTATCGTGCTACGTCTTGGAGGGAATGCCAGTACCTATTGTTTTAGGCCTCCCTTGGCTAAAAAGACACAACCCAGTAATAGATTGTAGGGTGAGGGAAGTGGTCAGCTGGGGGCACTCGTGTAAGGGTTGCTGCCTAGGAACTACTGTCTCTGCCGCCTCTCTTCAGCGGACCCCTTCCTCTCTGGTGAGAGCAGTGGTGTACCCCTTGGTGAAGTGCGGGGGTGTGAGTGTGGTAACACAGGGGGACCCCTCTGTTGTCAATCCCAGAAAGAGTTCTCCAAATGGTGACAAACGAAGGAGTGGCAATAAACGTTCAGGTCCAGACCTGTGTGTGAACGAGCGTGTATGGGTGGCCACCAAAAAACATCCAGTGGAAGTGTGTTGTGGAGTGTTACCAGGTCATACCAAACATACACAACTCGTTCCCCAGGTCAGCGCTTCGGAGATGTGTGGTGCCTCCAGAAACGTTGCCAATACCAGCGGGCTCATTTTTCATCAACCTGAAGTGCAGGAAGTTGCTGAGGTGAACTCTGGGTCTGGGCGTCCCTGCTGTAGGTGGTTCCCTGATGGGGAGCGGTCTTGAGGGTCCAAAGGCCCCTCATTAAGGGGAGGGTACTGTCATGATCCATGCAGGATCAGGACAGATAAAAGCACAGGCAATCTTTTTTTTTTTCTCAAGCTGTGCTTAGAGATGTTTTTGCCCCCGGTGGCCATTTGGATTATTGCACTGTGGTGTAATTTGTTCTAAGTTTGCCCCGGTGGTGATGAGCGTCATTACACTCTGTTTCTTTAGTTAAGTGCACATGTTTATGATTGCAGGTGTGATTGCTGGCTCTGCTATAAAAGAGTCACAGGTGTTGCAATCAGTGTTGGTGATAGTATTCATTTCCAACCATCCCTGGTGGAGGAAGGAGCTGGAAAGAGATCCTTGCAGCATGGTCTGAGCCCTGGTGTGGAAGAAGTCAGAGGTGATTTCCTTGCAGCTCTGACAGAGCTTGGTGGCAGCACTTCAGGAGGAGAGCTGCAGTCTGGTGGTGGACTCTGTTGCCGGGAGCAAGTGCACAGAGTAAAGCTAAGTGGTGTTCCCCTGTTTGTGTTTTCCCTTCGTGTGTATTAGTACAGCAGTGGGGCCGGTGCCTGCGCCGCCCGGCTCCCTGGCGGGGGATGGGTGTTGGGTCTGCTGGGGTGATGGGTGTCCTGAGCGGCGCCCGGTGTGGAACCGGCATAGGGAATGTTGGGAGCGTTGGGGACGCTGGCTCTGGGGGGTGCAGGGGGTCTCCGCGTCCCCTTTCCCTATCGTGGGGCCCACCGTTGTAACTGTGCTCTCTCCCCCTTGTCATGTTGTTTACAGTTACCGGCCTGCGGGCCGTGTCACACAGGACAGCTTCACGTGCTGCGCTTGTTGTCTCAGTTACCGGCCTGCTGGTCATGTCACACAGGACGGGTCCATGTGACAGCTACTACTTGCACCATGACACACCAAATTTTGCTGTAGCAGATAACGTTACAACAACATATTCCTGGGATGATGGTGTTGGGTGTCATATTGTTAATCGGACTCATACAGTCTTGATCGCAGGTACAGTAACGGCTCGGTGTCACAATGATTGGGTCATGGAGCCAGTAGTATGACCATTTCTCCAAAGTGTCCCATGAGCTGTTTTTCAATAACCAGGCCACATGATCCTTTTGGTACTTTGAACATCCTGCATGGCCCAAATGTGCTACCAAAGCCTTCAGGGTCTCCAGACTTGTCTCCCGCCAAGTAAATTTGGGGTGTCATTAGTTGGCTGTTGAAAAGGGAGTTACCAGCAGCAGATCGTAATGATTTCCATGCTCAAATGCATTGCGTTCATTTAGTGTAGTAGAACATTCCTCACATAATCATTAATACCTTCACTGGTAACAGCCAAGGCCTTTAAGAGGGTGTACAGTATTTCTGCATTTGGTGCTCATTCTCAATACCAAATAAATTGATTTTTTTTGAGAATTTTGTTTCCATTTCTCATCATTTGA
Organism: Dendrobates tinctorius; assembly: GCF_039654945.1. NCBI lineage: Eukaryota > Metazoa > Chordata > Amphibia > Anura > Dendrobatidae > Dendrobates > Dendrobates tinctorius. The sequence goes on from NW_027361700.1 coordinate 28,407,882, forward strand.
ACATCAGTAGCATGTCTCTCCATCCTACAATTTCTGCAGCTCCAAGACTTTTGAGACTTTTTCCTCTTGGTGTTGCAATTTCAATGTTCAGGATTGTACATAACAATCTGTAGAGACATGCCGAGGCAGACCTGTACAAAATAATACTTAAATGGATATAAATAATATGGAAAAAAGTTTCATCACTGATTTCAGGTTTTCCATTCAGTTGCATTGCCATATGTATATCAAACCCATCCTTTTGCTATACAGTCTGCCGTTACTAATATTTGTGAAAAAATCTAATTGTAAAGTTGTAAAAAGCTCATTGATACCAGAGTGATCCTCTATTAGTATGCCACCACTGTAAAATGTCCTTTGGGATATTTTTTTTCCTCCTAAATAAAATATAAGTAGTATTATTGAAAAATGGAAACATTTAGGAACTACGGAAACTCAGACACAAAGTGGAAAACCACATAAAGTTACAAAACGAGGTCGTTGACTGCTGACAGTCTTCAAAGCTCTGCTGACTTCATAACTACAGACTCCAAAACTCTCCAGGTCTTAAAGACTGTGAATGTATTGGCATTGGTTTGCATGGTCAAGCAGCTGCATGCAAGTCTAACACACAATTCCATACTTCAGAGTGGTGTAAAGCGTGTACAGATTTAAAATTGCAGCATTTAGATGAGATACCTTAGGAACTAATATTGACTCATTACTTGTTATAGCTCACATTGTTCCACAGTATTTGATATAACATTTAATGACGTGTCCCAGGGGAAGGACTAGGACATGTCAAACATAACTTACATTCTCCAAATATCTCAGACAATAGACACATAAACAAGTCACTTTGAGTTAATGCTGACATGGTCTCAGTCAGTGTCTTATGTCATTAGTCAGAGGACCGTAGCAGCAGTGACAAGTCAGCTACACGGATTACAACCATGCTTCGTTAATTTTGTTTCTGTGCACATTATTTTTACATGTTCAATAGGGAAGAGCGGACCAGTGGAAGTTCTGGTTCTGGTACCTGACCAAACTTTAGCCCAAAGTATGGTTCAGATATTAGAACTGTGCCGAACTGGATCCTGAACCCCATTAAAATTAATAGGGACCCCAACTTTGGAGCTGTAAAAAATAATATCTGTTTCTCCCTTTTAAGTTCAGGTTCACTCATCTCTAATGTTCAATCAGTACTTTTACAAAGGGCTCCACTAGGGAGTCATAGTCTCAAAAATTAAAAACATTTACAAAGCAATAAAAGCTGGATTGGAATGGTACATGCAGTAACAGAAAAACGTGGTGGGTCCAGGTTCTGGGCCCATCAAGGTTCATACACCTATGTGCCTCAAAAGTCTAGTAAAGAAAGAAACTTGGCACTCAACTTTCATGAAGAAATGAGAAATATTTTTAATGCAGCCAAATAATTGTGGTACAAAATCCAGACATTTCGGTCTAATAATAACCTTCATCAGTGTACTGACAACAGAAAAAAATGCAATTTAAAAAAAAAAAAATAAACGTATATAAACCAAAAAAAATGCTCCAAAATGGAATAACAATCAATTCATTGCAAAAGGAATATTAATTCCCTAAATAAATGTAATTATATGTAGGAAAGCTTCCTTTGGGAAAAACCAGAGTATATAGTGATGAGAACAAGGTAGAAATTGAGAAATTAGAAAGAAACCTACCTCTGACTGCTTTAGTGTGTATTAGTGATGACCATACGAATTTAGATACAATGTATCTATAGGTATCCTATTGGAGTGAAAGACTGTGTCAAGGGCTAATAGTGCACGTTATTATAGAGAGACAAATTGAACCCACCTAATCAACGTTTCAAGGCTTCATAGAATTCAATCTCCTTGATTGCATTTTTTCTGTTGTCAGTACACTGATGAAGGTCATTATTAGACCGAAATGTCTGGATTTTGTACCACAATTATTTGGCTGCATTAAAAATATTTCTCATTTCTCCATGAAAGTTGAGTGCCAAGTTTCTTTCTTCACTATTATCAGTTTGGACCACAATTATTTGGCTGCAATAAAAATATTGTTCATTTCTTCAAGAAAGTAGGGTGCCAAGTTTCTTTCTTCACTATTATCGGTTTGCGACCCTACTTGAGCACTGCCCAGTAGTGTCACGTCACTTTACTATTCAAACGTCTAGTAGACAATAAAACCTTTTGTAGTTGATTCTGACCCCAATCAGTTATGGACTATTTCATGGGACAATTTACAAATAATTTATTAAGTCCTATAAAATACTTACCATTTTTGCCAGAGATGGACATGCAGCACCATACAATTAACCTGGGACCAAGTAGATTACCAACAGTCCTGAACTTGCTTGGTCTATATTGATTTTTTGTAATCAAAATGGCAAATGGGCGGTCCCATCCTATTTCTTAGGTGAAACTTACATTGATATTACAACTTAGAACTGAGACGGGCTTCCAGGGTTGCTGAGCGGAGATGGAAGAAATCTCGCTTTGCCGATGACTTAACCGCATACAAGCAGTCCCTCACCATCTTCAAGTCCATGCTCACTGCTGCAAAGCAAACTTACTTCTCATGCCTCATATTGTCCCTGTCTCTCAACCCTAAACAGCTCTTCAACACTTTCAGTTCTCTACTCCGTCCCCCAGCACCTCCTCCCTCTCATCTCATTACCGCTGAAGACTTTGCCTCCTTCTTTAAGAAGAAGATTGATACGATCAGAGAAAGCTTTGGCCCACATCCCCCAATGCCCCTCTTAGCTGCTCAGCCCTGTTCCTCAAAAACCAACTTCTCCATGACAGAAGATCAGCTCTCCATCCTCCTTTCAAGATCACACCTCACCACTTGCACGCTTGATCCGCTCCCGTCCCACCTCATCCCTAACCTCGCCACAGTCTTCATCCCTACTCTAACACACCACTTCAACCTCTCACTTACATATGGTGTTTTCCCCTCATTCTTCAAGCATGGCTCGATCACACCCATCCTCAAAAAGACCTCCCTTGACCCATCCTCTGTGTCTAGCTATCACCTGATATCACTCCTTCCTTATGCCTCAAAACTACTGGAACAGCAAGTCCATCTTGAACTGTCCTCCCATCTCTCCTCCTGCTCCCTTTTTGGCCACTTACAATCAGGCTTCTGACTGCATCACTCAACTGAAACTGCCCTAACTAAAGTAACCAACGACCTACTAACTGCCAAGAGCAAGAGACACTACTCTGTCCTCCTTCTCCTGGACCTGTCTTCTGCCTTTGACACTGTGGACCATTCCCTCCTGCTCCAGATTCTCTCATCTCTGGGCATCACAGGCTTGGCCCTATCCTGGATCTCATCATATCTAACAGACCGAACATTCAGTGTCTCCCTCTCCCACACCACCTCCTCACCTCGCCTCCTGTCTGTCGGTGTTCCTCAAGACTCAGTTCTAGGACCCCTACTCTTCTCCAGCTACACCTTCGGCCTGGGACAGCTCATAGAATCCCACGGTTTGCAGTATCATCTCTAAGCTGATGACATGCAGATCTACCTATCTGGACCTGACCTTACCTCCTTGCTGACCAAAACCCCACAATGTCTGTCCACTATTTCAGCTTTCTTCTCTGCTTGCTTTCTAAAACTGAACATGGACAAAGTAGAATTCATAATCTTTCCTCCATCTCACTCTATCCCTCCACCTGACCTATCCATCAATGTCATTGGCTGCTCACTTTCCCCAGTCCCGCATGCTCAGTGCCTCAGGGTGATCCTCGACTCTGCCCTCTCTTTCAAGCCACATATCCAAACCCTAGCCTCCACCTGCCGTCTCAAACTCAAAAATATTTCCCGGATCCGTGCATTCCTTGACCATGAAACCACAAAAACACTAGTGCACGCCCTTATCTCCCGCCTTGACTACTGCAACTTCCTACTCTCTGGCCTCCCCTCTAGCGCTCTGGCACCACTCCAATCCATCCTACTTTCTGCTGCTTGACTAATCCACCCGTCTCCCTGTTATTCCCCAGCCTCTCCCCTATGCCAAGCCCTTCATTAGCTTCCTATCGTCCAGAGGTTCCAGTTCAAAACCCTAACTATGACATACAGAGCCATCCACAACCTGTCTCCTCCATACATCTGTGACATGGTCTCCCAGTACTTGCCAACACGCAACCTTCGATCCTCTCAAGATCTCCTTCTCTAATCCCCTCTTATCTCTTCTTCCCACAACCGCATACAAGACTTCTCCCGTGCTACCCCTATAATCTGGAATTCTCTACCCCAACACATCAGACTCTCACCTACCATGGAAACCTTCAAAAAGAGCCTGAAGACCAACCTCTTCTGACAAGCCTATAACCTGAAGTGGTCCTCAGTCAACTGAACCACGGCACAACCAGCTCTAGCCTCTCCTAGTGTATCCTCATCCATCCCCTGCAGACTGTGAGCTCTTGCGGGAAGGGTCCTCTCTCCTTCTGTACTTATGTGTGTCTTGTATTGCTCATGTTTATTGTACTTGTCTATATTTGCCCCTTTTCACATGTAAAGAGACATGGAATAAATGGCGCTATAAAAATGTATGATAATAATAATAATAACTTAGTGATGTTTAAGCTTCACACTGTCTATTAGTTCATATATAATGAACTGAATTGTTAAATATCATGGTTCACAATTACTCGTAAATTCTTAGGGTCCCGTTTCACTTAATGATGCACCAGCGATCCCGACAACGATAAGACCTGGTAAGGATCGCTGGTGCATCGCTAAATGGTCGCTAGTAAGCTGCCAAACAGGCAGATCTCTTCAGCAATGCAGCAACGATTTGGCGATCCATGTAACGACCTTGGCGGTCGTTGGTACCTTGTCACACAATAGCTTTTCAGACGATTCCCGCCTGCGTTCCTGTGTTCTGCGTCACGAACAAGGTCGCTTGTTGGCGTCAAACACAGCGATGCGCTCAGGCCAGGGGGATGCCGACGACGAAAAAATGGCCCAGGATATTCGAGCACAATCAGCGATATCCAGCGCGGGTGGGGGGGAGACGGTCGCCACTGCGTGTCACATGTAGAGAGATCGCTGGCGAGATTGCTGTTGCGTTACAAAATTGGTGACGCTTCAGTGATCTCGCTAGCGATCTCGCTATGTGAGAAGGGGGCTTTAGAGTTTATAATGAGCAGAGCCACTTCTGCCATAATGCATGATAAGCATCTTACTTCAAGCAGCAGTCTAAGGTGTCTCTCTGACACTGGCATTTTGTCTCCTCCAAAAAGTGGGATTTGGCAGGTCACAGGGGTGCTGGGGCAGGGGCAGATGAGCAGTCAGCAGCTCACTGCCTCAGCGTGAAGTGGTGTGATGACATCACGTTGCTGATGTCACTACTGCTGCTCACAGGTGGTGAAAGTAAGCGCTCTATAGTGGAGCTGAAGATGCTAGGAACTTTTATTATATACAGGGCCCAGAGGGTAGTATTACACTAAGGGCACAGCATGGAGAAACTGTATGCAGAAGGGGAAGACTTAGAGAGGGGGCACATTATAGAGAGGCAGTAGTGTGATGGCAAAATTAGAGGAGAGCGGGTAGTATGAGGGATCAGTATGTCAAGGCCCACTGAAGGGCATAACTAGTGGTACACATGGGAGCATGGTCTCATTTATTACAGTATTTATGACTCAGAAGAATGAGGGAGATTTCATTGGCACAATCCAACCCTGTAATAAAACAATTCTTTATTTAGCCAGTTTAAAAAGGTTTTTGAAAGACCCCGAAGCCTGACGCTTTTCTCGTGTGCAATGACACCCTTACTCATAGGAAATAAGAGGTAACATTTTTTCTGACAACAACCCGTTCCGTATGTTCATAGTCTGGTATGGCAGATATGTGGACAACATGCTCATAGTGTGGCAGCGAGACCTGTCCGTATATCTTGCCTTCATAGCCTACTTCAATTCGAATTAATGTAACTTGCAGTTTACTGCCAATGATCTGTTTATTGATATTCCTTTTCTTGATATTTACTTGCATAGTAACACTGCCACTAATAGAGCTGATTCTTCCCTATACCAAAAAAGCACTGCTGGGAACACTATTTTACTGTCCTCGAGCTCCCATCCTAAAAAAAAAGATTCATGACATTCCCAAAGTGGAGTTTATTCGAGCTAGAATAACATGTTCCAGCAGTGACAGTTTTTTGACAGAGAGCTCTGTCATCAATCACAGACTTTTTAGTAGGGGTTACAGTAAATCCAATGTTAAACACGCTTTTGAACAGGTGCAGCACACCACGCGTGATGATTTGCTATACAAACCTCATGTCAATAATAGCTCCTTTTCTTCCTCATTTGTAGTTTTCACTATTGCCTTCAGTCCCCAGTTTCACAATATTAGAAACATTGTATTAAAATACCCATTGTGAACTAAAAGCCAAAATAGCGTTGTTATGCTGGGACTTGTAGTCCATGAGGGCTGCTTATAGGGCTATTCAGAGAGCTGGGTGGGATCGGCTAGCCACACATACACCGCCCACATATGAATATGAGGGTGGTTTGGGATATATAATGTGACTGAGGTCTGATCACATGGGTTGTGTGTTTTGATCCAGAGTGGTCAGAGTGCAAGGTCCTGGAAGGCCTGTGTGTGTTGGAAGTGTCTGGGTCTGGGACTGAACTTCCTGGAGAGCACATGGAAAGGAGCTACTACCCGGCTGTGGGTCTGGAACTATGGACAGCCTAGTGAGCAAGGCATTGTCCGGAACGGTGATCCTAGTGCAGCCGCTTCCCTGATAAACCGGACCTGGTAGAGTCTGTGATGGCTCTGCAAAGGGGAGCTACTGCCCGGCTGTGGGTCCGGAACTGTGGATGGCCTAGTTAGCAAGGCATTGTCCGGAACAGTGATCCCAGTGCGGCTGCTTCGCTGATAAACCGTGAGTGATACTGACCGGGGTCAGTAAGAGACTGTTTGTGCTGTATAATTGAATGTTTAACGGACGTTGTACTGGAAGCTACATGCTATTTAGTTCATGAAGACCGGTTTCTGCTGATCTAATATATAAAGCTGAATGTGTGTGTGTGTGTATGTATGTGTGTATGTCCGGAATTGGCATCTGCACCGTCGCAGCTACAGCCACAATATTTTGCACAGTCACACGTCTGGACCCCGAGAGCGTCATAGGCTATGTTGTGAGGTGAAATTTTAAACCTGAGCGTTCCAATTCACCAAACAATTTGGCCTATTATTATTATCATTTCTATGGTGTTATCGTCCTTCTGTAAAGCAGGAAATAACACAATTTATTACCGTGCCAACACAGACCACCCTCTGACACAGACTGCAGGGGGAGCCCAGTATCACACAGGATAGGATTAGATACACAGCTCAGCAGTCAGTATCACACAGGATAGGATTAGATACACAGCTCAGCAGTCAGTATCACACAGGAGAGGATTAGACACATGGCTCAGCAGTCAGTATCACACAGGATAGAATTAGACGCACAGCTCAGCAGTCAGTATCACAAAGGATAGGATTAGATACACAGCTCAGCAGTCAGTATCACAAAGGATAGGAATAGATACACAGCTCAGCAGACAGTATCACACAGGATTAGATACACAGTATCACACAGAATAGTATTAGATACATGGCTCAGCAGACAGTATCACACAGAATAGGATTAGATACATGGCTCAGCAGTCAGTATCACACAGGATAGGATTAGATACACGGCTCAGCAGTCAGTATCACACAGGATAGGATTAGATACACGGCTGAGCAGTCAGAAATAAACATGATAGGATTAGGTACACGGCAAAGCAGTCAGTATCACACTGGATAGGGTTAGATACATGGCTCAGCAGACGGTATCACACAGGATTGGATTAGATACACAGCTCAGCAGTCAGTATCACACAGGAGAGGATTAAACACATGGCTCAGCAGTCAGTATCACACAGGATAGGAATAGATACACAGCTCAGCAGTCAGTATCACACAGGATAGGAATAGATACACAGCTCAGCAGACAGTATCACACAGGATAGGATTAGATACACAGCTCAGCACACAGTATCACACAGAATAGTATTAGATACACGGCTCAGCAGTCAGTATCACACAGGATAGGATTAGATACACGGCTGAGCAGTCAGTAACACACAACAGGATTAGATACACAGCTCAGCAGAAAGTATCACACAGGAGAGGATTAGGTACACAGCTCAGCAGACATTATCACACAGGATAGGGATAGATACACAGCTCAGAAACAGGATGTGCCAAAGGAGAGGACATTTTCATTCCAAGAATTCCACTCATTCCATCTGATTTGTTTTTTGATTTTAAACGCCTCCAGTTTCCAGTTCAACTGCTATTTGCAATGTCCATTAACAATGCTCAGGGACAGTCCTTGAAAGTAGTAGAGATCGATTTGCAATCTCCATGCTTTTCTCATGGTCAACTTTATGTGGTCTGTTCAAGAGTTGGAACTGCCAAAAATCTGTTGAATGAGTTGAAAATAAAATACTATCAATACTTGGGTAATCGTTTAGTTAATTTGTGTTGCAAATCTGTAGTGTTGAATATATGATGTGAAATGTTTTTATGTGCAATATAATCATTATAATTTGTTATAAATAACCACATTTGGTTACTATGCCCAGGCAACGCCAGGCTCTTCAGCTAGTACTTAATAAACTGAATAAGGCTGGTTTCACATTAGCGCTTTTTAAGCGCACGCACGGCCGGGGGTAGCTCCGCCCCCAAGCTGGCTCTCTGCCCGGCGTGCCCGCCCCTTGCTTGTAGCGCCGCCTCCTAGCGCACAGCGGCCCCTGCGATCGGCGCACCCTATCTTTAGCATAGGGTGCGCAGATCGTGCGCAGGCCGTGCGCTAGTTGCGCTTTGACCTGTGCTGCGCACTTTTGACGGTGCGCCGTGCGCGCCAAAATCAAACTTTTCGGATTTTGGCGCGCACGGCGCACCGTCAAAAGTGCGCAGTGCAGGTCAAAGCGCAACTAGCGCACGGCCTGCGCACGATCTGCGCACCCTATGCTAAAGATAGGGTGCGCCGATCGCAGGCGCCGCTGTGCGCTAGGAGGCGGCGCTACAAGCAAGGGGCGGGCACGCCGGGCAGAGAGCCGGCTCGGGGGCGGAGCTACCCCCGGCCGTGCGTGCGCTTAAAAAGCGCTAATGTGAAACCAGCCTTAGCTGTTTTAAACCTGAGTGTCCCAACGTGTGCCTCAAAGACCGGCCAAGCGAGTAAATCCCCATCCACTCATATGGTGGATCTCTACACATCTCACAAGTTAATGATTACCACATCTACATTTATGTTACAAAAATTAAACCCTTGTGTTTAAAGACTCAAGTGCCTGTCATTTTGGCTCTACTATGAACCTAAACCACAGGCTGAGCTTTATAAGAAACTGTGATTTTTCTTAGATAGTGAAGTACTGTGGTATAAATATAAGCGATCAGACAGTTGTATGTTTAAATCGCTTAAATGGACTATTAAGTTAAGTAAAAAATTAAAAAGGTTTTTAAAAGGGAAGGAGCCACCAGGTTTTTGATATGTAACCAGAGAGCCACATAATGTACAAAAGAAGACCCTATTTCCATCATTATATCATTTACTGAGTTTCGACTTGCTATAATTTCAATAAAAATCGTTGTTTTAAAAGCAGAGAACTAGTAAACTGGCTGCGACTTAGTTCTCCATATTCGTGGGATCTGGACAATGATAGGCAGGATTTTTCCTCTTTACTGTGAACCTGGAGAATCAGGTTCACTGGTCATTTTTACCATACAATGAATGTCATATGAGCAAAATGTCACAGGGTTACTGTGACAGAGGAGATGGAAGACCGCAGTGTCTGATAGCATCTACTCCTGAAAATAAATAAGTACTTCACCTTCTTTTTAAATGGTGTTAATTTTTTTTTTGGCAGTACAGTAGTTAATTGGCCATGTTGAGTGCTCTTGGAGCTAGGCTGAGCACAATTAGCCTATCCCCTACATAATCTGGGTCCTGACTGACACACATCCTCAGAGAAGCTTTTGCTGGGAGGATAGTAGTTTGTAGTATGGAAAGTATTCAGACCCCTTTAAATTTTTCACTCTTTGTTTCATTGCAGCCATTTTTCTTTCTCGTTAATGTACACTCTGCATCCCATTTCTCATCTGAAAAAAATAGAAATGTAGAAATTTTTGCAAATTTATTAAAAAAGAAAAACTAAAATATCACATGGTAATAAGTATGCAGACCCTTTGCTCAGACACTCATATTTAAGTCTCATGCTGTTTATTTCCCTGTGATCCTCCTTGAGATGGTTCTACTCCTTCATTGGAGTCCAGCTGTGTTTAATCAAACCGATAGGGCTTGATTTCTAAAGGCACACACCTGTCTATAGAAGATCTCACAGCTCACAGTGCATGTCAGACCAAATGAGAATCCTGAGGTCAAAGGAACTGGTCTAGGAGCTCAGAGACAGAATTGTGGCAAGGTACACATCTGGCCAAGGTTACAAAAGAATTTCTGCAGTTCTCACAGTTGCTACGAGCACAGTGGCCTCCATAATCCTTAAATGGAAGAAGTTTGGGACCACCAGAAGACTTCCTAGACCTGGCCGTCCAGGCAAACTGCGCAATCGTGGGAGAAGAGCCTTGCTGAGAGAGGTAAAGAAGAAACCCAAGATCACTATGACTGAGCTCCACAGATGCAGTAAGGAGATGGGAGAAAGTTCCACAAAGTCAACTATCACTGCAGCCCTCCACCAGTCGGGCCTTTATGGCAGAGTGGCCCGATGGAAGCCTCTCCTCAGTGCAAGACATATGAAAGCCCGCATAGAGTTTGCTAAAAAAACACATGAAGGACTCCCAGACTATGAGAAGTAAGATTCTCTGGTCTGATGAGATGAAGATAGAACTTTTTGTTGATAATGCTAAGTGTTATGTGTGGAGAAAACCAGGCACTGCTCATCGCCTGCCCAATACAATTCCAACAGTGAAACAAGATAGTGGCAGCATCACGCTATGGCGGTGTTATTCAACTACAGGGACAGGACTACTGGTTCATATTGAAGGAAACTTGAATATGGACAAGTACAGAGATATCCTGGATGAAAATCACTTCCAGAGTGCTCTGGACCTCTGACTTGGCCGAAGGTTCACCTTCCAACAAGACAATGACCCTAAGCTCACAGCTAAAATAATAAAGGAGTGGCTTCAGAACAACTCTGCGACCATTCTTGACTTGCCCAGCCAGAGCCCTGACCTAAACCCAATTGATCATCTCTGGAAAGACCTGAAAATGTCTGTCCACCAACATTCACCATCCCATCTGATGGAACTGGAGAGGATCTGCAAGGAAGAATGGCAGAGGATCCCCAAATCCAGGTGCGAAAAACTTTTTGCATCATTCCCAAGAAGACTCATGGCTGTACTAGCTCAAAAGGGCACTTCTACTCAATACTGAGCAAAGGGTCTGAATACTTATGACCATGAGATATTTCAGCTTTTCTTTTTTAATAAATTTGCAAAAGTTTCTACATTTCTGTTTTTTTTTCAGTCAAGATGGGGTGCAGAGTGTACATCAATGAGAAAGAAAATGAACTTTTTTGAATTTACCAAATGAATGCAATGAAACAAAGCGTGAAAAAATGTAAAGGGGTCTGAATACTTTCTGTACCCACTGTATATGAGAAGGAGTTTGGTGGGTTTATCTGTGATTGTTGCCTAGTTTAGTAAGTGTGATAATTCCCCTTCCTTCTCCTACTTTAGTTTTACCCCATCCTCCACTCCCCAATGCATTCTTCTGTTATATGTGAGTGAATATTTGTATGCCTGGTATTTTCCATTTCCACTGCTCATGTTACCTTCTTCATCTGGTTGGTGTACAACAGTGCACAACTACTCCCCTTTTCCCTGGGTGGGGGAAGGGTACAGACGGAGGGTGGATTCAGGAAATAAGGCAAGGTACATGGCCCCAGCATCTTCACCTTCAGAAGTAACCTGGGGAACAGGGCGAGCTAGGGTGCCCCCCCAAGTGTTAGGAAGAGGGAAGGTGCCCCTGGTCCCCGGTACTCGTGACACAAAATTAAAAAAAAACAATGACGGAATTTGATTTATTCACTACAGGTTTGTATTGCATATTAGTAACAAAAAGACACAAACAGAGAGGAAATACCAATAAATATAACCCATGCACCAATACTCATATAGTCAGATAATTGTATTCAAGTCAAATAGTGCATCAATTCAATTTTTAAAACATATCCTCCTGATGTGTCATGATAATTGAATGGAAACCCATTCGATTAATAGTGTGAACAAACCACTATGTTGGACAAGTATTTTATAAAGACGGGACAGCTAAATATGTATAAAAACAGCCTTTAATAAATCAAATTTGGCAATCGTAAACAATGTGCAAGAAAAAAGTGCCTAAGGCATACCAGTTATTAATAAAAAATCATAAAATAAATATATAAAAAGAATTCCTGAGATCTGTCAATAAATTTAAATCATTGTGCAATACATAATACATATATACAGTTCATATCCTCATCCCGCAATTATATATATATATTAACACATATCATAAAAAGTGATATTGTAAATTATTCTACCAAGATATATCACAAAAAGTGATTACAACCACCAACAAATTGCACAATCCTCATGTGAATAATACTATATGTGTGTCCATGATCCATGATATACCATAATATTCATATCACATGTAACTATAAAAAACGGTGTGTAAACATTCAGTGATATGTGAACTGATATAACCATGTGTTACATACCAGCGGTATAGTGACAGCCTCTTGTGGTAATGCCAGGCACTCCCCCATTGCACTGTGGAGAGGGATGCCACTTCATTTTTTATCTCAAGCAGCTGAAAGCTAGAATTCGCTCTTAGGATTTATTTATTTTACTCACTTATAGAGCCATTAATTCCTCAGTGCTTTACAAACAATGATAGTACTGTCCCCACTGTTACAATCTAAATACCCTATCACTATGTCTTTGGAGTGTGAGAGGAAAGCGGAGAACCAGGAGGAAACCCAAGCAAACACAGGGAGAACATACAATCTGCAGATGTTGTCCTTGATGGGATCAGAACCCAGGACCCCAGCGCTGCAAGACTGCAGTGCTAAGCACTAAGCAGCCATGCTGAGATGAGCATTTTTTAATCAAGGGGCTCACAAGCTGTTCTTGTACAGGGGCCCTCTGCTGTTTGTTTCCAACTTTCCCCAAATGATGGCTGCTAATTTCAAGCTTCTTGTTTCTGAACTATAGATCTACACAATAGACTGCTTAGAAACTGACCTATTACTGATTTGTATCGCGAGTTCTCCATCAGTGTCTTCCTGACCTGAAAAAGGACATAGATGTTGCAGCTGCTGTTCTACTGTGAAACCTTGATGACATAATCAATATCCATCTACATAATAACCTGTTAGGCCCGGGTCACACTAACCGACGCAAAATACGGTCCGTAGTTTACATGCGTAATACGGATGAATGACCCCTAAATAGTGCTCCATATGTCATCCGTAAGCAAGGTGTGGTCGCGTATTTTGCGCATGTCAGCATCCGTATGTAATCCTTATGGCATCCGTATGGACTCCGTATGGCGAGATTTTCTCGCAGCCTTGCAAAATGGACATTTAACGGTTTTGTGGCCTGCTAACTATTTAAATCATTAGCCTGCACCCTATTTATTGCCTCAGGAACAGGTGGCTGCCTCCATTCTGTCCATTTGTGACCTTGCCTTCACTAGGTGTGTTGCTGTTGTATGTGCAACATGGCAAACAGTCTGAGTTTCAACACAACTGAGCAGGTTCTCTTCAACTGGCTTTTGTCACGCCGCTTTGGCCAACCATACCCAGTGATAGTGGATCCGCGGAGGAGGAGACGCATGTGGGTCCATCCACTTTTGAGGCAACGACTCACAAGAGGTCATTTTCACCGCCTCTATTCTTCTCTGCGGGATCAGCCTGAAAAATTCTACCAATACTGCCGCATGAGCCTTGCAACATTTGATCTACTCTTGTAGACAGTGCGCCCTGGGATAACCTTTCAGGACACAAGGATGCGCAAAGCTATATCTGCAGTGGAGCGACTTCTACTCACAATACGGTATGTACTACACAACCACATTCTCTATGTTCATAATGTGTTGGCCAAAGTATGTATTTTTTTGGCTTCTTGGACTAAGTTTAATGCCCTCATCTTATTCCATATATGTTTCAACTTACACACCAGAATGTTATGTGTAATATGTACTGAATATCACTAAGTAATTGTGCAACCAAATATGTGTGTGTTAGTCGATCTGAATTCCTAACAAGTTTGGTATGTATGTACCTGTTTTTTTTTCTAATTTTTGCATTCTAAAATGTTCCTTTTCTGTTGTTCTTCTGCTTCCTGTCCACTGGCCTGTCTTATGCCGCCCTTCACCATGAGTTTCTCATTGGAAGATCTACCATTTCTGGCATAGTCAGGTCAACATGTATTGAAATCTGGACAAGACTACATCAAGTCGTTATGCCCGAGCCCAGGATGAAAGACTGGTTGAGGATATCAAGGGACTTTGAGGAGGAATGCCAGTTTCCTAATTGTATTGGGGCCCTTGATGGCAAACATATCCGGGTGCGTAAGCCGCCGAACTCTGGCTCCCAATTCTTCAATTATAAACAATACTTTTCTGTTGTATTGTTGGCTCTGGCCGACCCTCAATACAAGTTGATATCACTTGATAATACATAGAGAGCGTGATGTTCTTGAGGCTGTTCGCCTTGATTCTGGAATATATTTAGCTGCCAAAAAAGTGACTACTTGAATAAGGGCAGCACGCCTTTTCTCGGCATTATCAAGTGAGTAGTCTATTTTGATCCTTTGATTTTCCCAGTATAGCTTGGTGAAATATAGTCTTTTTTACAGACATGTAATATGTGTCAAAAAAGCGTAAGGTAGCCTTGCCTGTCATGGTGGCTTATTAATATGATTAGAAAACCTTCCTAATAAATGTGTGTTTTAGCATTTTTATGTAAATTTGATGATGGAGACAACCTCTTTTTTTCCTTTGGATTGGGATTTTGAGCACCAGTTGAACCACACTGGACATCTTCTGCCATCAGACCGCTTATGGACACTGATGTACGGTATGCGTAAACAATTTGCATGTTTTTATGTTATTATAAATTGTGGAAAGTTGGGGAAGAAGAAGGCAGAAGAGCAGCCTGTGGTTGCTGCTGGCTACTTTGACCAACATCGCCCTGTGTGGGGCCATACTGTTGCCCATGATGTGGGTAGTGTCTTTCCTCCTGGGATTGTTGGGGATACTGGCCAGAGTAATAATGATGAGGGGCATCTTGTTGGCTCGGCTAGGCCCGTGTCTCATACTCACCCATATAGCCATGTCGTCCCCAACCAGGTTGGGACCAGCCTCCAACACTGGGTGGGAAAAAGTGGCCATATTGGTGGGGTTGGCTAGAGGCAGACATATGTTGCTGCTGTTGTGAAGGTTGGGTAGGGGGAGGAAGGGGGTGAGGTGTAGGTCCACGTATTTGAGGATCTTCAGACCCTGCTTGAGCAAGCATCTGTGTGGGTGGTCTCATGTGCATTAGATTTCGGGGGGGAAAGCTGCCACCTCTCCAGATATTCAAACAGCTCATATGAGGTATTGGGGGGTGTGCTTGCATCAAGCAGGATCTGAAAACATCCTCGAATATGGAGCCTCGCCTCACCTCACGGGAAAGGGCACGGAGATAAAGGGCCAGGCTATGTGAGTATGCCTCCTCCCCATCATCTGTATTCACTCTAGCCAGATAATTTAAGACCCCTGTGTCCACATTGGTCCTGGTATCTTGGGCAGGGATCTGGCGCCTTCTTCGTCCTCGCCGGGATGTTCCAGCAGGCTGTGGGGAGCCCCGGATCTGGGCAGTTGGGCTGCTGCTCATGTTGCCCTGCTTCTCCAGTATGGGTGATGGTGCAGCAGCAGACGGTCCTGGTGGTGGGGTTTGGGGTTCAGGCAATGGGTTCTCCTGAGAGGATTCTTCACTCATGCTTCTTGTAGGGGGAGAAGATGGGCCAGCCACCTCATCGCCTACAGGGTCAATTATGGGCTCTGTATCTGAGCCCGTTCCTCTATCCGTAAGGTTGGAGTGAGTTCTGTTATGAAATAGAACAGAGCCAAAAATATATTAATATTTTTGGCCCTGTAAAGTATCGGTGTAATGTGGTGTGAGGTATCTACTTACGGTCTCAGATCCAGAATAGGGTCGAGGAAGGAGAGGCGGTCATAATAAATGTATTTTCGTTTGACGTAGCCCGCATCCCCACTCCTGGACCGCTGCTGACTTTCCCGCCTGTACTGATCGCGGATTCTGCGCCAGCGTTTCATCACATCTTCCACTGCAATGTGACAGGAAATATTCTCAATTTTACATATTTGATCGGTCACATTTGCTACCAGTAGTCTAGGCATGTGGCCTTCTGGGGTATGCTTTCAACCCAGGATGGCATATCTAATTGGGCCATCCGGGCCAGATACACAGGGTCAGAATAGTTCATGTATCAAGCAACTACACTTAATAACTTGGTTGGCCAAGAGGATGAGGAGCTTGTGGCCTGGGCAAAATTATGGCAGTGTCAAACCATGTGTCACATCAAAATCTACCCGCCTCATGAGGAAAAAAGTAGAAGCACAGGAAGGGGGGGGGCTGATTCTGTATGCATTTTTTGATGTGAAGTAATTTTAAACATTTTTTGGCCTTGTACTTACTCAGTTTCTGCTGCTCCTCACGTGGCCGATCACCAAAATCATGGAACATCTGGCGACATATGCACCTCCATGACGCCTCCTTTCTTGGCCGGTTCGCATAATGGGCATCACGTTGGTCCCAGAGTTCTGGCCGCTCCTGAACCAGTACAATGAGCATCTCCACATTCAGGAACTATGGCGCCATGACGCTGCTGTACTCTGTGGAGGCGTACTTCCTGGATGTCTGGAGAGCTTTTTGAGCTAATTAGCATGTCTAAGCTTCCTGATGATGGATTGGACCATTTCCTGTCTCCAGCCAAAAGACCAGCGCATTTCTCGCAAGTCACATGTGTGGTCCGTGTGTAATGCGTATTTTTAGCGCACCCATAGACTTACATTGGCGTATTACGGGCGTAGTGTACTGTACTGTAGAATACGGACGAGAAATATACGGCTGTTGGGAGCAAACCCATAGAGAATCATTTGTCCGTGTGTAATGCGTGCTTTTAACGCCTCACTCTCGTCCATACTCCCCTCTAGTGTGACCCCCAGCCTTACTGTCAAACTGTCAGAGTAGTAATAGACCTTTTTGTAGAAAAGAAAAAAAAATACGCTTTTTTTTCAAAATCTGCACTACAACTGTCAGCGGGTTATTTCTGGCATCTGGACAGGTGTGGAACTGTGTTAGAAGCCATTTCCTGATGCTATACAACACCTTTAAAAGGCTGGGATAATTTTAAAGCTGCTAAGATATCTACTTAACTTAAGAAATCCTGCACAGTGACTGCATTGTAACTACAAAACACCTACATATTCCAGGTGTTCCTGCTTTTAATGGTGTTGGGCTGGCCGTATATTTCCCTGTGTAGCCTAAACACCCCCTAGTGGCAAGGATGCGATATTGAGGATAAAAAAAATAAAACAGCAGCTACCTTTCTGTAAAGGTGACTCACGACACCTGAGTCAAAGCAGCTGGAAACTGTATACAGCACGTGCTGTTCTAATGATTTGGACATAAATGAAAAATACTGCCTTTTTCCAGGAGGGCAAATACTTCTCTTGAATTTCCTAATTTGTGAGTGCACTAAAATACCAACAACTCCCTGAAAGTCAGCGTGTTGCTTCATTTTATTGTTTACCCGTACATGCCGTTATCGGTGCACTGCTAAAGGGTAAATCCACCCAATATTACAAATGTACAGAACGAGATACACTATACTTGCCAACTATTGAGCAGAGACATCAGGGAAATGAAGAAATAGACACTTTAAAAAACCATGCATAGTATAACACACATTTTTAATTTATGTCAATTTATATAGCACCAACACGAATATAGACCTTGGCCAGACTAAACAAATAGAAACCATGGACTAGACCACCTTATTAAATAGAGGCCCAAACAATACAACTAGTACAGGTCCTGAATAAGTATAGACCCAACATCTAACACCCTAAACTAATATAGACCATAAACAACATCGATAATAAAGTCAGATGCATGACCAGATCCACTAAACTAATAAGACCATTGAAAACTGCAGATTATAAACCCTATAACTAATACAGATGCCCAACTAGACAATACCATACCCCCCAACTTTTGAACAGTAGAAAAAGGGACAAAACCAATTTTAACCATACCCTTCGTCACACCTATTAAAGGGAATCTGTCACCTCATTTTTGCCCTATGAAATGCGGCCACCGCCATCAGGGGCTTGTCTACAGAATTCTGTAATGCTGTAGATAAGTGTAAGGGTCAGCAGGTTCGCAGGATGCAGTGACGAGACACGAGACTGAGTATGGTTTGTGGAAAGTATCTTTTATGAACTGGAGCCGCTGGGGCTATACTGAACAACCAAAAAGGAGTAACACTAATTGTCCTCGCAGGGACTCAACAACAATAACAACACTTTCTTTTAACGAGAATGCAACTAACCCGGCAAGGCCGGATATTATGGGGCCATGAAACGGCCAACCACGGGTCCTTAGCTCCTATATTAAACTTATCCTTCCAGGGGGGTCTGTTAGGATCACAAGAGTGGCCGCGTTGAGATCGCTGATGCGGCTGCCTTGACGCCTCGATATTCCGGGACGGAACTGGGCTCGACAGGCCTTGAAGAGACCATACCGGTGGGGCGTAACAGGCCCTGAAGAAACGATGCCGGTGGGGCACAACAGGCCCTGAAGAAGCGATGCCGGTGGGGCGCAACAGGCCCTGAAGAAGTGTTGCCGGTGGGGCGCAACAGGCCCTGAAGAAACGATGCCGGTGGGGCACAACAGGCCCTGAAGAAACGATGCCGGTGGGGCGCAACAGGCCCTGAAGAAACGATGCCGGTGGGGCGCAACAGGCCCTGAAGAAACGATGCCGGTGGGGCGCAACAGGCCCTGAAGAAATGATGCCGGTGGGGCGCAACAGGCCCTGAAGAAACGATGCCGGTGGAGCGCTGCAGGCGTCTCCTTGCGGCTCTCATCCCGCCGCGGAGTTATGACGCAGTCTCCAAATATAGCCGTTCACTAACCTCTGCCTGAGGCCCCTTAGCCAACCGGACGGGGGCCTCTCCTGCCGCCTGTAGTGAGGTGGTGCCTCCTGAGCCCGGTGATGACAGGGCCGCAGCTGTGGGAGAAGGCAGGGGGCAGTGTCCTGACCTCTGTTAAGGAATGATCTGTCATCGCAGCGGTCAGTGGAGGTCGTGGACCTGTCACCACAGGGCGGGAAACAGCGGGGGCGGCTGGATGCGACCGTATGAGGGAAGCGACCGCCGGTGAACGACTCTCAAGTCTCACGTGTCAGTGACTCTGCAGTTTTCCTTTCACAGGCCCCTGTCGGTCTCTCCACAACACACCGTCCGCTCCCTCGGTTCTCTGTCTCACCCGGCTTCCTGTCTGTTGTCCGGCTCCCTGTCAACTGCCACTTCAGCGTGCCCCCTGCTCCCTTTAAGCTTGCCCTGCCCCCTGTTTCCCTGACAACTTAAGTCAAGTCTTTCCTTTTACTGTCCTTTCAGTATCGTTCCCTCAAGAACCCTGAAGGCAGTCCCCTGGGTACCTGCCCATTCACTGTCTGGGAGTCCTCCTCCCCACACTCCTCCACCCTGTAAGCTCGCCAGTCCTCGGGCAAGGGCCTTAGTCTATTGAGCTCGGCCTGTAGGGGTTTCAATGTTCGTTGCCATACGAATTGATCTTGCTCATATCGCTCCGGGGGTTTGCCGGCTGTAGACCGCTCTTAGCGTCTAAGTTCAACTGGGGTAGAATCGTCTGGGGTGGTGGACATCGGTGGGCTGGTTGGTGCAGGCGGCTAATTGTGTCAGATGGTTCATTACTGCGTGGAGGGCCTCCGGGTCCCGGGAGACAATCTTCGTCGTCGTCCGGGTCCCAACATACAAAAGACGGTTCGGATGTTGACGGGGCAGGCTCCAGTCGCATCGGGTCGGAGGAAGTACATGGGCGTAACATATTACTTTGCACAACACGAGCGTGTAGTGTTTCAGCCTCTTCAGGTCATATTTCGTACACTGGTCCGTCTGGATGGATACGGCGTAAGACCCGATAAGGACTTTCTTCCCAACGCGGCTCCAGTTTGTTTTGTGGCCGTTGATCTAGCACAAGCACCTGGTCCCCGTTTTGGAGGTGAGGAGGTGGGGTTGTATTCTTCCCTGGGTGCTCCCAGTCTCGGAGCTTGGTGTGTACAATTCGGTGAAGAGTTTGCAGCCGATGACGATGATTTCGGACCCAAGACGACACTCCAGTCCAGGGCTGAGGTTCTTCGGGGTCTAACTCCACCTCCGTGATCCCTTTACCTTCTCGCCCAAACAGGGAATAGGGGGTATAACCAGTCACTCGATGTACCCTATTGTTATAGACCCAAACTAATTCGGAAACATATTCGGGCCAACGGGCCTTCTTGTCACTCTCCAGAGTGCGCAACATCTGAATCAATGTCCGATTAAATCGTTCACATGCCCTATTCCCTTGCGGGTGATATGGTGTGGTCGGGATTTGTCAATTCCATAGAGGTGATGTAGTTCTGCCATGACTTTTCCCAAAAAACATGCTCCCTGATCAGAATGTATTCGTTGCGGACAGCCGTATACTTGTATAAAGTTTCTACAAATTGCGGAGGCAGCTGACTCTGCGGTCTGATCCCGAGTGGGGGTGACCACAGCGAACTTAGTGAAATGATCTACCATAACGAGACATTGTTCGTATCCCTGGAATGCGGGCCCAATGGTCAAATAATCCACCATCAGGAGCTCAAGGGGCGCTGAGGTCACAATAGTCTGTGTTGCGACTCGCTGAGCGGGCGGTTTGGCTAATTCACACAACCGGCAGGTCCGGCAAATTTCGTCCACAACAGCCGGCAAGCGTGGGTGGTAAGCTTTCTGTTGCAGCCATTGCAAAGTTTTTTTTTTTTGTTCCGAAATGGGCCCCTTTTTCGTGAGCCTCCCGAGCCAATACGTGAAGTTGGGCTCCTGGCGTAACCACCTGCCAAACCGTCATCAAGGTTGTTTGTGATGTTATTTTACGATACAATAATCCCTTTCGGATAACCAACTTCTCCCATTGTCGCAGCATAAGCAACAGGTCCTGAGGCAAACTTTGCCGTTGAGAGTCAGTGGATAATTGCCCGGCGGCGACCCATGTTCTGAGAAGACCAATCTCTTCATCTTCTTGCTGCTGCTGTATCCACTTATCCCGGGATTGTTCCAGTATGCCCCTTGGGGTCTCAGATGAAGATATATTTTTATTGTCAGATGTGAGCACGGTAGCAGTGAGAGCGAACGGGATTTCCTCCCCTTCCAATTCTTCGTCTCGATTTTGCCCTGGAGTTGAATGTCGAATCCTGGAGAGGGCGTCTGCATGGACATTCTCGGCCCCTCTTTTGTAGATAATCTTATAATTGTACTTCGCCATCCGGGCCACCCATCATTGTTCCAGTGCCCCCAATTTGGCATTTTCCAGATGAGCCAGCGGGTTGTTGTCAGTTCACACTACCACCTTGGAGCCCGCTAGGTACTCCACGAATCTCTCCGTCATAGCCCACACCACTGCGAGGAGCTCGAGCTTAAAAGAGCTGTAATTGTCAGGGTTATGCTCGGAGTCATGGAGTAAGCGGCTTCCATATGCGATCACCCTCTCCCGGCCATCCTGAACCTGTGACAACACATCCCCCAGCCCGTGAAGACTCCCGTCACTGTGCAAGATGAACGGTTGAGAGAAATCCGCATAAGCCAACACTGGGGCATCCGAGAGTGCAGCCTTGGAGGGTGTTGCCACTGGATTTTGCATCCATTGGCCCCAGCGGGAGCCCCCTTCAGTAGGTCGTGCAGGGCTCGAGCTCGACATGCAAAATTCTTTACGAAGCGACAGTAATATCCGGCTAACCCCAGAAAAGCCCGCACATCTTTCACCGTCTCGGGGGTAGGCCATTCCTGGATAGCAGCAACCTTCTCCCGGGATGGCCTCACACCCTCTGCCGAAATGACATGACCCAGATACTCTATCTGAGAGCGAAATAGGTGGCATTTCTGAGGCTTCACCTTCAACCCGTACTTTTGCAACCGGCTGAGTACCTGTCCCAACCGCTTCAGGTGGTCCTCGAAGGTGGCGGCATAGACAATGATGTCATGCAGGTAGATCAACGTGGCCTCAAAATTGAGATCTCCCAGACATCACTCCATCAATTGCTGAAAGGTCCCGGGGGCGTTAGCCAACCCAAACGGCATCCGATTGAACTCAAACAGTCCCATGGGCAATATGAACGCCATCTTGGCCCTATCTTCTTCTGACATGGGCACCTGCCAGTACCCACTGGCCAAGTCCAGGGTCGAAAAATATGTTGCCTTTCCCAAGGCGGACAGGGATTCTTCTATGCGGTGCAGCGGGTATGAGTCCTTACTAGTGCAAGCATTCAGTTTACGATAATCCACACAGAATTGTAGTGTACCATCTTTCTTCCGGACCAACACGATTGGGGCCGCCCAGGGGCTTTGACTTTCCCGTATCACCCCTTTTTGCAGCATTTGGGCCAGCAAAGTTTTCACCTCTTGATAGAGTTGTGGTGGAATCTGTCGATATCGTTCCCAGATAGGGGCCGCTCCTGCTGTGGGGATTTCATGAGTGATGGCGGTGGTACACCCAAAATTGTCCTCATGACTAGCAAATACTTCATGGTACTGTCCCAGCAATGTTTTTATCTGTGCGAGTTGGGCTACAGTTAACCCAGAAAGCTCGGCCCGCATCTGCTCCAAAATATTTCGGCCCTTCTCTTGGGTCGAGACTTTGTAGGCCTGTAAGGTTCGTATTGTTACTTCCCAAGGATCCTCTGGGTGTACTCGTAATTGAACCGCCGGAGCTGGCAGCACTTCTTCTAAAGACCTTACTAGTTTGGCCAGTACAGTCCGTGCTTTCAGAACGGTGTCTCGGTCTTCAAGGTTAACGCAGCGTACCAGGACGGCTCCTTTTTGCACGGTAGCCAGGGAATGGGCCACCAGTATGCCAGGAGGTAAGCGCTCCAAGTGACACGGCTCCACCTGCACCTCCACGCCCTCCAAGGTTATCGGGGCTTGAATGGGCAGGGCCACCACAGTCTGTCCAGGAGGTAACACAAGCAGGGGAGTCGCTGGCGTGATGACCTTACCCAGAGCCTCGCCTTCCTGGCGGTCCTGATGTACCCGTGCTCCCCGCACCAGCTGCTGCAATACCTGCCCTTGGGCTGTACGAGAACCCCATTGCTTCAGTTTCCTCTGTGTAGGGTCATTGAGCAGTAGGTTGCCGAACTCTCGTAGAAAATTAATGCCTAGGGTAATGGGGTGTTGCTTATCAGCTTCTCCTTGAGTCAGTACCACTCCTCTGCGACCAAGGGATTTACCGCACAGCGTCACTTGCACCCACACCACCCCGGCAACTGGGACCAGCAGTTGGTTGGCAGCTACTAATCTGATCACGGGCCCCCACTGAGGCCTTGCTGCTTCCGGGAAGTTCTGCTGAAAGTATGTTGCGGGCATAGTGGTTACTTGTGACCCCGTGTCCACCAGCCACCGGACGGGCCGGCCCTCCACTTCTGCCCAAACCACCGGACATTTTGCTACCAAATCTTCGGGACTTCCACCACCCCTAGTTGTGGTTTTCGGCTCCGAGCGGCGTCCCTCCCAGCCCGGAGCCCTTTAGTTTAATGGCAGCCGGGGTGGGTATCTCTCATGCCGCGGACACTCTCGTGCAAAGTGGCCTGGTTCTCCACACTTAAAACACCAGGCCTGTGTAGACTGACCACCCTGCGGGGAGCGCGATCCCCAAGAGCTGGGGTTAAAACTAGGTCGTCCAGTCCTGGTCTCGGTTCTTCTCTCAACTTCGGCCAACTCACCCTTAATACTTTTCAGCTCTTGCTTCATCTCTTCCACCCACTGAGGTTCCTCGACTACACTCGCGGAGGCCTCCACACCTCGGACTTTCCCCACTGGGACTGCCATCCCCTGCTCCTGCTCTCGAGCATGTGCCTGACTCCTCACCTCTGAAAAATCTATTTGGGAATTCATTCTGATCTGTTCCCGCAGTGCCTGTTTGACTAATGGATCTCGCAAACCAGTCACCAGTAGGTCACATAGGGTAATGTCAACAGGTCCTGCCCCTACTCCATCCTTTCTTTCTATATCCGTATGCAATTCTTGAAGGACATTCATATACTCTGTGATCGTCTCCCCCTCTATTTGCATCCGACTAAACAAACGGGTTCTTAACTCTCCCACATTAGTAGGGTCCCCTTGAGTCTGTTCTACTATCTGTAACACTTTTTCAAAAGTGTTGCGGTGCCCTGGAGGTTTCAACATCACTGACCTCCGAGCCTCCCCATCCAGTGCCATGAGTGCCACCTCTGCTTCCAGATCAGGGGTCATTGGGTGCATCCAAAAGAGCCCCCGCATCCGCTCTATCCAGCTTCATAACATAGTATTGGAGCCAGAAAATCTAGGCAGGTTGTTCAGCATGGCCCCCAATGATATGCTGGTACGGGGACCCTCATCATTTGCAGACTTTACAGCTCTACCCTGATCTTCGGCACCACTGTCTGTGCTCGGAGACTGCATCCTGCTGACTACGCCAAGTGTAGGGTTCAGCAGGTCCGCATCGATAATAAAGTCAGATGCATGACCAGATCCACTAAACTAATAAGACCATTGAAAACTGCAGATTATAAACCCTATAACTAATACAGATGCCCAACTAGACAATACCATACCCCCCAACTTTTGAACAGTAGAAAAAGGGACAAAACCAATTTTAACCATACCCTTCGTCACACCTATTAAAGGGAATCTGTCACCTCATTTTTGCCCTATGAAATGCGGCCACCGCCATCAGGGGCTTGTCTACAGAATTCTGTAATGCTGTAGATAAGTGTAGGGGTCAGCAGGTTCGCAGGATGCAGTGACGAGACACGAGACTGAGTATGGTTTGTGGAAAGTATCTTTTATGAACTGGAGTCGCTGGGGCTATACTGAACAACCAAAAGGAGTAACACTAATTGTCCTCGCAGGGACTCAACAACAATAACAACACTTTCTTTTAACGAGAATGCAACTAACCCGGCAAGGCCGGATATTATGGGGCCACGAAACGGCCAACCACGGGTCCTTAGCTCCTATATTAAACTTATCCTTCCAGGGGGGTCTGTTAGGATCACAAGAGTGGCCGCGTTGAGATCGCTGATGCAGCTGCCATGACTCCTCGACGGAACTGGGCTTGACAGGCACTGAAGAGATGATACCGGTGGGGCACAACAGGCTATGAAGAGGCGATGCTGGTGGGGCACAACAGGCCCTGAAGAAATGACTGCGACGGGGGCCCTCGACCAGCAGAGGCCCAGCCTCGGCTGCGGGCCGGAGCGGGACAGTGGAGGCCGCCGGCATTGTTGCACTTGCCGCAGCCACTGGTGAGGGCAGGGCGGCTGTGGATGGCGGGAGACGGGCCGTAGCCGCGGGCTGGAGTGGGAGGGGAGCGGCTGCGTGCTGGAGCGGGCAGGCCGCAGCCGTGGGCTGAGAAGAGGCGGCAGCGGCCGCGGGCTGAACTGAGGCCACGGGGGCCGTGGGCTGAAGTGGGTGCAGCAGTCGCTGGGTATCCGCCTCGGTACCGTCCTCCTGGAGTCTTCCGTGAGCGTCCCCCTGACACTGGTGAGTTGCTCTCGCTCTCAGCTGCTCCCACCATCTCCTTCTGTCTCTGCGTCTGTCTGCTAACTCATCGCCCGAGGAATTCCCCGCCCCTTTATACTTGTCCCTCCCCTAGGCCACCTGTCTGTCAGGGTCGCCCGTCTCCGAATTCTGCCCCCCAGGGACAGTTTCCCCCGGAACCCAAATGACGGTTCCTTTGGATCTGGCCCAGCCACTCGATGGGGGCCGTTCTTCTCACACTCCCCCGCCTTGTATGCTCGCCAGTCCTCGGGCGAGGGTTCTCGTAGACTCGGGTTAGCTGTTTGGGATGACAGTCCTTGTCGCCATACAAATTGGTCTTGTTCATAACTTTCAGGGGGTTTGCCGTCTTGGCTCTGTCTTCCTCTGACATTGGCACCTGCCAGTACCCACTGGCCAGGTCAAGGGTTGAAAAGTACATCGCGATCCCTAGGGCAGACAGCGATTCTTCTATGTGGGGCAGGGGATACGAATCCTTGATTGTGCAGGCATTCAACTTGCGATAATTTACGCAGAAACACAGGGTGCCATCCTTTTTCCGAACTAGAACGATAGGAGCCGCCCATGGACTTTGGCTTTCCCGTATGACCCCCTTCCGGAGCATTTGATCTAACAGAGTCTTCACTTCTTGGTATAGCTGCGGTGGTATTTACCGATAACGCTCCCGGATGGGAGCCGCTCATGCCATAGGAATCCCATGCGTGATGGCCGTGGTACATCCAAAGTCGTCTTCGTGGCTGGTGAAGACACTGTAAAATTGTCTGAGAAGTGTCTCTACCTGTAGAAGCTGAGCTGGCGCCAGGCCGGAAAGTTCAGCCCGCATTCTCTCCAGGAAGACTCGACCCTTTTCTTGGATCGAGGAAGTGGCAGTCTGCTGGGTTCGCACCGTTACTACCCAGGGATCTTCAGGTTGCACTGCCAACTGGAATGCGGGGTCCGGCAGCATCTCCTCCAATGGCCGTACTAATTTGGCCATTTCGGCCCAGGGCTTCAAGGTGATATCCTGGTCTTCCAGGTTGACACAACGTACCAAGACAGTCCCTTCCCGCACTGTGGCCAGGGAGCGGGCCACCAGGATGCCTTGGTGCAGGCGTTCTGAGTAACATGGTTCCACCTGCACCTTCACGCCCTCTAGTGGTATCGGGGAGCGAATCGGCAGAGCCACCACCGTCTTCCCCGGAGGAAGCACGAACGGAGGGGCCGCCGGTGCGATGACCTTGCCCAGCGCCTCACCCTCCTGACACTCCTGGAGGACTCGCACCTCCTGTACCAACTGCTGGAAGACCTGCGCCTGGGCCATGCGAGAACCCCACTGGGTTTCCTGCGTGACATCGTTGAGGAGTAGATTGCCGAACTCCCACAGGATGTTCATGCCCAAGATGATTGGATGCCGGTCGTTAGTCTCTCCTTGGGTCAGGAGTCAGGACCACTCCCCGGCGGCCGAGGGATTTACCACACAAAGTCATCTGGAGCCACACCACTCCAGCAACCGGTACCGGCAGTTGGTTTGCGGCCACTAGTCGTATCATAGGCCCCCATTGGGGCCTTGCCGCCTCCGGAAAATGCTGTCGGAAATACGTTGCTGGAATGGTTGTTACCTGCGACCCTGTATCCACCAGGCACTGTACAGCATGACCTTCAACTTTGGCCCATACTATTGGGCACTCAGCGACCAGTTCTTTGGGACTTCCACCACCCCTCGTTGTGGTTTCTGGCTCTGAGCGGCGTCCCCCATGCCCAGAGCCCTCTAGTTTAATGTCCGCCGGGGTGGATATTTTCCCCGCCGCGGACACTCCCGTGCGAAGTGGCCCGGTTCTCCACACTCATAACAGTGGGGCGGTGAGGCTCGGCTGCCCCGGGTATTGCAAGGCCCCCAGGGCCTGGTATTGTAGCCCGGTCAGCCGGGCACGGGCTCCGTTCTTTTCACCTCAGCCAGCTCACCCTGGATACTCTTCAGCTCTTGGCTCATTTCCTCGATCCATCGAGGTTCTTCGACAGCACTTACGGAGGACTCCAGGCTCCGGGCCTTCCCTGCAGGAGTTGTCATCCCCTGCTCCTGCTCTCGCACCCGGGCCTGACTCCCCACTTCCGAGAAGGCTAAACGTGGGTTCACTCAGACCTGCTCCCGCAAAGCCTGTTTTATTAGCGGGTCCCGGAGTCCAGTCACTAACAGGTCACTCAGGGTGATGTCAATGGGCCCTACCCCCATTCCGTCCTTCCTTTCTATGGCGGTGTGTAGCTCCTGGAGGGTGTTCATATACTGGGTGATGGTCTCCCCCTCTCCCTGCATCCGACTGAACAACCGGGTTCTCAACTCCCCCATGTCTGTTGGGTCCCCGTGGATCTCTTCCAGGATCTGTAAGACCCTGGCGAAGGTGTTACGACGCCCCGGGGGCCTCAACATCACTGACTTCCGGGATTCCCCCTCTAATGCCATAAGGGCCACCTCCACCTCTAAATCAGGGGTCATGGGATGCATACGGAAGAGGCCCCGCATAAGTTCGGTCCACCTCCACAGCAGGGTGTTGGAGCCAGAAAACCGGGGCAAGTTACTCAACATAGCCCCCAATGAGATGCTGGAGCGGGGACCCCCATTATCTGCAGAGCCCGCAGCCCCGCCATCTGCGCTCGGAGACTGCATCCTGCCGACTACGCCAAATGAAGTGCTCGCTGGTGTGCAGGATGCAGTGATGAGTCGCGAGACTGTAGTTGCTTTTTGTATTATCCTTTATAGGGGCTAGAGGGAACTTTCCTCAGCCCTGGCCTGTTCACCAAACAGAAAGGGGGGTAACAGTAGTTGCCCTCGCAGGGGCTTGATACAGGCACACACCAAAGATAGAACAAGACTACTCCCGGCAACGGCCGGTCACTATAGGGCCACAGTATGGCCGACTACGGGCCCTTATCTATAAAGTCAACTTAGCGTTCAGATGTCCCTCGCCGTCCGGTTTGGTGGTCTCTCGGTGTGGAGTTGCTGGGCCCAGTTGCCGAGACGGTGATGGAGTCTTCGCACGCTCCGGCGCACTGATGCCGCTGGAGCCCCACAGGCTCCGATGGGGTCCTTGGATGGGTGGACCGCAGCCTCTGGCCTGAGGCACGTGGCCCTATGGAGTGGTGGCGCAGGGCTGGCCACCTGCACAGCTTACGACTGCGACGGGGCCCTCGACCAGCAGAGGCCCAGTCTCGGCTGCGGGCCGGAGCGGGACAGTGGAGGCCGCCGGCAGTGTTGCACTTGTCGCGGCCACTGGTGAGGGCAGGGCGGCTGCGGGTGGTGGGAGACGGGCCACAGCCGCGGGCTGGAGCGGGAGGGCAGCGGCCGCGGGCGACCGCGGGCAGGCCGCAGCCGCGGGCTGAGAAGAGGCGGCTGCGGGCTGAACTAAGGCTGCAGGGGCTGCAGGCTGAAGTGGGGCAGCAGGCGCTGGGTATCCGCCTCGGTACCGTCCTCCTGGAGTCTTCCGTGAGCGTCCCCCCTGACACTGGTGAGTTGCTCTCGCTCTCACCTGCTCCCACCGTCTCCTTCTGTGTCTGTCTGCTGACTCATCGCCCGGGGAATTCCCCACCCTTTATACTTGTCCCTCCCCTAGGCCACCTGTCTGTCAGGGTCGCCCGTCTCCGAATTCTGCCTCCCGGGGACAGTTTCCCCCGGAACCATGATGACGGCTCCTTTGGTTCCGGCCCGGCCACTCAATGGGGGCCGTTCCTCCCACAAGTGCTTAGTGAATTTCAGGTATGTCAGGGCCAGAGTGAGGCCTGGCAACCCGCAGTGTACACAGAGATGCAAGTCGTCCACGGTGACTGGTCTCGGATGTGGACAGTCCTGTGCTCGGAGGTGAACAGGAGGTGGATGTCCTGTGCCTGAAAGAAGACTGGTGTGTGTAACGATTGCAAAACAGGTGGCTATGGTGCCCGGCTGTGATCCAAAGGATATCCTGGACTGTGTACAGCTTTGTGAGTAAAGAGACTGTGATGCAGCAGTGCAAGACACCCACAGGAACTAGTCAGAGGAGGACTAGTGTGTAATGCATGCAACATGTAATTCTGTGTGAATAGAGTCTTCGATACGGTGCATAGACACCCATGGGAACTAGTCAGAGGAAGACTGGCATGTTTATTGTCTGTAAAATGAAGGATGCCATATAATATACACTCACTGGCCACTTTATTAGGTACACCTGTCCAACTGTGTGTTAAGACTTAATTTCTAATCAGCCAATCACATGGCGGCAACTCAGTGCATTTAGGCATGTAGACATGGTCAAGACAATCTCCTGCAGTTCAAACCGAGCATCAGTATGGGGAAGAAAGGTGATTTGAGTGCCTTTGAACGTGGCATGATTGTTGGTGCCAGAAGGGCTGGTCTGAGTATTTCAGAAACTGCTGATCTACTGGGATTTTCACGCACAACCATCTCTAGGGTTTACAGAGAATGGTCCGAAAAAGAAAAAAAATCCAGTGAGCGGCAGTTCTGTGGCCGGAAATGCCTTGTTGATGCCAGAGGTCAGAGGAGAATGGGCAGACTGGTTCGAGCTGATAGAAAGGCAACAGTGACTCAAATTGCCACCCGTTACAACCAAGGTAGGCAGAAGAGCATCTCTGAACGCACAGTGCGTCGAACTTTGAGGCAGATGGGCTACAGCAGCAGAAGACCACACTGGGTACCACTCCTCTCAGCTAAGAACAGGAAACTGAGGCTACAATTTGCACAAGCTCATCGAAATTGGACAGTAGAAGATTGGAAAAACTTTGCCTGGTCTGATGAGTCTCGATTTCTGCTGCGACATTCGGATGGTAGGGTCAGAATTTGGCGTAAACAACATGAAAGCATGGATCCATCCTGCCTTGTATCAACGGTTCAGGCTGGTGGTGGTGGTGTCATGGTGTGGGGAATTTTTTCTTGGCACTCTTTGGGCCCCTTGGTACCAATTGAGCATCGTTGCAACGCCACAGCCTACCTGAGTATTGTTGCTGACCATGTCCATCCCTTTATGACCACAATGTACCCAACATCTGATGGCTACTTTCAGCAGGATAATGCGCCATGTCATAAAGCTCGAATCATCTCAGATTGGTTTCTTGAACATGACAATGAGTTCACTGTACTCAAATGGCCTCCTCAGTCACCAGATCTCAATCCAATAGAGCATCTTTGGGATGTGGTGGAACGGGAGATTCGCATCAGGGATGTGCAGCCGACAAATCTGCGCCAACTGTGTGATGCCATCATGTCAATATGGTCCAAAATCTCTGAGGAATGCTTCCAGCACCTTGTTGAATCTCTGCCACGAAGAATTGAGGCAGTTCTGAAGGCAAAAGGGGGTCCAACCCCTTACTAGCATGGTGTACCTAATAAAGTGGCCAGTGAGTGTATATTCTGCAAATGGTGAATTGGATACTAGCTATATGCACTGAAGTTATATGCACGTTTGTGGATTGGACTTTTATGTGTGAAGATAACACATTAAAGAGACTTTTGTGTATGAATTTTGTGGGTCACTGCCTCATCACTGTTTACGGTGCTACTGCTGCCTTACACATTCTAATTAATATTTTTTCATTAGATAAGTGTGAAATAGCCTGCTGTATCCCACTTTGCCATTTAGTGCTGTGATGATAAGATAAGATAAGATAAGATAATCCTTTAATCGTCCCACCATGGGGAAATTCAGAGCATTACAGCAGCAAGGCAGGAACAAGTACAGATACAGATGCATAAAGGCATTACATTGACAGTAGGTAGGTACATATAAGGGGGGGAAAAAAAAAAAAATGTAACCGGACTGTCACAACTTTGGATCTATCAGTTCACTGTTTGGGTCGTTCTCCGTTTTGGACAGTGCTGGTTATACAGCCTAACTGCAGCAGGAAGGAAGGACTTTCGATAGCGCTCCCTCTCACATTTAGGATGAAGTAGCCGGTCACTGACAGTACTGCACATCTTTGTCACGGTCTCATGCATGGGATGGGAATCATTCTGCACCATGTAACTCACCTTGGCCAGTATCCTCCTGTCGCCTACTTCCTGAACTGGGTCAAGGGGGCATCCCAGGACAGAGCTGGCCCTTCTAATCAGTTTGTCCAGCCTATTCCAATCCCTGGTTGATATGCCACTACCCCAGCACGCCACACCAAAGAAGATGACTGATGCCACAACAGAGTTGAAGAAGGATGCAAGGAGTGCCCCTCTAACTCCGAAGGCTCTCAGCCTTCTGAGCAGATAAAGCCTGCTTTGGCTCTTCCTGTACACTGCATTCAAGTGATGGGCCCAGTCAAGCTTATTATTGAGGATCACACCAAGGTACTTATAGGTGTCGACTATCTCAATGTCATTTCCCTGAATGTTCACCACTACTGGTGGATTTTTGCCCTTGCGAAAGTCCACCACCAATTCCTTGGTCTTCCCGGAATTAATCCTAAGGTGGTTCCTCTGACACCACTCCACAAAAGCTTGGTTAGTGTCTCTGTACTCTCTTTCATCACCTCCTGTGATGAGGCCTACTATTGCAGAGTCATCAGAATACTTCTGCAAGTAGCAGCTAGATGAGTTGCACCTAAAATCTGCAGTGTACAGTGTGAAGAGAAAAGGGGCAAGAACTGTACCTTGAGGTGCCCCTGTATTGCAGATCACTGTGTCTGACACACTGTCCCGAACCTTTACAAACTGAGGTCGGTTCGTGAGGTAGTTAAGGATCCAGGTGGAGAGTTGGAGGTCCACACCAACAAGGCCCAGCTTGTCTCTCAGTAGACCTGGCTGTATGCTGTTAAAAGCACTAGAGAAAGCGAAGAACATTATTCTCACAGTGTTCCCAGGTTTCTCCAGGTGAGAGAGTCCTATCTAGAAGGTGGATAATGGCATCATCCACACCAATGAAACTGATATGAAACTGTCTGCAGACCTAAGGCACATTAAAAAAAAAAATTATAATTTTTTCTGCTGCTAAATGTGAAACAGCCTGCTTTATGCCACATTGTCATGTTGTGGCGGTGATATGAACCTGTCTGCAGACCTAATGCGCATTTTAAAAAAATATTATTTTCTGTTGGTGAATGTGATACAGCCCACCATATTCCACATTGTCATGTTGTGGCGGTGATATGAACCTGTCTGCAGACCTAACACGCATTAATAAAATTATAACATGTTCTGTTGCTGAGTGTGATACAGCCCGCCGTATCCCACGTTGTCATGTTGTGGCGGTGATATGAAGCTGTCTGCAGACCTCAAGCTCATTAAAATATTTACTTTTTCTGTTGATAAACGTGATACAGCCCACTATATCCAACCTTTTCACTTAGTGGCATTGCAATTGTTCTGTGTGCAGAGCTGTTGCACATTCAAATTCATTTGTTTACATTTTTTTTTTATAAACTAGAAACAGCAGCCGAGATTTGAGTTTGAAATTGTTTTGACCCTATCTTCCTGATTATGTAGCTTGAGGCGTGCATCTGTTACACCAATCGTCTGATGAGCATCAAACACTTTCTGGTAAATGGTGTTGGGTAAATGAGTAATTGTAGTAAGCAGTGGCATAACTACAAAGTTATGGGCCCTGTTGCGAACTTTCAAATGGGGCCCCCCAATGCCAAAATACACGCATATCTCCGCTCCATACACCTTGTACACACGCAGCTCCGTACACCTCGTACACACATGGCTCCGCTCCATACACATCATACACACACAGCTCCACTCCGTACACCTCGTACACA
The DNA here is from genome assembly GCF_039654945.1 of Dendrobates tinctorius. Taxonomy (NCBI): domain Eukaryota; kingdom Metazoa; phylum Chordata; class Amphibia; order Anura; family Dendrobatidae; genus Dendrobates; species Dendrobates tinctorius. The sequence continues at coordinate 28,441,498 of NW_027361700.1, forward strand.
CGTGGCTCCGCTCCGTACACCTCGTACACACGCGGCTCTGCTCCGTACACCTCGTACACACGCGGCTCTGCTCCGTACACCTCGTACACACGCGGCTCTGCTCCGTACACCTCGTACACACGCGGCTCTGCTCCGTACACCTCGTACACACATGGCTCCGCTCCGTACACCTTGTACACACGTGGCTCCGCTCCGTACACCTTGTACACACGTGGCTCCGCTCCGTACACCTTGTACACATACGCTCTGCTCCGTCCAAAATTATACACACACAGCTCCGCTCCGTACACCTCCTACACACACGGCTCCGCTACGTCCAAAATTGTACACACACAGCTCTGCTACATCCACACTGTAAACCCCTCCTGACCCCACACATAAACTTTACCCCATCCAGCACCATGACAACCACCACAGCAGAGTCCTGCAGACACCGAGGCTCCTCATCATGTGATCCCTGACTCCTCTCTTCCTGTGACCTTATCACAGGTCCTGTGCGCACATTAGAGAAAACAGCCTAGCGACATCATTGCAGGCTGTGAGGGGCTGCTGTCAGTGTGGTGGGTCTCTGAGGGAGGGTGAGGGTGGGGTGCATGGGGGGATGTGGTGGCTCAGTGCAGTGAGGGAGAAATAGACTCCTAGACAGGACGCGGGTGTCAAAAATGGGACTGTCCCGTGAGAATCGAGACGGTTGGGAGATATGCCTGCCGGGCCCCTGACTCCCCCAGGGCCCGGTCGCAGTGGCGACTGGTATGACCGTGGTAGTTACGCCCCTGGTTGTAGGCTGGATCCTGGATCTCATACTTTCCATAGCCGCCCTGTTATTGATCCTGTTGTATGTTCCCATTCCCGCCGTCATTATGGCTCTTTTCCTGATCAGTTCATGTAACGACACGTTGGCCATATTTCTCTAGTGAACCTGTACCTTACCAGCAGTAACTGTAGGAAAGAGGGCATTTCAATGCCACAGACAATTTTCTAAATTATACGGGCCTCATCCACACTAAAAAGAAATGTATTTTATGTTACTAACCAAATACAGAAGGGGAGATTGGAGATCTCAGTTTGAAATTGTTTTAAGCATCTAGCCAATGTTATACAAACCTTATCGACAAGCCCACCCCAAAATTATTCTGTTACTAATGTAATGCAGTACTGGACATCTCACTTTGAAATTGTTTGGAGCATCTAGTCAATGTTATATAGGCCTCATCCACACACACACAAAAAAATGTTACTAATGTCATACAGTAGAGCATATCTCACTTTTAAACTTTTTGGAGCAGAGCTTCTTTGTCATACAGGCTTCATCGACACTGAAGCAATTCTTTCTGCTGTGAGTAACGTGATTAATTATATTTCGCCTTTTAATTTTGTGCCGCTGAAATTCAGCTGTGTCCAGAGGGTGTGCAGGTTAAAAAATCTATTTTACCCTTCGCCACGACAGCACCCACTGGAGGTATCGGATCCGCCCCATTTGGAACAGGAAACCCTACAGGAAAGATAAAAGGGGGCGGTCCGCCTTTCCTCCTCAGTTTTGGTTTCCTGTTCCAAACGGAGCCACGATATCCTTCAGGAAGGATTACCTGGGCCAGGCATGCCGCCTGTGCAGTCTCCATGGGAACGGCAGGGGCTGCGGTCCGGAGGCAGCGTCGGGGGAGATTCCGCTAGACGGCTCCCCCCTCGTCTGGTGAACGAAGGGTGATGACGGGGTCCGGGGAGGGCCGCCCCGTCTCACCCAGGAGAGCACCGGTAGGCACCGGGACGCACCGCTACTGGGACCGGTAAGAGCGCCAGTGGCGCAGAAGAAAAAAAAAAAAAAAAAAAGGGAAGAGATCTTTTTTAAAATGAAAGCGCCAGTAACGGTGGCGGTGCATAAAGAGGGGGACCGCATGGAGAGCGGGGGCCGCACATCAAAGCGGCACGGTAGCCGGCCGGCGCACAGTCTCCTGACCCCCCGGAAGTAATGGTTGAACTTCCGGGGCGGGATGGCTGAGAGCGCGTCGGGGCATGCGCGCGGTGATCCCAGGGAGGAGGAGCAACTTCCGGGGGGACGACAGGAAGAGAAAAAAAAAGTATTTAAACAGCGGCACAGCAGAGCGGCGATGCAGCAATGTCGTCCCAAACGGAAGCACACGCTCCAGCGGGGGATTCTGCAGGAGGTAGCTCCACCAGGGACCGCAACACCGGCCGCAGGAATGAAGCAGGAGAATCAAGGCCTAGGACGTCTCAGCCATCTGATCTGGTAATATAAGGCTTCACTGGGTGAGTGTGCAAAGTATATACTCTGCCTACTAAGCTGACCTCTCCTTCCCCCCCTCCCCCCCCCGCCTTGGTGTCCCCTTCTAGACCAAGAAAAAGGATAAATCCAAGCATAAAGAATGTGCGTTATGCTCTGAACCTCTCCCTGACTCCTACCCTAAGAAGCTCTGTAAGCAGTGCACCAGAGAGACAAAGCAGGGGGCCGCATTGTCGACAAAGGACATTAGAGCTATAATCAGGGAGGAGATACAGGCTATTAACCGTGCCAAAACTCCCTCAGAGACTGGCAGCAAAAAGCAGTTAACCCTCAGCTCAGAGTCAGAAGAAGAAGGGGGGTTAGTCTCTGACTCCTCACTCACATCCTCATCATCATCAGATATGGAGGGACGGTCATGTTTCCCCCTAGATAGTGTGGACAACCTAGTCAAATCGGTGAGAAGCACTATGGGGTGTGAGGAACCAAGGGGTGCCCAAACCGCACAGGACATAATGTTTGCGGGATTGGCGGAAAAGAAAAGGAGAGCGTTCCCGGTAATACCGGCAATTAAGGCCCTAATAAAAAGGGAATGGGAAAAACATGACCAAAGAAGTTTTCTCCCATCAGCCTCAAAAAGAAAGTATCCATTTAGCGATGAGGAGCTATTAAAATGGACCAAAGTGCCAAAAGTGGATGCCGTTATATCCTCTACCTCGAGACAATCGGCTATTCCAGTAGAGGACGCAGGTTTGTTGGCAGACCCGTTAGACCGCAAGGCAGAATCATCGTTGAAGAGATCTTGGGAATCTACCACGGGTATTTTTAAGCCAGCGGTAGCCAGCACATGCACCACTAGATCTATGCTCGTGTGGTTGGATCAGCTGGATCAACAAATCGAGCAAAAGGTGTCCAGAGAGAAATTACGGGCCGCTATCCCATTAATCAGAGGGGCAGCTGCCTTTATGGCTGATGCGTCGGCGGACACTCTACGGCTGGCAGCAAGATCAGCAGCTCTGGTGAACAACGCCAGAAGGGCGTTGTGGATGAAGAGCTGGAAGGGGGACGCGCAATCAAAGGCTAAGATTTGTGCAACCCCGTGTGAGGGTGAGTTTCTCTTCGGGAAATCCCTAGACGAGATATTCGCCAAAGGAGAGGAAGAAGGCGTTCCCTGACTCTTCTATCCCTTTCTATAGGAGAACCTTTAAGAGGCGACCGTTTGGAAGAAGGAGGCAAACGGAAAGACCAAATAGATGGGCCGCAAAAGTAGAGAAACAAAAGGGTACCATGTTCAGGGGCCGAAGGGAAAATAGAAATTAAAAAATCAGACCCACCTGTAGGGGGTAGATTACGGTTCTTTTATCCAAAATGGGAACAAATATCCTCAAACCCATGGATTTTGAGTATTATTAAAGAAGGAATGAAAATAGAATTCCTTCAAAACCCTTATGATTTCTTTATCCTAACCCGCCTTAACTCTATGGCCCAACAAAAGGCCCTCGAAGAAGAAATTCGGAGCCTACTATGCAAGGGGGTCTTAGTGGAGGTCCCAGAGGGACAGGAAGGTAGAGGCTTCTACTCTCCCTTATTTTTAATTTCCAAACCAGACGGTACGTTTAGAACAATTATTAATTTAAGGAAGCTTAATACGTTTATAAAAAATTAGAAGTTTAAGATGGAATCAATCAGATCCACCATAAAGCTTCTCTTTCCAAATTGTGTGATGGCGGGAATTCACTTAAAAGATGCTTATTATCATCTTCCTATCCATAATAGATACCAAAAATATCTAAGGGTCGCAGTGGTGTTCGATGGCAAGGTCCGTCATTTTCAATACACAGCCATGCCTTTCGGCCTCTCAACAGCACCAAGAATCTTCACCAAGGTGATGGCAGAGGTGATGGCCTATGTTCGTCAAAAAGATACTTTAATCGTACCTTACTTAGACGACTTCCTAATAATCGGGAACTCAGATACCCAATGTACTGAAAGAGTGGCTGATGCAATCTCATCTTTGCAGGACCTAGGCTGGATCATCAATCTTCAGAAGTCCAGGCTCGTTCCGCAACCCCTCCAGATGTTTTTGGGGTTCCAATTGAACTCCATAACCCAGAAATGTCTACTTCCTCAGGTAAAGATTGCACTAACAAAAGAGAAAGTTGAGGCAGCCATAGATAGACCACGCATGTCTCTGAGAGGGGCAATGTCGCTATTGGGGTCGCTAGATTCCTGTGCCCCTGCAGTCCGGTGGGCCCATTATCATGTCCGCACACTTCAGCATCAGATCCTCCAGGAGGAGAGGCGACATGGTGGTCACCTCGAGAGCAAGATAACTCTAACGCAGGAGGTCTTGACTTCTCTGGAATGGTGGTTAGATGATGACCATCTATCCTCAGGAGTCCCATGGGTCATAGTACCATCTGGTATCCTAACCACCGACGCTAGCCCCCAAGGCTGGGGAGCTCATATGGGAAATAGCTTTTGTCAAGGAAGATGGAATAGAGAGGAAAGAGAATACTCGTCTAATTTAAAAGAACTGACAGCAGTATACTATGCTCTACATCATTTCCTTCCACAGCTCCAACAGAAACATGTCAGGATCCTATCGGACAACACCACCACAGTGGCCTACATAAACAGACAAGGAGGTACTCGATCAGAATTGAATTTGTTGTCCCTCTCAGCTCTTCATATCAGAGGAGAGGACAACCAAGAAGCAGATTTCTTAAGCCGACACACTTCGGCAAGGGGAGTGGTGCCTCAATCACCAAATCTTCCAGAACATAGTAGCTCTATGGAGGCATCCTCAAGTGGACCTCTTCGCCACAAGGGAAAACAGACAAACAAAGACCTTTGCTTCCCTGTCTCCAACAGATCACCCAGACATACTGGATGCCCTCCAGGCCTCATGGAACTTCAAGCTGGCATACGCCTTCCCTCCATTGATTCTCCTGCCACAAGTGATTCGGAAAATCAGAGAGGAAAAGGCGAGAGTAATCCTGATAGCACCTTTCTGGCCCAAGAGACCGTGGTTCTCGTGGCTACGAATTATGTCAGTGACAGATCCTTGGGTTCTCCCCTCAAACCACAACCTACTCTCCCAAGGCCCTTTCTTCCTCCCTCAAGTGGACAACTTACACTTGACGGCGTGGAACTTGAAAGGCACCTATTAAGATCAAGAGGGTTTTCGCAATCATTAATTACTACCCTCCTGCAGAGCAGGAAGCAGTCCACAATCCAAATTTATAAAAGAATATGGAAGAAATTCCTACAGTTTCATACAGCATCTCATACAGCAGAAGTCCCGATAGTTCCTATCTTAGAGTTCCTACAAAAAGGGAAGGAATTGGGCTTGTCAGTAAACACACTGAAAGTGCAGGTGTCTGCGTTGGGGGCGCTGTATGGCCATAATATAGCAGGGAATAAGTGGATATCACGATTCATTACGGCATGTGAAAGAATAACTCCGGTTCACATACCCTAAATCCCTACATGGGACTTAAACTTGGTGTTAGACGCCCTGACAGAAGAACCTTTTGAACCGATAGATACGATATCCCTTAAATATTTATCATTTAAGACGGCCCTCTTGGTAGCACTGACATCCGCTAGGAGAGTGGGTGATATCCAGGCCCTGTCCATAGATCCACCCTTTTTGCAGGTATATCGAGATAGATTAATATTAAAGCCAGACCCCTCATACCTGCCTAAGGTATCAACAAAGTACCATAGGTCTCAGGAGATACTCCTCCCAACCTTTTTTGAAGATCCCTCCACTCCGGAAGAGCAGAAATTCCACACTTTGGACGTCAGAAGAACTGTCCTGAAGTATATTGAAAGGTACGAGAGCTGGAGGCAGTGTAGGGCTCTCTTCATTTCTTTTCAGGGCTGTAAAAAAGGGTATGGAGTCACAAAGAGCACCATTTCCCGATGGATCAGGGATGCCATTCGTTTAGCCTACTCGGCAAAAAATGAAGAAACTCCGGGAAACATCAGAGCACATTCCACTAGAGCAATGGCGGCTTCCTGGGCGGAGAGGGGAGACGTTCCAATTGAAACCATATGTAAGGCGGCAATTTGGTCATCCCCCTTCTACCTTCTATAGACACTATAGACTTGAGCTTTCGTCTACTTCTGACCTAAGCTTTGGCAGGACTGTCCTTGGCACGGTGGTCCCACCCAGGTGATGGTCTCTGGAATCTCTCCAGTGGGTGCTGTCGTGGCGAAGGGTAAAAAGCCTGATTACTTACCGGTAATGCTCTTTTAATGAGTCTACGGCAGCACCCGCTCACTTCCCTCCCTGCTAGAAATATCAATATTAAAAGTATATCTGCTAAAGTTGGATAAGTAAAGTTATAAGTACAAGACATTGCCTAATCCTTGGCGGTACTCCTGGTACTCTGAAATGCAAAACTGAGGAGGAAAGGCGGACCGCCCCCTTTTATCTTTCCTGTAGAGTTTCCTGTTCCAAATGGGGCGGATCCGATACCTCCAGTGGGTGCTGTCGTGGACTCATTAAAAGAGCATTACCGGTAAGTAATCTGGCTTTTTTGGTTGCTAATAGTGTGCTCCTAGCACACTAAGCAAACGTGACTGGGAAAAAGCGAGATTGTGGAGGAAAGGGGATTAGATTTGCTGTTCGAGGTGTATGTGGGGTAGGTGTTAATGTTTCTGAAAACACTAGTGAACCACTATCGTGACATCCTATCCAAAGACAACTGACAACTTCTGCTACTGGATGTTGTTGTTTTTAGTGTGCTGCATTGTTCTTGCATAATTGCAGTCTATGATATTTTTAGTGGGGCTTACGTGCCTGCTGTTGCTGATGGAGATATTAACACTAATTGGTGGAAATTAGGGATGAGCGAGTGGTGAAAGACTCGGAGTCGCTGTACTCGTTACAAGTACCTCCTAATGCTCGGGTACTCGTAACGAGTAGCTAGTCCAATGTAAGTTTATGGGAAATGCGAGTAATGGGCTGTGTGTGTGTGCTGGGTTGGGCGGGGACTGTGCGAAGACTGTGCTGGCCTGTGTGGGACTGTGTTGGGCTGTGCGGGGACTGCGCAAAGACTGTGCTGGGCTGTGCAGGTGCTGTGCGGGGACTGTACTGGGCTGTGTGGGGACTGTGCGGGCTGTGACGAGGCGAGTAGAGAAATACTCGCCAGGATTCGAGTACTGTGAGTACTGTATTACTCACCGAGTACCGAATCCTAATGAGTATACTCGCTCATCCCTAGTGGAAATGTGAACAGTCCTGGTTGGGTGTCCATCTGCTGGGTTTGTTGTAGTTGAAGACCTGTCGGTCCCTATTGTACTATTCCTACTGTGGTAATATTGATGCCACTTTGTTGGTGTCTGCCACTAATTTTTTAGAATGTGAACACTCTGGTTGGGTGTAGTGGAAGACCTCTTGGTCCCAATTATCAATTTCACCACAGTAGAAATAGTATGTCACTTTGCTGGCGTGTGCAAATAAATTTTTGTAAATGTGTAGATTCCATGTTGGGTCTCCTTCATGTGTATTGCCTGTAGCAGTAGGCCTCCAAAACTGTTAGTCCTCCACTATCTTTGAGTCAACTACCCTTGTACTATCCTTACATTTTTCTGACAATACTAATCTACGAAACTGATATGTGTGCCACCTGAGTGTGGCTGAGCATCACTTTAAATTTTTGAGGGGTTTTATCACTTATACAGCGCCAATAATTCAACATTCGCTTTACAAACATTATTGGCACTGTCATCATTGGGACTCACAATCTGAATTTACTATCTGTATGTGTTTGTAGAAAAATAATTACTGGAAGTAAACCCTCGCAAACGTGGGTAGAACATACAAACTCTTTGCAGATGTTGTCCTTGGTGGGGTTGTAACACAGGACTACAGTGCTGCAAGACTGCTAGTGTTTTTTGCATTGACAACTGAACGTTTCTGTGGTTAGAAGGGTAGCACTGTGATTCAAACTGTGTGCCTCTCTGCTGTGTTGGGGAAAACCACTGTCAAAATTGTCTTCCAGCATGTTTTGATACTGCAGCATGGGCGTGTCCTTTTCCAGGGGGGGAAGCAACAGGTAAAATGTACTTTTGTATTGTGAATAGGACACACTGGCAACCCAGTAGTCAGCACTATTTGGAATCATAAACATATGGGTAATAATCATGTTGCAGATAGTGCTGCAAGAAGGCGCTCATGGGTTGATCTCTTTCATGAGGAACATTTCCACAGTGTGTTGGTGGCGGGATAACATAACACTCTAGCTTTCTTCCTCCATCCTCTGCTGACAACCATGGATAACAAAGAGGAAATCATTATCATCTTCATCTCCTAACAGTTGCGGGTCCATCACCTCTTCCTTCTCATTCTTTTCATGGTCCTTCTCCATTTGTTCCTCCCATGGCAAACATCTATGAGACAGCAGACCTGAATCTATAGATATTTTTAATCCTAAAGTTATCTGTCACGTGTACCTGTCCTGTGTGACACGACCCGCAGGTCGCTAACTAAAACAACAAGACAAAAGTGTCACGTGTACCTGTCCTGTGAGACACGACCCGCAGGTCAGTAACTGAATCAACAAGACAAAAGGGGAACACCGGGGAAACCGTTACAATGGTGGGCCCTGCAATAGGGAATGGGGACGTGGAGACCTCCTGCACTCCCCTGAGGCAGTGTCCCTGAACACTCCTAATGTTCCCTATACAGGCTCTTCACCTGTCGCTGAGCAGGATACCTGAATCCCTCACTATCCCTGCACCTATCCCTTGCTAGGGAACTGGATAGTGCGGATACTGGTCCCACTGCTGCACTAATACACACGAATGAAAAAGGGGAAAACACCAAAACACTTATGTTTCTCTGCTGCAGTCATCAGGCAGCAGAGTGCAGCACCAGATTAGCTTTCAGCAGTGGCTCGACAATTCAGAGCCAGCTGCTACTTTCACCATCTTTCTCTGCTGCAGTCACCAGAGTTCATCACCGGATTAACTTTCAGCAGTGGCTCGACATCTCAGAGCCAGCTGCTACCTTCCCCATCTATCTCTGCTGCAGACACCAGGCAGGCAGAGTTCAGCACCAGTTTCAGCAGTGGCTCAACACATCAGAGCCAGCTGCTACTTCACCAGGTTTCAGCAGTGGCTCAACACCTCAGAGCCAGCTGCTCACTTCACCATGGTTGGAATCCAAAAAGGAACGGCTATAACCAACACACCTGCTGATACACCATGTGACCTTATATAGCCAAGGGAGTGGTCACATCAGCAGGGAAACCAACAGACATGCAATAACAGCTATGGCCACCAGGGGCAAAAACCCATATTAAGCTCCCAGGCCTGAAAGAAAAAAAAAAAGGTTTACATGAGGGAATCCCAAATCTGACACAGATCCAAGAATTGGACTATGACATTATCTTCCTGTTCTGTCTCTGACTTTTAAATCATAATCCCTGATTATCTGCTTGCTAATGTTTTCAGTGTTTCTGGCTCCATCTAGTGACCAGAGTCATAACCACAGTGTTATTGTGATATTTTACTTTCACTTTCCAATCTTTTTTCCCTCCATTCACAGTGCATTCTAGTAAGGTTGCAATGCACCTTAAGTGTAAACCACTGCTTGCAACGTGTGCAGTGTCCGCCCTGACGGATGCCACTAACCAGCCTAACAACGGTGCTGGAAAGTGCACACACGGCGCTACTGTATCGGATGCTGCGGTAGCAGTGGCCAAGGAGGCCTATACTGGCCGACACCCTAGGCGCTAGCGGTAGATGTGGAGCAACACTGCGGCGCTATGCAGTGTTAGAGCTAATGTGCTGACTCTAATTCCTAAGCCTAACTCATACTTAATATCCAAGGAGGGGGGATTATAATGCGTCAGTCACCAGGCTCAATCATCCGTCATCATACATACACTAAATACATTAGCCTCAGAGTCTATCATAGCGCATGGCGGGGTGGCCATGCAAGCCTTTTATAGCCGTGCCCTTCTGGGACCTTCCTGATCCCCCAGATGGACCAGATCAGAACTGGAGAAGGACCTGAGCATGTGACTCCCGATCCCCAATGGGAGATCGTCTCATGAGCATGCTCAGTGGACTGAAGGAAGGACTTAGACTCTGGAGTCTTTTGCTGCTGGACAGGTTGCATTGCCATTACTGGACCAGAGGTGGCAGCAGCAACCAGACCCACAATGCTGGTGTGGGCAGAGCGCCGGAATCGTGGAGTCTGCTGAGCAGGCTCCACTGCGACCGGAGGGGAATGGGAGACCGCTGACGGCAAGGCTCTGGATTCCCGCTGTGCAGCGCCCGGAACTCGACGCCTAACACCTTGTGAGCGCATCTCTGGTATGTAATCATGCTTCCTGTATCTAATTTCTGTCCCATATTAGCCTGCCTAATTAGTTTTCCCCTGTTCAGCTAGTAGTGCAGATGTTGATTTATAATGTATATATGTATTCCAATGTACCCCGTACTGACTGAGTGTATATATCTTTGCATTGTAGTTTCACCGCATCAATATACCATCATGTTCAATAAAGCACAGATTCGACCTACAGTCTCCTTACTGGACCCCGGTATAGCGATTTAGCTGATCTGTATAGCTGCAAATAAAAGTCTGCCTTATTCAGTGAGGACAGAACACCTCCTCTTCTTCCTCCTCCTCCAGGACCACCACCACCAGCTTACCCACACTATTTAAAGTGTGCTCTAGCATGTAAATGACAGTAATAGGGATGCTGATAACGGCGGCATCATTACTGCTAACCATTTTAGTAGCCATTAAGAAAATATACAGAAGGTCTGTCATCTGTATCCAATACACAGGTGTAAATTGCACCACATCCGTACTGCGTTGTGCCAGGCTATGAAAAATATCATCCTGCATCAGGTCTTGGTGCTGCTGCAACATGTGCAGAGCTTAATTCCATGGTGTTATCATATCGCATGTCAACCGTTTAACGGGTAGTACAAAAGATCACTATACCAACTGAAGTGGAATGGTGGAAGTCAGCATGACAGTGGTTTCTGCAGCAGCGCATCCAGGCTTGGACAGTGGCAGAGGAATTGCTGTACCATCAGATTGAGGATGTGAACCATGCAAGGAACATGTGTAAGGTTGACCCGGTGTAGGGCCGCCACCAGGTTTATACCGTTATCGTGTAAGGAGGAAGACCGGCTGCGGGTACCTGTACTGAGCCAGGTCCAGAACTGTTGAGACTGCGTCCCATGTTGCCTGAGGGAAGGAATAGGGGACCGAACAGGTCCATGACTCGGAAGGAATGGGCCCGAGTGAACCGTAAACCAGGGGAAAAGCGCGAAAAGTGAGGCAGCGTTTACTGCCGTCAGGCAGAGTACAACAGGGTGAGCAGCATGCTCTGCACCCTGAGCGCCAGCACTGCAATGTACTGCAGTTGACGGCTCCCAGTACCACTGCTGGGACAGTGAGAGTAAAGAGCGCTGTGCACCTAGTGACTGTGAGTACCGCGCACGTGCACAGAAGTGAGGGCCGGGTAAAGGACAGTAGCTTGCGGCCCTCTCTGCCATCCGTTACACATTAGCCCATGCTTAACCCCAGGATTGCTGGGGCCTTTTTTGCTTTGGCTGCACTGGGGCTCAACGGGTAAAACCAGAGGCCACCGTTTGTCACCAGAAGATGGATCATCGTTCGAGGGACCCCACCTGTGGACATCTCCCCGACCGTTGCCGGTGCTACAACCCTAAAAGATCATCTGAGGTGGAGGAACATAAGGACACAATAAGTTTGATAACTGGACTGTTATTATTTTGCATCTGATTTTCACCATTTATCTCCCTGCAAGGAGTTTATCTACCCTGTTAATTTAATTTAAATTTGTTAACCCTTACTCTGCCTTCTTTGTGTCACTGCATACCGCCACCTGCTTACATTTGGCGTTCTTGGCAGGTTGAAGTCTATAGGTGCAGAGACAGCAGACCAAGTGGTCATGGGTGCCCCAAGGGCCAGCTTGGCGCTTGGGGCTATGCTCATCAATCTCCCAAAGTTTACGGGGAGCAATTCACTGCTGTGGGACTGGACTGAGCGGTTTAAGGATATGCCAAGGATGCACCCTATAACCCCCGCTTTGCAAGCAGAGATTGCTGTGATGGCCCTGGATCGGCCGAAGACAGCGTTCATACCCCCCATGGGACTATTTGAGGTCAGTCGGATGCCCTTCGGCCTCACTAATGGCCCCGGAACATTTCAGTGATTGATGGAAAGATGCTTGGGAAATCTGAACTTTGAAGCTTACCCTCATCTACTTGGATAGCATCATTTTTGAAGAAAACCTTTGGTGGCTGAAGCAAGTGTTGAGTCGATTACAGAAGCAAGACCTGAAAGTGAAGCCCCAGAAATGTCTCCTCTTTTGTAAGCAGAGAGAGTATCTGGGACATGTTTTATCCGCTGAAGGAGTGAGCCTTTCACAAAAGAAGATAGCGGTGGTGCAAGATTGGCCCACCCCGAAGACAGTGAAGGATGTCCGGGCCTTCCTAGGGCTTACTGGGTGCTTCCAAAGAATTTCACTCGCATCGCCAATCCGCTGTTGGAGCTGCTAAAAGGTGTGCCATCTGGTGCAAAGAACCAGACCATTCAGTGGGGAAGTAGCCAGGATAAAGTCTCCCACACCTTGAAGATGGGCTATACTGAAGCCCCAATATTGGCCTATGTGGACTTCTCCCAGCCCTACATTCTGCACACAGATGGAAGCCTTCATGGTCTGGGGGCCGTGCTGTCCCAAATGCAAGAAGGGAAAGAGCGAGTGATTGCCTACGCAAGCCGGTACCTCCATGACTCAGAACGGAATCTGGATAATTACAGTTCCTTCAAGTTGGAATTTCTGGAGTTGGCTTGGGCGATGACAGAAAAGTTTCCTGAATACTTGTTGGGGGTCTGAAGTCTTGGTGCGCACCGACAATAATCACCTGGCCCACCTGGAAAATGCCAAACTGGGAGCCTTGGAGCAAAGATGGGTGGCCTGCATGGCAAAGTACCGACACAGTATTGCATATCGAAATGAGGCTGAAAACACGCATGCTAATGTACTATCCAGAGTGACCCATGAGCGTCCGGGATGCGATCGATATGAATAGTTGGAAGCAGAAGAGATTTCTGGCTTCAGGTACCTCACCAGGTCATTGGCGGCCTGGCAGGGACAGATCGGAGAGGCGTCGCGAGAGCAGGTGTTGGGTTGACCTCGAGATGACTGGGTGCAGCTGCAACAGTAAGATAAGGAACTTTCCCAATTGATACACTGGGTGGCTTTGAGCGTGCTCCAGCCGCAGTGAAAGAGGTGCTCTGTCCCTGACTCTGCCTCCTACCTGCACTATCAGCCTAGGTACTAACTGGCAAAGCTATTCAACACATGCGTACCAAGGGTAGAGGTTTCATGTGTCAGTCACCAGAGACATTCATACGTGCATACAATACTCACTCCACATTGTCTATACTAGCACACGGCTGTGCTATCCTTTTATAACCGCAGCCTTCCAGGACCTTGCTAATGACCTAATCCGAGCTGCTTGATGACCTGAGCATGTGAACTCTGACCAACAATGAGCGGTTGTTTCACCGGCATACTCAGATGGAGAAAAGCTGGACTTATTCCCAGGAACGTCTGCTCACCATTGACTAATGCTGAATGCTATAGCTGAACCTGGGGCAGCAACATCAACCAGACACATAGCATTAGCCTGAACAAGATACTGGGACCGACGTCTCTGCTGAACAGGAACCTCTGCGGCTGCAGAAGAATGGGAGACCGCAGAGGACATGGCTTGAGATTCCCCCTGTGTAGAGATGGGAACTTGATGCCTAACAGGGTCCTGCTTGAATTTTTGTTTTGCCCTTTCTGCAAATTCAGCTCGCCGATCTGGGTCACCAACCATTCCCATTTTATTTGTGTATGTATATCAATGGCCCACCCTGTAGAATAGGGGCCTACAGGTCTTTCACTACACCCAATCCAGCAGATGATCATCCTACAAAGTGTGTTTACATTTACAGAAATGAGGGCCTTACACCACAGAAGTGGCTTCAGTTTCACCACAGTAGAAATAGTAGAATAGGGACCGACAGGTCTTTCACTACACCCAATCCAGCAGATGGACACTCAACAAAGAGTGTTCACATTTCCAAAAATTATTTGCAGATACGACCAAAGTGGCATCAATTTCAACACAATAGAATCAGTAGAATAGAGACCTACAGGTCTTTCACTAACCAAAATCCAGCAGATGGACAATCTACAAGGTGTGTTCACATTCACAGAAATTAGGGCCTTACCCCACAGAAGTGGCATCAATTTCACCACAGTAGAAATAGTCTAATAGGGACCAACAGGTCTTTCTCTACACCCAATCCAGAAGATGGACACTCAACCATGAGTGTTCACATTACCAAAAATTATATGCAGATACCACCAAAGTGGCATCAATTTCACCTAGTGTTGAGCATTCCGATACCACAAATACCGGGTATCGGCTGATATTCGCGGTATCAGAATTCCGATACTTTTTGCATATCGAATACCGAAATCAGAAGTTCCAATAATGCTATGAGCCAGTTTGATTTGATTCAGCCAATGAGGAATCCTCAGAAGTGTGGTCACATCCTGTTAGGCATGTTAACTAATGGCTTGGCTGTGATTGGCTGCTGAAATGATGTCATGATGCACTATAAAAGCTGCCACCGCCGCCATTTAGGGTTCACTCTGCTGTGAATTCAGTTAGGGACAGGCTGCTGTTCAAGACTATGAGGGACAGTTAGAGATAGCGATTTGCTAAATAATATTGTGCTTTACCCAGGCTACATTATCAAGCACTGTAGCTTTCTTTTGCCTTGCAGCGCTTTTCACAGCTGTCTGCAAGGTCTGTGTGAGTGCAGCTCACGCTGTAGTGTGTCCTGCAGCCACCTCTGGTTGCAGGCCGCTCAGCGTGCGTCACTGCCTCATACATATTTTTGTTTTATTGCTGCTCATTTTTCAATAATTCTCCTATTAGTGTGCATCCATCCGTATCCATATACATTGGTTGCAAACACTATAAGAGTAGACAGCGGAGCCTTTCTGCAGCCTTTCAGTGCTAGTGCCCAGTTCTCTGCACTGTTCACGGCTGTCTGTGAGGTCTCTGTGTGTGAGTGCAGCTCACGTTGTTGTGTGTTCAGCAGCCACCTCTGTTTGTAGTCCGCTCAGCGTGCGTCACTGCCTCATACATAGTCCTTTTTTTGTTTTATTGCAGCTCATTTTTCCTGATTTTTTTTTCTCCTATTAGTGTGCTTCCATCCGTATCCATCTACATTGGTAGGTTGCAAACACTATATAGGAGTAGATAGAGGAGCCTTTGTGCTGGCTTGTGCCCTGCAGCCGCAGCCAGATTAGTATTAGCCTATTTTTTGGAGCCTCATCTATTGCATGTTACCTTCCTGCATTGTAATAGCTCCAAAAAGTTTGTAATACTATCGCTTTCACATCTTTGGTCACATCTAGTGTTGAGCCTTACCCTCCGATATCGTCAAATATTGGATCGGACCAATACCAAAAAAGTATCGGGTATCGCCAATTCCGATACCGGAAGCCCCATTCAAGTCAATGGAACAGAAATATCGAAATTAAAAAAAAAAAACCTTTCTTTTCTTGTAGGTTAATTCTACATGAAGAAAAATAACTAAGAATAATGTAGAATGTATTGCTGGAGGTGGAGGAGACATTAAAGGCATAGAGGTTTAGCCCAATCAAATGGAATAGCAGGAATTATTATTATTTTTTTTTTGAAGACGTTCGGAGTTACAAAGATATAGACTATGTTAACCTTTTTTATATTTTGTCAGATATGTATGCTTCACTACTTCCATGCTCTTCACCTTCTTTTTTACTTCTCCCACACTTTCTCCTTCATGATCCTCAGCATCAGCAGCAGCATCTATTTCATCAACTTCTTTTTCACCTTATTCATCATCTTCTTCTTCTTCACCTTCTTCCTATTATTCTTTTCTTTTACATTCTTCATATTCTTCTTATTCAACTATTATTCTTCTTCATATTCTACTTCTTCATCTTCTTCCTATTCTTCTTCTTCATCATATTCTTATTTGTGACAGGCTTTCCTGTAGTTGTTATCTATAAAAGTTTGAAGATTACACCTTCCGTTCTGCCTGTCACAAAAGATGTACAACAGGATTTGTCTGCGTTCAGTTTGGCCTGCAGCAGCAGGCATTTTCCAGGGGCACCACGAGGAGGAACGGACTCACCCCCATATACTGCTTAGTCTTCTTCTGCTTATAATTTAGATTATCTTTTGCTCTGATTTTTAGTCTTATGCTTAATGTTCTTCTGATTTTTGTTCTTCTGCTTCTTGGTCTTCTGTCTCTTGTTGTTCTGCATCTTGGTGGTTGTCTTCAAGTTCTATGTCCTCTTGGTCATCTTCTTCAGGGTCATCTTTTTGGTCTTCTTCGGTGTAGTCTTCAGGGTCGTCGTCAGGGAGATCCAGAGTGAGAACCAAAAACCATTTCCACAAGCTTGAACTTGGAAAAGTAGCACAAGGTACAAGAAGGCTGAGGAACTGCCGAGAACCAGCTGATGGTACTGGAACCCGGATGGGTAGCAGAGGGAACAAGAGCAAATGGAACTAGTGAGGACCAGCTGACGGTGCAGGAACCCGGAGGGGCAGCAGAAGGAACAAGAGCCAATGGCCCAACCGTGGACCAGCTGGCGGTGCTGGAACCCGGTTACTAAGCAGGAGGTACCTGTGCTAGAAAGCACTACCAAGGACCAGCAGACGTTGCTGGAACTCAGATACCAAGAAGGAGGCACCTAAGCCAAAGGCACTGCCGAGAACCAGCTGACAGTGCTGGAACCCGGATGGGTAGCAGAAGCTGCAAGGAGCCAATGGCACTACCGAGGACCAGCTAACGGTGCTGGAACCCGGTTACTAAGCAGGAGGTACCTGTGCTGGAAAGCACTACCAAGGACCAGCTGACATTGCTGGAACTTGGATACTGAGAAGGAGGCACCTCAGCCAAAGGCACTGCCGAGAACCAGCTGACGGTGCTGGAACCCGGATGGGTAGCAGAAGGAACAAGAGAAAATGGAACTAGCGAGGACCAGCTGACGGTGCTGGAACACGGTTACTAAGCAGGAGGTACCTGTGCTACAAAGCACTACCAAGGACCAGCAGACGTTGCTAGAACTCGGATACTGAGGAGACACCTAAGCCAAAGGCACTGCTGAGAACCAGCTGACGGTGCTGGAACCCGGATGGGTAGCAGAAGCTACAAGAGTCAATGGAACTACTGAAGACCAGCTGATGGTGCTGGAACCCGGATGGGTAGCAGAAGCTGCAAGAGCCAATGGCACAACCGTGGACCAGCTGACGGTGCTGAAACACGGTTATTAAGCAAGAGGTACCTGTGCTACAAAGCACTACCAAGGACCAGCAGACGTTGCTAGAACTCGGATACCAAGAAGGAGGCACCTAAGCCAAAGGCACTGCCAAAAAACAGCTGACGGTGCTGGAACCCGGATGGGTGGCAGAAGGAACAAGAGCAAATGGAACTAGCGAGGACCAGTAGTGGGAATGTGGACAGAGCAGGAGACATTGACGGACACACATCAGGAGATCAACTGACGTTACAGAACCCCAGTAACACAGGAACAAGTGTTGATTGTGCAGACCGCACTTTTGAGCAGCAACTAGTGGTGTTGGAGGTCAGGGTAAATACTAGAGACACTGGAGCCAGAGGCCTAGTTGGAGCATGCTTAAAAATCAGTAGTGTGAATCTGGAGGGAGCAGGAGACTTTGCCGTACACACAGCAGGGGAGCAGCTGGCGTTACTGCACCCCACTAACACTGGAGCATGTGTTTTTCTCTGTGTACACGACACTTCTGAGCAGCAACTGGCTGTGTTGAAGCCCAGGGTGAATCATAGTGTAGGCTGAGGCCAACTTGGAGCAAGTTGAAAAGCTGAAGTCGTGTGATTTTGGAGGGAGCAGAAGACTTTGCCGTACACACAGCAGGGGAGCAGCTGGCGTTACTGCACCCCACTAACACTGGAGCATGTGTTTTTCTCTGTGTATGGGTCGCCCCGTCGCTGGCTTCACCCAGGGCTGTGGGGCACCCGGTACCGGGCCGGTGTCAGGGGGATGATGTGTCACAACAGCGGTGACCCGGTCCGTGGCCCTGGACCCCAATATCAATGGCGGTGGGGTTTGGTTGTAATGTAAAGTTTGTGACGCCACCCGTGGTATTTGGCAAGTAAGATGGTAAGTCAACGCTGCTTGCAGATCCACTGGGACTGATGGTGTGATGCAGCGAAGATGGTGTAGCTCCCCACAGGTGGAGCTGTAGTCTCAGGGCAGTGTATAGGGGCAATGGAGGAGTAGGGGCACAGAATGGTGTAGATGTTGATACCCCCAATGTAGCGGTGCTGATGCGGGAATGAATGGAGGACACCAGGGCTTGCAGTTTCAAAGCTTTACTCACAGTTCGTAGTGCACACAGGTGCCCGCTTTGGTACCATGTCCTCCGGGACAGAGGCCCAGCCTACCTCTAGGCAAGATAGGGCTCTCCCCGCCAGCACCCCTCCAACATGTGCCTTTGCTGAACGACTCCTCTATAGCGCCTATTGGTGTGAAGAGCTCCAGCACCATGGTTCTCTGAAGTTCCTCCTGTCAGATGTTCCTAACAACTCTCTCACTTGTATGACAGACAGCTGTCGCCTGCTTCGGGGACTCCCTTCCCCTGAATCCCGGCTCTCTATCCGTTTCGCTGTTGTGTCCCAAGTCTTGGATGGGAGTAGTGCATTTACAGCCAACTACTCCATCGGTGTCTGCTGCAGAACCATAAGTGTCCGTACAACCTCGGGGATCGGGCCCCGGCCGTGCGCTGAGAACCTATAGGCAGGGTTTCTATCCAACCCACTCCTCCTCTGTTCTTCCTCCACTTCGTTCTGTACTTGTCTCTCTCTCTCTTATGGAAATGCAGGTTACAGTTCTACGTCTCTCTCTCTCTCTCTCTCTCTCTTTCCCGTGCCAGCTGGCTCAGGTCACTGAGGCAGCTGCAGCACTTTCTTCTCTTTCTTTCTTCCAGGGACCCTCACTCTTGCCTGAATGGCTTCCGTCCCGACTGACCTTCTGTCAGCCTGTCCTCCTCCGGGACTGACCTCGACTCCCCTCTGGGAGACTGACCTGTAAATCTATCTTTCCCAGTCTCTTTATACTAACTCCACCCACCTCCCAGCACATCTCATGTTACGAAGCAGGGTTCCACGAAGGGTGCTCTGCTACCCCCAGCCTAAAGCTGCTAGGTGTCCCTGCTAAACTATCCTGTGTGTGGGATGCAGGTGTTGGAGTGTGGCAGGGAGTTCCCACCTTACCTGGATGGTGGGACACTACACCTTAGGAGAAGGTGCAGTACCTCTGTGGCGACTGAGCCTCTGGGGCGCCACACTCCCCCGTTAAACACAGCACGTCCGCGGGCTGAAAGAAAACAAAGCATACAGCAGAGAAACATACAAAAATTTTATATATGCGTAAATAACTTTTCTTACTCTAAGCTTCCTAATATAGGAGGTACTCATCTTAAATGTTACCAACAATCCTATCAAAACTTCTATGTTAAACAGTGCAAATTTCTAAGTGAAATTCTTACACTCAAAGTGCTTTTCTCTGTAAAACATTTCTTTATTACTTTTCTCTTATTCTGTCACTATATTCTCAATTTTTCCCTTCTTTCTCTTTCTACTAGACGCAAGACACTGACCTCACATTCTTGGCCTGTCACCTGTCTCTATCAATTCTTCATCTACGTTGTTCATCTCTACATCAGACATTCCTAATTCTAGCTACCTAAAAGCCATTTCTCAAATATCAACTTTCTTATAAAACATATTATCAAATACTTTTTCAATAAAACATTATAAACATTCTTGAAAGTGCTGGACACCGCTCCCAGCCGGGATCTCTTGCAGTGTCCTTTGAGGTAGACATCATTCTTCGAAAAGTGTCCATTCAAAAACATCATCTTTGCAAAGTGTCTATATCTGTAAAACACTATCTTCGCAAAGTTTTCCTTTCTGTAAAACCAAGAAAGGGCACCTAAAGAGGTGCAAACTATTTACAATATGAGTTCGGATCAATCAGCGTCTATGATCTTCTTAGTTCCATTTCAAAAATTACGCTGCCAATCAAAACTGGGCAACTTAACACACAAAAGGCACAACTGGTGCAACAAACCCTCCTGGGTAACGAGATTTGGAAAATAACACAAAATCTTTTAATGGTGGTCCCCTCTTGGGGTTCTGGAAATTGAACTGTCACTGTTACCAACTGTAGCGTCTTCTCCAGAAATGGGATTGACAACTGCCTGTTCGGTTACCAAGGTAGCTAATGAGTCTGTTGCTAGTGGTTCAGTGGGGGTGGCAGCCGGTATCTCCGCAGTCAGGGATTCGGCTAGAGCGGCAGCAGGTACCAATAAATGTTGTTCCGCAATTGCAGAGGGGATCACAGTGAATGAGACTACTGTCGGCGGTTGCGGGTACAAGGCAATTCGGTGGCTACCCCCAGACGTCAGACCGTTTCTGTCTACAGGTGTGGCTCCCAACATAAGGATCATAGTAGGAGCAGTCATCATACCCACTCCCTCCCGGGGCTGTTCCGGCTCCTGCGGCGGCGCTGGATGGCGAATGATGACAGTTGCAACCCCCGGGGTTGGAGGTTGTACGGCCGGGAGCGGCACCCGTCCCGGCTCAGGGCCCGGACAGGCCGGCAGGAGGCTGCACTGGCTCCAGGCTAGGACTCCGCTCCTGCCCCAACCTCTGGGGCTCTCATGTACCTTCTTCTGGCAGGACGCGTCCAATGACAGCACCGGCCTGGATGCAGCGGCGGTTGCTGTAGGGGATACGGAAGCGGTGGTACGCTCTGCGAGAGCTGCCTGGGGGAGGTCGGCTTTCACCCGTCATCTTCTTCTGGCCTCCGCGCTCCTTCCATCATGGCGTCCTGGCGTTCTTCTTCCTGCCTCGGCCCCTCTCCCGCCACTGGCTTCTTCTGCCCCTCCTTCCGGGGGCGGTGTCTTCTTCCAGCGCCTCCATACTAAGCCAGTACGCGAACCCCTCGGGGGGTGGGCCATGTATCTGTCACATAGTAATTCAGGCAGGGCAGGCCCAATACTCTTCGCGGTCTTTTCTTAGGACCTCCTATCTCTTCATTCCCTTCTTCTCCGCGCCAGCGGCCATTTATAATGTCCATTTCACAGTCTATCAAATCAGGTCTTCTACACATTTTCAAAACGTCAAAGTTCAATAAATTTCAGGCACACAGGACCCGATGGTGTCGGGTCTCGTCATCCTGTTCGTGACGCCAAAAATTGGGTCGCCCCGTCGCTGGCTTCACCCAGGGCTGTGAGGTACCCGGTACCGGGCCAGTGTCAGGGGGATGATGTTTCACAGCAGCGGTGACCTGGTCCGTGGCCCTGGGCCCCAATATCAATGGCGGTGGTGTTTGGTTGGAATGTAAAGTTCGTGACGCCACCCGTGGTATTTGGCAAGTAAGATGGTAAGCCAACGCTGCTTGCAGATCCACTGGGACTGATGGTGTGATGCAGCTAAGATGGTGTAGCTCCCCACAGGTGGAGCTGTAGTCCCAGGGCAGTGTATAGGGGCGATGGAGGAGTAGGGGCACAGAATGGTGTAGATGTTGATACCCCCAATGTAGCAGGGCTGATGCGGGAATGAATGGAGGACACCAGGGCTTGCAGTTTCAAAGCTTTACTCACAGTTTGTAGCGCACACAGGTGCCCGCTTCGGTACCGTGTCCTCCGGGACAGACGCCCAGCCTACCTCCAGGCAAGATAGGGCTCTCCCCGCCAGCACCCCTCCAACATGTGCCTTTGCTGAACGACTCCTCTATAGCGCCTATTGGTGTGAAGAGCTCCAGCACCGTGGTTCTCTGAAGTTCCTCCTGTCAGATATTCCTAACAACTCTCTCACTTGTATGAAAGACAGCTGTAGCCTACTTCGGGGACTCCATTCTCCTGAATCCCAGCTCTCTATCCGTTTCGCTGTTGTGTCTCAAGTCTTGGATGGGAGTAGTGCATTTACAGCCAACTACTCCACCGGTGTCTGCTGCAGAACCATAAGTGTCCGTACAACCTCGGGGACCGGGCCCCGGCTGTGCGCTGAGAACCTATAGACAGGGTTCCTCTTCCAACCCACGTCTCCTCTCTGTTCTCCTACTCCTTCGTTCCGCGCTGTTCCTTCTCTCTCTTATGGAAGCTTAGGTTGCAGATCTATGTCTTTCTCTTTCTCTTCTCTTCCAGATTTTAAACTTGCTCCAATTAGGCCTCTGTCTCCACTCTGTTTGTAGTATTTACCCTGGGTTCCAGCACTGTCAGCTGGTTCTCGGCAGTGTCTTTGGCACGGGTACTCCCTCCTGCCCAGCCTGGTTACAGCACACCTGCTGTTTCCGGGTAGTGTCAACGTCACTTTGCCACCAATACGTTGTCCTGTCGTGTTGTGCTCGGGTTAGCCGAGTCTATGGTGCCTGCAGTTTAGGTGCTTCCTATGTGGGCTGCGGGTTCTGGTAATAAAGGCTGGTTCCGTAGTGCCAATAGGACAAGCACCCCCTGTAGGACTGTGGGTTTCGGTAACTGCGTCCTGCTCGCGGCCTTGCAACTTTGTTTATTATGGGTACCTTGTGCTACCCATCCGGGTTCCAGTACCATCAGCTGGTTCTTGGCAATGCCTTTGGCCTAGGTGCCTCCTTGGTATCCGAGTTCCAGCAACGTCAGCTGGTCCTTGGTAGTGCTTTGTAGCACAGGTACCTCCTGCTTAGTAACCGTGTTCCAGCACCGTCAGCTGGTCCACGGTTGTGTCATTGGCTCTTGCAGCTTCTGCTACCCATCCGGGATCCAGCACCGTCAGCTGGTTCTCGGCAGTGCCTTTGGCCTAGGTGCCTCCTTCTCGGTATCCGAGTTCCAGCAATGTCAGCAGGTCCTTGGTAGTGGTTTGTAGCACAGGTACCTCCTGCTTATTAACTGTCTTCCAGCACCATCAGCTGGTCCACGGTTGTGCCATTGGCTCTTGTTCCTTCAGCTGCCACTCTGGGTTCCAGCACCGTCAGCTGGTTCTCGCTTGTTCCATTGACTTTTGTAGCTTCTGCTACCCATCCGGGTTCCAGCACCGTCAGCTGGTTCTCGGCAGTGCCTTTGGCCTAGGTGCCTCCTTCTTGGTATCCGAGTTCCAGCAACGTCAGCTGGTCCTTGGTAGTGCTTTGAAGCACAGGTACCACCTGCTTAGTAACCATGTTCCAGCACCATCAGCTGGTCCACGGTTGTGCCATTGGCTCTTGTTCCTTCTGCTGCCCCTCCGGGTTCCAGCACCGTCAGCTGGTCCTCGCTAGTTTCATTTGCTCTTGCAGCTTCTGCTACTCATCCGGGTTCCAGCACCATCAGCTGGTTCTCGGCAGTGCCTTTGGCCTAGGTGCCTCCTTCTCGGTATCTGAGTTCCAGCAACGTCAGCTGGTCCTTGTTAGTCCTTTGTAGCACATGTACCTCCTGCTTAGTAACCATGTTCCAGCACCGTTAGCTGGTCCTCGCTAGTTCCATTTGCTCTTGTTCCTTCTGCTATCCATCCGGGTTCCAGTACCGTCAGCTCGTTCTCAGCAGTTCCTCAGCCTTCTTGTACCTTCTGCTACTTTTCCAAGTTCAAGCTTGTGGAAATGGTTTTTGGTTCTCACTCTGGATCTCCCTGACGATGACCCTGAAGACCCTGAAGACGACGACTCTGAAGACCACACCAAAGAAGACCAAAAAGATGACCCTGAAGAAGATGACAAAGAGGACAAAGAACATGAAGACAACCACCAAGATGCAGAACAACAAGAGACAGAAGACCAAAAAGCAGAAGAACCAAAAGCAGAAGAACATTAAGCATAGGACTAAAAATCAGAGCAAAAAATATTATCTAAATTACAAGCAGAAGAAGACTAAGCATTGTATGGGGGTGAGTCCGTTCCTCCTCATGGTGCCCCTGGAAAATGCCTGCTGCTGCAGGCCAAACTGAACACGGACAAATCCTGTTGTAAATCTTTTGTGACAGGCAGAACGGAAGGTGTAATCTTCAAACCTTTATAGATAACAACTACAGGAATGCCGGTCACAAATAAGAATATGATGAAGAAGAAGAATAGGAAGAAGATGAAGAAGTAGAATATGAAGAAGAATCGTTGAATAAGAAGAATATGAATAATGTACAAAAAAAGAATAATAGGAAGAAGGTGAAGAAGAAGAAGATGAATAAGGTGAAGAAGAAGTTGATGAAAAAGATGCTGCTGCTGAGGATCATGAAGGAGAAAGTGTGGGAAAGTAAAAAAGAAGGTGAAGAGCATGGAAGTAGTGAAACATGCATATCTGACAAAATATAAAAGAGGTTAACATAGTCAATATCTTTGTAACTCCGAACGTCTTTAAAAAAAAAATTAAATTCCTGCTTTTCCATTTGATTGGGCTAAACCTCTATGGCTTTAATGTCTCCTACACCTCCCACAATACATTCTACATTATTATTACTTGTTTTTCTTCATGTAGAATTACCCTACAAGGAAGGAAAGGTTTTTTTTAATTCTGATATTTCTGTTCCATTCACTTGAATGGGACTTCCGGGATCGGAATCGGCGATACCCGATACCTTCTTTATATCGGCCGATCCAATCCAATCCGATATTTTTCAATATCGGGTGGTATCGCTCAACACTAGTCATGAGTTCTCTTTCCGGGTTCCCTCTGGTGGTTACTGGAGGTAATGGAGCTGATATAATTAACAGAGGCCTGCCACCTGATAATGAGCAGGACGATTGGACATCTGGAGTTCCTGACTGGATTTAAGACAGCTGACTCCCTCTATCCCTGCTGGTGATTTTTTCCTGCCTCCTGAGGTCTTGGTTTCCAGCTCAGTCCATGCATGCTCAGCTAAGTGTTCTTTTGCTATTGTTCACATTTGATCTGGTTTTGTCTATTTCAGTTTTGTATGGTCAGCCAGCTCCAGCTGGGGCTGTGTTGAATTTCCATCCTTATGTTACTGCTTGTGCCAGTTTGCTTTTGTCCCTTATTAGATTGGCCTCTTTTTGCTCTGCATTCAGAATATACCAGAGTGCTGATATAGTGGGCAAAGTCAAGTGACTTCGGTATTTTTCTATCAGACGTGTTGGACATCTTTTGCAGGGTTTTTTGTGTGATTGCAGAAGTGTCTTTCCTTTCCTGTCCTGTCTAGTTAGTGTGGACCCCATCGTTTGCTCAGTCTATTTTCCTACCTGCGCTTGTTTTTTCATCTTGTCTGACCGACATAATCCTATGTTTGGGGGCTATCTATTCCTTTGGGGTCTGCTCTGGGGCAGTTTAGATTTCCCCTTTCTTGCTTTAGGCTTATTTAGTTCTCCGGCTGTGTCGAGGCATCTAGGATCATCGTAGGTACACTCCAAGGCTACTGCTAGTTGTGTGGATTGGATCAGGGGTCTGCAATCCGCTTAGTTAGCAACCTCTCTGGTTTTCTGTGGCTTAGCTTGGTCTTGCTCTCCTCCTCGGTGACCCAATCATAACAGTCCCCCCTGCCTGCCCTGGGGCCCTGTGGCTGTACGAATGCTGAAGTGTGCGAGCACCCCCCGGGCCCTGTTGGTGGATCATGAAGCTGCAGGCGGCCCCCTGCCTGCCCTGTGGCTGTGGGAATGCTACAGTGAGTGCCCCACCTGGGCCCTGTTGGTGGATGCTGCAGCTGTGCCGAGTCCCCCCTGCCTGCCCTGTGGCTGTGCAAATGCTGAAGTGTGCGGGCGCCCCCCCGGGCCCTGTTGGTTGATTCTGCGGGTGGCTGCGCCGGGCCCCCCTGGCCCCCTGCAAGCCCTGTGGCTATGGGAATGCCTGGGCCCTGTTGGTGGATGGCTGCTGACTGTGCTGGGCCCCCCCTGCTTGCCCTGCTGAGACAGACTACTCACCCTGCTCACTCGCCTGCTGTGCTCAAGTACAGCCAGAAAGTACCAATGCACAGTACCTGTGAATGCTGAAGTTTAGCAAGCAGACACGGGACCTACGGTCATGTGACTGCAAGGGGGCGGGGCTTAGCATCCTGCTTAGTAAGATGGAAAGACACTATACAGAATTACTCAGTCAGGCAAAACGGGATTCATACACAGAGATAGCCGTAACGTACCAAGGATGAGACAGAGCGGATAGTCAGGGCCAAGCAGCAGTCAAAACCAAACAGACATAGAAGGTGCAAAGCAGAATCCAAAGCAATATCCAGAGAACAGACCGAGTCATACACAGATTATCAAGCAACCAGAACACAGCAAAACAACACTCAGGGGTCACCACACTATGCCAAGGGCAAGAGTATAACTGACAGGGATGGGAGCATCCTGAGGCTATAAGAAGCCTCTCCCAGAACCAGGGAGAGGCCACAATCATAGCCCCAGGTGTGCAGGTAAGCCTGCACCGGGATCACAACCTTTAACCCCAGAAATGCCAGTCATCAGCACTGGTTCCAGACATTAACCCCACATGTGCGAGTCAAACCCACACTGAGATCATGACAGTACCCCCCTCTCAACGGGGGGCCTCTGGACCCCCAGGCTTGCCCGGGTACTTAGCATGGAAAGCCCGCACCAGGCGATCAGCATGCATCAACCGGGCCGGTACCCAGGACCTGTCTTCTGGTCCATACCACTTCCAATGAACCAGGTACTGTTCCGACCGCCGTACCAACCTGGAATCTATGATATGACCAACATCGTACTCCACCTGCCCCTCGTCCAAAACAGGAGAAGCAGCAGACTCGGAGTCTCCCCGGACTGCTTCAAAAGGTTTCAGTAGAGATTTGTGGAAGACGTTAGGGATCTTGAAAGAGGGTGGAAGGCACAGCCTATATGCCACTGGATTGATTTTTTCCACAATCTTGTATGGGCCAATGAATTTGGGCCCCAACTTGGCTGAAGGAACCTTCAACTTAATGTTTCGAGTGGAGAGCCAAACCTTGTCTCCAACCTGAAACGTGGGCCCTAGTGTGCGTTTCCTGTCCACAAAAAACTTATACCTGCCCTGAGACCTAGATATACTCCGCTGAACTTCTGCCCATGTATTCTGTAATCGCTGAACAGAGCCCTCAGCCCTGGGACACCCCGAGTCCAGACGAGAAAACTCATCAAAATGAGGACTGAACCCATAATTGATCAAAAAAGGAGTCATACTCGTGGATTGACTCACCCGACTATTGAAGGCAAATTCAGCCAACGGCAGTGCATCGAACCAGTCATTCTGTCTAGCAGAGGTTAGACACCTGAAGATCTGTTCCAGGGACTGGTTAGTGCGCTCCGTCTGACCATTGCTCTCAGGATGGTATGCAGACGAAAAGGACAGAGACATCCCTAATTTTTTGCAGAAAGCATGCCAAAATTAGCCACAAACTGCACACCATGATCAGACACCACATTCAGGGGTACCCCATGCAACCGGATCACATGCTGCACAAACAACCTGGACAACATCTCAGCTGACGGTAGTGCGGACAGGGGTACAAAATGAGCCTGCTTAGAAAACCTGTCCACCACTACCCATACCACTGTATTACCCTTAGATAGAGGGAGATTGGTAGCAAAATCCATGGATAAGTGAGTCCATGGTCTTTCGGGCACTGCCAAGGGCATCAGCTCCCCTGCCGGCTGGCTATGAGAGCTTTTAGAACGAGTACAGACCCCACAACCAGCAATTAATTTTTTTATGTCTGAACCAAGGGTAGGCCACCAAAAGATCCTAGCCACCGCTAGACGTGTGGCTGAAATACCAGGGTGAGCACTCAGCTTGGATTCATGGAACTCCTGCAAGAGTTTCAGGCGAAGTTGCTCTGGGACAAACAACTTCCCCTCCGGCTTGGCCGCCGGGGCCCGCAACTGGGCCCCCTGAATCTCCTGTTCCAATTCAGATGAGACCTCTGCTATCACAACCCCAGGGTGAAGAATCGAGGACAGTGGCTCAGGGGGCGACACCGGCTGAAAAATGCGCGATAAGGCATCAGCCTTGACATTCTTAGACCCTGGGCAAAATGTAATCGTAAACTGAGAACGGGGAAAAAAAAGTGACCAACGGGCCTGTCTGGGCGTTAGTCTTTTAGCAGACTCAATTTATGACAAATTTTTGTGATCCGTAATCACCGTAACCGGGTGACTGGCCCCCTCCAAAAAGTGCCTCCATTCTTCAAACGCCAATTTGACCGCAAGAAGCTCTCTATTGCCTACGTCGTAATTTCTTTCCGTAGCAGAGAACTTCTTGGAAAAGAAAGCACATGGCCTGAGGTTGGTTAGAGTGGCAGGCCCTTGGGACAACACCGCCCCACCCCCACCTCAGAGGCGTCCACTTCCACGACGAATGGTTTGGACGGATCTGGCTGTACTAACACAGGAGCAGATATAAAGCTGATTTTCAGGGTCGCAAAGGCCTCTTTTGCGAGCGAGGACCAGTTTCTCACATCCGCACCTTCACAAGTAAGAACTGTGAGTGGTTTGACCACCTGTGAAAACCCCCGAATAAATTTGCGGTAATAATTGGCGAACCCCAAGAAGCGCTGAAGACCCATAAGGTCTCGGGGTTGCACCCAATCCGCAATGGCCTGCACCTTCTTGGGGTCCATGCGAAAACCATCACAGGACACAATTAATCCCAAAAAAGACAATTCTTGAACAAAAAACACACATTTCTCCAATTTGGCATACAGATGATTTTCCCTCAGTCTTTGGAGAACGGTTTGTACAT
The DNA here is from genome assembly GCF_039654945.1 of Dendrobates tinctorius. Classification (NCBI taxonomy): domain Eukaryota; kingdom Metazoa; phylum Chordata; class Amphibia; order Anura; family Dendrobatidae; genus Dendrobates; species Dendrobates tinctorius. The sequence continues at coordinate 28,470,524 of NW_027361700.1, forward strand.
GATTCAGATGAGATTGACTGTCGTGTGAGTATATCAGAATATCGTCTAAGTAAATGACAACAAAACGACCAATGAGATCCGAGAATACCACGTTGATGAAATTCTGAAATATGGCTGGGGCATTGGTAAGACCAAGCGGCATGACTAAATTTTCAAACAGTCCCTCGGTCGTGAGGAACGCGGTTTTCCATTCATCCCCCTCCCAGACCCTTATCAAATTATATGCTCCCCGAAGATCAAGTTTGGAGAACCAATTTGCCCCTGAAAGTTGGTTACACAAATCGGGAATCAACGGAAGGGGGTACGTATTTTGTACTGTAATCTTGTTCAGCTCACGAAAATCGAGGCAGGGACGTAAACCACCATCTTTTTTCTTAACAAAAAAAAATCCTGCCGCCACAGGTGAGACTGAGGGACGTATGTGTCCTTTGCGAAGACTCTCAGCAATGTAATCTTTCACGGCCAAGCGCTCAGGGCCAGATAAATTAAACAGACGGGCTTTAGGCAATTTAGCCTCCGGGACTAACTCGATAGCGCAGTCAAAGGGTCTATGTGGCGGCAACGTCTCGGCCTCGCTTTCAGAGAACACATCTTCGAATTCTTTCAGGTACTCCAGAATACCTTCCAGCTCGACAGATGACACAGATACAGATTTAACAGGTTCAATCAATAGGGCAGACTTATCACATAACATCGAATCATTAAACCCCCACTGAACAATCTCCCCCGTTTTCCAGTTAATGACTGGGTTATGGCGCGCCCACTTTGAGTGAAAACAAGTCAGACATAAAGAGAATTCCCTCTTTAGTGAGGGGGGAGGAGTCAATGGCCACCACTTTGATCGAAACCTTAAGTCTAACTGTCCCTATCTTACAGCGTGTGACCAACTGGGAGTCAATGAGATTGATGGATGATCCGCAGTCCATGAAAGCTGTAGAGGGAAAACAACAATCGTCCACTAACAGTTCCACATGAAGCAACACCTTAGAAAACGAGGAAAAGGGTACCTGAGGGTCTGAGTAGTCTCCCCGCTGACTACCCAAACCTAGTCGTTTCCCGTCAACCGGGTTGAGGATGGACAATCAGGACACTCCCTTTTCCAATGTCCGTTTTACCACAGTAGAAGCATAACTGCTTTTCTCTCCGGCGTTGTCTCTCCTTTTCCTTCAGGGAGAGAGCCCCTACGTCCATGGGTACAGAAACAGTCTCTTTTCCACTAGGGAACAATGGAGTCTCCGCCTGCATCACCCCCCTGGCCTGCAGCCTGCGGTCCATCCGGACGGCCTGGGTCATGGCGTCCTCGAGAGAGTTAGGTGGGGGATGTAATGCCAAGGCATCCTGTAACCGCTCGGACAAGCCTCTGCGAAAGAGTCCTCGGAGTGCGGCGTCATCCCAAGAGACCTGCGGCCCAGCGGCAGAATTCTGTGCAAAACCACTCAGCCGAGTGTTTCCCCTGACAGACACTCATCACCATGTCCTCTGCCAATCGCACTCGGTCCGGCTCATCATATATGTGCCCGAGGGCCTCAAAAAACGCATTCACAGACACTCTCTCAGGGGCAGTGGGAGGAAGGAAGAAAGCCCAAGCTTGTGGGGACCCTCTTAACAGAGACATAATGACCCCTACCTTCTGACTTTCGTCCCCAGAGGAACGTGGCCTCAAACTAAAGAAGAGTTTGCACCCCTCCATGAAGACCCTGAACTCCTTTTTGTTCCCAGAAAAAAAAATCAGGCAGTTTAACAGGTGGTTCTGGGGACACCAAAACAACATCACTCGCCCCAGCCCCCCAGAGACCCAGCAGCTAAAGCCCCCCGCACTGTCTCAGAAACCTGCTGCTGAGAACGAGCCAGAGCTTGCTGCTCCAGAGATAAACCCTGAAACATCTGACTCAGATTTTTCATTTGCTCATCAAGAGATTGTATGGGATCCATATTTCTCAGCAGAGAAAAAAAAAAAAACCCAAAAACTTAATGGTCAGTTATAATGTCAGGAACACCGCACTGTACTTGCTCACTGAGCCAGTGCGCGTGTCCTGAGTGTCAGGATACTGTCAGCGCCGGCGTGCAGCCTCCGTTGAGCAGGGACTCACCTGCACTGTAGGGGTACCGGGGTCAGGTACAGCCAGAAAGTACCGATGCACAGGACCTGTGGATGCTGAAGTTTAGCAAGCAGACACGGGACCTACGGTCATGTGACTGCAAGGGGGCGAGGCTTAGCATCCTGCTTAGTGAGATGGAAAGACACTATACAGAATTACTCAGTCAGGCAAGACGGGATTCATACACAGAGATAGCCGTAACGTACCAAGGATGAGACAGAGCGGATAGTCAGGGCCAAGCAGCAGTCAAAACCAAACAGACATAGAAGGTACCAAGCAGAATCCAAAGCAATATCCAGAGAACAGACTGAGTCATACACAGATTATCAAGCAACCAGAACACAGCAAAAACACACTCAGGGGTCACCACACTATGCCAAGAGCAAGAGTATAACTGACAGGGATGGGAGCGTCCTGAGGCTATAAGAAGCCTCTCCCAGAACCAGGGAGAGGCCACAATCATAGCCCCAGGTGTGCAGGTAAGGCTAGTTTCACACTAGCGTTTTTGAACGCAGCGACGGCCTGAGAACGGCCGCCGCTAAGCCCTGCCCCTGCCGCGCCTCCGCCGGTAGCTCCGCCTACCGGCGCATGACGCTGCATGCGCCCTGCGTCCCCTATCTTTATCACTGGGGGCGCAGGCCGTGCGCAGTATGCGTTTGGCGGCGCATGCGCCTATTTGACGGTGCGCCGGAGTAACCAAAATGCAGCAGGTTGCGTTTGGCGCAGGTCGGCGCACCGTCAAAAGGACGCATGCGCCGCCAAACGCATACTGCGCACGGCCTGCGCCCCCAGTGATAAAGATAGAGGGCGCATGCAGCGTCATGCGCCGGTAGGCGGAGCTACCGGCGGAGGCGCGGCAGGGGGCGGGGCTTAGTGGCGGCCGTGCGCAGGCCGTCGCTGTGCTCAAAAACGCTAGTGTGAAACTAGCCTTAGCCTGCTCCGGGATCACAACCTTTAACCCCAGAAATGCCAGTCATCAGCACTGGTTCCAGACATTAACCCCACGTGTGCGAGTCAAACCCACACTGAGATCATGACAGACCATAACACTAATTACCTTGTCCCTAGTATATAAATAAGTTAAACGGCAAAATGAAATATACACGTTATATCACAATACGGTATGAATCACGATAACACTTTACAATATTATATATATATATACACACATTGGGAGCATGAGGAACTTAAAGGGATAGAGGTTTTTCACATAACCCTACACTGACACCATGGATGTGTCACCGAATTTTATACCATTAGGCAGTGAAGACAAAATAACTAGATTTTTACCACAAAAATTTTGTTTTAGTCCCAGATTTTACATTTTCACACAAGAAGTGGGTAAAAATGACACCAAATGTGTCCCACAATTTCTACTGAATGTGGCAATACCCCATATGTGGCTGTATAGTACTACATAGCCATACGGAGAGACTCAGGAGGAACAGAGCACTATTTGCCTCCTGGAGTGCATAGTTTCCTAGAACAGTTTGTGGATTCCTTATACAGAGCCCCTAATTGTTAGAGCAGAATCCCCCCTCAAGTGACCCCATTTGGGAAACTATACCCCTTGGGGAATTTATCTACAGGTGTATTGACAATTTTGACTTCATGGGTATTTTCCAGAAACAAGCAGCAATGAATGTTGCCGAGAGAAATTTGCAAAGTACCGTTGTAGCAAGAAGTACGCTCTATTGACCAGTACATTGCAGTCACCAGTACGTTATACCCAGCCCGTGCTTCTGGAGGCATGCACCCATAAGTTAGACGTGCTCTAATAACCTCAGAAATGCCAAATGTGGACGCAATATGTGGTTTATACTGTGGGACTCAGAAGGGAGGTGCATTTGGATTTGGGAGCGGAGAATTTGCTAAATTTCTTTTGGCTGGTGAGGAGACATTTTGCTTTTCCAGAGCCTTTGTGCTACCAGTAACGTGGAAACCCCCTATATTTCCATTAACAGATGATGGACCTGAGTGAGCGCTTACTTTTGAGGATTGGGTTGAAGCTTTTATTGGGAATATTTTACATAATGTTTGAGATCACATTTAACCGGCGCTCTACGTTAAGCACTTACTTTGGGGCTTCTATCTAAATCTGAGTGACATGATTCAGATGAAACTCCTGAGGGATCCTTTCACTTTAGTGAGGCAGCAGAGTTACTCTGGACCCTGTCTGGCCTCTGTTCAGTAGTGTCCTTCTTTTCAGAAGTGCACAAAACTGTGGTTGACGGCATTTTTATACAATCCTAAAAAGACGGACACCAAGGGTCCACAGGTCAGTTGGCATCCACATTGCCTCTTTCTGCCTCATTGTAGGGAATCTTCTGACAGAGGTTCTGTCTGAATCACGTATTTCTGAGATTTATATGAAACCCCGTTGTAAGCGCTCAGAGCAGAGCGCATGATAAATGTGTGCCGAGCCTTACTGCAATTGGGAAGCAGAATGAAAAAATAAACAGCATGTGAAAAATTGGTTTTATTTATTTTTTTACGCCATTCCTCGTGCAGTATAAGTGATTAGGTGACTTTATTCTTCGGTCAGTGCGATTACATTAATACCAGTTTTAGGCCTCTTTCACACGTCCGTGTGTCTAGTAAGTGTTGTGACAGTTTTCACACATACCGGAGACATGTACACACGTAGACCCATGGGTCTGTGCGCATGCCAATGTGTTTCCATGGACCGTATATCCGTGGGCAAAACATACTGACGTGTCTGTTTTTTAATGTCAGTACGGGCCCCAAAACATCCTGCACATGGAAAGCACACATGGATGTCATCCGTGTGACATGCATCGGAGCCGGGTAACAAGCGTTAGAGCAAGCGATGTTTCACGGCACCGAGTGCTGAACACGGCTTTAATCAGTCTCCCCTGCTCTGCAGGTGATCAGCGTGAGCAGGGGAGAAGGATGAGAGTTATATTTAAGTGATAAAAGAGACAGCAGGCGGTGGCTGATGGAACTATTACTGCCATCAGCCTACCCCTGCTGCCGCTAATAACAGTGACAGCAGGTGCGGCTGATGGTGGTATTCATCAGCCGCCGCCTGCGCTATAAATAAATAAAAGAAAAAAGCAGCATGGGTTCCCCTGTATTTTCTCTTGCCAGGCAAAGCTCACGGTGCTAGCAGGAATCTCACCGAGATCACGGCAGTTCAGCCTTGTGGGGAATGCAGCTTCAGTGAATGGCAGTAACCTCAATGACATCACCACCGGTCACTGACGCTGTGCTCGCAGCAGCACAATCACCAGTTGTTCTCTGCCTGGATGATCACATGTTGGCACCATCCAGGTTGAAAACTTTCTCCCCAAGACATGGATTACAGAGTGGGATGAACAATGAAGAGGTGAGGGATATTGTGTTTTTTTTTATTTTAGTTTTATTACAGGAGAACAAGGGCTTCAGTGGAATAGGCTTAACTGTGTTTGTTATTTTTAAATAAAAATGGAAATCTGTGTTTTGCTTTATTTCTAATAAAAGACTTAATATTTGCTGTGTCTTTATTTACCATACAACTATAGGATTAGTAATAGACAGGTGTCTAATAGACACCTCTCCATTACTAAGTTGTGGGTTTGATGTCACCTGACAATACAAAGGTGACATCAACCCCACAAATATGAACCCCACTTGCCACCACTACAGGGCAAGTGGGAAGAGCTCTGCCTTTTCTGGGTGGCTGCAGGCTGCTATGTTTAGGCTGGGGGAAGGTCAATACCCATGGCCCCTTACCAGCCTGAGAATATCAGTCCCCAGCTGTGAGCTTTAGCAGGGCTGGTTGTCAAAAATGGAGGGAACCCTATGCCATTTTTTAAAATTATTTATTTAAATGAATAAATAAACAGGTTGGGGACCCATCTATTTTTGATAACCAACCATACTGAAGATGACAGCTGAGGGCTGCAACACCCTTTTCCTGGCTGGTTGTAGAAAATACAGGGGAATCTATGTCGTTTTTTTCATTTTTTATCTATTTATTTATATATTTATAGAGCAGGTGGTTGATGAATACCTCCATCAGCCGCTCCTACTGTCACTGTAGTACTCTTTCATTAGCCGATGCCTGTGACCTGTGGTAAACTTTTACCACCGGTCAAAGCTGCTGGCTCATGCTGTCATCTGACAGCGTGGGTTATTGCAGCTTTTTGACCAGCGGCAATAATCTTACTGCCGATCAGAGCTGCCAGTGTTTCACTCGCTGTCATGCAGATGACAGTGTGAGAAACACTGACAGTCGGGGTACCGAACCCACACAGTAACACGACTTCCTGGAGAAGTCCGTGTTTGGAATTTGTGCCCAAACACTAGGAGTTTGGTATGGACCACAAACTTTATTGTTTGGGTTCACCCATCTCTACTCATCATTTCTCAAAATGTAACCAACTCTGCTAGGTGGTATGGCAGTGACTAGTGTTGACCATTCCGATACTGCAAATATCGGGTATCGGACGATATTCGCTGTATCGGAATTCCAATACCGAGTACCGATATTTTTACAATATCGGATACCGGAATCGGAAGTTCCCATAATGCAATGAGCCAGTGTTGTGGCTGTGATTGGCTGCTGAAATTATGTCATCATGATGCGCAGTCTGTGCGCATCATGATGTGCGGTCTGTGCGGGCCTGCCGGGGGTCTGTGCGGGCTGCCGGGGGTCTGTGCGGGCCTGCCGGGGGTTTATACAGGCCTGCCGAGGGTCTGTATGGGCTGCCGGGTGTCTGTGCAGGCCTGCCGGGGGTTGTGTGTGTGTGTGCAGACATCGTCCGATGGGACTACAAGTCCAATTGGGCTATGCCTGCTACAATGACAGTGATTGACACATTAGCCAATGATGGGACAGTAGTAGTCCCATCATCCGGCTAATGTGTTGAATGTAAAAAAAAAAAAAAATACATACTACATACATACTACATATATACTACATTCATACAACATACATACATACTACATACATACTACATATATACTGCATTCATACAACATACATACATATATGCATAGTTTGCAAAAGAGAAGGCTGAGAGGAGACTTAATAGCTGTCTACAAATATCTAAAGGGCTGTCACATTGTAGAAGGATCAACTTTATTCTCATTTGCACAAGGAAAGACTAGAAGCAATGGGATGAAACTGAATGGGAGGAGACACAGATTAGATATTAGAAAAAACTTTTTGACAGTTGGAGTGATCAATGAGTGGAACAAGCTGCCACGAGAAGTGGTGAGTTCTCCTTCAATGGAAGTCTTCAAACAGAGGCTGGACAGACATCTGACTGGGATGATTTAGGGAATCCTGCTTTGAGCAGGGGGTTGGACCAGATGGCCCAGGAGGTCCCTTCCAACTCTACGATTCTATGATTCTATATACTACATTCATACAACATACATACATACTACATGCTACATACATACTTCATATATACTACATTCATACAACATACATACATACTGCATACATACTACATACTGTATATACTACATTCATACAGCATACATACATACTAAATACATACTACATATATACTACATTCATACAACATATATACTACATTCATACAACATACATACATACAACATGCTACATATATACACAACATAAATACTTCATACTTACTACATACTTACAACATACATACAACATGCTACATACATACAACATACAATATATTCATGCATTCATACAATACATTCAAATAGACATACAGTACATATAACAAAGAGTCTTGAAGATTGTGAGCCCTCGCGGGCAGGGTCCTCTCTCCTCCTGTACCAGTTATGACTTGTATTGTTTAAGATTATTGTACTTGTTTTTATGTATACTCCTCCTTACATGTAAAGCGCCATGGAATAAATGGCGTTATAACAATAAATAATAATAATACTCACCATCACTTGTCACTTTGATCCCCAAAGCCAGTGTCATCTTTAAAAAATATTAAAATAACATCCACAGAAATCCACGAGTGTCCCACGACGATCTCCTGCACTGCATCACTGAGAGGTTACTATAGTTCACTGGTCTCACTTTATGGCAAAAGCTGCGTGGGAACTTTCTCACACAGCAATGCCAAAAGTGAGACTAGGGACTATTTTTTTACAGTGGCAGAGGAATACATTGCGGAAGGATACCTACCTCCCGTCATGGTATTCCTGGGCCCCTAGAGAGCGGTGGCATCAGCTGATGCTGCTGCTCTCCACGGGAGATCGTCGTGGGACACTCAAGGATTTCTGCGGATCAGAGAGTATATCGGTTGTTTGTTATTTTAATATTTTTTAAAGATGACACTGGCTTGGGGATCAAAGTGACAAGTGATGGTGAGTATGTACTCTATGTTATATGTACTGTATGTCTATATGTATGTATTGTATGTAGTATGTATGTAGTATGTATGTATGTTGTATGTCTGTAGCATGTTTTATGTATGTAGTATGTAGAGAGTATGTATTTAGTATGTACTATGTATGTATATTGTATGAATGTCGTATATATGTAGTATGTATGTTGTATGAATCTAGTATATATGTAGTATGTATGTATGTAGTATGTATGAATGTAGTATATATGTAGTATGTATGAATGTAGTATATTTTTTACTTTTAGTTCAGGATATTTGTGTTTTTTGCTTTTTGTTTTCTCTGGTTAATGGTCATGTGTTAATATGCACTTACATTGTGCATACACATTAACTTACTTTTCTCAGTTCAGATTTGTTTTTTATTCATTTCATTGTGCATTCAGTGCATATATGGGTGTGACCGCCCTCTTTCTGAGCTGGGAAAGCCATCCAGTCTGGCCTAAGCTGTTACAAGTGGTTCAGCCGCTCGACCCTTATTCACATTCACGCCACTTGGCAAGTGAAAAGGTTTTAAATACTAGAGTAGGGACTGTCCCACAAGGGTTGCCGTGACGTGGCGGGATGGCTTGTACATTATTTTGATCAAAATTATGTTTACTAAATACCCTTATTATTATTATTACCTTTATGCATTATTTGCAGTATATTTTTTACTTTTAGTTCAGGATATTTGTGTTTTTTGCTTTCTCTGGTTAATGGTCATGTGTTAATATGCACTTACATTGTGCATACACATTAACTTACTTTTCTCAGTTCAGATTTGTTTTTTATTTTTTCTATTTGTTTTTTATGTATGTATATTGTATGAATGTCGTATATATGTAGTATGTATGTTGTATGAATCTAGTATATATGTAGTTTGTATGTAGTATGTATGCAGTATGTATGAATGTAGTATATATGTAGTATGTATGAATGTAGTATATATGGAGTATGTATGAATGTAGTATATATGAATGTAGTATGTATGTAGGATGTATGTTGTATGAATGTAGTATATATGTAGTATGTATGTATGTATGTTGTATGAATGTAATATATATGTAGTATGTATGTTGTATGAATGTAGTATATGTAGTATGTATGTTGTATGAATGTAGTATATATGAAGTATGTATGTAGTATGTATGTATGTTGTATGAATGTAGTATATATGTAGTATGAATGTAGTATGTATGTTGCATGTATGTTGTATGTCTGTAGCATGTTGTATGTAGCTTGTATGTATGTTGTATGAATGTAGTATATATGTAGCATGTATGTATGTTGTATGAATGCAGTATGAATGTAGTATATATGTAGTATGTATGTAGCATATATGAAGTATGTAGTATGTATGTTGTATGAATGTAGTATGTATGTAGCATGTATGTTTTTTTGTTTTTTTTTCTACATTCAACACATTGCTTGCAACGTTTTTTTCTCAGATTTAACCCGAAATTCTTTCTGGGTGCCGGGCAAAAAAAATTTCTCTCTTTCTCTCTCTCTCTTTCTCTTTCTCTCTCTCTCCCCTTTTCCAGGCTGCGATTCCTTTAAAATTCTTCATTTGTCGGATCCGTCAAAAAAAAAAAACGGACAGGTGGCATCCGTTGTCATCAGTACTAAAACGGATCCACCATCCGTCCTTTTGGCGGATTTTGACTGATGCAAAAAACTGAAGTGTGAAAGAGGCCTTAGCCGGATGATGGGACTACTACTGTCCCATCATTGGCTAATGTGTCAATCACTGTCATTGTAGCAAGCATAGCCCGATGGGACTTGTAGTCCCATCGGATGATGCCTGCGCACACACACACAACCCCCGGCAGGCCCGTACAGACCCCCAGCAGGCCCGCACAGACCCCCGAGAGGCTCGTACAGACCCTGCCCACACACACAGATACGCACAGTGTCTGCCCACGCACCACCCACACTCTTCCCCCCTCTTGAACTGGATATGCAAGTAAAGAAAGGGTTTTTTTTAATTCAGATATTTCTGTCCCATTGACTTGCATTGGTTTCCGGTATCAGAATCGGCGATACCCGATACTTTTTGGGTATCGGTCCGATCCAATCCGATCCGATATTTCTCAATATTGGAAAGTATCGCTCAACACTAGCAGTGACTGAATCACCAGCAGCTTGACCAGGTGTGAGATTAGTTGACACACTAGAGGATGAATGGGAGCATATGCCATATGTTTTCTCAACACACAATCAGGGATGGATATCTATGAAGTAGAAAAAAAATGCAGCGTCTTACAGTTCCAGCAAAGTGAATGGGATTTATAGAAATCTCATGCCCACTGTGCTATTTTTTTCGCGGTCACATAAACTGATCTGCCGTGAACTTTATGAAATCCTCAACATGTCAATTTCTCTTCCGATAAATCTTCATTTAATTTGCGGATTTCCCCATAGACTTGAATGACATGAGAATAATTCACAGGTAAAAAGCATCTATTTTTTGTGTATTTCTATAGCAGAAACACACTAAGAACACATGTAATCTGTACATGAATTTAATCAATACATTTTTATCAAAGTTAATTTACAGGAATTATCCAAAATACTGCAGTTTTATTTAAAATATGACATACCAAGAAGAGCCACAAACTGCATCAGAGAAAAAGACATGAAAAGAACGCACTCAAAAAGTCTTTGAAAATATATAGGAAAGATGTATATCTTTGTACCGTGTTAGCCAGTGGATAGAAAAATATTCAGGATTGAGAGTCCTCAGTAGTTGATACCTTTTAATGGCTAACTGAAAAGATGGTAACACATTGCAAGCTTTCGAGACTACTCAGGTCTCTTCATCAGGCTAGACTAATACAAAATCTGAAGTCACATATTTATGCACAAGTAGTCTCGAAAGCTTGCAATGTATTACCATCTTTTCAGTTAGCCATTAAAAGGTATCAACTACTGAGGACTCTCAATCCTGAATATTTGAAAATATACAAGTAGCCTAATAGGTGCAGAGATGGTGCAGAAAATCTGAAACATCAAAAACTCAGCAAATACTTACTTTTAGAACGTAGCCTAATAAACATATGTGCTATTATTATTTACTATTGATGCCATATTTTATGATAGTTCAATGTTCTAAATTCTTTCAAAGAATGATGCTGCCATCTGATGGACAATGTAGGAATTACCTAAACCACAATAGGTGAATTTGGACCCCTGAGCTTTCATATAATGGCACATTATAATTTTAATTAGTTATGCTGTCTTGTAATTACATAAATAATGCTTAATTTAGGGGCCCTTCATACAAGGCAATGATCATCCGAACAAATGTTTATAGGAATGTTTGTTCTTGACCATTTCCCAGTGTAAGCAACCAAGCTGAATAAAAAAAAATACTTAAACCTGTTTGTATATTTAGTATTGACATAAAAATGATCAATGGCTGGCAGCAGATCCCCCTGTGTAAACAGGGATGTGCTGCTGACTTTAATATAGTGCCTGAAAGGAGGGAAAACAATTGATTGCATAAATGAATACTCTTAGAACCCCCTCCCTGTTAGGCCCATGTTCACACGTCAGTATGTTACTTCAGTATCTGGTCATTATTTTACCTCAGTATGTGTAAGCCAAAACCAGGAGAGGAACAATCAGAGGAAAAGTATAATAGAAACACGTCATCACTTCTGTATTATCACCCACTCCTGGTTTTGGCTTACACATACTGACCAAATACTGAATGTGTGAACGCGGCCTTACTGTTAGGTAATTTATCTGACTGTATAAAAAGGCCTTTAGGCTATGTTCCCACGATGAGTTTCTGGTGAGTTTTTGACACTGCACATTTTCTGCATCCATTAACCCCTTTTCTACATTAGATGTACTATTCCGTCCATGTGACCGGGGACATAAGTCCCAAGGACGGAATAGTACGTCTAGCACAATCAGCTGCGCTCACGGGGGGGAGCTCCGCTGATCACAGCCGGGTGTCAGCTGATTATCACAGCTGAGGCACTATGTGTCATGGGCAGTCACGGACCGCCCCCGACACATTAACCCTCGGCACACTGCGCTCAAACATGATCACAGTGTACCGGCGGTATAGGAGAGAAGCGTGCAGGGAGGGGGGCTCCCTCTGTGCTTCCCTGAGACCCCCGCAGCAGTGCAATGTGCAGCGCTGCTGTGGGGGCCTCCTTCCCTGCAGGTCCCCGGATCCAATATAACGGCGGGGGCCTGCAGGGAGCCGGCTTCCTCATGCCTCCAGCACTGCCTGTGACAGGTCGCTGATCTGTCACAGCGATCTGTGATGTGACAGATCAGCGATCTGTCACATGACAGTGATGTCCCCCCTGGGACAATGTAATAAAGTAAAAAAAAAAAAAAAAAAAAAGTGTAAAAATAATTTATACAAAATCGCTAAATAAATTAAAAAAAAAAAAATATTCCCTAATAAATTCATTTTTTGAAAATAAAAAAAAAACAGTAAAAGTATCGCCACATCCGTAACAACCTATAAAACTGTCCCACTAGTTAACCCCTTTATTGAACCCCTTAAAAAATAAAAATAAAAAACGAAGCAAAAAATAATGCTTTATCATCATACCGCTGAACAAAAAGTGCAATAACCCACGATCAAAAAGACAGAAATAAATAACCATGCTACCGCTGAAAACATCATCTTGTCCCACAAAAAACAAGCCACCACACAGCGTCATCAGCGAAAAAATTAAAAAGTTATAGCTCGCAGAATAAAGCGATGCAAAAATAGTTATTTTTTATATAAAATTGTTTTCATTGCATAAAAGCGCCAAAACATAAAAAAAAGACATAAATGTGGTATCGCTGTAATCGTACTGACCTGAAGAATAAAACTGCTTTATCAATTTTATCACACGCAGAACGGTGTAAACGCACCCCCCAAAAGAAATTCATGAAACGCTGGTTTTTGTTCATTCGGCATCTCAAAAATCAGAATAAAAAATGTCACGTGCCCGAAAATGGTACCAATGAAAACGTCAACTCGCCCCGCAAAAAATAAGACCTCACATGACTCAGTGGGTCAAGATATGGAAAAATTATAGCTCTCAAAATGTGATGATGCATAAACTATTTTTACAATAAAAAGCGTCTTTTAGCGTATGACAGCTGCCAAACATAAAAACCGCCATAAATAGTAAATCAAACCCCCCGTTATCACCCCCTTAGTTAGGGAAAAATAATAAAATAAAAAAAAAATGTATTTATTTCCATTTTCCTATTAGGGCTAGGGTTAGGGGTAGGGGTGTGTTGGGGTTAGGGTTGGAGTTAGAATTGGGGGGTTTCCACTGTTTTGGTACATCAGGAGCTTTCCAAACGCAACATGGCATCCAATCTCAATTCCAGCCAAAAAGGTCAAATGGCGCTGCTTCCCTTCCGAGCTCTGCCATGCGCCCAAATAGTGGTTTAACCCCACATATGGGGTATCAGCGTACTCAGGACAAATTGCACAATAACTTTTGGGGTCCTGTTACTCTTGGGAAAATAAAAATTGGGGGTGAAAAGATCATATTTGTGGAAAAAAATATGATTTTTTAATTGTATGGCTGTATGTTATAAACTTCTGTGAAGCCCTTTTGGGTTCAAAGTTCTCACAACATATCTAGATAAGTTCCTTGGGGGGTCTAGTATCCAAAATGGGGTCATTTGTGGGGGGTTTCCACTGTTTAGGCACATCAGGTGCTCTCCAAACGTGACATGGCGTCCAATCTGAATTCCAGCCAATTTTGCAGTGAAAAAGTCAAACTGCGCTCCCTCCCTTCTGAGCTCTGCCATGCGCCCAAACAGTGGTTCCCCCCTCACATATCAGGTTATCAGCATTCTCAGGACAAATTGCACAATAACTTTTCCAGCCCAATTTCTCCTGTTATCCTTGGTAAAATAAAAAAATTGAACCTGCAATAATTTTTTTTGTGAAAAAAAGTTAAATGTTCATTTTTTTTAAACATTCAAAAAATTCCTGTGAAGCACCTGAAGGGTTAATAAACTTCTTGAATCTGGTTTTGAGCACCTTGAGGGATGCAGTTTTTAGAATGGTGTCACTTTTGGGTATTTTCTATCATATAGACCCCTCAAAGTGACTTCAAATGTGATGTGGTCCCTAAAAATAAAATTGTGTTGTAAAAATGAGAAATTGCTGGTCAACTTTTAACCAAAAAAAATTTTGGTTCCCAAATTGTGCTGATGTAAAGTAAACATATGTGAAATGTTACTTATTAAGTTTTTTGTGGGCCATATCTCTGTGACTTAAGAGCATAAAAATTCAAATTTGGAAAATTGTGAAATTTTCAAAATTTTCACCAAATTTCCATTTTTTTCACAAATAAACGCAAGTTATATGAATGAAATTTTACCACTAACATGAAGTACAATATGTCACGAGAAAACAATGTCAGAATCACCGGGATCCATGGAAGCGTTCCAAAGTTATTACCTCATAAAGGGACAGTTGGTCAGAATTGTAAAAATTGGCCGGGGCATTAACATGCAAACCACCCTTGGGAGTAAAGGAGTTAATGAAATTAGGTCCCTTGCATTTTTTCGTTGCATTTTTTTCCACATATGTTTTATATGTATATAGTTTATTTGAAAACTGACTTGCGGTGGGTATTTAAAATCCGTAACATGTCAATTTCCCTTGCTGAACTTTCTGTGCAGATTTTCCCCATAGACTTGTATTAGATAAGCAGGGAAAAAAAATGCATATCGGCTTTAGTGAGTTTTCCGCTGTGGAAAGTCACTAAACAAGCAAACAAACATGTAATCTGTACATGACTGCATCAAGAAAGTGTTGTCAAAACCAAATGCCAGGAAGTAGAAGCAAAGAGAAAAGAAGCGCAGCGTCAAAAATGCATATGAAAAATACACTTAAAAACACAAGAAAAGGAAAAATATACACAAGAAAACAAATTGGCATAATACATGAAAAAAATCTGGAACATCAGAAAGCAAAAAGTCACCGTTGGCCATAGAGTTGGTCACGTTTACATGTTCTTTGGTGAGTTTTTTACCTCAGTATCTGTAAACCAAAACCAGGAGTGGGTGATAATTCCAGAAGTGGTGACGTGTTTCTATTATACTTTTCCTCCGAATGTTCCACTCCTGGTTTTGACTTACAGATACTGAGGTAAAATATTGTCTAAATACTGAACGCGTGAATGTGGCCTTCAAATACTGAGGTAAAATACTGACCAAATACTCAACATGTGAACGTGGCCTTCAAATACTGAGGTAAAATACTGACCAAATACTCAACATGTGAACGTGGCCTTCAAATACTGAGGTAAAATACTGACCAAATACTCAACATGTGAACGTGGCCTTCAAATACTCAGGCAAAATACTGACCAAATACTCAACATGTGAACGTGGCCTTCAAATACTCAGGCAAAATACTGACCAAATACTCAACATGTGAACGTGGCCTTCAAATACTGAGGTAAAATATTGACCAAATACTCAACATGTGAACGTGGCCTTCAAATACTGAGGTAAAATACTGACCAAATACTCAACATGTGAACGTGGCCTTCAAATACTGAGGTAAAATACTGACCAAATACTCAACATGTGAACGTGGCCTTCAAATACTGAGGTAAAATACTGACCAAATACTCAACATGTGAACGTGGCCTTCAAATACTGAGGTAAAATACTGACCAAATACTCAACATGTGAACGTGGCCTTCAAATACTCAGGCAAAATACTGACCAAATACTCAACATGTGAACGTGGCCTTCAAATACTCAGGCAAAATACTGACCAAATACTCAACATGTGAACGTGGCCTTCAAATACTGAGGCAAAATACTGACCAAATACTCAACATGTGAACGTGGCCTTCAAATACTGAGGTAAAATACTGACCAAATACTCAACATGTGAACGTGGCCTTCAAATACTGAGGTAAAATACTGACCAAATACTCAACATGTGAACGTGGCCTTCAAATACTGAGGTAAAATACTGACCAAATACTCAACATGTGAACGTGGCCTTCAAATACTCAGGCAAAATACTGACCAAATACTCAACATGTGAACGTGGCCTTCAAATACTGAGGTAAAATACTGACCAAATACTCAACATGTGAACGTGGCCTTCAAATACTGAGGTAAAATACTGACCAAATACTCAACATGTGAACGTGGCCTTCAAATACTGAGGTAAAATACTGACCAAATACTCAACATGTGAACGTGGCCTTCAAATACTCAGGCAAAATACTGACCAAATACTCAACATGTGAACGTGGCCTTCAAATACTGAGGTAAAATACTGAACAAATACTCAACATGTGAACGTGGCCTTCAAATACTGAGGTAAAATACTGACCAAATACTCAACATGTGAACGTGGCCTTCAAATACTGAGGTAAAATACTGACCAAATACTCAACATGTGAACGTGGCCTTCAAATACTGAGATAAAATACTGACCAAATACTGAATGTGAGCGTGGCCTTACAGGGAACACATCATCATCATGTTTCCCGTTATTAAACTGCTGACATTGCATTCTGTTCTTTCTCCTTGGACCGTTGAATCTGCCCCATGCGCCCCTGTACACCTCTAAAACTTCCCTGCTTTCCCCCTCTCCGCACAGAGCAGTCCTTGTGAATGCACCAACCTCACAACCATCTCGCTACCATCGCTGATTTCGATGCTGATTTTCTGTAAATCTGCAGCAACTTTTGCCGAGGGTGACTGTATGGTACCCTAAAAACTTGGAACATACCAGATCTGATAATAAATACTGTATATACCTAGACAGTTTGTTTAGTTTTCACGTTGTCTGGTCTCCAGCCTGTATCTCTCTCGTTGTTGTAGGCTGTCAGGGCTTGGTGGGGGACATATTCGCACAAAAGCTGGGGAATTATCAGTTGGACTATCTGTCAATTTATGTGAAAAGTTGCCTGTAGTAACTGCTTCAAACAGCAGGTGGCAGCATATCCATCAGAGAGAGCACTGCAAACTCCAAGATAGAACATTCGGAGACATTACATGTCTGGTAAAGCAGGACATCAGTAGATCAGAGTATGAGTTTTAGGCCAGGGTCACACTTGCTAGTGCAGTGCAAGAAAATCGCATCAATACCCAGCACTGCAGCCAAAACTCGTGACCGGAGTGTGTGGCTGCATGTCTCTCTATGCAGCTGAATGCTCCGGTCCGAGTGCCGACAGCAGGGCCGGGTATTGAGGTGAGAGACTCACGCGAGTTTCTCGCATGGCAAACGTAAGTGTGACCCCGGCCTTAGGCTACAGTCTTGTACAAAAGGGTATGAAAATATAATCTGGGCTGATGCATTTCACTCTGTTAAATTGCATTGCTGTTTGCAGTAGTTTACCTGCAATTACATGTGAAAAAGGATAATATAAGTGTATGTGCACAGAGTTTTTGAGTTTCTTGAAACCTGAAAAATTGCGAAATGCAAATTCTTGAAGGATTCTTCCTGTCCATTTCTATTTTAAAACCTCCTTGCTGTTCGTCTGGGGTTTTTTTTCAGTCTTTTTAAAAAATGTTTTATCCATTTCAGGATTTAAACAAACACCTGGCAGGAGAAAAGAAAAAGCTCCAAACTAGTCGTTGTCCATTCACAAGTCTGCAAAACACGCTTCAGGTAAAAACCTTACATGAAGAGATTTCTGAAGCAGTTTCCCTTAAAAAAAAAAAAACTGTCATTTTTGACTGTCTTGAAAAAACCCTGTGTACACATGCCCTCTGAGTTTGTTCCGCGTTTTGGCAATTTTACAAAACTTTTTTCTTTTATGATTTTTTAAGCTTCTTAGGGGCGATGTTCGCATGTGTTTTAAATGCATTAAGCAATGAATAAAATGCTAGCCCTTTTATTAGGCAAAAATGATTCCGAAACACTCAAAAAGACACCTAGTAGACACCACAAACTAAATAAGGCCAGGGTCACACTTTCTAGAAACTCGCACGAGTCTCGCATCTCAATACCCGGCACTGCCACTGGTACTCGGACCGGAAAGCTTAGCTGCATAGAAATACACGCAGCCGCACACCGAGTGCCAGCGGCAGTGCCGGGTATTGAGACGCGAGACTCGTGCGAGTTTCTAGAAAGTGTGACCCCAGCCTAAAGAGGACTACGGGGAACCCAAAAAGCATAAACCGCCGTATTTTCCTGAAGCAGGTGCCATTTTGTGTGCACATATCCTAAAATTGAAACCTTTTGCTATTGCCGTCCTCTAATTACTATTCTTATTCGCTGCACAATTAGGACAGCAGAGGGCGCTACATAACAAAAAATTGGAAAATCTTTTAATTTTCTAGACTTTTCATAATTCGGGTTTGTTTGTAAGTCTTTTTTTTTTTAGGTTGTGGTATTCATTGAAGTTTAGGGTTTCTTTTTGGTGCGCTGGTGTCATGAATTTGACGCAAAGTCAAAAATGATATTTTAACCTTGAAAACCTTTTTTTTGCAGTATCTTAGGCTAGTTTCACACTAGCGTTTATTCCATGCAGTGCACGGCGCCGCTAAGCCCGCCCCCTGCTGGCTCCCTGCCCGCCCCATCCGGTCATCGCCGCCTACTATCGCACATGGACGCATGCAATCTGCGCACCCTATCTTTAGCATAGGGTGTGCAGATCGTGCGCTGGCCGTGCACTAGTAGGATTTTAGCGTGCGCTGCGCACTTTTGAAGGTGCGCCGAGCGCGCCAAAATGCAACATGCTGTGTTCGGCGCACACGGGCGCACCTTCAAAAGTGCGCAGCGCATGCTAAAATCCTACTAGCGCACGGCAAGCACACGATCTGCGCAACCTATGCTAAAGATAGGGTGCGCAGATCGCATGCGTCCATGTGCGATAGTAGGCGGCGATGACCGGATGGGGCGGGCAGGGAGCCAGCAGGGGGTGGGGCTTAGTGGCGCCATCCGCTGCATGGAATAAACACGAGTGTGAAACTAGCCTTAGTGAAAAGTCACATGATTGAGACAATGGTACAAAACTTGCATACAAGTTTTGCCACACATGGGGTCCCAAGTACATTTGCAACAAATTTTGCAACATTTTATAATGTCGCAATCCATGAATCAGAGTGGCTCAGTGGACAATATTTGCAAGGAATTTGTCCAGAAGAAGGTGGACCCAGGCAACTATAGGTCGGTGAGTCTGACTCCTATACCAGGAAAGATCTTTGAACAAATTATTAAACAACATGTATGTCAGTACCTGGATAAGAATGAAGTGATTAAACAGAGTCAGCATGGGTTTGTAATTAATAAGTAATGTCAGACTAACTTAATTTCCTTCTCTGACGGAATCACTGATTGGGTGGATCAAGGAAATGCTGTAGATATAGTATATCTTGACTTCAGCAAAGCATTTGACAAAGTATCTCATACAATCCTTATTGAAAAAATGACTAAGTATGGAATGGACAAGACAACTATTAGGTGGGTTCATAACTGGCTTAGTGATCAGACCCAAAGAGTGGTCGTAAATGGCTGCACATCCAGTTGGAAGAATGTCTCAAGTGGGGTACCACAGGGCTCTGTCCTTGGCCCTGTATTGTTCAACATCTTTATCAACGATTTAGATGGCGGAATTGAGGGTAAACTGATTAAATTTGCTGATGACACAAAGCTAGGAGGGATAGCTAATACTAGAGAAGAGAGAGAGAGGATTCAAAAATATATAAATAAACTGGAGAAGTGGGCAGCAACTAACAGAATGGTTTTTAACAGGGAGAAATGCAAAGTACTACATCTGGGCAATAAAAATGAAAAAAGCATATACAGAATGGGAGGAATAGGCCTAAGCAACAGCACATGTGAAAAAGATTTGGGTATACTAATAGATCACAGACTGAATATGAGTCAACAGTGTGATGCAGCAGCAAAAAAGGCAAATGCAATTCTAGGATGTATTAACAGAAGCATACAGTCTACATCACGTGAAGTCATTATTTCCCTCTACTCCTCTTTGGTCAGACCTCATCTGGAATATTGTGTCCAGTTTTGGGCACCATATTTTAAAAAAGACATCAACAAACTGGAGCAAGTTCAGAAAAGAGTGACCAGAATGGTGACCGGTCTGCAAACCCTGTCTTATGAGGAAAGGTTCCAGGATTTGGGATTGTTTAGTTTGCAAAAGCGAAGACTGAGAGGAGACTTAATAGCTGTCTACAAATATCTAAAGGGCTGTCACATTGTAGAAGGATCAACTTTATTCTCATTTGCACAAGGAAAGACTAGAAGCAATGGGATGAAACTGAATGGGAGGAGACACAGATTAGATATTAGAAAAAACTTTTTGACAGTTGGAGTGATCAATGAGTGGAACAAGCTGCCACGAGAAGTGGTGAGTTCTCCTTCAATGGAAGTCTTCAAACAGAGTCTGGACAGACATCTGACAGGGATGATTTAGCGAATCCTGCTTTGAGCAGGGGGTTGGACCAGATGGCCCAGGAGGTCCCTTCCAACTCTACGATTGTATGATTCTATGTTCTCCCCATGTGTATGTGGGTTTCCTCCAATTTTTATGGTTTTCTCCCACACCCCAAAGGCATACTGATAGGGAATTTTAATGTGAGTCCAATGGGGACAGTGATGATGATGATGTCTGTAAAGCGCTGAGGAATATGATGGCACTATGTAAACGAGTAAAATAAGTAAATAAAATAAATAAACCACGCCAATACAACTTAAAAAAAAGAGGCAAACACATTTGAAATAGACTTCGAAAAAAGGTTCAAATGGAAAACTGATTTATGTGCAAACAGATAAAAAAAGACACAAAACAGTTAAAGATCTGCAAAAAGAAACCACAAATGCAATAAAGAATTGGGCACTTCAGCTTCTATTCATTAAAGTTTTTTCAAAGTTTTCCTATTTTCAAATTTCTAATGTAACACACTTTAAAAAATCCTAAAACTTTTGACTTTTGGTGTTTTAATGCCAGTTCTGATCAGATTGGCAAATTGGCAAAGTATGGAAAGGACATGACAAAGCCCGCTGACAAAGTCTACAAACGTTAGGCATAACTTGCATCAGAAATATACTCCAGTCCCTGACTGTAGTAAGATTTGTGGTGAGTTGTACGGAGGCACAAGCCAGTTTTCAGGTACACCTTCATTAAAGGGAACCCGTCAGCAGGATTGTGCTGGGTAACCTACAGACACTGTCAAGTTGGTGCCGTTATACTGATTAAAATGATAAGGGAAGGGCCAGTGGTTTCACCCTGAGACACAAATTTTGTACTCAGGTGTTCCGTCAACCTACTGGGGTGCTGCGTATATCAGGAGTATATGGCATATGTTAATAGATGTATTATGTCAAATTTTCCTTTATAAAGGGATGTGTGGGAAACATTTTCAAGCACGTAGAATATATATAGAGCATGTTTCATTGTTCATATTATTATTTTGTGTATGGCTGTAAACTGAAGAAGTGGGTGTGGAGCATATTAGTGCATTGATGTTCCACAATGTCCAAGAGCAGACCCCAAAATCAACATTAGGCTCCCAGATACACGCTGAAAGAGACCATGAGAAGGGCAACACAAGAAAAGTTATAATAATAGAATATATATATAGAATTTGACTGTAGAAATTTGACCATTGCATAGTGTACAAAGGTTTCCAAAAATTACTCAATGGGTCTATATCATACACGCTGAAAGAGGCTGTGATGGAGACCTCACAATACATTTTGCAGTTATTAGAATAGCTAGAGATAGAGAGTACAAGTTTCACCATTGCACAATGTACAAAGTTTTCCAAAAATTACTCAAGGGGGCTGTATTATACACGCTGAGAGACAATGTGATGGAGACCTCACAATACATTTTGCAGTTATTAGCATAGCTAGAGATAAGGAGTTCAAGTTTCACCATTACACAATGTACAAAGGTTACCAAAAATTACCCAAGGGGTCTGTATCATACACGCTGAAAGAGACCCTGATGGGGACCTCAAAATATTTTTTGCAGTTATCATAATTGTGGCAGCAGCGATGAACCCTGGTGCAGTATGTCCTTTTGCATAACCTGGGCCACCACAGTCTGGACGTGGTGCAAATCACACTTGTGGAGTAGGCACAGATGAAGGACCTGTGCTCCCTTCTGCACAGTTTTAATATGGCTACTAAGATGGTTAGCACTGACAATGCCATCATCAGCATCACTATTATGGTCATCTACATGCTGGAGCACACTTTGAATAGTCTGTGTGAGGAAGTGGTGGTTTTAGAGGAAGAGGTGAAAGCAGAGGAGGATGCGGAAGGGATAACAATATCTCAAATTGCCAGACTGTCATCGCAAAGGCAGGTGCCATGGGAGGGTGGCTTACAGTGATCGAGGGGGGCTTATGGTACCAGACGAACTATTAGTGAAGGTGCGGGAGCCGAACAACAAATTGAGGAAGACGAAGAGGAAGACTTGATGGATGTGCAACAGTCAGGAGATGAAGAGAATAATGATTCCCCCTCTGTTGTCCGTGGTTGGCTGGAGGAGACGGAGGAAGCAACCTTGAGTGTTACCCCGCCAACAGCACACCATGGACTTTGTCCTCATTGAAGTGCCCGACACATGAGCATCTTCTTGCTGCACTATCTTCAACATGATGCCCATATTCTTACGAAAATATTCAGAATTGAGAGTCCTCAGTGGTTGATACCTTTTAATGGCTAACTGAAAAGATGGCAACACATTTCAAGCTTTTGAGACTACTTGCAATGTGTTACCAACTTTTCAGTTAGCCATTAAAAGGTATCAACCACTGAGGACTCTCAATTCTGAATATTTTTCTATCTACTGGCTAACACGGTACAAAGATATACAGCTTTCCTGTATCATAGTTAAGACAAGTGACAGTGAAGCAGAACTATCATTATGGGAGAGGGAGAAACATAAATATTGGACCAGTTCATAGATAAGGAGTCTGCATGTTTTATTGTCCTCTGATTGGGGTCTCCTAATGTGTTGTGATACCCCCACAAGGTCTTAGGAGCAAATTCCTTAATTGATGTAAAAAGACATAAATCCATGCGACATATTCATTCCAGCATTGAGAGTGTCAAAGTAATAATAATCTTTATTTATATAGCGCCAACATATTCCACAGCGCTTTATAGTTTAACAGTTTCAAAACACAAGTCATAAGTAACAACAATAACAATACAATAATGAATGCAAAATAAGACGAAATAAGACGACCCTGTTCGTGAGAGCTTACAATCTACCATGAGGTGAGGGAGATACAAAGTACAGGTGTGTATTTACAATTGTATGTTTACAATGAAGGTCCAGCCATCTTGAGGGAGTGAAGGATGGATGGAGATAGTGAATGGGCTATACACGCACACTTAAACATAGAATGGCTTTGATTAGTGAATGTGATAAGCCGCTCTGAACAAATGTGTTTTGAGGGAGCACCTAAAACTATGCAAATTGTGGTTAGTCCTAATTTCTCGGGGTAGAGCATTCCAGAGGATAGGAGCAGCACGGGAGAAGTCTTGGAGTCGGGAGTGGGAGGTACGGATTAGTGCAGAGGTTAGTCGAAAGTCGTTTGCAGAGCGAAGCGATCGGCTAGGCCGATAGACAGAAGTGAGGGAGGAGATGTAGGGGGGTGCCGCACCGTGGAGAGCTTTGTGGGTGAGAACAAGTACTGTGAATTGGATCCTATAATGAATGTGCAGCCAGTGTAATGACTGACGAAGAGCGGACACGTCCGAGTACCGATTAGCCAGATGGACGACCCTGGCTGCTGCCTTAAGTATGGACTGGAGAGGGGATAGTCGAGTGACAGGGAGGCCAATTAATAGAGCGTTGCAGTAATCCAGGTGGGAGTGGATCAATGCTACAGTGAGGGTTTTTGTTGTTTTCATGGTGAGAAAAGGGCGGATTCTAGAGATGTTCTTTAGGTGTAAGTAGCAAATGCGGGCAAGAGATTGTATATGGGATGTGAAGGAGAGACTGGTGTCAAACATAACACCCAGACAGCGCGCCTGCTGCCGGGGAGTTATTGTGGTACCACCCACGGAGAGGGAAATGTCAGATTTAGGGAGGTTAGTAGACGGCGGGAGCAGAAGTTGTTTAGTTTTGGAGAGGTTGAGTTTCAGATAGAGAGTGGACATGATATTGGAGACTGCGGACAGACAGTCACTGGTGTTCTGTAGTACAGAGGGGGTAAGGTCAGGGGAAGACGTATATAGTTGTGTGTCATCAGCATAAAGATGGTACTGAAAGCCAAATCTGTTGCTGGTCTGTCCAATTGGGGCTGTGTAGAGAGAGAAGAGAAGGGGGCTAAGGACTGAGCCCTGAGGTACCCCGACAGCAAGAGGAAGAGGAGATGAAGTGGAGCCAGAGAACAAAACACTGAAGGAGCGGTCAGAGAGATAGGAAGAGAACCAGGAGAGAGCAGTGTCCTTAATGCCTAGTGACTGGAGCCTAGAGAGTAGGAGATGGTGGTAAACAGTATCGAAAGCTGCAGATAGGTCAAGAAGAATGAGCAGAGAGTGGTCACCGTTACGTTTTGCTGTCAGAAGGTCATTGGTCACTTTGAGTGCAGTTTCAGTCAAATGTAGGGGGTGGAAGCCGGACTGTGAAGGGTCTAGAAGGGAGTGAGTGGAGAGGTAACCGGTAAGGCGGGAGTAAACTAGGTGCTCTAAAAGTTTAGAGATGAAGGGGAGATTGGAGACTGGTCTGTAGTTGTTTGTGCAGGATGGGTCGAGAGCGGGTTTCTTTAGTAATGGAGTAACGATGGTGTGTTTGAAGGAGGAAGGGAAAATGCATGAGGAGAGGGAGAGATTAAAGATTGTAGTTAGGTGAGTTGTGACAACTGGAGAGAGAGACTGGAGGAGATGTGAGGGAATGGGGTCGGTAGTGCATGTATTCGGACGAGAGGAAGAGAGGAGTCTGGAGACTTCTTCTTCTGTGATGGGATCAAATGTGGAAAGTGAGCAAGGGGAGATGCAGGAAGGGAGCACAGCACTTGGTGGTTGGGAGCAGATTTCCTGACGGATATTATCTATTTTTTCTGTAAAGTGGGAGGCCAGGTCATCAGCACAAATGTCTGTGATAGGGGCTTGTGCTTTTGTCCTGAGGAGGGAGTGAAAGGTCAAAGGTCATTATGAGCTTGTACTCACCGACTCTTCTCTCTCTCTGAGATGTGAAGTTACTTTTCAATACCAGTAATTTCATATCCATGGTGTTTGCCTACAACTGCTTCATTGATGTTATTTTAATCATCTGGACGGAGTCTGAGCAACAGCTAAAGACGTTCCACAAACAGTTTAATCAATTTCATGCCACCATCAACTTAACACTCAACTACTCCAGCACTGAGAATAACTTTTTGGACACCACCATTAAGCTAAAAAACAATGAAATAGAGACATCCCTGTATCAGAAGCCAATCGACCGTCCAACATACCTTAAATGGGACAGTTTCCATCCAAAACACATAAAGAACTCGATTATCTATAGCCAAGCCATCAAATACAATCGTATATGTTCCAACCCCATGGATAGAGATGAACACCTTGGTCGCCTTAAAAAGACCTTTTTGAATCAGGGCTACCATCCAAGAACAATTGAAAACCAGATTACAAGAGCCACCATAATGTCAAGGAATCACCTGCTACATTACAAAGCTAAAGAAGAAACTCTAGTGCCTCTAGTGGTCACCTACAAGCCAAATCTGGAAGTGCTAAGGGGAGCTGTTACTACAAAAAGATGCCTGATTACAATCCATTTTTCCTGACCCCCCACTACTGTGCTTTAGGCAGCCCCCAAATCTATGAAGCATCATTGTCAGAAGCTCCCTGTCCTCTCCAAAAGCTGCAGGAACCTTTCCTTGCAACCAGAAAAAATGTAAAACCTGTCCATTTATAATGACCACGGACAAGATAAACATCCCCAACTCACATCAGGACTACAAGATCCCAGGTACTTTCAGCTGCAAAAAATAAAGGTAACCAGCTCACCTGCTTTCTTGGCTAGTAGTGGTGCGTGGAAGCTCGGATATTTCGTGAAGCCACACGTGGAGTAAATCAATAATGAAAAAGTTTCCAGCTTCCAAATATACAAAAATTTATTCAAGGCATAAGAACAAGGATAAACGGACATGTTCACCCCAAAGCAGCTTGAACAAGAACATATTGTTCGATACGCATTGCTGTGTCTTTCCGCTATGATGGGGCATGTCCGTTTATCCTTGTTCTTATGCCTTGAATAAATTTTTGTATATTTGGAAGCTGGAAACTTTTTCATTATTGACTTTCAGCTGCATCACATCTAATGTGGTGTACTCAATTATTTGTACTAAATGTCCAACTGGGGGTCTGTATGTGGGGCAGACAGGGCAAAAGCTTAGAACAAGGATGAATTCTCATTGTCACACAATAAGAGAAAAAAGAATGGATCTACCTGTGGCAAAACATTTTTGTATGCCTGATCACAACACTATGGATATGAAATTACTGGTATTGAAAAGTAACCTCACATCTCAGAGAGAGAGAAGAGTCGGTGAGTACAAGCTCATGATGACCTTTGGCACTCTCAATGCTGGAATGAATGTGTCGCATGGATTTATGTCTTTTTACATCAATTAAGGAATTTGATCCTAAGACCTTGTGGGGGCATCACAACACATTAGGAGACCCCAATCAGAGGACAATAAAACATCTAGACTCCTTATCTATGAACTGGTCCAATATTTATATTTCTCCCTCTCCCATAATGATAGTTCAGCTTCACGTCACTTGTCTTATCTATTGCATTTTTTCTGCGCTGTGTTGTGCATAAATATGTGACTCTTCAGATTTTGTATTAGTCAATGCCTGATGAAGAGACCTGAGTAGTCTCGAAAGCTTGCAATGTGTTGCCATCTTTTCAGTTAGCCATTAAAAGGTATCGACCACTGAGGACTCTCAATTCTGAATATTTTTCTATCTACTGGCTTACACGGTACAAAGATATACATCTTTCCCATATTCTTAGGGTTAGAAATAGTGCTGAATACTGGGTTGCCATTCTGTTAGATCCACAGTACAAGAGTAAACTTAGCCAGATGCTTCACCCAAGGAAAGGGACGCACACATGCTGGAGTATCAAAATACGCTTGTAGACAATCTTAAGAGTGGTTTTCCCAAAGACAGCAGTGAGGCACACAGTGTGTCTTGCAGTCAAAACCCTGGGAACATCAAGGTGTCATCGCAGAAACATTAGCAGCAGCAGTGAGCAGTGAAAGTTGGCATAAGCAATTTCTGTGAGTCATTTCACACATTTTTTATACCAGCCCGTGCATCAGCAGAACTGGAGAGGATGGTGCAGGAATCTCTGGAGTTTAATATCAATGCCATCAGTGGGGTAGGGGTTTGACCCTTTTGCATTTTGGTCTTTAAAAATAGAAGAGTGGCCTGAGCTCCCCTGTCATGCCTTAGAGGTTTGGTCATACCCATCAGCCAGTGTTCTCTTAGAATGTTTCTTCAGCGCTGCCGGTGGTGTTCTGACGGATAAGCGCATCCGACTGTTCCCTGAAAGTGTAGACCTCATAACTTTCATCAAAATGAACAAGTCATGGATCAGCCCATGACTTTTTCACCCCATTGGCAGACTGGGCCGACTAGGGGATGCAGTTGTTTTTAGTGTTATACATTGATATCATAGAATCATTAAATGGTAGCGTTGGAAGGGACCTCCTGGGTCATCTGGTCCAACCCCCTGCTCAATGCAGGATTCACTAAATCTTCCCAGACAGACGTCTGTCCAGCCTCTTTTGAAGACTTCCATTGAAGAAGAGCTCACCACCTCTCGTGGCAGCCTGTTCCACTCATTGATCATCCTGTGTCAAAAAGTTTTTTCTAATATCTAATCTGTGTCTCCTCCCATTCAGTTTCATCCCATTGCTTCTAGCCTTTTCTTGTGCAAATGAGAATAAAGATGATCCTTCTACAATGTGACAGCCCTTGAGATATTTGTAGACAGCAATTAAGTCACCTCCAAATCCTGTAACCATTCCTCATAGGACATGGTTTGCAGACCAGTCATCATTCTGGTCGCTCTTCTCTGAACTTGCCCCTGTTTGTTGATGTCTGTTTTAAAATTTGGTGCCCCAAACTGGACACAGAATTCCAGATGAAGTCTGACCAAAGAGGAATAGAGGGCAATAATGACTTCACATAATCTATCTATGCCTCTGTCAATACATCCCAGAATTGTATTTGCCTTTTTTGCTGCTGCATCACACTGTTGACTCATGTTCAGTATGTGATCTATGAGTATACTCGAGTCTTTTTCACATGTGATGTTGCTTAGCCCTATTCCTTCCATTCTGTATATGCTTTTTTCATTTTTATTGCCCAGATGTAGTACTTTGCATTTTTCACTGTTAAAAACAATTCTGTTAATTGCTGCCCACTGCTCCGGTTTATTTATATCTTTTTGAATCCTCTCTCTTCTCTAGAATTAGCTTTCCCTCCTAGCTTTGTGCCATCAGCTAATTTAATCAGTTTACCCTCAATTCTGCCATCTAAGTTATTGATAAAGATGTTAAACAATACAGGGCCCAGGCCAGAGCCCTGTGGTACCTCACTTGAGACATTCTTCCAACTGGATGTGCAGCCATTTATGACCTCTCTATGGGTCCGATCACTAAGCCAGTTATGAATCTACCTAATAGTTGCCTTGTCCCTTCCATACTTAGTCATTTTTTCAATAAGGATTGTGTGAGATACTTTGTCAAATGCTTTGCTTAAGACAAGATATACTATATCTACAGCATTTCTCTTATCCACTCAGTCAGTGATTCTGTCATAGAAGGAAATTAAGTTAGTCTGACATGACTTATTAGTTACAAACCCATCATCAAGTTACAATCACTTCATTCTTAACCAGGTACTTACATACATGTTCTTTAATAATTTGTTCAAAGATCTTTCCTGGTATAGAAGTAAGACTCACCGGCCTACAGTTCCCTGGTTATTATTGCAGTCTGAGACACCTTTACCATAGCTTCTGTGCTTGTTGTGGCTACTGCAGCTGATGTTACAAACAATTTTTGGAAATGTGGAGACACCAAGTTGGGTCTCCATCTGGTGGGTTGCCTGTAGCGGAAGGTGTGTCAGAGGCCTATTGTACTATTTCTGCTATGTGGAAATTGATGCCAATTTACTGGTGGGTGCCAATATTTTTTTAAATGTGGAGACATCAAATTGAGTCTCCATCTGGTGGGTTGCCTGTGTAAGTAAGTAGAGCTCCCAGACAGGCAGGCCTACTGTGGGTCAATTGACTCCACTTTTAATGGTGGCTGCCCCTACTTGTAGCTGTTTGGGTGGTTTTTTTCACCCCTTAAGTTGTTGTGTATATGTTTGTTTTGACCTTCCATTGAATTTATTGCGATTCGGGTACGTTCGTTGAACTGGTCAGCGAACATGTTTGGTGAACGTCTAAACATTCTGCGAATCAAACCGAACCTTAAAATGTTCGCTCATCTCTATTTGTAACAACTCTGTTTCCTGTCATTAAGCCAATTCCTTACTGATCTGCATATAGTTTCCCCCAGTCCTTGCTTCTTTATTTTCAGTATAAGACTGTTATACGATACAGTATCAAATGCCTTTGCAAAGTCCAGAGTTTTGATCAAAACCTGTTTAAGTCTGTCAGTGATTTCAGACTGGGACTGAGGTTTACCTTTTAACAAAACAATGACTCAAAGCATACAGCTAAAGCAACACTCAAGTGGTTTCACGGAAACATATGAATGTTTTGAAGTGGCCTAAGCAATGCCTAGTGCTTAATACAACTGAGAATCTATGGTCAGACAACAGGATTGCTGTTCACCAGAGGAAACCATTTAACTTGAAGGATCTGGTGCAGTTTTGGGCAAAAATCTTAGTGGCAAGATGTGGAAAGCTCATAGAGCATTATCCAAAGTGACTTGCAGCTGTAATTGCCCCAAAAGGAGGCTGTACATATTACTGAATTTATGGGGTGAATAGTTATGCAAAATGAAGCTTTCAGTTATTTTGTTCTATTTGTTGTTAGCTTCATAATAAAAAGAAAATCAAATATTCATTGATGAAGGCATATTCTTTACATAAACTGATGCAGCCCCACAAACAAAAAAGTTAAATTCCAGGGAGGTGAATACTTTTGAAGGTCACTGTATATGCCAGGATGGGGGATATATATATCAGGAAGGGGCTCAGGCAGGATAAGGGACATATATACCAACCACTGGCCATCAGGTATCATTGGTGTCTATTATTCCACAAACCTAGCATTATACCATAGCTTGCTTTTTTAATGTAAAGCATAGCACGGCTGTGATTGGGTATTAAGTAGAGTTGAGCGACTTTGGTCGGATTGGGTTTCTGGAACCCTACTCTTCTCAATCTATACACTTGGTCTGGGGCAACTCATAAAGTCCCACGGATTCCACTACCACCTTTATGCTGATGACATTCAGATCTACCTCTCTGGCCCAGACGTCACCTCTCTGCTGTCCAGAATCCCAGAGTGTCTATCAGCCATATCCTCCTTCTTCTCCTCTCGCTTCCTCAAACTCAATATAGACAAATCTGAACTCATCATCTTTCCGCCATCTCACAGATCTTCTTTTCCCGACCTAGCTATAACAATTAATGACATCACACTTTCCCCAGTACCAGAAGTCCGCTGCCTCGGAGTAACCTTTGACTCTGCCCTGTCCTTCAAACCACACATCCAAGCTCTTTCAACCTCCTGTCGCCTCCAGCTCAAAAATATTTCCAGAATCAGTCCTTTCCTCAACCCTCAATCTACTAAAATGCAATGCTTGTGCATGCCCTCATCATCTCCCGCCTCGACTACTGCAACATCCTTTTCTGTGGTCTCCCTGCTAACACCCTCGCACCTCTCCAGTCCATCCTTAACTCTGCCGCCCGACTAATTCATCTCTCCTCGCTACTCCTCCGCTTCTCCCCTCTGCAAATCTCTTCACAGGCTCCCATTCCCTCAAGGTATCGAGTTCAAATTACTAATTCTGACCTACAAGGCCATCTATAACCTGTCTCCCCCATATGTCTCTGAACTAATCTCCCGATACCTTCCCTCACGTAATCTCCGGTCCTCCCAAGACCTCCTTCTCTCCTCCACACTTATTCGCTTCTCACCCAACCACCTCCAAGACTTGTCCCGAATAGCCCCTATTCTCTGGAATTCTTTGCCCCAACAAGTCTGACTATCAACCACATTTGGATCCTTCAGACGGAACCTGAAAACCCACTTGTTGTGAGCTCATCTGTTCATTCATCTTATGTGTCCGAGGATCTCCCTCTTCTGGTGAAGGAAGGTAGTGAGGATGATTTGGATGAAAGAAACCAAACACCTGATCAGGTGGATCGTGATTGGGTAACGGGAACTACAGACTGGATATAAGGCAGCCAATGCCCTTCTGAGTCGCTGGTGATTTCTCTGCTGGATTCTTAGAGACCAGTCTGATTCCTGCTTCCCAAAGATAAGTTTTTGCTCTGCTATTGAACTTATTAGTTTTGGTTTTGTTTACCTTGTTTTTTGAGTTCAGCCATCCCCGGCCGGGGGTGTGCTGGATTCTTTTTCCTTGATCAGTATTCTCTTTTGCTCTGCTTCCAGAATATTCTGAGTGCTGATATAGGGTTTGAAGTCTAGTGACTTCAGGGTCCTTTTTGTTTATCAGTTGTGTTGGCAGTATTTTTTGGCAGGGTTTTCTCGGATTGCAGAAGCAGCTTTTCTGTCCTGTCCTTTTTAGTTAGCTTGGGCCCCATCGTTTGCTCAACCTATCTTTCTATCTGTGTTAGTGTTTTCATCTTGCTTCACCGTCATTATATGTTGGGGGCTGCCTATTGCTTTGGGGTCTGCTCTGGGGCAGTCAGTTTTTCTCTTTTCTCTCTTTAGGCTTGTGTAGATCTCCGGCTGTGACGAGGTGTCTAGGATCACCGTAGGAACACTCCACAGCTACTGCTAGTTGTGTGATAGGATCAGGGGTCTGCAGTCCGCTAGTTTCCAACCTCTCTGATTTTCTGGACTGAGCTTGTGTTTTGTTTTTTTCCTCCTCGGTGACTCAATCATAACAATCACCAGCCGTACCGCAGATTCTAGGGTAGTCAAAAGCAGGAAAGAATTGTTTGAAAAAAAAAAAGGTGTCAGAATTTTTTTGTATATTTTTTCCTCTTTTTCTCTGAGGCCGTAGGAGGAATATTTTTTTTTTTTCTGATGGAGTTTAAGCAATTGTCTGATCGTGTGGAGCAGCTTGCTGCTGAAGTGCGAGGAATTTCCACCTATCTTGCTCATTCACACGCTGTTGAACCAAAAATCCCCACTCCTGATGTGTTTTTGGGGATCGATCTAAATTTTTGAATTTTAAGAATAATTGTAAATTATTTCTTGCCTTGAAGCATAACTCATCGGGGAGCTCTGCGCAGCAGGTTAAAATTGTCATCTCCTTGCTGTGCGGCGATCCCCAGGATTGGGCGTTTTCTTTAGTACCAGATGATCCTATTCTAGCTAATGTGGATGCATTTTTTCAGGCCTTGGGGTTGTTGTATGATGAACCTAATGCTATTGATCAAGCTGAAAAGACCCTGTTGGCATTGAGCCAGGGTCAAGATTCTGCAGAACTGTACTGTCAAAAATTCCGAAAGTGGGCGGTCCTCACCACTTGGAATGATGGTGCCTTGGCAGCTCTCTTTCGGAAGGGTTTGTCGGAAACTGTAAAAGATGCTATGGTGGGATTTCCTGTTCCCTCTGGTCTTGACGATTCTATGTCATTAGCCATTCAGGTTGATCGGCGTTTACGTGAACGTAAAATTATATGGGAAACGCTGCCACCTGTTGAACAAATGTCTGAACCTATGCAATGTGATGTCTAGGGCGCAACGTCAGGAGTTTAGAAAACGTAATAAGCTATGTTTTTTCTGTGGAGATGCCTCTCACATTATTTCTGTCTGCCCTAAACGAGAGAAACGTTTTGCACACACATTTGCTGTAGGTGGTGTACAACCTAAGTCTCTTCTGGCAATTACTCTGATCTGCTCCCTGTCCACATTTTCTGCTAAAGCCTTTGTCGATTCAGGAGCGGCCCTGAACCTAATGGATTTAGATTTTGCTAAACATTGTGGTTTCCCTATGACACCCCTGCGGACGCCTATTCCTTTGAGGGGTATTGATGCTACTCCTTTGGTGAAGAATAAACCTCAGTTTTGGACCCAGGTGGTAATGCGGGTCACCCCAGACCATGAAGAAAATTGCAGATTTTTGGTGTTGCATAATTTGCATGATACCATCGTGCTGGGGTTCCCCTGGTTGCAAATCCATAACCCAGTTTTGGATTGGAAATCTGTGTCTGTGGTGAGTTGGGGTTGTCGGTGTGCTCTTAGTGACACTCCTGTTTTCTCCACCTCTCCCCAGTCGCATGAGGTTCCTGACTATTTGGCTGATTTTTATGATGTGTTTAGTGAGAGTAAGTCTGCGTCTTTGCCGCCTCATAGGAGTTATGACTGTGCAATTGAGCTGAATCTGGGGTGTAAATTTCCCAAGGGTCGACTTTTTAATTTATCTGTACCCGAACATGAGGCTATGCGTTCTTATATTAAGGAGTCGTTGGAGAAGGGTCATATTAGACCATCCTCTTCACCCTTGGGTGCTGGGGTTTTTTTGTGGCCAAGAAGGATGGTTCATTAAGGCCCTGTATTCACTATCGCTCCCTTAACAAAATTACTGTTAAATATCAGTATCCGTTACCCCTGATTTCTGACTTATTTTCTAGAGTTGAAGGTGCTTGCTGGTTTACCAAGCTTGACCTCAGGGGGGCGTATGAATGGAAGACAGCGTTTAATACTCCGGAGGGACATTTTGAGTACCTGGTGATGCCTTTTGGGCTCACTAATGCCCCTTCTGTCTTCCAGTGCTTCATGAATGATATTTTCCGGGACTTTGTGGATAAGTTTCTGATCATCTATTTGGATGATATTTTGATCTTTTCCAGGGATTGGGACTCTCATGTGGAACATGTTCGGACTCTGTTCCGGATTTTGAGGGAAAACTCCCTGTATGTTAAGGGATCGAAATGTCTTTTTGGTGTACAGAGAATTTCATTTTTGGGATTTATTTTGTCTCCGTCAACTATTGAAATGGACCCGGCCAAGGTACAGGCCATTTATGATTGGGTGCAGCCCACTTCTTTGAAGGCTCTCCAGAAGTTTTTGGGTTTTGCTAATTTTTATCGTAAGTTTATAGCCAATTTTTCTGTTATTGCCAAACCATTGACTAATTTAACTAAGATGAGCGCTGATTTGCTGAATTGGTCTCCAGAGGCTGTTTCTTCTTTTCAGGAGCTGAAGCGGAGGTTCACGTCTTCTCCGGTTTTGCGACAACCCGATGTCTCACTTCCATTTCAGGTGGAGGTGGATGCTTCAGAGACTGGTGCAGGAGCTGTTTTGTCCCAAAAAGATCCTGTAACATCTAAAATGAACCCCTGTGCCTTCTTTTCCCGAAAGTTCTCTCCTTCGGAACGCAACTATGATGTGGGGAATCGAGAACTGTTGGCCATGAAGTGGGCATTTGAGGAGTGGAGACATTGGTTGGAGGGAGCTAGACATCAAGTTGTGGTCCTCACTGACCACAAGAATTTTGATCTACCTTGAGTCGGCTAAATGCTTGAACCCTAGACAGGCTAGGTGGGCCTTGTTTTTCACACGTTTTGATTTTGTTGTCTCCTTTCTTCCGGGCACTAAGAACGTTAAGGCTGATGCCCTCTCTAGGAGTTTTTTGGCCGATTCTCCTATTGTGACCAAGCCTACTACCATCTTAGGTGAGGGGGTGGTTCTTTCTGCCTTCTTGCCTGATTTGAGACGTGCTCTGGAGAAATTTCAGGAGGATAAGCCTGAGCGTTGTCCCAGTGGTAGGTTATATGTTCCTGACCAGTGGAGGAGGAAAGTGATGTCTGAGGTTCATTGCTCCGCGTTGGCTGGTCATCCAGGTATTTTTGGTACTAGAGAATTGGTGAGTCGGTCTTTTTGGTGGCCTGCCTTGTCTCGTGATGTCAGAAATTTTGTGCAGTCCTGTGGTACTTTCTCCCGATCTAAGCCTTGTTCTCGTTCTAGTGGGTTGTTGATGCCTTTGCCGGTGCCCAGGAGGCCATGGACCCATATTTCAATGGATTTTATTTCTGATCTGCCTGTCTCTCAGAGGATGACTGTTATCTGGGTGATTTGTGATAGATTCTCTAAGATGGTCCATCTTGTACCACTCCCTAAGTTGCCATCTTCCTCAGAGTTGGTGCCCTTGTTTTTGCAACAGGTGGTTCGCTTGCACGGGATTCCTGAGAACATTGTATCGGACAGAGGAGTTCAGTTTGTCTCTAGATTCTGGAGGACCTTTTGTTCCAAGTTGGGAATTCAGTTGTCCTTCTCCTCTGCATTTCACCCTCAGACCAATGGGCAGACGGAGAGAACAAACCAGACTTTGGAGGCTTATTTGAGATGTTTTATATCTGCTGATCAGGATGATTGGGTCTCATTTTTACCCTTGGCCGAATTTGCTTTAAATAATAGAGCAAGTTGTGCCACTTTGATGTCACCCTTTTTCTGTAACTTTGGGTTTCATCCTCAATTTTCTTCAGGGCAGGTGGAGTCTTCTGCCTGTCCAGGGGTTGACACTGTGGTGGAAAGAATGCAGCAGATTTGGGACCAAGTGGTGGATAAGTTGTCTCTTTCCCAGGAAAAGGCCCAGCGGTTTTCTACCCGGCATAGGACCATTGGTCCCCGGTTTAAGGTGGGTGATATGGTTTGGTTGTCATCAAAGAATATCTCTATGAAAGTGGCTTCTCCAAAGTTTAAACCTAGATTTATTGGCCCTTACAAGATTTTGGAGATTATTAATACGGTCTCTTTTCGGTTGGCTCTTCCTGTCACATTTAAGATTCATAATGTGTTTCATAAGTCCTTGTTGAAGAGGTTTGTTGAACCAGTGGTTCCTATGGCAGCATCTCCTGACCCTGTGTTGGTTGAAGGTAACATGGAATATGAGGTAGAGAAGATACTGGATTCCCGTCTGGCTAGACGGAGACTCCAGTATTTGGTTAAGTGGAAGGGTTATGGTCAGGAGTATAATTCCTGGGTCTCTGCCTCTGATATTCATGCCGAAAGATTGGTGCGTGCTTTTCATCGGGCTCATCCTGATTGGCCTGGTGGCTTGGATGAGGGCTCGGTGACCCCTCCTCAAGGGGGAGGTACTGTTGTGAGCTCATCTGTTCATTCATCTTTTGTGTCCGAGGATCTCCCTCTTCTGGTGAAGGAAGGTAGTGAGGATGATTTGGATGAAAGAAACCAAACACCTGATCAGGTGGATCGTGACTGGGTAACGGGAACTACAGACTGGATATAAGGCAGCCGACGCCCTTCTGAGTCGCTGGTGATTTCTCTGCTGGATTCTTGGAGACCAGTCTGATTCCTGCTTCCCAAAGATAAGTTTTTGCTCTGCTATTGAACTTATTAGTTTTGGTTTTGTTCACCTTGCTTTTTGAGTTCAGCCATCCCCGGCCGGGGGTGTGCTGAATTCTTTTTCCTTGATCAGTGTTCTCTTTTGCTCTGCTTCCAGAATATTCTGAGTGCTGATATAGGGTTTGAAGTCTAGTGACTTCAGGGTCCTTTTTGTTTATCAGTTGTGTTGGTAGTATTTTTTGGCAGGGTTTTCTCGGATTGCAGACAGCAGGTTTTCTGTCCTGTCCTTTTTAGTTAGCTTGGGCCCCATCGTTTGCTCAACCTATCTTCCTATCTGTGTTAGTGTTTTCATCTTGCTTCACTGTCATTATATGTTGGGGGCTGCCTATTGCTTTGGGGTCTGCTCTGGGGCAGTCAGTTTTTCTCTTTTCTCTCTTTAGGCTTGTGTAGATCTCCGGCTGTGACGAGGTGTCTAGGATCACCGTAGTAACACTCCATGGCTACTGCTAGTTGTGTGATAGGATCAGAGGTCTGCAATCCGCTAGTTTTCAACCTCTCTGATTTTCTGGGCTGAGCTTGTGTTTTATTTTTTTCCTCCTCGGTGACTCATTCATAACACCCACCTCTTCAAGAAAGCCTACAGCCTGCAATGACCCCGCTACCTCCTTCTCTCTCACCACTACCGGTGATATCACCTCAACCAACACCGAAACTGCTGCAACCCACCAACCTACTGTCTCCTTCCCCGCCATCCTGTGGCATGTAAGTCTGAAAGGGCAGGGTCCTCTCTCCACTCTGTATCAGTCTGTCATTGTTAGTTTGTTTACTGTAAGTGATATCTGTAATTTGTATGTAACCACTTCTCATGTACAGCACCATGGAATCAATGGTGCTATATAAATAAATAATAATAATAATAATGAAACTGGTCCGACTAGGGCAAAAAAAGTCAGAGTTTCGTCCGAAACCCGACCCCAATGCAAGTAAATGGGGAATAAAAGTCGGCAACTCTAGGTATTAGTACCGATATTGGGCTATAAGGACCGATTGATTGCTGTTTGGGCTCATACTGGTCTTACTGTGGGCCTTGAGCCCCTATTTATTTGCCCAGGGTAATTGTGTAGTTTAGTTTATTTTAGTTTATGGTTAAAAGTTACATTTTAAAGGTATCTTTCTATGCTATGGCACAGATGTGAACTGAGACAAGATAATTACCAATTATCATAGAATAACTAAGGAAGATTTACAAGAAGAAGTCAGAGGAATGTCCTCCATGCTGCCTGTACGTTCCAGACACTGAAAACATTTCTCGCTTCCGCAATCTCTTTTCAATCATGGTAACCTGGAGACTAACCACAAAATATTTAGTGAACTTGGCAGCTGACATCTGTAATTATGCTGTATTAGTGCCAGCAGGTGACTCATCAGAGAAAAATAATGTTTTTGCATTTCTATCCTAATAGAAATATCATATTTAAAGGGAATGTTCACGCTTGATGACTATTTCTTTCATTCAGATCAGTTTACTTTTTGTACTGATTATCATTTAACCATTCAGAGCACCACTATCATACAAAAAATAAACTTCTGTCTTACTGCTGCAACCACTAGGGAGACTTATGGAGTTCACTGCATAGTGTTCATAGACTGAACATCTTTATGCCCTTAAATCAGAGAGCTATGCCACACAAATTTCTTAATAAATAACATTTCCCACATGTCTATTTTACATCAATTCAGCACAATTTTGGAAACAAAATTTTTTTTGCTAGGAAGTTATAAGGGTTAAAAGTTGACCAGCGATTTCTCATTTTTACAACAAAATTTACTAAACCATTTTTTTAAGGCCCACGTCATATTTAAAATCATTTTGAGGGGTGTACATGACAGAAAATACCCAAAAGTGACACCATTCTAAAAACTGGACTCCTCAACGTGCTCAAAACCACATTCAAGAAGTTCATTAACTTTTTACGTGCTTCACAGGAACTGAAGCAACGTGGAAGGAAAAAATTAACATTTAACTTTTTTTTGCAAAAAAATTAATTCAGAGCCAATTTTTTTTATTTTCACAAGTGTTAAAAGAGAAAATGAACCACAAAATTTGTTGTGCAATTTCTCCTGAATACGTCAATACCCCATATGTGGGGGTAAACCACTTTTTGGGAGCACGGCAGAGCTCGCAAGGGAAGGAGCACAATTTGACTTTTTCAACTCAAAATTGGCTGGAATTGAGATTGGACGCCATGTTGCGTTTGGATAACCCCTGATGTGCCTAAACAGTAAAAACTCCCAACAAGTGACCCCATTTTGGAAACTAGACCCCTTAATGAACTTATCTAGATGTGTGGTGAGCATTTTGAACCCCCAAGTGCTTCACAGAAGTTTATAACGCAGAGCAGTGAAAATAAAAAATCATTTTTTTCCTCAAAAATGATTTTTTAGCCTGCTATTTTTTATTTTCACAAGGCTAACAGGAGAAATTGGACCACAAAATTGTTGGGCAATTTGTCCTGAGAACACAGATACCCGATATGTTGGTGGGAACCACTGTTTGGGCATATGGGAGAGCTCCGAAGGGAAGGAGCTCCATTTTGGAATGCAGATTTTGATGGTTTGTTCAGCAGGCGTCATGTTGCGTTTGCAGAGCCCCTGATGTGCCTAAACAGTAGAAACCCCCCACACGTGACCCCATTTAGGAAACTAGACCCCCAAGGAGCTTATCTAGATGTGTGGTGAGCACTTTGAACCCCCAAGTGCTTCACAGAAGTTTATATCGCAGAGCCATGAAAATAAAAAATCTTTTTTTGTCACAAAAGTGATTTTTAGCCCCCAATTTTTTTCATTTTCCCAAGGGTAACAGGAGAATTTAGAACCCCAAAGTTGGTGTAAAATTTGTCCTGAGTACACTGATGCCCCATATGTTGGGGTAAACCACTGTTTTGGCACACGTCTGGGCTCAGAAGCGATGGAGCAGTATTTGACTTTTTGAACGCAAAATTGGCTGGAATCAATGGTGGCGCCATGTCGCGTTTGGAGACCCCCTGATGTGCCTAAATAGTGGAAACCTCTCAATTCTAGCTCCATCCCTAGCCTCAACACACTCCTAACCCTAATCCCAACCCTAACCCTAATCCCAACCCTAATCCTAATCCCTACCCCAATTCCTAACCTAATCCCAACCCAAATTCCAACCCTAACCCTAATTCCAGCCCTAACCCTAATTCCAACCCTTTTGTCAGCTTGTGAACACTCTTGCCACTCTACTCTGACCTGACATGTAACTACGTGTCAATAAAGGAGCTATATTTCATCCTGTCGAGTGCGACCTTTTTCTTCATATGGATCTAATTCCAACCCTAACCCTAATTCTAACCGTAACCCTAATTCTAACCCGAACCCTATTGGAAAAATGAAAATAAATATATTTTCTTTATTTCATTATATTTCCCTAACTAAGGGGGTGATAAAGGGGGGTTATTTATTTATTTTTTTTATTACTGTGATAGGGTTTATCACAGTGATCAAAATGTACATTGAATGAATGCATGGAATTTGCCGACCAGCAGATTCGGCAGGCGCACTACGCATGCGACCGCCATTTTCTTCCCGAACCAAGATGGCAGCACCCACAGGTTAATAACGGCAATCACAAAAGCGGGGTCGGTAAAAATCGACCCAAATCATATTCTCTGGTGTCTCAGCTACCCCCGGCAGCTGAGACCCCGGAAAAAATCTGACTCTGGGGGGGCGCTATACACTTTTTCCACAGCATCGTGAATGTAAAAGGCAAATCAGCGGTGATTAAGGGGTTAAATAAAACTACTTTGCTTCATAAACTTCCTGTCTACTGAGTTTTGATGAAGCTTTATGGATAATGTTGTGTGGATTACATCCAAATTTAGCTGCAGAAACGCAATAGAAACATATATACATTTTTATATGCTGATTTTCTGCATCTCATTAATGCCTATGTGTTAAACCCAAAAATAAAACACATATTAACCGGAAGAAAAAGTGATGGCTGCAGATTTCAAAAACTCAATGCATTTCAAATTCTTTAGTATTAAAGTCCCAGGAGCATGAGTTTTCCATCCATGTCATAAGCAAAAACATGATTAAGACCATCATCTGAAATGCTTTTACATCAATTTTTGATGGTTTTTTGTTATGATTAGGTAACCGAGGAGGACAACGGGGAATAGATTAGGCAAACAGATAACCAGAGAGGTTGGTAGCTAGCGGATTGCAGAAACCTAAACTGATAACACAACTAGAATTAGCCGTGGGACATACCTACGATGCCCTAGACACCTCGGCACAGCCACAGAATTAACTAAGCCTAAATAAAGAGAGAAATGGAAAAGCAAAACTGCCCCAGAGTAGAACCCCAAAGGAATAGATAGCCCCCAAACATATATTGCCGGTGAGACAAGATGAAGCACAAAACACAGGCAAAGAATAGAGTAAGCAAATGATGGGGCCCAAACAGTCTAGACAGAACAGGACAGGAAAGGATACTGTCTGCAATCACGCAAAAAACCCTAAGAAAAATCCAACATGTCTGATGCGCAAAAATACTGAGGCAACACGACCTCTCCCCCACTAAATTAGAACTCTGGTGTGAACTGGTTACTAAAAAGACTAACATACGCTGTGGCATATGGAACAGGATCCAGCACAGGTCCCAACAGGGAACCAGGCTGAACTCACACAAGATAAGCAAAAATCAGTGACAAGCAAAAATGGATCCAATGCAAAAAAAGATTCAAGAAGACAAATAACTTATCTGAAAGATGCAGGACGGAGCAGGAGACAAGCAGACTTCAAAATGTGCTGAGGAAGCAAACCAAATCACCGGCAAGAGCTGAGGGAAGGTTGTTTACTTAAATGTCCCCAGTTTGTAACACTTGACCTCCAATCATCCTGCTCAGGTGATTGACTTCTGTCAGTTAGACCATTACCATTACCCGCAGCAACCACCAGAGGGAGCCCAAGCTCAGAAGCCAGGTCAAAAGTGTTCAAAACAGTTTTTAGAGATGAAGTTGTGACTTCTTTCTCTACTTTTGCACAATAAAGTTTGTCTTTTAATAGAAGATTCTGATGCTGATCACTGTTCTTTACTTCTGCCTCTCGCCCATTACAAGTCTTCTTGAATGGATCTTCTAATGGGTAAGCTGACGTTTTTTGCCTTTTTTTATTACATACATGTCATCCACTATCCTGGAATTGTAATACACTGTAATATTTTGCATAAAAATGTGCAGCAGAACTTAACCTAAATGAGTGCGCCTCACACTCAGATGCAGCAGCTGGTAGTAAGAGCTGTGTGGACAGGAAGGCGATTATCAAAGAAGGGATCATATTCTGCAGTCTGTCCTGGGGAGGATGACGAAAGGTATTTGTGTTCTAAAAATTAATGTAATATCATATCATTTATGTGTTATCACTACTAATCATATTATTGCCTTTTATCACTGTTTTATGATTGTATATCATTTGTGAGCTATTATGCCTATGACTGATATTTTCCTTAGATTTAGTAGTGTGTAACCACTAAAATAATAGGCATCATAAGGGACTCTCAGTTTAAATTTTCCGAAAAGTATTCCAAAACTGAGAGGGACAACATCTGTAAAACCCAGAGTGTTTATTAATATTAAATATCCTGATCACACTAATGATTTTTCTTATATAAGCTTGATTGAAATATATTAGCTTGAGGCAACCTGTTGATTGTATTTTGCATTTCTGTCTCCTTGCTAGCAACCAATAAATCAATTTATTTACCTAATTCAGATCTCATTGATATCAGTTGATAATAGACTGAAATTCTCCTGACAGTTTGTTTTTAAAACAGCATTGGGGTGGGAGGCGTGGGGGGGATCCGGAAAACTCCTTTAATACTACCAACCTCCACTGCTTCACTGCAGCTCACACTGTCAGATCAGTCAGTGAGGATTTAGGGCACTTACACATATTTTACATCAGTATTTGTTGTCAGATGCCAGGAGAGGATCCAAAACACAGAAGAGGTGGCAGTGATTCTGGCATTATTTCTCTCTATTTGTTCCCCTCTGGTTTTTATCTTATAAATACTGATGTAAATGACTGCATTAAATATTCACTGTGTGGATGAGGCAAGGAAGTTACATGTATGTCATGCCACTGCAGTGCAGTATAGCACAACCTCCACCGGGGGGTGCTGGTGAGGGAAGAGAGGTTGCACACACAGCGTAGCAACACTGAGCAGCAGCACAAGTGCCACCAGGTGGCGAAAGAGTGGTCAGACGAGCCGAGTCAGAAACAGTCAGGAGCAGAAGTACCAGAGGTCACAGCAGTACACGTGGTCAGAAACAAGCCAGGGGATCAGCAACAGACGGAAGCAGATAAGACAAAGACAAAAGACAGAAGCAGGTCTGAATGCAAGCCAAGTCAAAACCAGGGAGTCAACAATTTTACAGGGAAACACTGATTCAGGATAGATAGCGGGAATAACAGACATGGGGCAAGTCAGGGATCACAGAAGGACAAATCAGGATATACCAGAGTGATATACACACACTAAAGGCAGAACTCTAGCTGACACCACCTGCAGGATGCAGCGAAGCTAAATAGCAAACCTGAAACCAGACTGAGGCTGAGAAAAGTTAACACTGACATGACCAGAATGATAACATGGAAAGACAGGACTCAAAACCCGGTCTGGATCATGACAGTATCCTCCTCTCAAGGGGGGGCACCGGACCTCCAGGTTTCCAAGGATAACGTGTATGAAACGCCCGAACCAATCGATCAGCATGGACAGATCGCACCGGGACCCAAGATCGATCCTT
Source organism: Dendrobates tinctorius (assembly GCF_039654945.1). Taxonomy (NCBI): domain Eukaryota; kingdom Metazoa; phylum Chordata; class Amphibia; order Anura; family Dendrobatidae; genus Dendrobates; species Dendrobates tinctorius. The sequence goes on from NW_027361700.1 coordinate 28,514,223, forward strand.
AGGACCATAACCCCTCCAATGGACCAAATACTGAAGTGAACTGCGGACCATGCGAGAATCCACAATCCGTTCCACTTCATACTCAGTGTGACCATCTACAGAGACAGGAGACAGAGGGGATGGTGACCCAGCAGAGGATAGTACAAATGACTTAAGAAGGGACTTATGGAACACATTAGGGATTGAAAGAGATGGAGGAAGGCATAAGGACCAATAAACCTGGGACTTAGTTTAGCAGAAGGAACTTTTAGACGAATGGAAGACAACGACACTTTATCTCCCACCAGGAACATAGGTCCTACAGCAAAATGTTTGTTTGCCCTGAGCTTCCCCAATGTTCTTCAGGACCTCCCTCCATACCTCACCCAACCATTGAACTGCAATATCAGCCCCTGGACATCCTGAATCCAGCCTAGAAAATTTGCCAAAATGGGGGTGAAAGCCATAGTTACAGAAGAATGAAGAGGTGCCAGTGGACTGGTTAATCCAATTGCTAAATGCAAACTCAGCCACAAGCAACAAAGAACACCAATCATCCTGCTGAGACATAGCAAGACACCGCAAAATCTGTTCAAGTGACTGATTGGTCCTCTCTGTCTGACCATTGGTCTCGGGATGGTAGGCAGAGAAGAAGATGAAGCAAATACCCAATCTTTTACAAAATGCTCTCCAAAATTTAGACACAAATTGTACCCCTCTATCAGAAACCACACTCAAAGGCATGCCATGCAGCAGTACAACGTGCTCAACAAACAACTTAGATAGTGTTTCTGCAGTAGGCAATCCTGTCAAAGATACAAAATGCACCTGTTTACTGAATCTGTCAACCACTACCCAGATAACAGTTTTGCCATTGAAAGGAGGGAGATCAGTTATAAACTCCATAGACAAATGAGTCCAAGGTCTATCTGGAGTTGGCAATGTCAAGGACCACCAAAATAGCCTAGCAATGGCTTTCCGGGTGGCCGAGATCCCCGGGAGCCACTGAGAGCAGAATCGTGGAACTCCCGGAGAACCCTCAACCAGTACTCAACCGGGACAAATAGCTTATCATCATGCAAATATGGAGGAGCAAGAGACTGAGCCTCCCGAATTTCATGCTCCAATTCAGAGGATACTCCATCAACAAGCACCCTGTGCTGAAGAATGGAGAAGGAAGTTCAGGGGTTGATATCAGATCAAAAGTGCAAGATTAGGCATCAGCCTTGACATCCTTGGAACCAGGCCGAAAAGCGATAGAAAAATGAAAGCGAGAAAAAAAAATGACCACCAAGTCGGTTTAGGAGTTAACCGCTTGGCAGATTCAATGTTAGACAAGTTCTTGTGGTCCGTAATTATCATGATGAACCGCCCCCTCCAAAAAATGCCTCCATTCAAAAGCCAATTTTATGGCCAATAACTCCCGGTTACCAACATCATAGTTCCTCTCTTCAGCAGAAAACTTCTTGGAGAAAAAGGCACATGGTATTAAATTGGTCAAAGTATTGGGAACCTGAGACAACACCGCCCCCACTCCCACCTCTGATGCATCCACCTCTACGATGAATGGTTCTGATGGATCAGGCTGAACCAATACAGGAGCAGACATAAAACACTTCTTTAATGTAGTAAATTCTTCAATCGCCAAGGGTGACTAGACTTTGAGATCAGCCCCCTTGTGAGTGAGATTGGTGAGTTGCTTGACCACCTGCGAAAACCCCTTGATGAATTTTCAATAATAATTGGTGAAACCCAGAAAACACTGCAGTCCCTTGAGGTCTCTGGGTTGCACCCAATCAACAATGGCCTGTACCTTTCCGAGATCCAACCGAAACCCTTAGGCAGAATGGATGATCTCCAGAAAGGAAAGTTCCTGGACACAAAACAAACATTTCTAGAACAGAGAATTTCCTCGTAACCTATGAAAAACAGTACATAAATGACCAATGTGGTATTCTTTGTCAGGCAAGAAAACAAGGATATCATCCAGGTATACAACCATAAAGCGCCCGATAAAATCAGAAAAAACATCATTCATGAAGTACTGAAACAAAGCGTGTGCATTTGTGAGACCGAAGGGCATGACCAAATTTTCAAACATACCCTCGGAAGTGAGAAATTCCGTTTTCCACTCATTGCCATCCCGAATGTGGATAAGGTTATATGCTCCTCTGAGATCAAGTTTGGTAAACCACTTAGCCCCTGACAATTGGTTATAATGATCAGGAATGAGTGGGAGAGGGTAGTTATTTCTCACCGTAATTTTATTTAGTTCCCAAAAATCAAGGCACGGGCGTAAACCACCATCTTTTTTATTGATTAAAAAGAAGCCAGCGGCCACAGGTGAGGCAGAGGGACGGATGTGACCTTTGCGTAGATTATCAGAGATATAGTTTTTCATAGCGGTACGTTTCGGGCCAGAAAGATTGTACAAACAGGCTTTGGGCAATTTAGAACCCGGAATAAGATTAATGGTACAATCATAAGGACGATGTGGTGGCAAAACCTCGGCCTCTTTTTCAGAGAACACATCCCCAAAGTCCTTCAGGTACTCCGGAATACCCTCCTGACTAATGGCAAACACAAAAACAGCAGAAATACAACCATTGGAGGAATTAGGACTCCATTTAACAATATCACAAGATCCCCAGTCTATAACAGGATTATGCCTCTGTTATCAGGGAAACCCCAACACCAGCAGGAAGATTATTCATAATAAAGCATGAAATTTGTTCCTGGTGAAAGGAAACCACCTTGAGGAGGAACTCCTCAGAGACAAATTGAATAACATTTTGAGCCAACGGTGTCTTAACAATGGCAATGAAATGGATGGGAGTCACTAGCCTAAATGTCCCTAACTTTAACTTGGACATCAGACTAGAGTCAATGAAGTTCATCCACAAACGCTGAAGTGAATGCGAAACCACTTCCATAACACAGTTCCACCTCTAACAAAACTTTTAGAAATGGTACCTGGGAGTCTGGGTGACCTCCTCGACAATCACCCAGGCTCGGCAGCTTGTTACTCGATGGACAAGAGGGGCAGTCCTTCTTCCAATGTACCCAATCTCCACAATAAAAATATAATTTCCCATCATGTCGTTGCTTCCTCTCTTTCTCCTTGAAGTTGGTGGAACTAACCTCCATAGTCTCCGTGAATGGCATAACCTTTGACTTGGAAGGCAATACAGGAATCTCACGCTGGATAATTCCTCTCTCCCGTAACTTCTGGTCCATATAAATGGCCTGGGTCATGGCCTCCACAAGGGAATTGGGTGGCGGATGGAGGCCAGCGCGACCTTGAGTTGATCAGAAAGTCCTCTCCTGAACTGGCATCTCAAGGTAGAGTCATCCCAAGACACCTCAGTAGCCCACCGTCTAAACTCATAACAATACCGTTCAGCAGTGAATTTACTCTGGGAGAGACCCATGATCGTGTCCTCTGCTACTCTGACCCGGACTGGTTCTTTATAAATCAGTCTTAAATCCTCAAACAACCTGTCCACAGACATATTTTCAGGGGCAGAAGCAGGTAAAGAAAAAACCCAGGTTAGAGGCCCATCCCAGAGTAATGAAATAATTATCCCCACCCGTTGACTCTCATCTCCAAAAGATCTAGGTCTAAGGGACAAAATAGCTTATAACTTTCTCTGAATGCAAAAAACCTCTCCTTCTCTACAGAGAAAGTATCAGGGAGCCTAACCGTAAGTTCAGGAGAATGTAAGGACTAGAGTTGGGCGAAACGGGTCGAAAAATTTCAAAAGTCGCCGACTTTTGGCAAAGTCAGGTTTCATGAAACGAAACCTGACCCTAGGATGAGGTCGGCCATGAGGTCGGCGACTTACGCGCCAAAGTCGCGTTTCAAAAGTTTGTTTTGCGCTCTTTTTCAGCCAATCAGGATCCACGGACACTGTGGGCAACGTGATGACATAGGCAGGGGTCACCACCATCTTTCAGAAGGGCATGCAAGTGATTGGCTTGCTTTGGTGGGCGTCACAGGGGTTATAAAAGGGCGTGCACGCCGACCGCCATCTTACTTCTGCCGATCTTAGCATAGGGAGAGGTTGCTGCTGCTGATTCTGTAGGGAGAGCGTTAGGCAGGGAAGAAGAAAAAAAAACTGCTTCTGCTGCTAACGATTTTGCCTGTACAACACACCAGTCACTGTGTGTGCAGTGCAAGGGGAGGCTATATTGTGGTGGATCAGCGGTGTTGGTTGTTAGGCTGCCTTCTAAGGCTTCCTGACAGCTGCATTGCTGTTTGCCCACTGCTCTGCAAACTGCTTTTTTAAAAGCAATCCCAATTTTTTTTTTTGTCCTGCTGAGGTACTGAGCGTGCATTTTTTCACACCATACAGCGGTGTACGCTCCTCACACAGTACCGTGTAACGGCTGTTATCACAGCCACAGTGAAGCTATCTGTGTGTCACTCTGTGAGAATAAGTCGAGGACATGTTCCGTTCTTACAGACCTGCACCAACTAGTTTTGTCTAGCTTTCAAACAGTTAAATATATTTGCTGTTTGATCACATTCAAAACTATAGAGAGACAGCGTGTGTCAGTCCGTATACTTAAAAAACACGGAGCTTGACAATTTTACGTACACCGGACAGCCGTGTACGTGCACGCTCCTCTCAGTACCGTGTAACGGCTGTTATCACGGCCACAGTGAAGCTATCTGTGGAAGGATAAGTGGAGGACTTGTTCCGTTCTTACAGACCTACACTCTAGGGAGATTCCTATTCTGCCCAATTCTACATACACCTTGTAGTTTGTGATACACTAGCCAATTTCTGCCTGTGACATAGCGCTCTGATATTCAGTGGGCCTCACACAATCCAAAAGTGTCCAGTGTCCACTAGTGTGTGCAGAAATTCAAAATCTCCCTTATCCTGTAGTCACTTTTTTCACACCTGTGCCATCGAGCCTGTGACATAGCGCTGTGATATTCAGTGGGCCTCACACAATCCATAAGTGTCCAGTGTCCACAAGTGTGTGCAGAAATTCAAAATCTCTGTGATCCTGTAGTCACTTTTTTCACACCTGTGCCATCGAGCCTGTAACATAGCGCTCTGATATTCAGTGGGCCTCACACAATCCATAAGTGTCCAGTGTCCACAAGTGTGTGCAGAAATTCAAAATCTCTGTGATCCTGTAGTCACTTTTTTCACACCTGTGCCATCGAGCCTGTGACATAGCGCTGTGATATTCAGTGGGCCTCACACAATCCAAAAGTGTCCAGTATCCACTAGTGTGTGCAGAAATTCAAAATCTCCCTTATCCTGTAGTCACTTTTTTCACACCTGTGCCATCGAGCCTGTGACATAGCGCTCTGATATTCAGTGGGCCTCACACAATCCATAAGTGTTCAGTGTCCACAAGTGTGTGCAGAAATTCAAAATCTCCCCTGTCCTATAGACACCTTGTACCTTGTTTTACATTACTATATAGTTTGTTGGATTTTGTCTACATTTCTACAAAAACTGAGGAAGGCTGGTGGAAGAGGCCGTGGAATTGGGCGGGGGTTGGCAGCTGGTAATGATGGTGTTGGTGGTGGATCTGATGGTAGTGGCAAGAGCAAAATAGGACCGAATGCAGGAGGTGTTGAGCCTGCGTCATCGTCTGGCTCCATAGGGCTTCGAAGGCTTAGTTTTCTAGGAGTTGGCAAACTGCTTTTAAAGCCAGAGCATCAGGAAAAAGTTTTGTCTTACATTGCTGACTCAGCCTCCAGCTCTATCGCCTCCTCTTCTGAAGTTGTAAAAAGTAAAAGCACTGAGTCATCATTGGAGGCTCATGTTCATGAACCACACCTTTCCTTGTGTCCTTCACCCCAACCAAGATTGAAGGATGATGCAGGCCATACTACTGATTACTCCATGGAGCTGTTTTCACATACCATGCCTGGATTATCAAGTGAAATGGTGAATTACCCAGGCCAAGATGAATCTGACATGGAGTGCACTGATGCACAGCCACTGATAGATGATTCTGCTGGTACATTCACTCAGAGCACTACATTGTCTTCGCAGTGTACAGAGCCGGATTCTGACCCTGATGAGACTCAGGTGCCTCTTCCCGCACACTATACCACCATACACGGTGACACAGAGGAAGGTGCACATGACATTGAAGAGGAAGTGATGGATGACCCAGTTGTTGACCCAGATTGGCATCCATTGGGGGAAGAGGGTGCTGCTTCCAATAGCTCAGACGAGGAGCATCCACAGCAGACATCGACATCGCAACAGCTCTTATCTGGCAGGCCCGGAGCACTCCAAAGACAGGTTCCAAAAATCTAAAGAGTTGCTGGACAGCTTGTCCAGAGGGTCAAAAGATCACAGTGTGCTAGGCCGCAAAATGTCTGCCAAAGTAGGAAGAGTGCAGTGTGGCACTTTTTTTAACAAAATCCTCATGATCAGGCCAAGGTTATCTGTAAGAAGTGCGCAAAGACCTTTAGCCGAGGGAAAAATCTGAAAAATTTGAATACCAGTTGCATGCTTAGACATTTAACCACCATGCACTTGCAAGCGTGGACACAACACCAAACCTCAAGTGCCACATGTGCAACTGATCACAAAGAAGGTAGTCAGCAACGCTACATTGTTTCCCCCACTGTAAGCCCACCGGTTAGCACAGCAGCAAATGTTGAGGTGTTGTTGCAAGGCCACAGCAGTCAGGGAATCCCACTGTTATATCAACGAAATACTGAATCTAGGCCATCAGAAAGAACACCAACTCCATCACCATCATCAACCCTCTCTCAGTCCGCCCTGTCCACCGCTACTTCCACCATATGCAGCTCTCAAGTCCAGCTCACCCTCCCAGACACTATGAGTAGGTCAAGAAAGTACTCAGTCTCTCATCCGCGTACACTGGGTTTGAACGCCCACATTGCCAAGCTAATCTTGTTTGAGATGATGCCCTATCGGTTGGTGGAAAGCGCAGCTTTCCGCTAACTCATGGCCTATGCAGTACCACGCTATGACCTACCCAGTCGCCACTTCTTCTCTCGCAAAGCCATCCCAGCCCTCCACCATCATGTAAAAGACCGCATTGTCCATGCACTCAAGCAGTCAGTGAGTGGAAAGGTGCACCTCACAACTGATGCATGGTCCAGTCGGCATGGCCAGGGCCGTTACGTGTCCATCACTGCGCACTGGGTTAATGTGGTGGATGCAGGGTCCACAGGGGACAGCGGTGGTGGGACAGTGCTGCCTAGCCCACGGTATAGGAAACAGTTGGCTGTAGGCGTTCGACCCTCCTCCTCCTCCTCCAGAAGCGAAAGCTCGTCCACAGAGCGCAGTCATACGAGCACTCCATCTGCAGCTGCCACTGTTGCACACGAGGTGTCCCCCTATCGAGCAGCTAGTGGAAAGCGTCAGCAGGCTGTGTTGCAGATGATGTGTTTGGGCGACAGACACACTGCCGAGGTGCTGGCCGAGTACTTGAAGCGACAAACTGAGTCATGGCTGGGCAGTGTACATCTTGAGGCAGGCAAGGTAGTTAGTGATAACGGCTGTAATTTTATGGCAGCCATAGCCCTTTCAAAACTCAGCCACATACCTTGCTTGGCTCACACCTTGAACCTGGTGGTGCAGTGCTTCCTCAAAAATTATCAGGAGTTAACAGCCCTGCTCCAGAAGGTGCGAAGACTGTGCGCGCACATCCGCCGGTCGCCTGTACACTCCATTCGTATGCAGAAACTGCAGCGATTGCTCCACCTTCCCAACCACCACCTCATTATTGACATTGCAACAAGGTGGAACTCCACCCTGCACATGGTTGAGCGGCTGTGCGAACAGAGGCAGGCCATAATGCATTTGTGGGAGGATACACGGCTAGGCACTTTGAGAGTAGACATGGAGTTGACAGGTGTGCAGTGGACGAAGCTGAAAGACCTCTGTAAAGTCCTTCAGTGTTTTGAGGAATGCACACGGCTGGTAAGCGCAGATGACGCCATCCTAAGCTTGAGCATCCCACTTATGCGTCTGCTCATGCAAACTTTGACGCACCTTAAGGAGCAGGCGTCTGCAGCCAATGTTGACGAGGAGGAAGAGGTGGAGGGAATCCTTGATGACATTCAGCCATTGTCTGCTCAGGGACCTCTCCTGGACGAGGTGGAGGAAGAAGAGGAGGAGGAGGATGATGATGGGGATGATTACTTAGGGGAGGAGGATGCATCTCGTGGGGCAAGTGAAAATGTTGGCGTGGCAAGGTCTGGTACAGGGTTTGTGCGTGACTGGAGGGATGTGGATTTGCCAGAAAGTGCTCCTCCAACCAGCACTCGCAGTGCATCATTGACACCGGGAACATTGGCCCACATGTCAGATTATGCCTTGCAGATCCTAAAAAGGGACCCCCGCATTGCCAAAAATGATGAATGATGATGACTACTGGTTGGCAAGCATCCTGGATCCACGCTATAAAGGCAAATTACAAAACATCATGCCACAGGAGAACCTTGACCTAATATTGGCTAATAAACAAGCAACTCTGGTAAATCGGTTGCTTGAGGCATTCCCAGCACACAGCAGCGGTGATGGTTCTCACACGAGCCGTACGGGCCGGGGGCAGCTTGGCAGAGGTGTTCATGGTGCACACAGCAGAAGTGGCGTTGGAGACAGGGGTTTCATGACAATGTTGTGGACTGATTTTTCAAGTACCGCTCACACAACTGGTAATACTGCATCGATGGAAAGTGACAGGAGACAGCAGTTGTCAACTATGGTTACAAACTACTTTTCCTCCCATATCGATGTTCTCCCACACAGGTCATTTCCCTTTGACTATTGGGCTGCTAAACTGGACACCTGGCCTGAATTGGCACAATATGCCTTACAGGAGCTCGCTTGCCCAGCTGCAAGTGTGCTATCGGAAAGAGTCTTCAGTGCAGCTGGATCAATCCTGACAGAAAAAAGGACCCGTCTGTCAACCCAAAATGTGGATGATCTAACCTTCATTAAAATGAACCATGCATGGGTTTCCAAGGATTTTGTCCCACCTTCCCCTGATGACACATAGGGTGACAGAAAAATGGCTTGCTTTGGTCGACCTCTTCCTGGGACTTGACCTATTTTGCCTTTTGCATCAGCTGAATGTCCAACATCAACATATGCCACTTTCTAAAACTCCCTAACTGTGCTGCCTCCCCCCCCCATGGCCGGGGTCACCACCTAGCGCAGGACACCGTGCGAGTGCCGTTGCCCTGGACAGGTGGGTAGGCCGACTCTTGGGCGCGGGCACTGGCACAGGGTCCCTCATAGTGCAATCAAGTGTCTCTGACGGTGGTGGTGCACACCCGCCGTCAGACACACCGCCGTACTATGAGGGGCCCAGTGCCAGTACCGACGCCCACGAGTGGGCCCCCCTTGCTTGGGCAGGGCCCCAGCATTTGCAATCTTTACCTCTCCCTGCTCCTCCGCTGAGTAGTCTGGGCCGTCAAATCCATACTGTGCCTGACACCGTCTGAGCCTGCCTCCTGATGTATAGACATATATTTTGAATGTGTACGCTATCCATACATGTTATCCGGGGATACGGTACCCTTTCTAACCTTTGTGCAATCACGTGCAATCCATACTGGGCCTAACACCGTCTGAGCCTGCCTCCTGATGTATAGTCATATATTTTGAATGTGTACGCTATCCATACATGTTATCCGGGGATACGGTACCCTTTCTCACCTTTGTGCAATCACGTGTAATCCATACTGGGCGTGAGAACGGCTGGCGAGCTGTTAAGCAAGCTACAGCACCTGTGGTTTGCACACGTAAGTTTTTCATTTTTTCAGGAATGACGGTTAGGCCTAATTCCGGAACTGCGGTTGACCTGCACTTACTGGGAAATCATCGATTGTAATCAGTGATCCCCATCACTAACGTTGTTCAGCGGGTTATCTGCACCTGTAAGCGACAAACGCTGGCCTTTTCAGTGTAGCGCACATGCAGCCACGGACATGTAAGGGCATGACACACCAGTTATTGGCCAATCTCATGTGCCAGAGCCTCACGTGTCCCTCTAGTAAGCCGGACTCAGACCGCGGGGCATGATGGAGTCTCGTTCGTTAACGGAATTAAGCTTGCAATGTGTGCATCTTTTCTGTAGCTGGCATGGTTGAGGTTTCCCAGGTGGAGTCGAATTTAACCGTAGGCTCCACTCCTGGTGGTGCCCTTCTGGACATTCCTTTAAGGTTCAGCTTTGCAACCATACTGCACACGTAAAACAAACACTTTGCCTTCATGAACGCTGTTTGGAGGGTCATGACTCGTGGGAATAACGCCGCCCAATCAGTTAACCTGCTAGAGAGATCCTTCGTTGCTGCCAAGCATGACATCACACTCCCTAGGAGGAAGGTAATGCCACTGTGGCGACCGTACTCCTGGGGGCGACACAAGTGCACTGATGCCCAGCCACTGCTCGATGAATCTGCTGGTACATTGACCCAGACCACTACATTCCCCTCGCACGCTACACGGCCTGAATCTGACCCTGATGAAACTCAGGTTACCCTTCCCATATACAGTTCCATCTTACATGGTGACAAAGAGGAAGCTGCAGATGAAAGTGCAGGTTCGGCCCACCCGCCATCAGACACACCAACGTACTATCAGGGGCCCTGTGCCAGTGCCGTCACCAATGAGTGGGCCCCCCCTGCTTGCTCAGGATCACAGCACTTGCAAGGTTGAAATACTGTGCAGTGAGATGGAAGATGTGGTCGACGAGGAGTCCAGACTAGTACAGGGATTCCCTAGCGAGGAGACTTATTTGATTGTTTTCAATTTTGAGACAGCAATTTTTGGGGAGCACTATACTCTGGAGAATGATAGATGGGGCCCACCATACACTGGAACATTCCAAAGGTGGACATCAGACACTGGAGCAGCATTTACAGGGCCCATTATGTTTGGAGCATTATTTGGGCCCATAAGACAGTGGAGCTTCATCCATGGGGACCAACATATACTGTAGCATTATGTGGAGCTCATCATATACTGTTTCAAACATTATATGGGACCAATGATTCTGTATGGAGAAATAGATGGGCCTCGTCATGAGATGTAAAAAGTGAAGTATTTTTCATTGTACTATACCGCTATTTCTCTGCCGTATCGGAGCATGATGAGTTGTGGTATGTGTTAAAGGGGCGCTCTTTCGCCCAGGGCACATGAAAACCTGGAGCCAGCCCTACCCCCCACAACGTTAGCCAAATAACCCCCATTTTTCAGTGCGTAACTTGTATTATGAAGTTAATTAAGGTTGACAAGCTTAAGTAAGAAGAATTGATGCTTTTGGCATTCAAATGGGCACTGTAGGTGTGTTTCCTGTCCTCCTCTCACTGCCGACTTTTATTCCCCATTGACTTACATTGGGTTTCGTGTTTCGGGACGACCCCGACTTTTCCCTATAATCGGCCGATCTTGCTCGACCCGACTTTTGGAAAAGTCGGGTTTCACGAAACGAAACTCGACCCTAAAAAACCAAAAGTCGCTCAACTCTAGTAAGGACACATCCATGGAGTTAGATTGCTTAACAGCTGATTTACTCATGGAACCCTGAAAAGATTTTCAGTCTGGAATTGGTTGTGAGAGGAAGCAAGAGCCCTATGTTCCACTGACAAATCCTGCATCATTTCCATCAGATTAAAGGCAGCAGCAGCACAAGTGCCAGATTGCGTCAGATTAAAGGCTGAGCAGCAGCACAAGCGCCACCAGGTGGCGAACGAGTAGTCAGATCAGCCGAGTCAGAAACAGTCAGGAGCAGAAGTACCAGAGGTCACAGCAGTACACATAGTCAGAAACAAACCAGGGGATCAGCAACGATTGTAAGAGGATAAGACAGACAAAAGACAGAAGCAGGTCCGAATGCAAGCCAAGTCAAAACCAGGGAGTCAACAAACTTACAGGGAAACACTGAATCAGGACAGATAGAGGGAATAATAGACATGGGGCAAGTCAGGGATCACATCAGGGCAAATCAGGATATACCAGAGTCAGATACACACGCCAAAGGCAGAACAATAGCTGACACCACCTGCAGGATACAATGGAGCTAAATAGCAAACCTGAAACCAGACTGAGACTGAGAAAAGTTAATCACTGAAATGACCAAATCAGGAACATGGAAAGACAGGACTCAAAACTCGGTCTGACAATGTAATCCGTGTTATGAATGAGTCACCGTTGGAGGCAAAAACAGAAATACTTGCTAAGTCCAGAAAACCAGAGAAGTTGGCAGCTATCAGATTGCAGACCCCTGAACCTAACAACAACAACTAGCAGTAGCCGTGGGGGGTTCCTACGGTGCCCTAGACCCCTCGATCACAGTCGGAGAACTACATAGCCTAAAGACAGAAAGGGAAATCTAAACTACCCCAGAGCAGACCCCAAAGCAATAGGCAGCCCACAACATATAATGACGGTGAAGCAAGATGAAAAAACACTCACACAGATAGAAAGATAGGCTGAGCAAATGATGGGGCCCAAGCTAACTAAATAGGACAGGATAGAAAAGCTGCTGTCTGCAATCCGCCAAAACCCTCTCAAAACAAGAGCCAACAGACTGATAGGGAAAAAAGCCCTGAAGACGCTTGGCTTCAAAAAGACTATATCAGTACTCAGGTATTTTCTGAAGACAGAGCAAAAAGGAATTCAGCTCACCCAGCAGGGAAAGGCAGAAATCCAGAAAAACAAGGAAAAACAAAACCAAAACACAAATGCAAAAAGCAGAGCAGAAAACTTAGCTTTTGAGGAGCAGGAATTAGACTGGTCTCCTAGAATCCCTCAGAGAAATCACCCGCAAAGCAGAAGGGCGTCGGCTGCCTTATATCCAGTCAACAATTCCAGTCACCCAGTCATCATCATTCTGCTCAGGTGCTTTGTAATCAGCCTCACTACCTTCCTTCACCAGAAGAGGGAGTTCATCAGACCTCAATGGTGAAGGGGAAAATGAACTCACAACAAATCTGGTAATATACTATAAGTCCTGAGTGCTCACTTTCAGGTGCTGTGCTGTGTTGCTTGTCTTCTCTGCTCCGTCATAGTCCCCAGAGCAGGGGTATCCCCTTGGGCAAAACTGTGTCTGGCAGATGTCCAGATGTATGACTCAGTGATATGTGATGGACCCCGACTTCCAAACAGAATGAATCAGACAGAAGCACAAAATAAATACACAGAGCATTGTAATTAGGTGTCAAATGTTCTCAAGTTTATTTAAATTCACATGACACCAAAAATAACACAACCCCCATCTCATGAAGAGTCACCCCCAAGCACTCAGGAGATGAAATCCCCCTGTGGAAGAAACCTCTAGGCGACCATGGCTGGAGGGCTTCCCTTCCCTTGGGCTTGGAGAGTTAGTGCCAATATAATAGAACGGCAACATTTTACAATTTGTATATTTTACCAGATATATAGAGAATGACATAACAAATATAGACTATGTGATATACCGAATGTGGGAGAGATCTGGCTGTGATGTCTGTCACCACATTGACAGCTAGACCCAATATGGTTGATCTGATTGCCCAGGTGGATGTACAGGATCATTTCTCTCTACAGATTCAGGTCCAAGTTTCAAGAAGTTGGACACTTGGTTACAGTTTGTTATGGATGACCCCTAATAGGATAAATACCCCCTCTGTCCTTCTATCTCCCAATCCCAACACATCACCCATTAATGTCATAGATCCATCCATGAACTCCCAAAGTAGAGCAGCTCTTTGTAGGGAGTAAGAGAAGGGAATCCTGTGCTGGGGACCCCCCTCTGTTACCTTCTCATGCCCTGGGGTTGTCTAAAACAGACAACCCCTTTCCCTGCTAGAACCTCCAAATTACCACAAGGTTGGCACATTACATGGGTGGTCAAGCTTAACGTCCTCAGGTGCATCAGTAATGGCACTGATCATAATGGCAGCGCACCTTCTGTTATGGAATCTTCTTTATGACACTTTTTATGACCTCATAACAGTTGTCATGGTTACTATAATAATCAAGTTTATGCCTTTGAACTGACTCTAAATTCCAAATATCTTATTTAAAATGTGGATCCCAATTTGGATCCTATATCCAAGATATGACCTTATAAGCATTTTATAGAGGGGTAATAATTAGAGATGGGCGGACATCTGGATGTTCGGGTCCGGCGGGTTCGGTTGGGGGCTGCAACCTTCAGCTGTCAGCTTCAGCAAGGTTAGTTATCAAGAATATAAAGGGGTCCCCACACTGTTTTTTTTAATTATTATTATAAATAATTTTAAAAAATGGCATGGGGTCCCCCCATCTTTGACAACCAACCTTGCTAAAGCAGAGAGTTGGGGACTGGTATTCTCAGGCTGGTAAGGGGCCATGGGTATGGCCCCCCCAGCCTAAAAATAGCATCCCGCAGCTGCCCAGAAAAGGCATATCTATTAGATACGCCAATCCTGGCAATTTACCTAGCTTTTCCCACTTGCCCTGTAGCGGTGGCAAGTGGGGTGACTGTTGGGGGGTTGAAGTCACCTTTGTATTGTCAGGTGACATCAAGCCCCAAGGTTAATAATGGAGAGGTGTCAATAAGGCACCCCCATTACTAACCCCATAGTCACATTGTATGAAAACAGACACCCAAAAAAATGTCCTCTGATTGAAAGAATGACACAGACTCCTTTAATAATCTTAAACCATAATTACAACCTCGCCTAATTCCACCAAAGCCCTCGATCTCCTGTAATAAACCAAAAATAAAAAAACAACAATATACCATACCTGTCCGTTGATCTGTCCCATGCCGTAATCCATGTCTGAGGGATAACCAGTTTTCTTCCTGGACGGTGCCAAGATGCAAATGTCCATGCTGAGAATCACTGGTGACTGAGTGGCTGCAAGCATGGCCTCAGTGACCGGTGGTGACATCATAGAGGTTACATCCGGTCACTGAGGCTCCATTCCCAGCCAGGGTGAACTTCGGTGACCTCGGTGAGATCCCTGCTAGCACCATGAGAAAAACTCTCACGGTGTTAGTGTGGGCGAGGGCTATAGTCACGGCCCGCAAAGGTGTCTGCTTTCGCATGCCCTGACCTCCCGCATCACATATATACAGTCTCACTGTCTCACTTGCCTGGTTCTCCGGGGCCTCCCTCAGATGCAGAGACACTTCTCCCTTTGATCTGGCACATAAAGAGGCAGAGTCCAATTCCAACTTTAAGCATAGAACTTTACTTGTTTGTAATTGCAGCATGTCCACATCAGTTACAGCATTAACACAGAGTTCTGCACAGTTCACATCCTTCACTTTCCCTGTGCTCT
Organism: Dendrobates tinctorius; assembly: GCF_039654945.1. Classification (NCBI taxonomy): domain Eukaryota; kingdom Metazoa; phylum Chordata; class Amphibia; order Anura; family Dendrobatidae; genus Dendrobates; species Dendrobates tinctorius. Next base: position 28,529,480 of record NW_027361700.1, read on the forward strand.
TCCCTATGTCCTCCAGTTTGTACCCGGGCTTGTAAATAAAACCGTTTCGCCCTGGCTAGGAAAGATTTAGCCCACAAAGTAATCTGCCACATTAAGAGCGACCTGCCCGGACACTTTAGCTGTGACCTCACTTCGTTTCTCCGTTTCCTCCCTTTATAATGCAGCTCTGCCTGTAAGAGCTGCTGCCATTCGATCTTCCCCCTTAAGCCCTGAATAGCTGAGCACATGCTTCAACGATGCGGGGTATCTACACTTCTTGGGCTATAAGGCCCCCCGAGCTCTGGTGGCATCCTCGCCCTGCTCCTAACTGTCTCTGTCGAGGAAGTTCCCTTCCTCTACCCAAAGTGACTCCTCTTACCGTTAACTATTTACTCTATCCTAAGTCTCTATCCTGTCTATGCTCCCTATCTCCATCTAGTTATCTAATTACGAACTGCACTCTCCATATTATAAACATGTCATAATAGAGCACACATTACACAATCACAATAACACGTAACAATGATATATATATATATATATATATATACACACACACACATTAGCAGACTTAAAGGGGCAGGCTCTACACCCCCCTACAATGACACCAATCAATTAGCTGCAAAATACTTCTGTCTACCCTTGTGCTGATTGCACAGTAATAATTGCTCAGATTTCATGTAGTTCTTGATCATTGTGCACAAGATCCAGACACAATTTTTTTACAGCCTCAAAGCACATTTATGGTAAGGGCAGGTGCTGAATTCTAGCTGACAAAACATCAGATAGTACTCAGACCAATGTTATTCTATGGGGCTGTGCACATCTGAAATTTTCCTCGTACCGCTATGGTCAAACTCAAAGCATGTCCGAGTTCAATTCAATATTTGGATCGCCCTCGGCCATGCAAGTCAATGAGCCCGTGGAAATCATCAGTCTGCACATCTGAGTTTAGTTCTACACAATGACACCATGGAAAAGAGGGAGAATTGTTGTTCTCCATCTTCTCACAGTGTGCTGTCATTCAAAATAATCAGATCACACTATGCTGACTCTCTGATCAAACTCTGATTAGAGTATTATTTGCATAATCAGTCCGATTCTCTCGGATGAGAGAATCAACGGCCATCTGACCCTAGCCTTAGAGTAACATTTTTCTTCTTATTCAAAAGCCTACTGTAGAGTAATAGAAATTATGATGCACTCTGTAGCTCCCATGCATCTACTAATGCTTAATGGCAGAATTGAAGCCCTTTGTTTGTCTACACCAGTTATCAAAGACTTGTTTTGTCCTGAGGTGTTTCAGATCAGTGCCCAGAATTAACTGATAATACCATGAATCATAAAAATCGAAAGGTCAGGAACAATAGAATACAACGGGGTCCATATCCATCATGTAAATACTAGGTATAGACAAAGGTTCTGATCATAGAATTTACCTTATAGCAAAGGCTGCTATTTAGATTTAGTGCCAGATATATCATAAGTGAAACCTGTATAAGTGCACAAGGCAGTGAAGTTGGTTGAAGTAGTGGGGATGTCTCCTTTTCTAGGTGCTAAGGTCACCAACAACCCATTGTTGAAATGTTTAGGATATTTGGAAACATTTTGAAGACCTCAATCTGAATATTAGCCCTGAGATAAGGAAAACCTAGCTGCCAATGTGTAGTGCGGGAACTCGGTAGGTCAGGCGACCTACTATTACCTTTCAAAAAGTTTTCTGCCATCTAAATGACTAAACATGGTGGATTGCAGGGCTCACATTTTCTGGTACATTGTAAAAATGTGATTCCTTTCTACAGAGTAATGTGTCTTCCCGCATTCACGCTGGTGCAGGAACTTTGTTCTTCAGTTCTAGGTCTATAATTTTACTATTTCTAGTTAGCAGCAGTGGATACATAATACTTCCTCACCCCTATTTGCCAAGTTAAACAGTAAATAATATTTTATTTATTAACCGTGAAGGCAATATATCCATTCCACAAAACAAACACAAAGCAGAAACAGTCTCATAGTTCATGCATCAAGCAGTTTTATTAGCAGTTAGGCAGGAAACATTTTCTGCAAAGTCTAACCACCCCCGACATGGAATAGGCAACTCAAAAACAGGCAAAATATAAAAATGTGATGATGACATCGTTTTGTAGTATAAGGGCAACATTCTAGACAAAGAATAGCCTCCAAATGAATAGCACAGGCCAAAAGAGCGGGAATTATTAATGGAAATTGCTTATAGCTAAATTAAGTTGAGTGGTTCAAAACATTTTTTTAGTTCAATAACATTTTGTTAATTAAAGCAGAAACACTAGGTGTTTACAAAATGGCCAAGATAGGGGGCATTTCCTCCATTAACATGTAGGCTCTGCAGAAATGATTGTTAAAGAGGCTGAGACAACTTCACTCTGTGTAAATCCTAGGTACTGAGCTGCAACACCCTTCCCAATCAAGGGCTAAAGTGATGCTGCTTTAGGAAATAACTAGTCTCAACAAACCTCATTAACACGCATGCTTGGCCAAGTTGATTAAAAATCTCAATCATCATTAATATCTATGGGCTAGGATACAATTGACACCACTTATCTCGAGAAGACACCCCTGATATGAAACAAAAGTTTTTCTTTTTTAACATAGTGACATTGATAATGCATTATACCACTCTAAGAAATATCCCACACTTCAACCGATTACAGTACACCCAAGTACAGATTCTCATAAGATTTCCCTTAGAAATGGTTAGTCATTGTAATACGTTAGTAGGTGTTACAAGTTGCCAATGCATATATGTGATGTTCTCCTTTGGTCTCAAAAATTGTTTTATTGCCTAGTACATCTGCTTTAATATAACAAGGTCACAGAACATATATTATTTAATTTTTAGATTGAGAGTAGCTTTCTTTCATGTCTTCCACTATAGTTCTTGGTTTCCCACTGCCGCCCATTCCGCCAGAGCCTCCTGAGCCGCCCATGCCGCCCATGCCACCCATGCCTCCCATGTGGCTTGAGCCACCTGAACCACTGGACATTCCATCTCTGGTATTTCTGTTCCACGTGTTCCTGCTAAAAAGAGAATATATTAGGTTAACAAAAATAACAATGTACTTATCATTAATAACTAATACATAAAAAATATATCATTGCACTATTTTCAGATCTGTAGCTTGGTTTTAGTTCTTCAATTAATTCACAAATAGCACTAATTGTATGTTATCTACAAAAAGTAGAGTGCAGCTTGCAAAGAGTGCCTCTCACTGTGGAGGACACAGTACATCTGCACATTACATGGACAGCCCCTGGATTTTGATGAGAATTTTGAATGGCCTAATTTGCCCCTTGGTTGCACAGTAGGAAAAGTGTAAGACATGCTGCCTGCTTCCCCTGAAAATTATAACTTATTGCTCATGGTTTAGGCATTGGGGCACCCTTGCTAATCATTAATAAGACCCTTTGAAGCATATTCTTGGGCAAAATTACAACTTGTGGATATAATACTGCTTCTCTGCTGTTCATACCTCTAGCACTATCTCTTGCATATTATGCCAAACCTGGACTACCTCTGGTAATATTTAGCATGGTCACAATAAAAGCAAAACTCAGATCCACAGTCTCCACCTTCATATCTACAACCCGTTCCTACCATTATCTAAAAACTCAAAGATCAACCAGACCAATGCTATGTGAATGGTAACCCTCATTTAATCATATACTTGAAATGTGATAACACCAGAAATTCCACCTCCTAACTTTCTTAGAGATTCAGATGAACAAGATGTGTGACTTTGCTGATGATGGTTTAAATTAGCAAATATAGTTATATGCAAATCCATCCTACAATGTGACTATGTGAGTGAGTTTTGTCATAAAGCTCTATGTAGGGTGTGTCCTATTATGGGTTGTTTTATGTGGAACCACATAATAGTTTATGTGTAACGTCAAATAAATGGATTCAATAATTTTTAACATTCAGTAGAGTACTCCACAATGATCTATTGATTAAATACATACTTGGCATCTTCTCCATCAAGCAGTTGTCTGTATGTTGCTATTTCCCTCTCCAGGTGTGTCTTTACATCCATGAGAGTTCTGTATTCGAAGTTTTGTCTTTCCAGATCACATCTCAGCTCTGCCAGTTGTGTTTCAACATTGGATATCATATCCTGAAGCTGTGCAAGCTGGCAACCATAACGAGCTTCCGTCTCAGCCAAAGTATTCTCCAAGGCTTCTCTCTAATTATACAATTATACAACAGGGGAAATCCAGATGAATGTTCTCACTGCAAAATGTTCAGTATTCACCTGCTATCTCATTGAGATGGATGAAATGCTCCTCATGATGTTACCCAATGCACAAATAAACAGTGAAGTAGAAATCTTCACAATGTAGATAAACAGCAGGCATAACTTACCAAGTTGTTCTGAGTTTGAAGATCTATTTCCAATGTTTGAGTGGTGTGCCTGAGATCAATAATTTCTGTGTTCTGTGTCTGCAGTTGTTGGGCGCTGCTTGTCATGTGTTGGTTCAACTCCTCACTCTAAGATATAAGAACAATTTCAGCTTTCTAATTGAAACGTAACTCTATGACTTCTCACTGTTCTGTCACAGTCTTACCTTATCTAGGAACCACTTCTCAGCTTCTTTTACATTGTTGGCCATTATGGTCTCATACTGATCCCTTATTTCTGATAAGACTTTGTTCAAGTCCACAGCAGGAGCAGCATCTACTTCTACATTGACTCTTGCACCCAACTGAGTACGCAGGGTGCTTACTTCCTGCAATGAAGGAGAATTAACAAAATGAGAAAAGCTAAGAAGCTCTTTTACATAGAACGTTAATTCCATATTTCATGAAAATAAACACAACAAACAATGCAAGCATTATAAATATACCGTAGTTGATGAACAACATAAATAAATTTCAAAACAAACTACATTTTTATTTTCCTTTTACCTCATCATGGTTTTTCTTTAAGTAGTTCAACTCTTCATTCAAGGTTTGGAGTTGCATATCTAGATCTTTCTTAACAAGCTGAAGATCATCAAGGACACGACGTAGTCCATTAATATCAGCCTCCACACTATTGCGGAGAGCTGCTTCATTTTCATACCTGAAATTTAAAAAAAAGTTTAGTCATTTAATAATGACTTCATATTGTAAGAATGAATGAGAATTGTGGTGCAATCACAGAAAGATGTTCTACTAAAATGGAAATATTATGTTTAGGAGCCTAACTGGATATTTTGTGCCATCACCTGCAAAAAGCGAAGTCAGGTTCAAAACAAAATTCATGCCTGTTGAGTTGACCTATTGACTGTTATTTAAAAGTTAACTATTCAGAATTCTGTAGAGCCAGGTATACATGAGAATAAGTTTAGAAAATGTATCTGAACCTACTTGGTCCTGAAGTCATCTGCAGCCAGCCTGGCATTATCAATCTGAAGCAGAATGTTAGCATTGTTGGTGCTTGCTTGAAGGATCTGAAAGATATTTGAGAAATTCAAACGATGCCTAATTTGAAGGATTTTGGTACATTAGGCATGAAAAATAGAAATATTACGAAATAATTTTTTTTTATAGAAATTGTTACTTTATATTGCTTTTGCATAATATAACTTTTATACATGACTTTTGACCTGTTCTTAAAATGCATACAATGTCACATAATCATACTGTACCTTGCCTTGAAGCTCCTCAATATTTTTGAAGTAGGGAAGGAAGTCAGGGGATGTGTATGGGACCTGTTTGTCATGCAAATCTCGAATTTTTCTCTCAAGTTGGGCATTTTCTTGCTCCAAAGAGCGCACTTTGTTTAGGTAGGATGCCAACCGATCGTTCAGTATCTGCATGGTTTCCTTCTCATTGATTTTGAGAATGTTTTCCCCTCCGGTACTGTAGCCACCAGTTTGGCCTCCACCAAGGCCAAATCCCGATCCATAAGCTCCAGCACTACCTCCTCCATATCCAAAACCAGAGCCAAAGCCTACAGCACTGCTACAGCCATAACCTAAGCTAACACTTCCAGCTGAGCTTCCACCAAATCCATGGGAACTACCTAGGCCTCTCCCACCTAGACCACCATGCATGCTGGGTGATCGGTAAGATCCATTTGAGCGTACAGTTGAAATACGGGTAACACCACAACTTCCACCTCCTATTCCCCTCATTGATCCAGATGAAGAACTCCTGTGACTTTGCTTGACACTCATGATGGATTCAGTCAACAAATGCAGTGAATGGCAAGTGCTTCCTACAAGATGCCAATGTGAAGGAGCCCTATTATATACCTCTATGTAGGGTGTTGTCCAGTATGGGTTTTGATTCCCATGAGAACATGTCATATCAGGTTTGTGCAATAGTCATGAAAAACACGTATCCATAAAACTCTTCATTTTGGGTTCCTGATTGTATTTCTAAGAAAACTATAATATTTCTCCTATAAAACACTTGTACGCCACACCCTGTTAAGAAATAACATTTTATGATAAGTTGCAGCAGTAGAACTTCTACACGCGGTCAATTTTCTCCTTGTAATGCACTATAATGTGTAATATAATTACAATGGGATGGTACCCTCTCATTATTTGTCTGCTCAAACTGAAATTACACATATAGCTTAGAGGTTCTTCAATGCCAAAGAAGGAAATTTCTTACAGTAGCAATTTGACTGTAGCCACATAAAACTTTTGAGCATTATCACCCTTGATACAGTCTTGTCAAACATCTCATCTTTGTTCACAACTTTTAGCAGTTCAACTATGACATGGGATATAGTCACATTTTTTGGCCTTTTCCAGATGGTTTCATTCATAGAGATATAATATGAAATCATGCTATATTGATCCATCCTATGGTTCCCCTAAAAATCTGCGGGTCCATGCTGGTAGTATAATCAAATTCAAAGCATAGTATACAAAACAATTCTCTCCTAAAAATATTGAAAACTATACTGTTAATTGCAACTAGCAGATTTAGCTACCCTGTATGTCAATTTTCCATCCTTCAACAACATATTTGGCTTGTTAACATCCCAAAACCATATTGCAAGGCTCATTAAAGGGTTTAAAGGTTAAATACCTCAATAGGAGCCACTAGCTAGATAAATTTCTTTTTTTTCAGGATCTAATTTGCATGTTTTCCTATAGAGCACCAAGGATAAAATTCCATGCTCTAAGGAGAGCCATTTTCTGCCTTCATCCAAAGCCATTTTATTCAGACAACCAAGCCCAGCTCTACACTAATGAAAGAAAGATTCCCAAAACTGCTGACCATAGATAGATGCCTCACTTGACTAATATCCGTAGTCATGACACAAGACTTTTTATAGGATTGGGTATTTATCTCAGTAGGTATAGAACGATTCTTCCACGTTGTTTTTCTCCCTTGCATGCTGCAATCTAGGCTTTGCTGTAAGGATGAGGCCTGATTCTACACTTTAGGACAGTGATGGCCCACCTATTGAGCTTGGGGTGTCAAAATTCGTAAAAAAAAACCAGCATAACCCGGGGGAGTGTGTCACTTCTAGAAAAATCTTTATTTTTTTGTGATATTTGTAACTCTAATAACAAAAAATTATATTTTAATATATGTACTGTATTTATTAATAAAGAAAAAACAAATAATTCTTCACCTTACCTTAGTGACTTTTTTGCTGCTAAATTTCATTTGATAAATCTTCAATTGATGGTTGGTATTTTGTACACTTTGAGCCAAATCAAGTGCTACTAACTTCATCTTTCAGTCATTTTCTTTTATTAGTATTAATATTAGAATAAGGTCTCACAAAAGTACGTAGAGGTAAAAATTGTGAGTAAAGACATCGCTAGATTTTTCATTGTGATAAAAGTGTCCTGTAATCGGCTCCAAGCACTCCAAATTTCCTGTTCGTAGTGGCACTCTTCTTCACTCTCCAAGCAATTCCTTTCCAGATTCTCAAGCCTTGACCTCAAGTCGACCAACACTTGAGCCCAGATGATGTCTGCAAGCTGCATCTCCAAATCATCTATTTGCATCCATTGGAAACCATTTTATTCCAAACTACTGTAGACTACTACATCCGGATGCTTAATTATTTTCATTGTCTGTTCCGTGTTTCCCAATTGATTAAATCTTTCACTGAACTGGTCAAGTAATAAGTTACACCCCCATGAGAAAGAAATGTGTTGAGCATTCCGATACTGCATATATCGGGTATCGGCCGATATTCGCTGTATCGAAATTCCGATACCGAGTACCGAATATTTTTTCAATATCGGATACTGGAATTGGAAGTCCCCATAATGCAATGTGCCACTGTTGTGGCTGTGATTGGCTGCTGAAATGATGTCATCATGATGCGCGGTCTGTGCCGACTGTGGGGGGGTCTGTACAGGCCTGCCGGGGGGCCTGTGCCGGATGTCAGGGGTCTGTACGGGCCTGCCGGGGGCCTGTGCCGGCTGTCGGGGGTTTGTACGGGCCTACCGGGGGCCTGTGCTGGCTGCCGGGGGTCTGTACAGGCCTGCCGGGGGCCTGTGCCGGCTGTCGGGGGTCTGTACGGGCTTGCCGGGGGCCTGTGCCGGCTTCCGGGGGTCTGTGCGGGCCTGCCGGGGGTCTTGTGTGTGCAGGCATGGTCCGATGGGACTACAAATCCCATCGGGCCATGCCTGCTACAATGACAGTGATTGACACATTAGCCAATGATGGGACAGTAGTAGTCCCATCATCCGGCTAATGTGCTGAATGTAAAAAAAAAACAAACAAAAAAAAAAAAACCATACATACATAATACATATATACAACATTCATACAACATACATACATACTACATACATACTTCATACATACATGCTACATGCATACTACATATATACTACATTCATACAGCATACATACATACTACATACATACTACATATATACTACATTCATACAACATACTTACATACTACATACAACATACATACTCCATACAATACATTCATACTACATATATACTACATTCATACAACATACATACTACATACAACATACATAAAACATACTACAGACATACAACATACATACTACATACAATACATTCATACTACATATATACTACATTCATACAACATACATACTACATACTTATTACATACATTTAACATGCTACAGACATACAACATACATACTACATACAACATACATACTACATTCATACATACTACATACATACATTCATACTATACATACATACTACATTCATACAACATACAAACATAGTACATACTACATACATACAACATGCTACAGACATACAACATACATGCTACATACAATACATTCTTACAATACATACATATAGACATACAGTACATATAACATAGAGTACATACTCACCATCACTTGTCACTTTGTTCCCCAAAGCCAGTGTCATCTATGAAAAAAATTAGAAAATAACAAACAAGCGATATACTCCCTGATCCGCAGAAATCCACGAGTGTCCCACGACGATTTCCTGCACTGCATCACTGAGAGGTTACTATAGTTCACTGGTCTCACTTTATGGCAAAAGCTGCGTGGGAACTTTCTCACACAGCAATGCCAAAAGTGAGACTAGGGACTATTTTTTTACAGTGGCGGAGGAATACAGTGCGGAAGGATACCTACCTCCCATCATTGTATTCCTGTAGCCCCCTAGAGAACGGTCGCATCAGCTGGTGCTGCTGTTCTCCACGGGAGATCAGCGTGGGACACTCGTGGATTTCTGCAGATCAGGGAGTATATATGTTGTTTGTTATTTTCATATTTTTCTCACAGATGACACTGGCTTCGGGGATCAAAGTGACAAGTAATAGTGAGTATGTACTCTATGTTATATGTACTGTATGTCTATATGTATGTATTGTATGAATGTATGAATGTATTGTATGTAGTATGTCTGTAGCATGTTGTATGTATGTAGTATGTATGTAGTATGCATGTATGAATGTAGTATATATGTAGTATGTATGTAGTATTTAGTATGCATGTATGTATGTTGTATGAATGTAGTATATATGTAGTATGTACGTATGCTGTATGAATGTAGTATATATGAAGTATGTATGTAGTATGCATGTATGTTGTATGAATTTTGTATATATGTAGTATGTATTATGTAGTATGTATGTTGTATGAATGTAGTATATATGTAATATGTATGTATGCTGTATGAATGTAGTATATATGCAGTATGTATGTATGTTGCATGAATGTAGTATATATGAAGTATGTATGTAGTATGTATGTTGTATGAATTTTGTATATATGTAGTATGTATATATGCTGTATGAATGTAGTATATATGTAGTATGTATGTATGTTGTATGAATGTAGTATATATGTAGCATGTATGTAGCATGTAGTATGCATGTATGTATGTTGTATGAATGTAGTATATATGTAGTATGTATGCATGTTGTATGAATGTAGTATGTAGTATGTATGTATGTTGTATGAATGTTGTATGTATGTAGTATGTATGTTGTATGAATGTTGTATATATGTAGTATGTATGTATGTTGTATGAATGTAGTATATATGAAGTATGTAGTATGTATGTTGTATGAATGTTGTATATATGTATTATGTATGTAGTATGTATTCTGTATGAATGTAGTATATATGAAGTATGTAGTATGTATGTTGTATATATGTAGTATGTATGTTATATGAATGTAGTATATATGTAGTATGTATGTATGTTGTATGAATGTAGTATATATGAAGTATGTATGTTGTATGAATGTTGTATATATGTAGTATGTATGTAGTATGTATGGTTTTTTTTTTTTACATTCAACACATTAGCCGGATGATGGGACTACTACTGTCCCATCATTGGCTGTGTCAATCACTGTCATTGTAGCAGGCATAGCCCGATGGGACTTGTAGTCCCATCGGACGATGCCTGCACACACACAAGACTCCCAGCAGGCCTGCACAGACCCCCGACAGCTGGCACAGGCCCCCGGCAGGCCCGTGCAGACCCCCGGCAGCCGGCACAGACCCCCGGCAGGCCCGTACAGACCCCCGGCAGCCGGCACAGACCCCCGGCAGGCCCGTACAGACCCCCGGCAGCCAGCACAGGCCCCCGGCAGGCCCGTACAGACCCCCGGCAGCCGGCACAGGCCCCCGGCAGGTCTGTACAGACCCCGGACAGCCGGCACAGGCCCCCGGCAGGCCCGTACAGACCCCCGGCAGCTGGCACAGGCCCCCGGCAGGCCTATACAGACCCCCGAGAGGCCCGCACAGACCTCGCCCGCGCACACAGACACGCACAGTGTCCGCCCACGCACCACCCACACTCTTCCCCCCTCCCGAAATGGATGTGCAAGGAAAGAAAGGGTTTTTTTTAATTCCGATATTTCTGTCCCATTGACTTGAATGGGACTTCTGGTATCGGAATCGGCGATACCCCATACTTTTTGGGTATCGGTCCGATCCAATCCGATCCGATATTTCTCTATATCGGATGGTATCGCTCAACACTAGAAATAACAAAACGTGCCTTGGGGTGGAGGGTAACGCTACCAGCACTTGACCCCAATGAACCTGGCACTAACATAGGTAATGGTTTAATAACCTTTAACTAACTTATCAATATATACTTTACCTCACTAGGTAGCACTGTGGGTATTTGTAGTTAGGCACTTGTACCTTTCCCCACTATAATATGTACAATGATGTGGTGATGAGCTTTGTATGATAACGTTAATAATATATTACTTTTCTACCTATTGGCTATTTTTTGCCCCTGGTGCAATTGATACCTGTTGGATGGTTCATTTTGTCTTACTATTTAATATATATATTTTTGCTATTTATGCTCTGGTTTTGTCGTTCCCGTATCTGGAGGCATCTTGTACATGATTTTTTTAATTGGTTCACTGAATTTTAATAAATATTAATAAAAATATATTTTTAAACGAACACAATTACTTTATTGGTTCTTGATGTGTACTCTAGACATAAGTGACTGTTCTAGTCCGCACTGGTTGATTACTTTGATCTGTATTTGAACCATAATCTGTTTTGGACCTTCTAATGTTGATATCTTCAAGTAATAAGTTTAAAATATGCCGGTACTTTATTTACAAGAGCTCCATTTCATTTTGTACAGTTGTGCTGGCCATCTCAAAAAACTTAATTATTTTCATTGTCTGTTCCGTGTTTCTAAATTGATTAAATCTTTCACCGAACTGGTAAAGTAATAAGTTTAAAATATGCCGGTACTTTATATGCAAGAGCTCCATTTCATTTTGTGCTGGCCTTCTCAAAAAACTTTGTTACTCGAGGAAAATACTTATAAGTTTTAGTTCCAACATCTCGCTTAAAAATTTTAAGTTTACTTTCAAAAGCTTTTATGTACCCAAGCATAACGTCAATACTTTTACCAAAACCTTGTAACTTTAAATTCTGTTCATTCATGTGAACAAAGAGATCTGTAGAAAACATCAGTGTGCTGACCACTTATGATCATTGAGCTGAGGAAAGTTTGCCAGATCCTTATCCTCAAGAAATACCTTAATTTCTACAAAGCACTCCACAAACTGCTCAAGAACTTTTCCTCTTCTCAGCCAGCTCACATTATTGAACATCAGCAGTCCACTGGAGGTTGAATCAACTTCCTGTTAAGAAGTGTAGAAAATTCTCGCTTGTGAAGGGGTCTTCGTTTAATTTTGTGACTCCTTCCCTGGCACATATCACCTCCTGATGGATAATACAATGAAAAGGCACATATTTCGCTTCATGGTGTACTTATTAGCACTGATTCTAACTTTATCAACTCATCTCTCATTGTGAGACCATTAGAATATTGCCCAATAATGTCCAACTGAGCATTTGATGTGACATCAGTAGTTTCATCAAGAGAGATTGTAAGATATTTACAATTATTTAAGTCTCCTTTTAATTGATGCTGTATGTTTGTGTTCAGTCTCATTATTCTGTATTTGATGACATTTCTACCTAGTGGTAACTCAGATATTCTTTTAATAATTGCATCTTTATTCTGCATATCATGAAATAGAACTGGTGCACATTTTAGAAGACTTTAAATTCTCCCTCACTGAGTGCTTTTCCATGCTGAGCTATGGAGTGAGAAATGCTGAAACTTGCAGATGCAGATGTTAAATTTGTAGAACTTCTTACTAGAGATGGGTAAACCTGAACAGTAAAGTTTAGTGTCTGTACCGAACATCTACTGTTCAGGCACGGACACCGAACATGGACTTCACCAGGAAGTCCGTGTTACTGTTCGGGTTCGGTTGCCCGAACACCAGGTGTTTGTCGCTTTGTGCATGACAGCGCGGCAAACACTGCTTCTGATCGAAGGTGAAATCATCCCCGTCCATCAGAGCTGCGGTTCCCATGCTGTCAAAAGACAGCGTGAGCATTCAGCTGTGATCAGAGGTATACAGTTTACCTCCAGTCACTGGTGTCAGCTGATGGGACTACTGCACCCAACATCTGACATGTAGAGCTGCTAATAACAGTGAGAGCAGGAGCAGCTGATGGGGTATTCATTAGCCGGCTCCTGCGCTGTAAAAAAAAATAATAAAAAAAAATGGTGTGGGTACCCCTGTATTTTGTTAACCAGCCAGTAGTGTTGAGCGATACCATCCGATATCGTGAAATATTGGATGGGATTGGATCGGACCGATACCCAAAAAGTATTGGGTATCGCCGATTCCGATACTGGAAAGCCATGCAAGTTAATGGGGCACAAATATCGGAATGAAAATAAACCCTTTCTTTCCTTGCACATCCAGTTTGGGAGGGGGGAAGAGTGGGCTGTGCGTTGGCGGACACTGTGCGTGTCTGTGTGTGCGGGCGGGGTCTGTACGGGCCTCTCGGGGGTCTGTGCGGGCTGCCGGGGGTCAATGCGGGCCTGCTGGGGGTCTGTATGGGCCTGCCGGGGCTCTGTATGGGCCTGCCGGGGCTCTGTGCGGGCCTGCCGGGGGTCTGTGCGAGCTGCCAGAGGTCTGTGCGGGCCTGCCGGGGGTTGTATGTGTGTGCAGGCATCGTCCAATGGGACTACAAGTCCCATCGGGCTATGACTGCTACAATGACAGCGATTGACACATTAGCCAATGATGAGACAGTAGTAGTCCCATCATCCAGCTAATGTGTTGAATGTAAAAAAAAAACCAACATACTTCATATATACAACATACATACATACATACATACATACTACATAGATACTTCATATATACCACTTTCATACTACATACATACTACATATATACTACATACATACTACATACATACAACATACATACTACATATATACTACATTCATACAACATACATACATGCATGCTACATACATACTACATTCATACAACATACATAGGACATACTACATACATACTACATACAATACATTCATACATTCATACAATACATACATATAGACATACAGTACATATAACATAGAGTACATACTCCCCATCACCTGTCACTTTGATCCCCGAAGCCAGTGTCATCTGTAAAAAATATTAAAATAACAAACAACCAATGTACTCCCAGATCTCCAGAAATCCACGAGTGTCCCACGACGATCTCCCATGGAGAACAGCAGCATCAGCTGATGCGACCGCTCTCTAGGGGCCCCAGGAATGCAATGACGGGACGTAGGTATCCTTCCGCACTGTATTCCTCCGCCACAGTAAAAAATAGTCCCTAGTCTCACTTTTGGCATTGCTGTGTGAGAAAGTTCCCACGCAGCTTTTGCCATAAAGTGAGACCAGTGAACTATAGTAACCTCTCAGTGATGCACTGCAGGAGATCGTCGTGGGACACTCGTGGATTTCTGCGGATCAGGGAGAATATCTGTTGTTTGCCATTTTAATATTTTTTACAGTGAGATGACACTGGCTTCAGGGATCAAAGTGACAAGTGATGGTGAGTATGTACTCTGTTATATGTACTGTATGTCTATATGTATGTATTGTATGAATGTATTGTATGTAGTATGTATGTAGTATATATGTAGTATATGTATTATGTAGTATGCATGTATGCTGTATGAATGTAGTATATATGTAGTATGTATGTAGTATGTATGTATGTTGTATGAATGTAGTATATACGTAGTATATATGTATGTTGTATGAATGTAGTATATATGAAGTATGTATGTAGTATGTATTATGTATATATGTTGTATGAATGTTGTATGTAAGCAGTATGTAGTATGTATTTTTTTTTTTTTTTACATTCAACACATTAGCCGGATGATGGGACTACTACTGTCCCATCATTGGCTAATGTGTCAATCACTGTCATTGTAGCAGTCATAGCCTGATGGGACTTGTAATCCTATCTGACGATGCCTGCACACACACACTCAACCCCCGGCAGGCCCGTACAGACCCCCGGCAGGCCCGCACAGACCGCGCATCATGATGACATCATTTCAGCAGCCAATCACAGCCATGCCATTAGTTAACATGGCTAACACAGCTGGCTCATTGGATTATGGGAACTTCCGATTCCGGTATTCGATATTGTAAAAATATCGGTACTCGGTATCGGAATTCCGATACAGCGAATATCGGCCGATACTCGCTATTTGCAGTATCGGAATGCTCAACACTACCAGCCACTAAAAACTCACAGCTGGATGCTGAAACCCTCAGTTATCAGCTTCTACAAGGCTGGTTATCAAGAATAGAGGGGTCCCCATGCCGTATTTTTTTAATCATTTAAATAAATATTTTTTTTTTAAAATGTTATGTGGTCCCCTCTATTTTTGACAACCAGCCTTGCTAAATCTCACAGCTGGGGGCTGGTATTCTCAGGCTGGTAAGGGGCCATGGATATTGCCCCCCAACCTAAAAATAGCAGCCGGCAACTGAACAGAGAAGGCATATCTATTAGATGCGCAAATTCTGGCGCTTTGCCTGGCCCTTCCCACTTGCCCTGTAGCGGTGGCAAGTGGGGTTCATATTTGTGGGGTTGATGTCACCTTTGTATTGTCTATAAGACACGTATCCATTGCGAATCTTATAGTTACATGGTAAATAAACTCACATCCAGAATAAAGTCCTTTAGTAAAAATAAGACTAAACACAGATTTCCATTTTTATTTAAAAATATAACAAACACAGTTATTCACCAAATGCCTAATTCCACCGAAACCCTCAATCTCCTGTAATAAACCAAAAATAATAAAACAACAATATATCATACCTTTCTGTTATGTCCAACGCTGTAATCCATGTCTGGTGGAAAAACAGTTTTCAACCTCAACAGTGCAAAGGTATGACCGTCCAGCCTGCGAACCACTGATGAATGAGCTGCTGCGAGCACAGCCTGATTGACTAGCAATGATGTCATCAAGGTTATTGTGGGTCACTGAGGCTGCGTTCCCAGCCAGGCTGAACAGCGGTGACCTTGGTAAGAACTCTGCTAGCACCGGGAGAAAAACTCTCAAGACACTAGCAGGGATCTCATTGAGGTCACCGCAATTCAGCCCGGCTTGGAACGCAGCCTAAGTGATGTCACCATTAGTCACTGAAGCTGTGCTTGCAGCAGGTCATTCTCCAGTGGTTCTCAGCCTGTAAGGTCGCATCTTGGCACTGCCCAGGTTGAAAACTATTTCTCCCCCAGACATTGATTACGGCGTGGGACTGAACAACGGACAGGTTAGGCATATTGTTGTTTTTTTATTTTTGGTTTATTTTACAGGAGAACGAGGGCTTCGGCGGAATTAGGCGAGGTTGTGAGTGTGGTTTAATTAAGATTATTAAAGGAGTCTGTGTAATTTTTCCAATTAAAGGACTTTTTTCTGGGTGTCTGTGTTTTCTTACAATATGACTATGAGGTTAGTAATGGGGGTGTCTAAAAGACGCCTCTCCATTACTAACCTCAGGGCTTGATGTCACCGGACAGTACAAAGGTGACATCAACCCCACAAATATGAACCCCATTTGCCAATGCTACAGGGCAAGCGGGAAAAGTCAGGCAAAGCGCCAGAACCGGCACATCTAATAGATGTGCCTTTTCTGGGCAGCTGCGGGCTGATATTTTTAGCCTGGGGGGGACCAGTATCCATGACCCCTTACCAGCCTGAGGATACCAGCCCCCAGATGTCTGGTTGTCAAAAATGGGGGGGACCCCAAGCCATTTTTTAAATTTATTTAAATAATTTAAAAAAAATAGCATGGGGGCCCCGGATTTTTTTTTAAATTATTAATTTACATCGCAGAAGCCGGTCCTGCTCTCACTGTTATTAGTGGCAGTAGGTGTCGGACGATGGGAGTAGCTGTCCCATCCGCTGACACCAGTGACCGAAGGTAAACTTTATATCTTCAATCACAGCTGAGCACTCATGCTGTTTTTTGACAGCGTGGGAACCGTGGTTCTCTGACTGGCGGGGAGGATTTCATGGCTGATCAGAAGCGGTGTTTGTCGTGCTGTCATGCACATGACAACGTGGCAAACACTGGATGTTTGGCCCCCCATTCAAGTGATTGGGGTCCGGGTTCGGGTACGAGTACTCTTCTGGTACCCGAACTTTTTGTAACTGTTCGGCCAAACAAAGCAAAACCAATAGCAGTCCGAATTGGCAAATATTTCTCATCCAAATTTACAATGTAAAGCAGCAAATCAGATAAAATGTAACTTTTAATATACCAATTAAAATAATAACAAAAATAATGTCACCCACAAGTGAATATTAAAAATGCAGAAAGGATGGGTGATCCTCAGAGGATATTTGAAAACACCCAAAAGCATAACATTAGGGATATAGAATGTAGCTGTTAGAACAGACAACAACCTATATGATGGATACAGCATAAAAAATAGCACAATACTATAACCAATCACACATGTATACACATGTATAATATATGAGACCAGACCAGGGGTTCATAGCCCCAATAACGAGATTTCAAAGTAGGAACGAGATTTCAAAAAAGGAACAATCTCACCAGTTAATGCAGACGGTCAGGAGTCATCAGGGATACTCTGTATACCTACAGGAAGGTAGCGACGGGAAGGCAATACCCTGTCAATTCCCTTATATGCTAACCATTAACTGATCCCCAGACTCCTGCCCTTACAAGGGCAGTCCACAGCTAGCCCTATATTGCACATGCCCTGCACTTTCCTATAAGGAGCGTCCCAAAGTGGGGAAAGTGCAGGGCATGTGCAATATAGGGCTAGCTGTGGACTGCCCTTGTAAGGGCAGGAGTCTGGGGATCAGTTAATGGTTAGCATATAAGGGAATTGACAGGGTATTGCCTTCCCGTCGCTACCTTCCTGTAGGTATACAGAGTATACCTGATGACTCCTGACCGTCTGCATTAACTGGTGAGATTGTTCCTTTTTTGAAATCTCGTTCCTACTTTGAGATCTCGTTATTTGGGGCTATGAACCCCTGGTCTGGTCTCATATATTATACATGTGTATACATGTGTGATTGGTTATAGTATTGTGCCATTTTTTATGCTGTATCCATCATATAGGTTGTTGTCTGTTCTAACCGCTACATTCTATATCCCTAATGTTATGCTTTTGGGTGTTTTCAAATATCCTCTGAGGATCACCCATCCTTTCTGCATTTTTAATATTCACTTGTGGGTGACATTATTTTTGTTATTATTTTAATTGGTATATTAAAAGTTACATTTTATCTCATTTGCTGCTTAACTGTTCGGCCAAAACCAAACATCCAGGTCTCTGCCTATCTCTACTTCTCACAAATTTAAGGATATAATTTGATTGACGCTTATAGAGGTGTAGCTGCCTGGAAATGTATTCCTTCCTTTTATCCTGACTTTTTTTCAAGAGCTGGCAATGATTAGTTTAAAAATGTCTATTTATATTCCACGTTCTGCTAACAACTGTTTGGTTACATAGTATGCAAAATGATCTGCTGTTTCTGTTGAAAATTCATGCATCTTGGTCCATATCTCTTGAAAGGGTCAGCTACTGCTACTACCACTTCCTTTATTTAATCTTGCTATTTTATTTTTTGGTTCTCCATCAAGGGTACTGTTACAGGATATAGATTGCCTGCTAGACCTGCAGGCAATTAGGGGTTAACTAACGTCACGGATGAGGTGTTCCCCTCCCCCAGAATTTCTGAGCCATAATTGTGTTGGGGTACAGTGGCAGCACAGTGAGGTCTTGGCATTGTTAACTGTTTTTGATGGGGTGTTCTCTTCCCCCAGTATTGCCGAGGGGTAACTGTGGTGGGAACACTGGCAGCACGGTGATATTTAGGTAGCTGCTTTAAGATAATGGCTGGGGTGTAAGGACTACACACACCTGAGATGACTCTCCTATTCCCCTGTGGTCACTGGAATGGACCTTGGTCCAACCATTTGCTGCTTTCAGAGCAACTGTGGGACACAGTTCTAGTGTTCTCAGCTGTCTGATTGAAAGTCCACAATAAATTTTGTATGTGTGGGAGAGCTGGCTACACTGACGAATTAACAGTCATCACTAACAGAGGTAGGATGGCTGCCGTTTGCGCCGCGATCTCAGCAGGAGAATGCCCCACCTCTGTATGCTGGCAGAAAAAACGTCTCGGCGTGTCATCTCTGACACACATGTCATAGGTTAGCCATCAAGGTTTAGGAGTACCACCCAATTCATAGATGAATAGTCAAAAACAGTTTGAGCCTTCATGACAGCATAATGACCCCACCAGGGAGTCCATAGATGACTGTAATGACTTATAATTTACTACATCAACTATACTATTGTATAGCCCCAACATGGGTACATAGGTACCACATGAGGGATAATTACTAGAGTTGAGCGACTTTTGGTTTTTTAGGGTCGAGTTTCGTTTCGTGAAACCCGACTTTTCCAAAAGTCGGGTCGAGCAAGATCGTCCGATTATAGGGAAAAGTCGGGGTCGTCCCGAAACACGAAACCCAATGTAAGTCAATGGGGAATAAAAGTCGGCAGTGAGAGGAGGACAGGAAACACACCTACAGTGCCCATTTGAATGCCAAAAGCATCAATTCTTCTTACTTAAGCTTGTCAACCTTAATTAACTTCATAATACAAGTTACGCACTGAAAAATGGGGGTTATTTGGCTAAAGTTGTGGGGGGGGAGGGCTGGCTCCAGGTTTTCATGTGCCCTGAGCGAAAGAGCGCCCCTTTAACACATACCACAACTCATCATGCTCCGATACGGCAGAGAAATAGCGGTATAGTACAATGAAAAATACCTCACTTTTTACATCTCATGACGAGGCCCATCTATTTCTCCATACAGAATCATTGGTCCCATATAATGTTTGAAACAGTATATGATGAGCTCCACATAATGCTACAGTATATGTTGGTCACCATGGATGAAGCTCCACTGTCTTATGGGCCCAAATAATGCTCCAAACATAATGGGCCCCATTTCTAATGCTCTAGTGTATAATGGGCCCTGTAAATGCTGCTCCAGTGTCTGATGTCCACCTTTGGAATGTTCCAGTGTATGGTGGGCCCCATCTATCATTCTCCAGAGTATAGTGCTCCCCAAAAATTGCTGTCCCAACATTGAAAACAATCAAATAAGTCTCCTCGCTAGGGAATCCCTGTACTTGTCTGGACTCCTCGTCGTCCCCATCTTCCATCTCACTGCACAGTATTTCAACTTTGCAAGTGCTGTGATCCTGGGCAAGCAGGGGGGGCCCACTCGTTGGCGACGGCACTGGCACAGGGCCCCTGATAGTATGGTGGTGTGTCTGATGGCGGGTGGGCCAAACCTGCACTTTCATCTGCAGCTTCCTCTTTGTCACCGTGTAAGATGGAACTGTATATGGGAAGGGTAACCTGAGTTTCATCAGGGTCAGATTCAGGCCGGGTAGCGTGCGAGGGGAATGTAGTGGTCTGGGTCAATGTACCAGCAGATTCATCGAGCAGTGGCTGGGCATCAGTGCACTTGTGTCACCCCCAGGAGTACGGTCGCCACAGTGGCATTACCTTCTTCCTAGGGAGTGTGATGTCATGCTTGGGAGCAACGAAGGATCTCTCTAGCAGGTTAACTGATTGGGCGGCGTTATTCCCACGAGTCATGACCCTCCAAACAGCGTTCATGAAGGCAAAGTGTTTGTTTTACGTGGGCAGTATGGTTGCAAAGCTGAACCTTAAAGGAATGTCCAGAAGGGCACCACAAGGAGTGGAGCCTACGGTTAAATTCGACTCCACCTGGGAAACCTCAACCATGCCAGCTACAGAACAGATGCACACATTGCAAGCTTAATTCCGTTAACGAACGAGACTCCGTCATGCCCCGCGGTCCGAGTCCGGCTTACTAGAGGGACACGTGAGGCTCTAGCACATGAGATTGGCCAATAACTGGTGTGTCATGCCCTTACATGTCCGTGACTGCATGTGCGCTACACTGAAAAGGCCAGTCTTTGTCGCTTACAGGTGCAGATAACCCGCTGAACAATGTTAGTGATGGGGATCACTGATTGCAATTATTACCCGCGAACAATGATTTCCCAGTAAGTGCAGGTCAACCGCAGTTCCGGAATTATGCCTAACCGTCATTCCTAAAAAAATGAAAAACTTACGTGTGCAAACCACAGGTGCTGTAGCTTGCTTAACAGCTTGCCAGCCGTTCTCACGCCCAGTATGGATTACACGTGATTGCACAAAGGTGAGAAAGGGTACCGTATCCCCAGATAACATGTATGGATAGCGTACACATTCAAAATATATGTCTCAGGAGGCAGGCTCAGACGGTGTTAGGCCCAGTATGGATTGCACGTGATTGCACAAAGGTTAGAAAGGGTACCGTATCCCCAAATAACATGTATGGATAGCGTACACATTCAAAATATATGTCTCAGGAGGCAGGCTCAGACGGTGTTAGGCCCAGTATGGATTGCACGTGATTGCACAAAGGTTAGAAAGGGTACCGTATCCCCAGATAACATGTATGGATAGCGCACACATTCAAAATATATGTCTCAGGAGGCAGGCTGAGACGGTGTTAGGCCCAGTATGGATTGCACGTGATTGCACAAAGGTTAGAAAGGGTACCGTTTCCCCGGATAACATGTATGGATAGCGTACACATTCAAAAGATATGTCTATACATCAGGGGGCAGGCTCAGACGATGTCAGGCACAGTATGGATTTGACGGCCCAGATTACACAGAGGAGGAGCAGGGAGAGGTAAAGATTGCAAATGCTGGGGCCCTGCCCAAGCAAGGGGGGCCCACTCGTGGGCGTCGGTACTGGCACTGGGCCCCTCATAGTACAGCGGTGTGTCTGATGGCGGGTGTGCACCACCACCGTCAGAGACACTTGATTGCACTATGAGGGACCCTGTGCCAGTGCCCGCGCCCAAGAGTCGGCCTACCCACCTGTCCAGGGCAACGGCACTCGCACGGTGTCGTGCGCTAGGTGGTGACCCCGGCCATGGGGGGGGAGGCAGCACAGTTAGGGAGTTTTAGAAAGTGGCATATGTTGATGTTGGACATTCAGCTGATGCAAAAGGCGAAATAGGTGAAGTCCCAGGAAGAGGTGGACCAAAGCAAGCCATTTTTCTGTCACCCTATGTGTCATCAGGGGAAGGTGGGACAAAATCCTTGGAAACCCATGCATGGTTCATTTTAATGAAGGTTAGATCATCCACATTTTGGGTTGACAGACGGGTCCTTTTTTCTGTCAGGATTGATCCAGCTGCACTGAAGACTCTTTACGATAGCACACTTGCAGCTGGGCAAGCGAGCTCCTGTAAGGCATATTGGGCCAATTCAGGCCAGGTGTCCAGTTTAGTGGCCCAATAGTCAAAGGGGAATGACCTGTGTGGGAGAACATCGATATGGGAGGAAAAGTAGTTTGTAACCATAGTTGACAACTGCTGTCTCCTGTCACTTTCCATCAATGCAGTATTACCAGTTGTGTGAGTGGTATTTGAAAAATCAGTCCACAACATTGTCATGAAACCCCTGTCTCCAACGCCACTTCTGCTGTGTGCACCACGAACACCTCTGCCAAGCTGCCCCCGGCCCGTACGGCTCATGTGAGAACCATCACCGCTGCTGTGTGCTGGGAATGCCTCAAGCAACCGATTTACCAGAGTTGCTTGTTTATTAGCCAATATTAGGTCAAGGTTCTCCTGTGGCATGATGTTTTGTAATTTGCCTTTATAGCGTGGATCCAGGATGCTGGCCAACCAGTAGTCGTCATCGTTCATCATTTTGGCAATGCGGGGGTCCCTTTTTAGGATCTGCAAGGCATAATCTGACATGTGGGCCAATGTTCCCGGTGTCAATGATGCACTGCGAGTGCTGGGTGAAGGAGCTCTTTCTGGCAAATCCACATCCCTCCAGTCACGCACAAACCCTGTACCAGACCTTGCCACGCCAACATTTTCACTTGCCCCACGAGATGCATCCTCCTCCCCTAAGTAATCATCCCCATCATCATCCTCCTCCTCTTCTTCCTCCACCTCGTCCAGGAGAGGTCCCTGAGCAGACAATGGCTGAATGTCATCAAGGATTCCCTCCTCCTCTTCCTCCTCATCAACATTGGCTGCAGACGCCTGCTCCTTAAGGTGCGTCAAAGTTTGCATGAGCAGACGCATAAGTGGGATGCTCATGCTTAGGATGGCGTCGTCTGCGCTTACCAGCCGTGTGCATTCCTCAAAACACTGAAGGACTTTACAGCTTTGACCACTGCACACCTGTCAACTCCATGTCTGCTCTCAAAGTGCCTGGCCGTGTATCCTCCCACAAATGCATTATGGCCTGCCTCTGCTCGCACAGCCGCTCCACCATGTGCAGGGTGGAGTTCCACCTTGTTGCAATGTCGATAATGAGGCGGTGGTTGGGAAGGTGGAGCAATCGCTGCAGCTTCTGCATACGAACGGAGTGTACAGGCGACCGGTGGATGTGCGCGCACAGTCTTCGCACCTTCTGGAGCAGGGCTGTTAACTCCGGATAATTTTTGAGGAAGCACTGCACCACCAGGTTCAAGGTGTGAGCCAAGCAAGGTATGTGGCTGAGTTTTGAAAGGGCTATGGCTGCCACAAAATTACGGCCGTTATCACTAACTACATTGCCTGCCTCAAGATGTACACTGCCCAGCCATGACTCAGTTTGTCGCTGAAAGTACTCGGCCAGCACCTCGGCGGTGTGTCTGTCGCCCAAACACATCATCTGCAACACAGCCTGCTGACGCTTTCCACTAGCTGCTCGATAGGGGGACACCTCGTGTGCAACAGTGGCAGCTGCAGATGGAGTGCTCGTACGACTGCGCTCTGTGGACGAGCTTTCGCTTCTGGAGGAGGAGGAGGAGGAGGGTCGAATGCCTACAGCCAACTGTTTCCTATACCGTGGGCTAGGCAGCACTGTCCCACCACCGCTGTCCCCTGTGGACCCTGCATCCACCACATTAACCCAGTGCGCAGTGATGGACACGTAACGGCCCTGGCCATGCCGACTAGACCATGCATCAGTTGTGAGGTGCACCTTTCCGCTCACTGACTGCTTGAGTGCATGGACAATGCGGTCTTTCACATGATGGTGGAGGGCTGGGATGGCTTTGCGAGAGAAGAAGTGGCGACTGGGTAGGTCATAGCGTGGTACTGCATAGGCCATGAGTTCGCGGAAAGCTGTGCTTTCCACCAACCGAAAGGGCATCATCTCAAACGAGATTAGTTTGGCAATGTGGGCGTTCAAACCCAGTGTACGCGGATGAGAGACTGAGTACTTTCTTGACCTACTCATAGTGTCTGGGAGGGTGAGCTGGACTTGAGAGCTGCATATGGTGGAAGTAGCGGTGGACAGGGCGGACTGAGAGAGGGTTGATGATGGTGATGGAGTTGGTGTTCTTTCTGATGGCCTAGAATCAGTCTTTCGTTGATATAACAGTGGGATTCCCTGACTGCTGTGGCCTTGCAACGACACCTCAACATTTGCTGCTGTGCTAACCGGTGGGCTTACAGTGGGGGAAACAATGTAGCGTTGCTGACTACCTTCGTTGTGATCAGTTGCACATGTGGCACTTGAGGTTTGGTGTTGTGTCCACGCTTGCAAGTGCATGCTGGTTAAATGTCTAAGCATGCAACTGGTATTCAAATTTTTCAGATTTTTCCCTCGGCTAAAGGTCTTTGCGCACTTCTTACAGATAACCTTGGCCTGATCATGAGGATTTTGTTCAAAAAAGTGCCACACTGCACTCTTCCTACTTTGGCAGACATTTTGCGGCCTAGCACGCTGTGATCTTTTGACCCTCTGGACAAGCTGTCCAGCAACTCTTTTGATGTTTGGAACCTGTCTTTGGAGTGCTCCGGGCCTGCCAGATAACAGCTGTTGCGATGTCGATGTCTGCTGTGGATGCTCCTCATCTGAGCTATTGGAAGCAGCACCCTCTTCCCCCAATGGATGCCAATCTGGGTCAACAACTGGGTCATCCATCACCTCCTCTTCTATGTCATGTGCACCTTCCTCTGTGTCACCGTGTATGGTGGTATAGTGTGCGGGAAGGGGCACCTGAGTCTCATCAGGGTCAGAATCTGGCTATGTACACTGCGAGGACAATGTAGTGCTCTGAGTGAATGTACCAGCAGAATCATCCATCAGCGGCTGTGCATCAGTGCACTCCATGTCAGATTCATCTTGGCCTGGGTAATTCACCATTTGACTTGATAATCCAGGCATGGTATGTGAAAACAGCTCCATGGAGTAATCAGTAGTATGGCCTGCGTCATCCTTCAATCTTGGTTGGGGTGAAGGACACAAGGAAAGGTGTGGTTCATGAACATGAGCCTCCAATGACGACTCAGTGCTTTTACTTTTTACAACTGAAGAAGAAGAGGCGATAGAGCTGGAGGCTGAGTCAGCAATGTAAGACAAAACTTTTTCCTGATGCTCTGGCTTTAAAAGCGGTTTGCCAACTCCTAGAAAACTAAGCGTTCGAGGCCTTATGTAGCCAGACGATGACGCAGGCTCAACACCTCCTGCATTCGGTTCTATTTTGCTCTTGCCACTACCATCAGATCCACCACCAACACCATCATTACCAGCTGCCAACCCCCGCCCAATTCCACGGCCTCTTCCACCAGCCTTCCTCATTTTTGGTAGAAATGTAGACAAAATCCAACAAACTATATAGTAATGTAAAACAAGGTACAAGGTGTCTATAGGACAGGGGAGATTTTGAATTTCTGCAGACACTTGTGGACACTGGACACTTTTGGATTGTGTGAGGCCCACTGATATCTGAGCGCTATGTCACAGGCTCGATGGCACAGCTGTGACCAAAGTGACTAGAGGATAAGGGAGATTTTGAATCTCTGCACACACTTTTGGACACTGGACACTTTTGGATTGTGTGAGGCCCAATGAATATCTGAGCGCTATGTGACAGGCTCGATGGCACAGCTGCTGTGACCAAAGTGACTAGAGGATAAGGGAGATTTTGAATCTCTGCACACACTTTTGGACACTGGACACTTTTGGATTGTGTGAGGCAAACTGATATCTGAGCGCTATGTCACAGGCTCAATGGCACAGCTGTGACCAAAGTGACTAGAGGATAAGGGAGATTTTGAATCTCTGCACACACTTTTGGACACTGGACACTTTTGGATTGTGTGAGGCCCAATGAATATCTGAGCGCTATGTGACAGGCTCGATGGCACAGCTGCTGTGACCAAAGTGACTAGAGGATAAGGGAGATTTTGAATCTCTGCACACACTTTTGGACACTGGACACTTTTGGATTGTGTGAGGCCCAATGAATATCTGAGCGCTATGTGACAGGCTCGATGGCACAGCTGTGACAAAAGTGACTAGAGGATAAGGGAGATTGGATTGCTTTTAAAAAAGCAGTTTGCGGAGCAGTGGGTAAACAGCAATGCAGTAATGTCAGGAAGCCTTAGAAGGCAGCCCAACAACCAACACCACTGATACACCACTATATAGCCTCCCCTTGCACTACACACACAGTGACTGGTGTGTTGTGCAGGCCAAATCGCTAGCAGCAGAAGCAGTTTTTTTGTCTTCTTCCCTGCCTAACGCTCTCCCTACAGAATCAGCAGCAACCTCTCCCTATACTGAGATCGGCAGAAGTAAGATGGCGGTCGGCGTGCACGCCCTTTTATACCCCCTGTGACGCCCACCAAAGCAAGCCAATCACTTGCATGCCCTTCTGAAAGATGGTGGTGACCCATGCCTATGTCATCACGTTGCCCACAGTGTCCGTGGATCCTGATTGGCTGAAAAAGAGCGCAAAACAAACTTTTGAAACGCGACTTTGGCGCGTAAGTCGCCGACCTCGTGGCCGACCTCATCCTAGGGTCGGGTTTCGTTTCATGAAACCCGACGTTGACAAAAGTCGGCGACTTTTGAAATTTTTCGACCCGTTTCGCTCAACTCTAATAATTACAATTCAAGACCCACTGCTACTAGTCAACTACTAGTACTGCATTTACTATATAATTTTATATGCTCAGCAGCAATAAACTGGTTAACCAAAATGTCCAATAAAAGTAAAAACTATCATTTTTCATCCAATAAAAGTACGAACTATCATTTTTCATCCAAAGATGCAGAATTATTTTTTATGAAAATTATGTGCTTACGGTGTAATGATTTTTTTTATGAGCTTTGACATTTGTTACCACTAGTCTCATTTAATAGGCGTCACTCTAAAATTAGGCTGCCTATTATTTTAGGTGTAAAATAGATGACTGTCCTGTTGTAAGGAGCCAGTCTACAACCAATTATCTAATGTTAGAATTACTGTAAAAAAAATCTGAAACATAACAAAAAGTGTGTGTATATACAGTATATTAACATATACATACAGTGTATAATATTAACTCTGAATCCAAAAAAGGTGGGATGGACCCTGTGTAAATTGTAAAGAGAACAAAAATGCAATGATTTGGAAATCTCTTATTGCTATATTTTTTTCACAGCAGAAAATAGATTATGTATAAGAGGTTGAACATTTGACATTTCTATATTTCAAGCAAAAAGAATTAACTGATTTAAAAATTGATGGCATCAACACATCTCAAAAAAGTTGGGCCTGGGTCTGGTCCAACATTGTGGAGTGCCTCCTCATTTTACAACAGTCTGTATACGTTTGACAATTGAGGAGACATTGACTGATGTAGAATGCTAGCTGCATCATAGACCAGAGTCTTTGTTAGATTTTTCATTTCATAATGCACCAAATGTTTTTTTATTGGTGAAAGGTCTGGACTACAGGTGGCCAGTTCATCACCCAAGCTATTTCTATTCTATTTTGACTTCAGTCGGTTGTGATTGATGCAGTATACAGTTCAGCAAGGACTTTCCTGAAATAGAAGTTGCTGGATGGAGTAGGTCTTGTTTGACAAACTCTATGTAAAGCAAAGTGCCTCCAAGTTGTGTAATTTGTCCATGCAACAAGCACTAATACAGCCCTATACCATCAGAGGTGCAGGCTTCTTAACTATGCACTCATAACAAAATGGATGGTCCCTTTCCTCTTAAGTCCACAGGACATGGCGTGGTTTGCAGAATTTAAAATTCTGATTCATCTGATCAATGAACAGGTTCGTATTTTAATTAAGCCCATTTAAAGGAGCCTACAGGTGATCAACAGTGACACTACACACAGCAGCTCTGTATACAGTGTCCGTGTACAGGTAGTGCAGGGATCCCCAGTAACATACACAAGAGCTCTGTATATAGTGTATTGTGTACAGATACTACAGTGATCACCAGTGACATTATAGAGTAAATAATATAGATCGCCAAAGTGCACCACCAATATAATATATATTATCGCTGTTCGGGTGCTACATAATATAGATAACAGGCAAAATGGTACATCAAAAAAGAGGAAGAAAGAACTACAAAGTGGTGAGCACACCTCAAATTTCATAAAATGTGTATATAAATCTTTCTTGGGGAAAATAGAAAAACATTAAAAACATTTTAAAATAATTCATGCCTAACCACAGCTCATCTGTCTCAAATACACCAAATAAACCCCAATGGTATCAACTAGAGATGACTGAACCTTTCAAGGTTCGGTTCTATTCGCCGAAGGTTTAGTTGTTTGCCGAACAGTTCGACAAATGTACCCAAACCCCTTTAGAGTCAATGAGTGGCAAACCATACACACCTTAAGGGATGAAAAAAGCTTCCCAAACAGATACAATTCCGGACAGGCACCATGAAAAGTGGCATCAACTGACCCACAGAAGAAATTTGCAAATGGCACAGCAGCAGTCAGCCATGGGTTATGTATGAGAGATATCAGGGTCTGGGCAAGCATTTACATCTTGGAATTCAATTTTCAATGGGGATCTGGTGGTTAAGGGAGCAGTGTAAGCCTTTATAGGTGGGATCCCTGATACCTCATTCAACACCTCTTTTTTTTCCAGCCACACTCAGATGGTGCAAACATCAGTTTCATACAGTATTATTGGTAGAAAAATATAAGGAAAATAACATGGGTAGTTGACTGAATGTAAGTGTAGGCCTGCCTGTCTGGGATGCATACTTACACAGGCAACCCACCAGATGGAGACCCAACTTGGAATTTCCATATTTCAAAAAATTATTGTCACATACCACTAAAGTGGCATCAATTTCCACAGAGTAGAAACAGTATAATAGGCCTCTGATATACCTCCTACTACAGGCAACAAACCTTATGGTAAAAATTGTTTGTAACATCAGCAGCAGTAGCAACAGCAGGCACAGAAGCCACCACAAAGGTGGCACAGACTGCATTAATGCGATATCAATGCATGACACTAAAAACAACACAATTGCCTAGTCTTTGGAAATCCATGACTTGTTCATCTTTATGAAAGTTAGGCAGTCTACACTTTCAAGGGACAGCCAGATGGGCTTATCAGTCAGAACACCACCAGCAGCGCTGAAGACACATTCTGAGAGAACGCTGGTGTGGCGCCCGTGAGGGTTCAGTTGCCACAGAGGTACTGCACCTCCTCCTGAGGTGTGGTGCCCCACCATCCAGGTGAGTTGGAGACTCCTAACCATGCTCCAACACTCGCATCCCACACAACACAGTAGTTCAGCAAAGCCACATTGCGGCTCCCTGCTTGGAGTGTAGCAGACCACCTTTGGTGGCTCCCTGCTTGGAACACGAAACGTGCTTGGAGGCGGGTGGAGTTAGAACACATAAAAGAGTGGGAAGGTTTAGAATTTCAGTGAGTTCGAGGTCAGTGAGTGAGAGGAGAAGATCCCTGGGAGAGGGATGGAGGAAGGAGGTGCAGCAGCAGATCTCAGTGACCTGGGTCTGCTGGCACAGGAAAGGAAAGAAAAAGACATTGAACAGAAACCTGATCTTCCATAAGAAGGAAAGACTAGCATGGAATGTAGGAGTAAAAGGGAACAGAGGACGTGTGTTAGAGGAAGAACCCTTCCTAGAAGTTCTAAGCGCAAGGCCGGGGCCCGGTTCCGGAGATTGTATGGACACTAATGGTTCTGCAGCAGACACCGGTGGAGTAGTGGGCTGCAAATGCACTACTCCCATCTAAGACTTGGGGGCACAACAGCAACATTGATAGTGAGCCGGGATTCAGGAGTAAGGAGTCCCCGAAGCAGGCTACAGCTGTCTGCCGTACAAGTAGAGTTCTTGGGAACATCTGTCAGGAGGAACACCAGTGTAACTCAGTACTAGGAGATCTTCACACACTTAAAGGCGCTATAGAGGAGACGTTCAGAAAGGCACATGTCGGCGGAGTGTTGGAAGGGAGCGTCCTATCTTGCCTGGAGGTCGACTGAGTCCCTGACCTGGAGGACACAGCACGGAGGCAGGCACCTGTGTATACTACAAACTGTAAGTAAAGCTTTGGAACTACAAGCCCTGGTGTCCTCCAGTCATTCCTGCACCAACACACCTGGTACCACTACATCTGGGTACTAGCTTCTACACTGCCTGCGCCTCTCAGCTACCACTACATCTACACTGCCCTGGGACTACAGCTCCACCTGTGGGGAGCTTCACCATCTTGGCTGCAACACACCACCAGTCCCAGAGGATCTGCATGCAGCGTTGGCTTAACATCTCCCTTGCTGAACACCACAGGTGGTTTCACGAACTATTCATCAATTCTATTTCATTGTTCTTTCACCCCCTTTTGCCATGGAGCCCCAGGGCCGCGGACCAGGTTACAGCTTCAGTGACAACTCCCATTGAGATGAACAGGCCCGGTGCCGAGTACCCCGATAACCCTGGCGGGCGCTCCACTGGCTCCTGGGAATGACAAAACCTCCAAGGCGTGTCAAGCGAGCTCAGACCACTCTTCCATTTTTGAAGACCAAAATGTAAATGGGTGCACAGGCTGGTCTAAAAAAAAAAAATGTGTGAAATGACTCACAGAAATTACTTATGCCACTTAGGCTAGGTTCACATTAGCGTTTGTGTGTGCAGCGTTTCGTCTGCATGCGCAAACACATGTAAAAACGCATAGAAATGCATGTTTATGCCGTGTTTTTTATCCACATCAGCTTACGCATGATGGCAAAAAAAACGCTGCTTTTTCATGCGTTTTTTGCATGCGTTGGCGTTTTTTCAACGCATGCGTTCGGAGAATTTCCTTAACACAAGCCACACCCAATGGGCATGTCTCATTTCCCAGACATGATTATGTGAAAAATGCATGTCATTGTGTATGCATGCGCTCCCATAGACAGTAATGCGTTTATTTGACTCACTCATCCACATGCGCATGAATGCGGATATTTGACTGATTTTTGCCTCTTCCAAAAATCCAACATGATGCATTCGCCGGACCCTGCCGCACACCGAAAAACGATGCAGACGCATGCGAACTGAAGCAAACGCATGCCCCTGCGTACACCATGTTACAGATAGGGAATCATGATGCATGCGGATTGCTGTGGATGAAACGCTGCGCAAACAGACGCAAATGTGAAACCAGCCTTAAACTGCTACTGCCAATTTTTTTATATTCCCGGGGTTGGACGTCTTGTAGTGGGATGCTCACTGTTTGCCTCATTGTTGTCTTGGGGAAAATCACTCTTAGGATTGTCTACAAGGGTGTTACGATACTCCAGAATGTGCTCACCCATTTCCAAGGGAGGAGGCATCTGGCTAAATTTACTCTTGTACCGTGGTTCTAACAGAGTGGAAACTCAGTAGTCAGCACTATTTATATCCCTAATAATACAGGCATCATGTTGAAGATAGCGAGGCAAGAAGGTCTCTCATGTTTTGAGCTCTTCCATGTGGTCCAAGTCCATGGTGTGTTGGTGGCGGAGTAACACTCAAGGTTGTTTCCTCTGTCCCCTCCCGCCAACAACGGACAGCAGAGAGGGAATCATTATCCTCTTCAGCTCCTGACTGTTGTGCGTCCATCACTTCATCCTCCTCCATTTGTTCCTTGTCTCCTGCACCTTCACTAACAGTTTGTATGGTCCCGTGACCCCCCTCCTCGATCGCTGTAAGCCACCCTCCAATGGCACCCACCTATGTTTCGAAAGACTGCAAATATGAGATATTATCCCTTTCGCATCTTCTTCTGCTTCCACTTATTCCTTTGGGACCACCACCTCATCACACAGACTATTCAAATTGTGCTCCAGCATGTTGATGACCGGAATAGTGATGCTGATGATGTACCACCAGATTGAGGATGTGAGCCTTCCATGGCACATGTGTGAGGTTACCCCGACATAGGGAAGCCACCAGGTTTGCTCCATTAAACACACAGCCTTCCCCTGGCTCCAGGTTCAGTGGAGGCAGCCAATGCTCTAACTTGGCCTAGATAGCTGACCACTACTGTTGAGCTCTGTGACGGCAATCTCCAAGGCATATTAATTTGAACACTGCCTGATTGCAGTGAGCAATAGCTGTGCAGTACGAAGGTGGGAGGATTCAATCTGCACTGTTGGAACATGTGTCTGATTAAGGGAAAATTTGAGGGCACAGGTGGTGGCCCTAGAGGAGGTGGAAGAGCCAGAAGCAGTGAAGGAATTGTTAGATACAGAGGCTTGTCTTGCAAGCCTTGGGGAATCAAAGGCTTGAATACCAGACCCTTAACCCCCTGCCCCCACAGCCACCAGAGTCACCCAGTGCCCAGTCAGTTAGATGCAATGCCCCTGCCCATGTTTGTTCATCCAGGTGTCAGTGGTGAAATGCACCCTGGCAGACATAGATGTTAACAGGGAATGGGTGATGTTGTCTGCGACATGCTGGTGTTGCGCAGGTACAGATTTCTTAGAGAAGTAATAGTGACTGGGCAACTGTTACTGGGGGACTGCGATGGCTGTCAGCTTTCAGAACCCATCTGTATCCACCGTGCAGAAAGACAGTATTTTGATGGCCAACAAATTGTAGATGGTGGAGTTCAAGCTTACAAGCTTTAATGTTAGCTAGAAAATTGGGGCAGTAACTGCTGATATCACCATTTCCCTCCCCTTTTGGATGTTCTAGCATCCATGGGGCAGAATGAAGAGTAGCATCACAGGGCAGCGCCATTTTGTGGGTGACTGCCCTGTGATATGCTATCACCAGCAGTTACTGTCTCTCTCTCTCCCATCAGTCTTTATTGTCTCTCTCACCCAGACTACATGTATTTCTCACCCCCATCCACAATGTCTGGCCATTCACTGCAGACCTGTAGCTCCTTCTTATCTTATCTTACTGAGGGATGAATCACAGCTACTGCCAACAGCTCATAATGCTGATGGTACACTGTTCCTCCTTGATGACTTTGCAGTCTCTGCTACTCTGTCTGAGCTTTTCTCCCACATTTTACTCCTGTCAATCTAGGATCTGTTCTGCTGGAAGCAGTACAGCTTATGTTAGCAAATCCTAATGACAGAAGACAAATCAAGCACAGTCGACAGCCAAGGGCTCCATGAAAATGGCAGCAGAACACTCCCACTACTGTGAATTGTGCAGCTCACAGAGGCGTGCCCAGTTCACAACAGTGACAGCACCATTACAATAGATAGGGTCAGCATCCATCTGTTATCTCCTATGACCATGGGTTGCCGTATTATGACACTGAAAACGTCCTGCTGCTACTGTGAAAGCAAGATGTCAGCCCTCAGTGCCTTCTTTAAACTCCTATAACACAAAATATGTTTCAAATGCAATCAAAACTTGGTTATAACAGCATGTTATGCTACATTACATTGATTTATTAATGATCTACAAATGGGGTACCTTCCCTTTAAGGGGCCTTATTCCTCAGCGCTGCTTTTTAATGGTGCTGAAAAATAAGGGGATCAAAATTTAGGTCTGGCACTCTTTTTGAAAAGTAGAATATGTTTATTTAAAGCAATCCCCAAAGAAATGTGACGTTTCAGTGTTAAACATAGACCTTCCTCAGACTGGGACATAAAATGAAAACAAATAAATTCAAGTATTAACAAGAAGAAAAAACTAGTGAAAGTTATTGATAACAGAAAGAATGCTATGGACATTCATAGGGGAAGCAACACATAATCTTAATCAAGTTAATAGGGTCAAGAACATTGTAAACATAATTATATCATGATAATAAATGTCATAAAATACAATAGGCCCAAACAAGTCTTTTCAGCAAGAGCGATATGGAGGTATGTTTTTAAAAAAAAAGGATAACAGCCATGGTGTCAACAATGTATATGAATGTTTAGTAAAAAATGTGTAAGGTGAAAAATATAAGTATATTAGTATCAAATAACAGAAAGATCGAATAATGTTCCTGATTCACATAAGAGAAGGAATATGCTTACCAGATTGCTGCGAAATAGGTACATGA
Organism: Dendrobates tinctorius; assembly: GCF_039654945.1. Lineage (NCBI taxonomy): Eukaryota > Metazoa > Chordata > Amphibia > Anura > Dendrobatidae > Dendrobates > Dendrobates tinctorius. The sequence goes on from NW_027361700.1 coordinate 28,564,183, forward strand.
GAAAGAGCAGTGCTAGGTGAGCTGGTTATGGAGATATTCCCTGAGAGGAGCACTGGTGTGTAGTGAGCTGATAAGGTATTATATAAATGTGTATTGTGTCATTAAGATAGAACACCTGGGTGGTGAAAAGCATTAGAATACCAGCCAACAAAAGGACCGGGTCCCAACCAGTAGACACCAGTCAGAGGAAGCCTTTAAATACAATTTAACTGAGCTTGGTTTGAGTTGGTATACATGCAGCACATAAACGCATATTCACATTGACCATAAAGCATACAAAACCTACAAGAGACAAAATGAGCAATAACCCTGCTTTAACTAAATAAGAAAAAAGCAAAAGTGCATTTAAATAATACAGTTCTTAGGCTACTTTCACACATCAGTTTTTCGCCGTCAGGCGCAATCCGGTGTCATGCCGGAGCGCCGGATCCGGCAAATGTTATGTAAAACCGGATGTGCCGGATCCGGTTTTCTGCCAGATCCGTCATGCGTATCCGACCAAAAAACGGATCCGTCTCATCCGTTTCAACCGGTTTTCGACGGATACGCCGGATCCGGTTTTTAAAAATCCAGCCCCTTGGTGGGCTTTTGAACGGGATTGCCTACTGAAAACCTATATATACCGTGTTCCTACAGCCCATCTTTGACAGGTTGTAGAGGAGAAAGTGCAGGTTGGAGAGAAGAGCAATTGACTGGCGAAGATGGATGTTGTGATTGGAAATATTTTGAAGAACTTGGTGGATTTTACAGTGGAGGCAAATCGTTTGAGGGTGATAGTTCTGGAGAAGGAGAGAGCGAGACAGCAGCACATCATGCATTGTCGACGCCGTTTTTGGATCCCCCCCATCACAGCCAAGAGAATGACGCATGGGGTCTATTCTACACTCTGCATGGACCTTAGACAAAACCCAGAGAAATTTTTTGCATATGTTCGGATGAAAATGGAGAATTTTGATTACTTGGTGGAGCGTATAGCACACCCAGGGGTGGATTAAGGGTAGCCAGGGCCCGGGGCAGTTCAGACTCTGTGGGCCCCCCTCGTCACGTGACGGGGGTCACGAATCGTAGAGCCACACTCTACATAGAGAATAATGGGGCCTCCAGCACCGACCTCCACCCACAGAGCCGCACTCCACATAGAGAATAATGGAGCCTCCAGCACCGACCTCCACCTGCAGAGCCCCACTCCACATAGAGAATAATGGAGCCTCCAGCACCGACCTCCACCCGCAGAGCCCCACTCCACATAGAGAATAATGGAGCCTCCAGCACCGACCTCCACCCGCAGAGCCGCACTCCACATAGAGAATAATGGAGCCTCCAGCACCGACCTCCACCTGCAGAGCCGCACTCCACATAGAGAATAATGGAGCCTCCAGATCCGACCTCCACCCGCAGAGCCCCACTCCACATAGAGAATAATGGAGCCTCCAGCACTGACCTCCACCCGCAGAGCCACACTCCACATAGAGAATAATGGAGCCTCCAGCACCGACCTCCACCCGCAGAGCCACACTCCACATAGAGAATAATGGAGCCTCCAGCACCGACCTCCACCCGCAGAGCCGCACTCCACATAGAGAATAATGGAGCCTCCAGCACCGACCTCCACCCGCAGAGCCGCACTCCACATAGAGAATAATGGAGCCTCCAGCACCGACCTCCACCCGCACTCCACAAAGAGAATAATGGAGCCTCCAGCACCGACCTCCACCTGCAGAGCCCCACTCCACATAGAGAATAATGGAGCCTCCAGCACCGACCTCCACCCACAGAGCCGCACTCCACACAGAGAATAATGGAGCCTCCAGCACCGACCTCCACCCGCAGAGCCGCACTCCACATAGAGAATAATGGAGCCTCCAGCACCGACCTCCACCTGCAGAGCCGCACTCCACATAGAGAATAATGGAGCCTCCAGATCTGACCTCCACCCGCAGAGCCCCACTCCACATAGAGAATAATGGAGCCTCCAGCACTGACCTCCACCCGCAGAGCCACACTCCACATAGAGAATAATGGAGCCTCCAGCACCGACCTCCACCCGCAGAGCCACACTCCACATAGAGAATAATGGAGCCTCCAGCACCGACCTCCACCCGCAGAGCCGCACTCCACATAGAGAATAATGGAGCCTCCAGCACCGACCTCCACCCGCAGAGCCGCACTCCACATAGAGAATAATGGAGCCTCCAGCACCGACCTCCACCCGCAGAGCCACACTCCACATAGAGAATAATGGAGCCTCCAGCACCGACCTCCACCCGCACTCCACATAGAGAATAATGGAGCCTCCAGCACCGACCTCCACCTGCAGAGCCGCACTCCACATAGAGAATAATGGGGCCTCCAGCACCGACCTCCACCCGCAGAGCCCCACTCCACATAGAGAATAATGGAGCCTCCAGCACCGACCTCCACCCGCAGAGCCGCACTCCACATAGAGAATAATGGAGCCTCCAGCACCGACCTCCACCCGCAGAGCTGCACTCCACATAGAGAATAATGGAGCCTCCAGCACCGACCTCCACCCGCAGAGCCACACTCCACATAGAGAATAATGGAGCCTCCAGCACCGACCTCCACCCGCAGAGCCGCACTCCACACAGAGAATAATGGAGCCTCCAGCACCGACCTCCACCCGCAGAGCCGCACTCCACATACATGGCTGCTCTCAGTGCTCTGTGCGCACAGGACCTGTGATGAGGTCACAGGAGGGGAGGAGACAGGGGTCACATGATCGGGGGCCCTGACACCTTACCTCCTGTGATCTCATCACAAGCCTTTGTACGCTACCAGCAGCATCAGCGTTCACGCTACTTGTAGATGCTGCTGGTAGCAGAGCACATAATGCCGCCCCCACGGTCACTCACTTTTAGGTGGGGAGAAGATGGAGTGCCATTGCAGCAGCCAGCAGGAATGTGGTGGGGGCCCCCTTAGAAGCTCTTGTGGTGGGGGCACCGGGGCTGAAGCCCCACCTGCCCTGCCTATAATCCGGCCCTGCGTGGTGGCGGATTATAATGGGGCAATTTACTGGCCTGGGCTGTGGGCCCCTTAACCCCACTGGGCCCGGGGCAACTGCCCAAATTGACCTCATTATAATCCGCCACTGAGCACACCGCATAAGAAAATTCGACACCTATTGTCGCTTCTCCATTTCACCGACAGAGCATCTGATGGTGACTCTAAGGTAAGACACATTTATTGGATCTGATTGCATCAGAGCACACTTTCACTGAAATGTTGTTGGTGGTACTTTGTATCTCCAATTGTTATAGCTGTATTTTGGTATGTATGCTGTGATTTGGAACTAATCATTTTTTTAAATTCCCCCCAGATTCCTTGCAACTGGAGAATCCCTTTCGTCACTCCATTTCCAGTACAGACTTGGGATTTCCACCATATCTGGAATTGTGAAGTACACATGCCGTGCGCTGTGGGACTGTTTACTTGATGAGTTTTTACCCGAGCCCACAACAGAGAGGTGGATTGAAATAGCTGACAAGTTTCAACAGATATGTCAGTTTCCCAATTGCTTGGGCGCTGTGGATGGGAAACATATCCGCATTGTTAAGCCATCAGGATCCGGATCGGAATTTTTCAATTACAAGAAATATTTTTTCATTGTCCTCATGGCAATCGCTGACGCGGAGTATAAATTTATTGCAGTTGATATCGGGGCCTATGGCCGCTCAAATGACTCTCAAGTTTTCAAACTGTCTTCCATGGGGCGCAAACTGTATGGAAACACCTTCCAGTTCCCACCCCCTAGACCGCTGCCGCAAACATCTTGCCCACCTATGCCATTTGTCTGTGTAGGGGATGAAGCCTTCCAGCTGTCAGAACACCTTTTGAAACCGTACTCTAGCAGAGGATTGACAAGAACAAAACACATATTTAATTACCACCTCACAAGAGCAAGAAGAATGGTGGAATGCTCCTTTGGTATTCTGACAGCCAAATGGTGGGTCCTATTGACTGCGATCAACCTCAAGACTGGAACTGTGGACGAGGTGATCAAAGCTTGCGTGGTACTCCACAATTTTGTTCTCTGCAAGGAACCCATTTCCATTGAGGACACCTCTGAAGAAACAACCTTGCAAGATTACCAGAACATTACCACTAGAAGTTCTGTGACGGTTTCAGTAATGAGGGACAATTTTGCACAATACTTTTTGTCACCTCAAGGAAGAATACACTGGCAGGATGACAGAGTGTGAAAAATTTCTGCCCTTAACCAAGTTGGGTACCTTCTGTACCAACAGTATACCTTTGCCAACCAAACTTGGCTATGTTGTCGTGGTTTAAATATTTTTACCTTTTGGCCACAGGTGTGTACCTGGTTGTGTTTTATTCAAAGTATTTCACCTTTTAACCCTCCGTCAGGCGCAATAGATCTGACAGGCACACAGTAATTAGTTTCACTTCTCTCTCCTTGCCCACTTATCAGAAAACCCCACCCCTCCTAGTTATCTCCTGACTCTACAGGCTCTGTGAAACCTGATATCACAGTGACTCAGCAGACCTTCTAGTGAGCAGATATCAACACTTTGGCTTCTCAGGCACATTGCGCCTGATTTCAACACAAATTGAAAGGTTAGTATTTTCTTTTTTTATTCATCACGATTGTGTATTTAGCTTGTTTTATGAAGGATTAATGCTAAGTTAGTGTACATAAGTACTGTTTTCTTAGACAAAAGGAGGGTGGCTTCTAAGGCACATTGCGCCCTAACACATACTCTTTCTCTCTTGCTTCAGATTTTCTGCTGCAATGGCCAGAAAACAGTATGACTCATCTAAACCCCTTCATTTAGAAGAAATGAAGATTTTTTTGTTAGAAGATGATGAGGAAGAACCAGCAGTAACTGAGGATTTAGAGGAATCTAGTGACATTTCATCTGAAGATGAGGTAGCAGAATGTAACACTGATTCTGGAACAGAGCAGGATGGTGATGACACTGATACAGAGGAAACAGACACAGATCTAGCTTATTATTTGGGCAAAGATAAAAATACAAAGTGGAACAAAAAGGCACCCAAGAACAAACAGCGCAGAGAATCCCACAATATTATTACACACCTTCCTGGAGTTATTGGAAGTGCTAGAAAAGCTAAAACTGCAGTGGAATGTTGGAGTAATCTAATTACAGATAGCATGTTGGAAACTATTGTTCGGTTCACTAACCAGTATATTGACACAATCAAAGAGCAATTCTCCAGAGAGAGGGACATCAAAAACACTGATGTGATTGAACTCAAGGCATTTATTGGCTTGTTATACCTAGCTGGTGCTTTCAGAGCAAATAGGCAAAGTTTGGAGGAGCTGTGGGGGACAGACGGTGATGGCATCGAAAAATTCAGCCTTGTGATGAATCTGAAACGATTCAAAGTCCTGATCCGTTGCCTCCGTTTCGATGATCGAAGTACCCGGACAGAACGAAAAGGTTATGACCGGCTTGCACCAATTCGGGACATATTTCAACAATTTATTATGAATTGTCAAAAAAGCTATTGCCCGGGGCAAAACCTCACTATTGATGAGATGCTTCCAGGTTTTCGGCAATATATACCATCAAAGCCAAACAAATATGGAATTAAAATTTTTGCCATGGTTGATGCAAGGATGATGTACACTATGAACATGGAAGTTTATTGTGGAAGACAGCCACCAGGTCCTTTCAATGTGAGCAACAAGCCTAGTGATGTGGTAAAGAGAATTGCTGAGCCAATGTTTGGATCTGGTCGAAATATCACTGCTGACAACTGGTTTACTGACTTTGATCTGATTGATTTTTTAAAAACGAAAAAGCTGTCATATGTGGGAACTGTTAGAAAAAACAAAAGGCAGTTGCCGCCAGATTTTCTATATACAAAAGGCAAACAACAGTATAGCACTATGTTTGGGTTCAGTAATGGAAAGATTTTAGTTTCTTACATCCCACGCGAGAGGAAAAATGTGATTTTAGTCTCTTCATTACATAATGATTACACCATTGATCCAGAGTCTGGGGAGCTAAGGAAACCAGAAATCATAACTTTTTATAATTTGACCAAAAGCGGCGTTGACACTGCTGACCAAATGTGTGGCAATTTCAATGTAAGTCGAAATACCAAACGCTGGCCGATGGTAATCTTCTTTACAATGCTGAATGTGGGTGGCATCAACTCACAAGTAATTTACCTCGGTAATGAACTTAACAAAAGTCGTGTACATTATTAGGAAATCACCAACAAGATATTTCACCTTTTAAAAAAAGTTGTGTACTTTGCTTAAAACACAACCAGGAACACAACTGTGGCAAAAAGGTAAAATGTTGTTACCTTTTTCCCACCAGTATACCTGGTTTTGAATACCTTTTTACCTTTAAAATACCCTGTATTATACCTTTTAACCTTTTAAATACCCTGTATTAAACCTTTTGGCATACCATATATCGCCACAGAAATAAATCACAGACAACCTTTGTAAAACAATAATTTAACTTTTATTGATAATTTTTTTTTATTTTTTATTTTTTTATTAAAATGTTTAGAAAATGTATAAAACTTTTAGAATAAAGCTTAGAAACACCAACATTGGTCCTTTTTATTGAACACAACATTGCAAGTTTGTGTATTGTGGGGTGGAAATACTGCTGGAGGGGCTGCGGGACACATCGACACTGGGAGTGTGGAGAGAGGACTGGGATCGTGGTGGGGAAGGAACAGTTAGAGGTGAAGGTGTGGAAAAATATAGAGAACGGGTGGAGATGTAGGAGGCAGAACAGGTGGTGGGTGGTGGAGTGGAGGGTTGGGCAGGGACTGTAGGAGCAGATAATGTGGATGGAAAGTGGTATGGGGAAGTAGTTTGGTACGGGGAATAAGTTTGGTACGGGGCAGGTTGCTGGAAGTGGGGAGATGGCTGGTACTGGGGTGGTTGCTGGTACTGGGGAGGTTGGTGGAACTGGGGAGGTGGCTGGTATGTAATAGGAGGGGAGGAGGGACAGTGGCTGGAGGGGGTGCAGGTGGAGGAACTACAGGGGTGGGAGGAGGAGGTTGGGAGGTAACTTGCAGTAGAGCACCATGGCACAAATGCATTACATGCATCTGCTGGCTAGGAGAGAGCGTCTCCATGCGCTCCACAACAGACCTGAAAAAGGTATGGTTTGGCGAAGATCTTGCTTCTGAATGCATGGTTTGCAGAAGTGTCCTCAACTCCAGAATGCTGGAGTCTCTGCACTTCCCTGCTTCTCAGATGGTCTCTGGCGCCACACCTCTACCTGCGTTCAGCGGTCACGTGGTACCATTCATTAACCCCTTAAGCCCCAAGGGTGGTTTGCACGTTAATGACCAGGCCAATTTTTACAATTCTGACCACGTCCCTTTATGAGGTAATAACTCTGAAACGCTTCCATGGATCCCGGTAATTCTGACATTGTTTTCTCGTGACATATTGTACTTCATGTTAGTGGTAAAATTTCATTCAAATAACTAGCGTTTATTTGTGAAAAAAACGGAAATTTGGCAAAAATTTCGCAATTTTCCAACTTTGAATTTTTATGCCCTTAAATCACAGAGATACGGCACAAGTAACATTTCCCACATGTTTACTTTACATCAGCACAATTTTGAAACCAAAATTTTTTTTTGTTAGGAAGTTATAAGGGTTAAAAATTGACCAGCGATTTCTCATTTTTGCAACACCATTTTATTTTTACGGACCACATCACATTTGAAGCCACTTTGAGGGGTCTATATGATAGAAAATACCCAAAAGTGACACCGTTCTAAAAACTGCACCCCTTAAGGTGCTCAAAACCACATTCAAGAAGTTTATTAACCCTTTAGGTGCGTCACAGGAATTTTTTGAATATTTAAAAAAAATGAACATTTAACTTTTTTTCACTAAAAAAATACTTCAGGTTCAATTTACCAAGGGTAACAGGAGAAATTGGACTGCAAAAGTTATTGTGCAATTTATCCTGAGTACGCTGATACCTGATATGTGGGGGGAACCACTGTTTCGGCGCATGGCAGACCTCAGCAGGGAAGGAGCGCCGTTTGACTTTCTCAATGCAAAATTGGCTGGAATTCAGATCGGACGCCATGTCGCGTTTGGAGAGCCCCTGATGTACGTAAACAGTGGAAACCCCCCAAGTGACCCCATTTTGGAAACTAGACCCCCCAAGGAACTTATCTAGATATGTGGTGAGAACTTTGAACCCACAAAGGCTTCACAGAAGTTTATAACGTACAGCGGTACAATTAAAAAATGATCTTTTTTCCACAAAAATGATCTTTTCACCCCCAATTTTTATTCTTCCAAGGGTAACAGGTCCCTAAAAGTTATTGTGCAATTTGTTCTGAGTACGCTGATACCCCATATGTGGGTGTAAATGACTATTTGGGCGCATGGCAGAGCTCGGAAGGGAAGCAGCGCCATTTGACGTTTTTGGCTGGAATTGAGATCGGACACCATGTTGCGATTGGAAAAACCCTGATGTACCAAAACAGTGGAAACCCCCCACAAATGACACCATTTTGGAAACTAGACCCCCCAAGGAACTTATCTAGATGTGTGGTGAGCACTTTGAACCCCCCAGTGCTTCACAGAAGTTTATAATGCCCGGGCGTGAAAATAAAAAAATCATATTTTTTCCACAAACATGATCTTTTCACCCCCAATTTTTATTCTTCCAAGGGTAACAGGACCCTAAAAGATATTGTGCAATTTGTCCTGAGTGTGCTGATACCCCACATGTGAGGGTGAACCACTATTTGGGCGCATGGCAGAGCTCGGAAGGGAAGCAGCGCCATTTGACGTTTTTGGCTGGAATTGAGATCGGACACCATGTCGCGTTTGGAAAGCCCCTGATGTACCAAAACAATAGAAACCCCCCACAAATGACACCATTTTGGAAACTAGACCCCCCAAGGAACTTATCTAGATGTGTGGTGAGCACTTTGAACCCCCCAGTGCTTCACAGAAGTTTATAATGCCCGGGCGTGAAAATAAAAAAATCGTATTTTTTCCACAAACATGATCTTTTAGTCACCAATTTTTTCATTTTCCCAAGGATACAAGGAGAAATTGGACCCCAAAAGTTGTTGTCCAATTTGTCCTGAGTACGCAGATACCAAATATGTGGGAGAAAACTACTGTATGGGCACACGTCGGGGACCGGAAGGGAAGTAGTGACGTTTTGGAATGCAGACTTTGATGGAATGCTCTGCGGGTATCATGTTGCTTTTGGAGAGCCCCTGATGTACCTAAACAGTGGAAACCCCCCACAAGTGACCCCATTTTGGAAACTAGACCCCCTAAGGAACTTATCTAGATGGTGGTGAGCACTTTGAACCCCCCCAGTGCTTCACAGAAGTTTATAATGACCGGGCGTGAAAATAAAAATATCGTATTTTCTCAACAAACATCATCTTTTGGTCCCCATTTTTTTTATTTTCCCAAGGGTACAAGGAGAAATTGGACCTTAAAAGTTGTTGTCAAATTTGTCCTGAGTACGCTGACACCCCATATGTGGGAGAAAACTACTGTATGGACACACGTAGGGGCTCGGAAGGGAAGTAGTGATGTTTTGGAATGCAGACTTTGATGGAATGATCTGCGGGTGTCATGTTGCCTTTGGAGAGCCCCTAATGTACCTAAACAGTGGAAACCCCCCACAAATGACCCCATTTTGGAAACTAGACCCCCTAAGGAACTTATATAGATGTGTGGTGAGCACTTTGAACCCCCAAGGGATTCACAGAAGTTTATAATGCCCAGGCATGAAAATAAAAAAATCGTATTTTTTCCACAAACATGATCAATTAGTCTCCAATTTTTTTATTTTCCCAAGAGTAACAGGAGAAATTGGACCCCAAAAGTTGTTGTCCAATTTGTCCTGAGTACGCTGATACCTCATATGTGGGAGAAAACGACTGTATGGGCACACGTCGGGGCTCGCAAGGGAAGTAGTGACGTTTTGGAATGCAGACTTTGATGGATTGGTCTGCGGGTGTCATGTGCATTTGGAGAGCCCCTGATGTACCTAAACTATTGAAACTCCCCACAAGTGACCCCATTTTGGAAACTAGACCCCCCCACGGAACTTATCTATATGTGTGGTGAGCACTTTGAACCCCCAAGTGCTTCACAGAAGTTTATAACGCCTGGGCGTGAAAATAAAAAAATCTTTTTTTTCCACAAAAATGATATTTTTGCCCCCAATTTTTTATTTTCCTAAGGGTAACAGGAGAAATTGGACCCCAAAAGTTGTTTTGCAATTTGTCCTGAGTATGCTGATACCCTATATGTGGGGGTAAAACACTGTTTGGGCGCATGGCAGAGCTTGGAAGGGAAGGAGCACCATTTGACTTTTTCAACGCAGAATTGGCTGGAATTGAGATCAGATGCCATGTTGCATTAGGAGAGCACCTGATGTGCCCAAACAGTGGATACCCCCCAATTATAACTCCAACCCTAACCCCAACACACCTCTAACCCTAATCTCAGCCCCAACCCTAGCCCTAACCCTAGGCCTAACCCTAACCCTAGCCCTAACCCTAATGGGAAAATGGAAATAAATACTTTTTTAAATTTTATTATTTTTCCCTAACTAAGGGGGTGATAACGGGGGGTTTGACAAGATGACGTTTTCAGCAGTACCATGGATATTTATATGCGTCTTTTTGATCTCGCGTTATTGCACTTTTTGTTCGGTGGTATGATAATAAATAATTATTTTTTGCTTTGTTTTTTATTTTTATTTTTTAAGGGGTTCGCTAAAGGGGTTAACTAATGGGACAGTTTTATAGGGCGGGTCGCTACGGACGCGGCGATACCAAAAATGTGTACTTTTATTGTTTTTTTTTTATTTTCAAAAAATGAATTTATTGGGGAATATTTTTTTTTTTTTACTAATTTATTTAGCGATTTTTTAAAAATTATTTTTGCACATTTTTTTTTTTTTTTACTTTATTACATAGTCCCAGGTGGGACATCACTGTCCTGTGACAGATCGCTGATCTGTCACATCACAGATCACTGTGACAGATCAGCAATCTGTCACAGGCAGTTCTGCAGACTTCCTCATGCCTGCGCTTTGCAGGCAGTGAGGAAGTCATCTCCCTACAGGCCCCCGAAGGCCCCGTCGCCATCTTGGATCCGGGGGCCTGTAGGGAAGGAGTCCCCCGCAGCAGCGCTGCACATTGCGCTGCCGTGGGGGGCTCAGGGAAGCACGGAGGGAGCCCCCTCCCTGCCGATGCTTCCCTTTAACCCCCGGTACACCGCGATCGTGTTTGATCATGGTGTACAAGGGGTTGACGTGTCGGGGGCGGTCCGTGACTGCCCCTGACACATTGTGCCGGGTGTCAGCTGTGATAATCAGCTAACACCCGGCCGCGATCAGCGGCGCTCACCAAGTGGGCGCCGCTGATCGCATTAGACGTACTATCCCGTCCTTGGGAATTAAGTCCCAGGGCACATGGACGGGATAGTACGTCTAATGGCAGAAAGGGGTTAAAGTAATGAATATGCACGCCACTCCACTCCCATAGGCGTGGAGCGCATATACATTACTTTAATGAGCGGTACCATGTGACTGCACTGGAAGGAGCTGCCGGCATCGGAGACCATCTGAGAAGCAAGAAGTGCAAAGACTGCGCTAGGAGGGAGTGAGTATGATGGGGAGGATGTGGGGAGCCATGCGATATTCACCTGTCACCGTTCCACCACCACGCGCTGCTCTGTCTTCTGTGTCCTTTTGCTGTGATGTTCAGGTCAGAGGGCGCAATGATGTGGTTAGTGCAGCAGCAGCATATGGTGAATTTATATGTATAGAGCATCTTATGGGGCCATCAGCCTTTATAAAGCATTATATGGGGCATCTTATGGGGTCATCAAACTTTATCAAGCAGCATATGAGGCATATTATTCTATGGAGTATCTTATTGGGCCATCAACCTTTATGGAGCAGCATATGGGGCATATTATTCTATGGAGCATCTTATTGGGCCATCATTATCATTTTATGCAGCATTATATGGGGCATATTTTAATATGGAGCATCTTATGGGGCCATTATTATCCTCTGTGCCTCATTATATGGAGCAAATTTTTTGTACGGAGCATCTTATGGGGCCCATCATGAACTTTATGGAGCATTATATGGGGCGTATTTTGTATGGAGCATCTTATGGGGCCCATCATGAACTGTATGGAGCATTATATGGGACTCCTGATTCAATATGCATATTCAAAAACATTTAACCTACTGATGTCTCAATTAATTTTACTAGAGATGAGCGACTTTGCCTTTTTTCGGGTCGAGTCGGGTTTCTATTTTAAATTCTACAATAGCTCAAAAAATGGACAGTATATTACTCCATACAGTATTATGGCCACCACCTAGTGCGCCATACAGAATAATGAGCCCCATATATTTCTCCATACAGAGTAATTGGTCCCATATAATGTTCCATACAGTATATGATGAGCTCCACATAATGCTACAGACAATCTATGTTGGTCCACATGGATGATGTTCCACTGTCTTATGGGTCCAAATAATGCTCCATAGAGTCCATATATAATGAGCCCCATTTATAATGCTCCAGTGTATAATGGGCCCCGTAAATGCTGCTCCAGGGTCTGATGTCCCCCATTTGGAATGCTCCAGTATATTTTGGTCCCCATGGACGATGCTCCAGTGTGTTATTGGCCCAAATTATGCTCCATATATAATAGGCCTCATTTCTAATGCTCCAGTGTATAATGGGCCTCGTAAATGCTGCTCCAGTGTCTGATGTCCCCCATTTGGAATGCTGCAGTATATGATGGGTCAAATGGATGATGCCCCAGTGTATGATGGGCCCCATATATCATTCTCCAGTGTATATTGCTCCCCAAAAAATGCTCCCAACATTTTAAAAAATTAAATACCTCTCCTCGCTGGGCACTGCTCTACTCTGGACTTCTCAGCATTGCCATCTTCAAGCTCTCTGCACTTGTACTGTTTCGGTAGAGGGCATACAGACGTGATGTCATCGCGCTCTGTAACCTGAATGTCACTGTCAGGAAAGGCGGAAGACGTCACGGCGGTGGAGCAGGGAGAGGTAAGTATTGCAAGTGCTGTGGCCCTGAGCAAGCATGGGGGGCCCACTTGTGGGCGACGGCACTGGCACAGGGCCCCTCATAGTACGACGGTATGTCTGACGGCGAGTGGGCCCTCCCACCATCAGAGACACTTTTGCGTACTATGAGGGGCCCTGTGCCACTGCCGTCGCCCACGAGTAGGAGACCCCCACCTGCTCAGGGAACCGGCACTTTCATCTGCACCTTCCTCTGTGTCACAATGTAAGGTGGTATAGTATGCGGGAAGGGGCACCTGAGTTTCATCAGTGTAACATTCTGGCTCTGTAGAGTGCGAGGGGAATGTAGTGCTATGGGTAAATGTACCAGCAGAATCATCTCGCAGTGGCTGTGCATCAGTGCACTCCATCTCCGATTCATGTTGGACTGGGGATTTCAGGATTTCACTTGATAACCCAGGAATGGTATGTGAAAAGAGCTCCATGGAGTAATCTGAAGTGTGTGCTGCAGCATCCTTCACTTTTGGTGTGGGTGAAGGGAAGGTGTTGTTCCTGACCAGAAGCCTGCACTGACGACTCTGGGCTTGCAATTTTTGTAACTTCAGAAGAGGAGGCACGTTGTGAGTTCATTTTCTGGTCCACCAGTTGTGAGTTCTCCTTCCAGGCTCCCTCTAGTGGTAACAGGAGGTAGTGAGGCTGATTTAATCAGTAGAAATCTGCCACCTGATAATGAGGATGACGATTGGACCTCTGGAATCTCAGACTGGATTTAAGACAGCCGACGCCCTATTCTGGTTCTGGTTATTCCTTCTGGCTTGTCAGGTCTTGGTTTTCAGCTCTGCTCCAGTCATCTAAAGCTAAGTTTTTCTGCTAATGTTCATACTTGATTTTGTTGGTCTATTCAGTTTTTTGTGTGGTCAGCCAGCCCCGGCTGGGGCTGCTCTAGATTTCCACTCTTATTTATCTGTATTTGCCAATTTGCTTTTTGTCCCTTATTAGATTGGCCTCTTTTTGCTCTGTCTCAGAATATTTCAGAGTGCTGATATAGTGGGAGAAGTCTAGTGACTTCAGGGTTAATTTTGCTATCAGAAGTGTTGGACTTTATTTTTGTAGGGTTTTTTGCAGATTGCAGACAGTGTCTTTCCTTTCCTATCCTTTCTAGTTAGTTTAGGCCCCATCATTTGCCCAGCCTATTTTTCCTGCCTGTGTTTGTGCTTTCATCTTGTTTCACTGTCAATACATGTGTGGGGGCTGTCTTTCCTTTGGGGTCTGCTCTGGGGCAGTTAGTTTTCCCCTTTTCTTGCTTCAGGCTTGTTTAGTCCTCCGGCTGTGACAAAGCGTCTAGGACCATCGTAGGTACGCGCCACGGCTGCTGCTAGTTGTGTGGTTAGGATCAGGGATCTGCAATCTGCATAGTTACCAACCTCTCTGGTTTTCTGTGACTTAGCTTGTTTTGTTTTTTTTTTCTCCTCGGTGACCCATTCATAACAGAGGCAATAGAGCTGGAGGCTGTTTCGGCAATGTAAGCCAAAACCTGTTCCTGATGCTCTGGCTTTAAAAGCGGTTTACCTATTCCCAGAAAAGGGAACCTTAAAGGCCTTCTTGTGCCAGATGATGACGCAGGCTCAACACCTCCTGCCTTAGCTGCTATTGTGCTTTTGCCAGAACCAGCCGATGCACTACCACCACCACCATCAGTGCCAGCTGCGCCCCCCCGCCCATGTCCACGGCCTCTTCCACCAGACTTCCTCATGTTTGGGAAAATGTACCAAAAAAAGCAGCAGAGAAATGGTACTGTATGAGTAGCGTACAGCTGTGTAAGGTGTATGTAAGAAGTGAAATCTCCATATATATTTTGTGAGTCACAGACGCTCACCAAGTATGTATTTCACCGTAATCCAACAAGCAGATATACGGTACTGTATCAGAGGTATACAGCTGTTTACGTTGTTGGTGAAACTGTCAATCTCCGTTTATGTATTTACGGAGTGTCACACACACGCTGACTCTGTATAGATGTGACCGTAATAAGAACAGCAGATGTACAATACTGTTTGAGAATCAGACAGATCAACATGGTGTATGGAGAAATGGAAGTGTCCGTATATGTATTTACGGAATGTCACACACACGCTGACTCTGTGTAGATGTGACCGTGATAAGAACAGCAGATATACCATACTGTTTGAGAATCGGACAGCTCAATGCGGTGTAAGGAAAAATGGAAATGTCCGTATATGTATTTACGGAATATCACACACACACGCTGACTCTGTGTAGATGTGACCATTGTCATGATACCAGTGCTGGGTGACCGGCACTTCTGGGGTTAATGTTTTGATCTCAGTGCAGACTCTTACCTGCACATCTGGGACCTATTATGGTGGCCTCTCATTGGTTCTGGGAAAGCTTCTTATAGCCTCAGGAAGCTCCCATTCCCCGTCAGTTATACTTTCGCCCTTGACATTGTGTGGTGACCCCTAAGTGTGTGGTTGCTTGATTCTCTGTGTACGACTCGGTCTGTTCTCTGGATATTGCTTTGTATTCTGCTTGGTACCTTCTATGTCTGTTTGGTTTTGACTTCTGCTTGGCCCTGACTATCCATTCTATCTCATCCCTGGTACTTTACTGATATCTCTGTGTATGACCTCCATTTTGCCTGACTCTGAGTATTTCTGTATAGTGTCCTGCCCTCTCTGAAAGCAGGATGCTAAGCCCTGCCCCCTTGCAGTCACACGACCGTAGGTCCTGTGACTGCTTGCTAAACTTCAGCGTCCACAGGTCCTGTGTATCTGTAGTTTCCGGCTGTACCTGACCCCGGGCACTCCTACAGTGCGGGTGAGTCCCTGCTCAGTGGAGGCTGCATGCCGGCGCTGACAGGATCCTGACAACCGTAGTAAGAACAGCAGATATACAATACTGTTTGAGAATTGGACAGCTCAATACGGTGTACGGAGAAATGGAAATGTCCGTATTAGAGTTGAGCGACTTTTGTTTTTTTATGGCCGAGTTTCGTTTCGTGAAACCCGACTTTTCCAAAAGTCGGGTCGAGCAAGATCGGCCGATTATAGGGAAAAGTCGGGGTCGTCCCGAAACATGAAACCCAATGTAAGTCAATGGGGAATAAAAGTCGGCAGTGAGAGGAGGACAGGAAACACACCTACATTGCCCATTTGAATGCCAAAAGCATCAATTCTTCTTACATAAGCTGGTCAACCTTAATTAACTTCATAATACAAGTTACGCACTGAAAAATGGGGGTTATTTGGCTAAAGTTGTGGGGGGGTAGGGCTGGCTCCAGGTTTTCATGTGCCCTGGGCGAAAGAGCGCCCCTTTAACACATACCACAACTCATCATGCTCCGATACGGCAGAGAAATAGCGGTATAGTACAATGAAAAATACTTCACTTTTTACATCTCATGACGAGGCCCATCTATTTCTCCATACAGAATCATTGGTCCCATATAATGTTTGAAACAGTATATGATGAGCTCCACATAATGCTACAGTATATGTTGGTCCCCATGGATGAAGCTCCACTGTCTTATGGGCCCAAATAATGCTCCAAACATAATGGGCCCCATTTCTAATGCTCTAGTGTATAATGGGCCCTGTAAATGCTGCTCCAGTGTCTGATGTCCACCTTTGGAATGTTCCAGTGTATGGTGCGCCCCATCTATCATTCTCCAGAGTATAGTGCTCGCCAAAAATTGCTGTCCCAACATTGAAAACAATCAAATAAGTCTCCTCGCTAGGGAATCCCTGTACTAGTCTGGACTCCTCGTCGTTCCCATCTTCCATCTCACTGCACAGTATTTCAACCTTGCAAGTGCTGTGATCCTGAGCAAGCAGGGGGGGCCCACTCGTTGGCGACGGCTCTGGCACAGGGCCCCTGATAGTACGGTGGTGTGTCTGATGGCGGGTGGGCCGAACCTGCACTTTCATCTGCAGCTTCCTCTTTGTCACCGTGTAAGATGGAACTGTATATGGGAAGGGTAACCTGAGTTTCATCAGGGTCAGATTCAGGCCGGGTAGCGTGCGAGGGGAATGTAGTGGTCTGGGTCAATGTACCAGCAGATTCATCGAGCAGTGGCTGGGCATCAGTGCACTTGTGTCGCCCCCAGGAGTACGGTCGCCACAGTGGCATTACCTTCCTCCTAGGGAGTGTGATGTCATGCTTGGGAGCAACGAAGGATCTCTCTAGCAGGTTAACTGATTGGGCGGCGTTATTCCCACGAGTCATGACCCTCCAAACAGCGTTCATGAAGGCAAAGTGTTTGTTTTACGTGGGCAGTATGGTTGCAAAGCTGAACCTTAAAGGAATGTCCCGAAGGGCACCACCAGGTGTGGAGCCTACGGCGTAATTTGACTCAACACGGGCAACCTCAACCATGCCAGCTATAGAACAGATGCACACATTGCAAGCTTAATTCCGTTAACGAACGAGACTCCGTCATGCCCCGCGGTCCGAGTCCGGCTTACTAGAGGGACACGTGAGGCTCTGGCACATGAGATTGGCCAATATCTGGTGTGTCATGCCCTTACATGTCCGTGGCTGCATGTGCGCTACACTGAAAAGGCCAGCGTTTGTCGCTTACAGGTGCAGATAACCCGCTGAACAACGTTAGTGATGGGGATCACTGATTACAATTATTACTCGCGAACGATGATTTCCCAGTAAGTGCAGGTCAACCGCAGTTCCGGAATTAGGCCTAACCGTCATTCCTGAAAAAAATAAAAAACTTACGTGTGCAAACCACAGGTGCTGTAGCTTGCTTAACAGCTCGCCAGCCGTTCCCACGCCCAGTATGGGTTACACGTGATTGCACAAAGGTGAGAAAGGGTACCGTATCCCCGGATAACATGTATGGATAGCGTACACATTCAAAAGATATGTCTATACATCAGGAGGCAGGCTCAGACGGTGTTAGGCCCAGTATGGCTTGCACGTGATTGCACAAAGGTGAGAAAGGGTACCGTATCCCCGGATAACATGTATGGATAGCGTACACATTCAAAAGATATGTCTATACATCAGGAGGCAGGCTCAGACGGTGTAAGGCCCAGTATGGCTTGCAAGTGATTGCACAAAGGTGAGAAATGGTAACGTATCCCCGGATAACATGTATGGATAGCGTACACATTCAAAAGATATGTCTATACATCAGGAGGCAGGCTCAGACGCTGTAAGGCCCAGTATGGCTTGCAAGTGATTGCACAAAGGTGAGAAAGGGTACCGTATCCCCGGATAACATGTATGGATAGCGTACACATTCAAAAGATATGTCTATACATCAGGAGGCAGGCTGAGACGGTGTAAGGCCCAGTATGGCTTGCAAGTGATTGCACAAAGGTGAGAAAGGGTACCGTATCCCCGGATAACATGTATGGATAGCGTACACATTCAAAAGATATGTCTATACATCAGGAGGTAGGCTCAGACGGTGTCAGGCACAGTATGGATTTGACGGCCCAGACTACACAGCGGAGGAGCAGGGAGAGGTAAAGATTGCAAATGCTGGGGCCCTGCCCAAGCAAGGGGGGCCCACTCGTGGGCGTCGGTACTGGCACTGGGCCCCTCATAGTACGGCGGTGTGTCTGACGGCGGATGTGCACCACCACCGTCAGAGACACTTGATTGCACTATGAGGGACCCTGTGCCAGTGCCCGCGCCCAAGAGTCGGCCTACCCACCTGTCCAGGGCAACGGCACTCGCACGGTGTCGTGCGCTAGGTGGTGACCCCGGCCATGGGGGGGGAGGCAGCACAGTTAGGGAGTTTTAGAAAGCGGCATATGTTGATGTTGGACATTCAGCTGATGTAAAAGGCGAAATAGGTCAAGTCCCAGGAAGAGGTGGACCAAAGCAAGCCATTTTTCTGTCACCCTATGTGTCATCAGGGGAAGGTGGGACAAAATCCTTGGAAACCCATGCATGGTTCATTTTAATGAAGGTTAGATCATCCACATTTTGGGTTGACAGACGGGTCCATTTTTCTGGCAGGATTGATCCAGCTGCACTGAAGACTCTTTCCAATAGCACACTTGCAGCTGGGCAAGCGAGCTCCTGTAAGCATATTGTGCCAATTCAGGCCAGGTGTCCAGTTTAGCAGCCCAATAGTCAAAGGGGAATGACCTGTGTGGGAGAACATCGATATGGGAGGAAAAGTAGTTTGTAACCATAGTTGACAACTGCTGTCTCCTGTCACTTTCCATCGATGCTTTATTACCAGTTGTGTGAGCGGTACTTGAAAAATCAGTCCACAACATTGTCATGAAACCCCTGTCTCCAACGCCACTTCTGCTGTGTGCACCATGAACACCTCTGCCAAGCTGCCCCCGGCCCGTACGGCTCGTGTGAGAACCATCACCGCTGCTGTGTGCTGGGAATGCCTCAAGCAACCGATTTACCAGAGTTGCTTGTTTATCAGCCAATATTAGGTCAAGGTTCTCCTGTGGCATGATGTTTTGCAATTTGCCTTTATAGCGTGGATCCAGGATGCTGGCCAACCAGTAGTCGTCATCGTTCATCATTTTGGCAATGCGGGGGTCCCTTTTTAGGATCCGCAAGGCATAATCTGACATGTGGGCCAATGTTCCCGGTGTCATTGATGCACTGCGAGTGCTGGGTGGAGGAGCACTTTCTGGCAAATCCACATCCCTCCAGTCACGCACAAACCCTGTACCAGACCTTGCCACGCCAACATTATCACTTGCCCCACGAGATGCATCCTCCTCCCCTAAGTAATCATCCCCATCATCATCCTCCTCCTCCTCTTCTTCCTCCAACTCGTCCAGGAGAGGTCCCTGAGCAGACAATGGCTGAATGTCATCAAGGATTCCCTCCACCTCTTCCTCCTCGTCAACATTGGCTGCAGACGCCTGCTCCTTAAGGTGCGTCAAAGTTTGCATGAGCAGACGCATAAGTGGGATGCTCATGCTTAGGATGGCGTCGTCTGCGCTTACCAGCCGTGTGCATTCCTCAAAACACTGAAGGACTTTACAGAGGTCTTTCAGCTTCGACCACTGCACACCTGTCAACTCCATGTCTGCTCTCAAAGTGCCTGGCCGTGTATCCTCCCACAAATGCATTATGGCCTGCCTCTGCTCGCACAGCCGCTCCACCATGTGCAGGGTGGAGTTCCACCTTGTTGCAATGTCGATAATGAGGCGGTGGTTGGGAAGGTGGAGCAATCGCTGCAGCTTCTGCATACGAACGGAGTGTACAGGCGACCGGCGGATGTGCGCGCACAGTCTTCGCACCTTATGGAGCAGGGCTGTTAACTCCGGATAATTTTTGAGGAAGCACTGCACCACCAGGTTCAAGGTGTGAGCCAAGCAAGGTATGTGGCTGAGTTTTGAAAGGGCTATGGCTGCCACAAAATTACGGCCGTTATCACTAACTACATTGCCTGCCTCAAGATGTACACTGCCCAGCCATGACTCAGTTTGTCGCTTCAAGTACTCGGCCAGCACCCCGGCGGTGTGTCTGTCGCCCAAACACATCATCTGCAACACAGCCTGCTGACGCTTTCCACTAGCTGCTCGATAGGGGGACACCTCGTGTGCAACAGTGGCAGCTGCAGATGGAGTGCTCGTACGACTGCGCTCTGTGGACGAGCTTTCGCTTCTGGAGGAGGAGGAGGAGGAGGGTGGAACGCCTACAGCCAACTGTTTCCTATACCGTGGGCTAGGCAGCACTGTCCCACCACCGCTGTCCCCTGTGGACCCTGCATCCACCACATTTACCCAGTGCGCAGTGATGGACACGTAACGGCCTTGGCCATGCCGACTGGACCATGCATCAGTTGTGAGGTGCACCTTTCCACTCACTGACTGCTTGAGTGCATGGACAATGCGGTCTTTCACATGATGGTGGAGGGCTGGGATGGCTTTGCGAGAGAAGAAGTGGCGACTGGGTAGATCATAGCGTGGTACTGCATAGGCCATGAGTTCGCGGAAAGCTGTGCTTTCCACCAACCGATAGGGCATCATCTCAAACGAGATTAGTTTGGCAATGTGGGCGTTCAAACCCAGTGTACGCGGATGAGAGACTGAGTACTTTCTTGACCTACTCATAGTGTCTGGGAGGGTGAGCTGGACTTGAGAGCTGCATATGGTGGAAGTAGCGGTGGACAGGGCGGACTGAGAGAGGGTTGATGATGGTGATGGAGTTGGTGTTCTTTCTGATGGCCTAGATTCAGTATTTCGTTGATATAACAGTGGGATTCCCTGACTGCTGTGGCCTTGCAACGACACCTCAACATTTGCTGCTGTGCTAACCGGTGGGCTTACAGTGGGGGAAACAATGTAGTGTTGCTGACTACCTTCTTTGTGATCAGTTGCACATGTGGCACTTGAGGTTTGGTGTTGTGTCCACGCTTGCAAGTGCATGCTGGTTAAATGTCTAAGCATGCAACTGGTATTCAAATTTTTCAGATTTTTCCCTCGGCTAAAGGTCTTTGCGCACTTCTTACAGATAACCTTGGCCTGATCATGAGGATTTTGTTCAAAAAAGTGCCACACTGCACTCTTCCTACTTTGGCAGACATTTTGCGGCCTAACACGCTGTGATGTTTTGACCCTCTGGACAAGCTGTCCAGCAACTCTTTTGATTTTTGGAACCTGTCTTTGGAGTGCTCCGGGCCTGCCAGATAACAGCTGTTGCGATGTTGATGTCTGCTGTGGATGCTCCTCATCTGAGCTATTGGAAGCAGCACCCTCTTCCCCCAATGGATGCCAATCTGGGTCAACAACTGGGTCATCCATCACCTCCTCTTCAATGTCATGTGCACCTTCCTCTGTGTCACCGTGTATGGTGGTATAGTGTGCGGGAAGGGGCACCTGAGTCTCATCAGGGTCAGAATCTGGCTCTGTACACTGCGAGGACAATGTAGTGCTCTGAGTGAATGTACCAGCAGAATCATCTATCAGCGGCTGTGCATCAGTGCACTCCATGTCAGATTCATCTTGGCCTGGGTAATTCACCATTTCACTTGATAATCCAGGCATGGTATGTGAAAACAGCTCCATGGAGTAATCAGTAGTATGGCCTGCGTCATCCTTCAATCTTGGTTGTGGTGAAGGACACAAGGAAAGGTGTGGTTCATGAACATGAGCCTCCAATGACGACTCAGTGCTTTTTCTTTTTACAACTTCAGAAGAGGAGGCGATAGAGCTGGAGGCTGAGTCAGCAATGTAAGACAAAACTTTTCCTGATGCTCTGGCGTTAAAAGCGGTTTGCCAACTCCTAGAAAACTAAGCCTTCGAAGCCTTATGGAGCCAGACGATGACGCAGGCTCAACACCTCCTGCATTCGGTCCTATTTTGCTTTTGCCACTACCATCAGATCCACCACCAACACCATCATTACCAGCTGCCAACCCCCGCCCAATTCCACGGCCTCTTCCACCAGCCTTCCTCATTTTTGGTAGAAATGTAGACAAAATCCTACAAACTATATAGTAATGTAAAACAAGGTACAAGGTGTCTATAGGACAGGGCAGATTTAGATTTTCTGCAGACACTTGTGGACACTGGACACTTGGATTGTGTGAGGCCCACTGAATATCACAGTGCTATGTCACAGGCTCGATGGCACAGGTGTGAAAAAAGTGACTACAGGATAAGGGAGATTTTGAATTTCTGCAGACACTTGTGGACACTGGACACTTGGATTGTGTGAGGCCCACTGAATATCACAGTGCTATGTGACAGGCTCGATGGCACAGGTGTGAAAAAAATGACTACAGGAAAAGGGAGATTTTGAATTTCTGCAGACACTTGTGGACACTGGACACTTGGATTGTGTGAGGCCCACTGAATATCACAGTGCTATGTCACAGGCTCGATGGCACAGGTGTGAAAAAAGTGACTACAGGATAAGGGAGATTTTGAATTTCTGGGAGATTTTGAATTTCTGCAGACACTTGTGGACACTGGACACTTGGATTGTGTGAGGCCCATTGAATATCACAGTGCTATGTCACAGGCTCGATAGCACAGGTGTGAAAAAAGTGACTACACGATAAGGGAGATTTTGAATTTCTGCAGACACTTGTGGACACTGGACACTTGGATTGTGTGAGGCCCACTGAATATCACAGTGCTATGTCACAGTGTGACGACTCCTGGAGTGGACCCTCTGGGTCGTGACACCAACCCTCCCAGGGCGAGCTGACCTACTGAAGACCACCCCCTATACAGGGAGTGTCAGGGGCAAGCCCCAGGGGGTGAGGCACCACGACTGCTGGCACCAGGCGGCCGGCTCACAGGAGACACGAGTGAGTGAGAGTGTCTGCAGGAACGTGTAAAGTGTGGACACGGGAACACGTGGTATACAGAGACTTCGTTCGTCCGGGTGTGAGTGAAGCAGGAAGCGTGCAAGGAGCACGTCAGAGCACTGAGTCAGGCAGCAGGTGTGCCAGGAGGTGTAACAGAGTAAGAGACTGAGTACAGGATCAGAGTGTGTGCCCGGAGGCACAACTGAGTATAAGACAGAGCACGGAATCAGAGTGTGTGCCAGGAGGCACGACTGAGTATAAGACAGAGTACAGGGTAAGAGCGTGTGCCAGGAGGCACAACCGAGTATGAGACAGAGTACAGTGTCAGAGCATGTGCCAGGAGGCACAACCGAGTACGAGACAGAACACAGGGTCAGAGCGTGTGCCAGGAGGCACAACCAAGTACAAAGCAGAGTGCAGATTCAGAGCGTGTGCCAAGAGGCACAACAGAGTGCAAGGCAGAGGACCTGAGTACAGCGCACAGCCAGGCAGGGACACGGCAGACCAAGCCAGGAAGCACAGCAATAATCAGGCACCTCCCCTAGGGGGAGGTCGTCTGATATAGCACATGACTACTACTGGTTCCGGGTCAGGAACTAGCCAGAAAGCACATGACCACTACAGGTTCCGGGTCAGGTCCTCCATTACCATAGAGAGGACCGAGCCCTATACAGCACTGACAGGAGCGCGCAAGCGCAATCGTGACATGTAGGAGGAGGCCCGGGGACGAGAGCTGCGCGTGCGCACCCTACGGGACCCCCGGAGTGACCGCAGCTCCGGAAGAGATGACGTCGGGACCGAGGTCCCGCCCCCAGGTGAGCACGGCGTGACAGTACCCCCCCCCTTTACGCCCCCTCTTTCTAAAACTGGAGAGGAACTTAGACAAAATCTGGGGTGCGTGGATATTCTCCCTGGGTTCCCATGACCTCTCCTCGGGGCCAAAACCCTTCCAATCGACCAGGAACATGGTTCTCCCTCTTACCTTCTTCATGGCCAAAATGTCATTCACCTCAAACTCATCCCCCAAGCCAACAGGCTGGGGTGTGTGGCCTGGAGAAGGATGAAATCGGTTAAGAACCACAGGTTTTAGGAGAGACACATGGAAGGAATTGGGAATACGGAGTGAAGGAGGCAGCTTCAATTTGTAAGCAACATCATTAATCCGCCTGAGGACCTCAAAAGGACCAATGTAACGGGGACCCAGTTTGTAAGATGGTACCTTAAGGCGGACGTATTTGGTGGAGAGCCACACCTTGTCACCAGGGAGAAATGGAGGAACGTCCAGGCGCCTCTTGTCAGCGTGTAATTTCATTCTGTCCCGTGCTTTCTCGAGAGCGGTTTTGGTCTCCTGCCATACCCTGGAGAACTCCACAGACTGAGAATCGGCAGCAGGTACCCCCGAGACAGGAAGTACCGGTAGAGGCACATTGAGATGCTGTCCAAAGACGATGAAGAAAGGAGACTTGGTAGACGATTCACTGGAGTGATTATTGTAGGCGAACTCAGCCCAAGGAAGTAGACCGACCCAGTCATTCTGATGAGCATTAGAAAAATGCCGGAGATAGGATGTAAGGATCTGGTTGGTACGTTCCACCTGCCCATTGGTTTGGGGGTGATAGGCGGAAGAGAAATCCAATGACACTTTCATGAGTCCGCATAGAGCTCTCCAGAACCGGGAGGTGAATTGGACCCCTCTATCCGACACGATGTGCTGGGGGAAGCCGTGAATCCTGAAGATATGGGAAATGAAGATCTTTGCCAAGTCAGGAGCAGAGGGTAGTCCGGGAAGAGGAATGAAGTGAGCCATCTTTGAAAATCGGTCTACAACCACCAAGACCACAGTACAACCGGAAGAACAAGGCAGATCAGTAATGAAATCCATGGCTATGTGCTGCCATGGAGCCGACGGAATGGGAAGCGGGAACAGAAGACCGGAGGGTGGTTGTCTGGGTATCTTGTTCTGGGCACAGGACGGGCAAGATGCTACAAAGTCTTTAACATCCTGGGAGAGTGAAGGCCACCAATAATGGCGAGAGATTAAGTCCAAAGTCTTTTTGACACCAACGTGGCCGGCAATCTTGGACGAATGTCCCCAATTTAGCACTCGTTTTCGGTTATTCTCAGCCACAAAGGTTCTTCCCGGAGGTAACGTGGTTAACTTGACAGGAGCCACAGTAATTACTTTGGATAAATCAATGATATGAGAGGGTTCTTCCTCTGCATCAGACGACAGGAATGATCTTGACAACGCATCCGCTCTAACGTTCTTATTGCCGGGCCGAAAATGTAGCTCAAAGTCAAAGCGGGCGAAGAATAGGGACCACCTGGCTTGCCGAGCATTGAGCCTCTGTGCGGACTGGATGTACGCCAGGTTCTTATGGTCTGTGAAGATCTTGAATGGATGTATGGCACCCTCCAGTAAGTACCTCCACTCCTCCAAGGCCAACTTAATGGCCAATAGCTCTTTGTCGCCAATGGAGTAGTTCTGCTCAGTGGAGGAAAATACTTTAGAAAAGAAGCCACAGGTGACAAAACGTCCAGAAGAGGATTTCTGCAGAAGGACTGCGCCAGCCCCAGTAGAGGATGCGTCTACCTCGAGAGTGAAAGGTCTACTAACCTCAGGTCGGTGAAGCGCCGGAGCAGCGGCGAAGGCTTGTTTCAACGACTGGAAGGCCTCTTCAGCCTCAGAGGGCCAAGCCTTTGGGTTAGCTCCCTTGCAGATAAGGGACGAGATGGGGCGAACCAACGAGGAAAAATGAGGAACGAACTGTCGGTAGTAGTTCGCAAAACCAAGGAAGCGTTGGATTGCCTTCACCCCATGGGGCTGTGGCCAATCGAGGACGGCGGACACTTTTGCCGGATCCATGCATAGACCTGATTCTGAGATAATGTACCCCAAGAATGGCAGGGACGTTTGCTCGAAGGCACATTTCTCGAGCTTGGCATAAAGGCGGTTCTCCCTCAGGCGCTGGAGGACTTGACGCACGTTCTTTCTGTGGGCGGAGAGGTCTGGAGAAAAAACGAGGATGTCATCCAGATAGACTACCACGCAGGAGTACAGCATATCCCGGAAGACGTCATTCACGAACTCCTGGAAAACCGCTGGGGCATTGCAGAGGCCGAAGGGCATGACCAAGTACTCGTAGTGACCGTCTCTGGTGTTAAAGGCGGTCTTCCACTCATCCCCGGAACGAATGCGGATCAAGTTGTAGGCCCCACGAAGATCCAGTTTGGTGAAAATTCGAGCTCCTCTAAGTCGGTCAAAGAGCTCCGGGATCAATGGCAATGGGTACTTGTTCTTGACCGTGATATTGTTCAGGCCTCGGTAGTCTATGCAAGGATGGAGGGAGCCGTCCTTCTTTTTTACAAAGAAAAATCCCGCTCCCGCGGGCGAGGAGGACTTACGGATGAAACCTCTAGCAAGGTTCTCCTGGATATAGTCAGACATAGCTTGGGTCTCAGCAGGGGATAGCGGGTATATCCTACCCCTGGGTGGCGTAGAACCAGGAATGAGGTCAATCGGACAGTCATATGGCCGATGGGGGGGCAGAGTCTCGGCCTCCTTCTTGTCGAAAACATCTGCAAAGGACCAGTAAGCCCACGGCAGACCTGTAGGTGCCGGGGATGGACCGGCAGACTTCATCAGACAGACGGGCAACAGGCACTTCTCCTGACAGAACGGTCCCCACCGGAGTATCTCGCCCGACCGCCAGTCCAGGGTTGGCTCATGAGTCCGTAGCCAAGGGAGGCCTAGAAGAAGTGCGTGAGACATGGTGGACAAGACGAGGAAGGAGATCTTCTCCAGGTGCAGGGCTCCGATCTGCAGCTCGATCTCTTCGGTGGCCTGGGTAACGGACTCCAGCACGGACGTACCATTGACCGAAACAATCGACCGAGGAGTCTCCAGGGATCTGACAGGAATCCGGTATTTTTTAACCGCCTCGAGTGTGATAAAATTCCCCTCCGCGCCAGAATCCAGGAAAGCCTCCTCAGAATAACGCTTGGCACCGAGATTCAATAATACGGACACGAGCAGGGGAGGAGAGGAATCACGTACACCTAGGGAGGCCTCTCCTATCAACCCTAGGCGGAGAAGTTTCCTGGCTTCTTGGAGCAGGAACGGAGGAGGTGAGAGGAGCTCCTCTCTCTGGCTAATTCACGGGCACGTTCCTGAAACCGCAGGTCGATGCGTGTCGCCAGTGAGATCAGATCCTCTAAAGAGGTGGGAGTATCCCGACCTGCCAGTACGTCTTTGATCCGACTGGACAGGCCACGCCAAAAGATCCCTACGAGAGCCTCGTTGTTCCAACCGAGTTCGGAGGCCAAGGTACGAAAACGGATGGCATACTGTCCTACCGGTAGCGCACCCTGATGGAGGTTAAAGAGGGACTCGGTGATAGAGGCCAGCCGACCCGGCTCGTCGAACACCTTGCGGAAGGTGTCCAAAAAGGTGGAAAGCCGAGAGACGAGTGGGTCATTGCGCTCCCAGAGGGGGTTCACCCATGCTAATGCCTCCCCCTCTAAGTGTGAAACAATAAAGGCAATTTGGGCGCGCTCAGTGGGATAGTGCTGCGGCAAAAGCTCAAAATGTAACCGGCATTGGTTCAGAAATCCTCGACAAAACTTAGGGTCCCCGCTATATCGGGGTGGCTTGCCGAGGCGCGGCATCGGGTGCGGGGCCGAGGACTGGGCAGAAACGGATTGTATGGCCGACAAACGAGACTCCATGGATTTCAAAAAGACCATAATCCTGGTCTGACTCTCCCGTAGGAACACCAGTTCCTTTTGGATGGAGGTGGTGGCACCAGCGGGGTCCATGGCCTGATTATACTGTGACGACTCCTGGAGTGGACCCTCTGGGTCGTGACACCAACCCTCCCAGGGCGAGCTGACCTACTGAAGACCACCCCCTATACAGGGAGTGTCAGGGGCAAGCCCCAGGGGGTGAGGCACCACGACTGCTGGCACCAGGCGGCCGGCTCACAGGAGACACGAGTGGGTGAGAGTGTCTGCAGGAACGTGTAAAGTGTGGACACGGGAACACGTGGTATACAGAGACTTCGTTCGTCCGGGTGTGAGTGAAGCAGGAAGCGTGCAAGGAGCACGTCAGAGCACTGAGTCAGGCAGCAGGTGTGCCAGGAGGTGTAACAGAGTAAGAGACTGAGTACAGGATCAGAGTGTGTGCCCGGAGGCACAACTGAGTATAAGACAGAGCACGGAATCAGAGTGTGTGCCAGGAGGCACGACTGAGTATAAGACAGAGTACAGGGTAAGAGCGTGTGCCAGGAGGCACAACCGAGTATGAGACAGAGTACAGTGTCAGAGCATGTGCCAGGAGGCACAACCGAGTACGAGACAGAACACAGGGTCAGAGCGTGTGCCAGGAGGCACAACCAAGTACAAAGCAGAGTGCAGATTCAGAGCGTGTGCCAAGAGGCACAACAGAGTGCAAGGCAGAGGACCTGAGTACAGCGCACAGCCAGGCAGGGACACGGCAGACCAAGCCAGGAAGCACAGCAATAATCAGGCACCTCCCCTAGGGGGAGGTCGTCTGATATAGCACATGACTACTACTGGTTCCGGGTCAGGAACTAGCCAGAAAGCACATGACCACTACAGGTTCCGGGTCAGGTCCTCCATTACCATAGAGAGGACCGAGCCCTATACAGCACTGACAGGAGCGCGCAAGCGCAAACGTGACATGTAGGAGGAGGCCCGGGGACGAGAGCTGCGCGTGCGCACCCTACGGGACCCCCGGAGTGACCGCAGCTCCGGAAGAGATGACGTCGGGACCGAGGTCCCGCCCCCAGGTGAGCACGGCGTGACACACAGGCTCGATGGCACAGGTGTGAAAAAAGTGACTAGAGGATAAGGGAGATTTTGAATTTCTGCAGACACTTGTGGACACTGGACACTTGGATTGTGTGAGGCCCACTGAATATCACAGTGCTATGTCAAAGGCTCAGTGGCACAGGTGTGCAAAAAGTGACTACAGGATAAGGGAGATTTTGAATTTCTGGGAGATTTTGAATTTCTGCAGACACTTGTGGACACTGGACACTTGGATTGTGTGAGGCCCACTGAATATCACAGCGCTATGTCACAGGCTCAATGGCACAGGTGTGAAAAAAGTGACTACAGGATAAGGGAGATTTTAAATTTCTGCAGACACTTGTGGACACTGGACACTTGGATTGTGTGAGGCCCACTGAATATCACAGCGCTATGTCACAGGCTCGATGGCACAGGTGTGAAAAAAGTGACTACAGGATAAGGGAGATTTTGAATTTCTGGGAGATTTTGAATTTCTGCAGACACTTGTGGACACTGGACACTTGGATTGTGTGAGGCCCACTGAATATCACAGCGCTATGTCACAGGCTCGATGGCACAGGTGTGAAAAAAGTGACTACAGGATAAGGGAGATTTTCAATTTCTGCAGACACTTGTGGACACTGGACACTTGGATTGTGTGAGGCCCACTGAATATCACAGTGCTATGTCACAGGCTCGATGGCACAGGTGTGAAAAAAGTGACTACAGGATAAGGGAGATTTTGAATTTCTGGGAGATTTTGAATTTCTGCAGACACTTGTGGACACTGGACACTTGGATTGTGTGAGGCCCACTGAATATCACAGTGCTATGTCACAGGCTCGATGGCACAGGTGTGAAAAAAGTGACTACAGGATAAGGGAGATTTTGAATTTCTGCAGACACTTGTGGACACTGGACACTTGGATTGTGTGAGGCCCACTGAATATCACAGTGCTATGTCACAGGCTCGATGGCACAGGTGTGAAAAAAGTGACTACAGGATAAGGGAGATTTTGAATTTCTGCAGACACTTGTGGACACTGGACACTTGGATTGTGTGAGGCCCACTGAATATCACAGTGCTATGTCACAGGCTCGATGGCACAGGTGTGAAAAAAGTGACTACAGGATAAGGGAGATTTTGAATTTCTGGGAGATTTTGAATTTCTGCAGACACTTGTGGACACTGGACACTTGGATTGTGTGAGGCCCACTGAATATCACAGCGCTATGTCACAGGCTCGATGGCACAGGTGTGAAAAAAGTGACTACAGGATAAGGGAGATTTTAAATTTCTGCAGACACTTGTGGACACTGGACACTTGGATTGTGTGAGGCCCACTGAATATCACAGCGCTATGTCACAGGCTCGATGGCACAGGTGTGAAAAAAGTGACTACAGGATAAGGGAGATTTTGAATTTCTGCAGACACTTGAGGACACTGGACACTTTTGGATTGTGTGAGGCCCAATGAATATCAGAGCGCTATGTCACAGGCTCGATGCAGCAGGTGTGAAAAAAGTGACTACAGGATAAGGGAGATTTTAAATTTCTGCAGACACTTGTGGACACTGGACACTTGGATTGTGTGAGGCCCACTGAATATCACAGCGCTATGTCACAGGCTCGATGGCACAGGTGTGAAAAAAGTGACTACAGGATAAGGGAGATTTTGAATTTCTGTAGACACTTGTGGACACTGGACACTTTTGGATTGTGTGAGGCCCAATGAATATCAGAGCGCTATGTCACAGGCTCGATGCAGCAGGTGTGAAAAAAGTGACTACAGGATAAGGGAGATTTTGAATTTCTGCAGACAATTGTGGACACTGGACACTTTTGGATTGTGTGAGGCCCAATGAATATCAGAGCGCTATGTCACAGGCTCGATGCAGCAGGTGTGAAAAAAGTGACTACAGGATAAGGGAGATTTTGAATTTCTGCAGACACTGGACACTTTTGGATTGTGTGAGGACCAATGAATATCAGAGCGCTATGTCACAGGCTCGATGCAGTAGGTGTGAAAAAAGTGACTACAGGATAAGGGAGATTTTGAATTTCTGCAGACACTTGTGGACACTGGACACTTTTGGATTGTGTGAGGCCCACTGAATATCAGAGCGCTATGTCACAGGCTCGATGGCACAGGTGTGAAAAAAGTGAATTGTAGAATTGGGCAGAATAGGAATCTCCCTAGAGTGTAGGTCTGTAAGAACGGAACAAGTCCTCCACTTATCCTTCCACAGTGACACACAGATAGCTTCACTGTGGCTGTGATAACAGCCGTTACACGGTACTGTGTGAGGAGCGTACAATAATGGTGTGAATGAATGCACGCTCAGTACCTTAGCAGAAAATTGGGATTGCTTTTAAAAAAGCAGTTTGCAGAGCAGTGGGAAACAGCAATGCAGCTGTCAGGAAGCCTTAGAAGGCAGCCTAACAACCAACACCGCTGATCCACCACAATATAGCCTCCCCTTGCACTGCACACACAGTGACTGGTGTGTTGCACAGGCAAAATCGCTAGCAGCAGAAGCAGTTTTTTTGTCTTCTTCCCTGCCTAACGCTCTCCCTACAGAATCAGCAACCTCTCCCTATGCTAAGATCGGCAGAAGTAAGATGGCGGTCGGCGTGCACGCCCTTTTATAACCCCTGTGACGCCCACCAAAGCAAGCCAATCACTTGCATGCCCTTCTGAAAGATGGTGGCGACCCCTGCCTATGTCATCACGTTGCCCACAGTGTCCGTGGATCCTGATTGGCTGAAAAAGAGCGCTAAACAAACTTTTGAAACGCGACTTTGGCGCGTAAGTCGCCGACCTCGTGGCCGACCTCATCCTAGAGTCGGGTTTCGTTTCATGAAACCCGACTTTGCCAAAAGTCGGCGACTTTTGAAATTGTTCGACCCGTTTCGCTCAACTCTAGTCCGTATATGAACTTACGGAATGTCACACACAGACGCTGACTCTGTGTAGATGTGACCGTAATAAGTACAGCAGATATCCGATACTGTTTGAGAATCGGACAGCTCAATACGGTGTATGGAGAAATGGAAATGTCCCTATATGAATTTGCGGAATGTCACACACACACGCTGACTCTGTGTAGATGTGACCGTAATAAGAACAGCAGATATCCGATAATGTTTGAGAATCGGACAGCTCAATACGGTGTATGGAGAAATGGAAATGTCCCTATATGAATTTACGGAATGTCACACACACACGCTGACTCTGTGCAGTTGTGACCGTAATAAGAACAGCAGATATCCGATACTGTGTTATGATGAGACACCGAAGGAGGAAAAAACAAAATACCAGCTAAGTCCAGAAAAAACAAAGAGGTTGGCAGCTATCGGATTGCAGACCCCTGAACCTATCCACAACAACTAGCAGTAGCCGTGGGGGGTTCCTACGGTGCCCTAGACCCCTCGATCACAGCCAGAGAACTATATAGCCTAAAGACAGAAAGGGGAAAAACTAAACTGCCCCAGAGCAGACCCCAAAGCAATAGGCAGCCCCCAACATATAATGACGGTGAAGCAAGATGAAAACACTAACACAGATAGAAAGATAGGTTGAGCAAATGATGGGGCCCAAGCTAACTACATAGGACAGGAGAGGAAAGCTGCTGTCTGCCATCCGCAAAAACCCTATCAAAATGAGCCAACCGACTGATAGGAAAAACAGGCCCTCAAGTCGCTAGGCTTCAAAAGACTATATCAGCACTCAGGTATATTCTGAAGACAGAGCAAAATATCAACAGATCAGAGACAAAAATGGAATCCAGCTCACCCCCGGCCGGGGATGGCAGAACTCCCAAAAAACAAGGAAAAACAAAAACAAAACTGAAGAGTACAAAGAAGAGCAGAAAAACTTAGCTTTGAGATGCAGGAATCAGACTGGTCTCCAGGAATCCAGCAGGAAAATCACCAGCCAGGAAGAAGGGCGTCGGCAGCCTTATATCCAGTCCTCAATTCCAGCCACCCAGTCATCATCCAGCTGCCCAGGTGTTTGGTAATCAGTCTCACTACCTTCTTTCACTAGAGGAGGGAGTTCATCAGACCTCAATGGTGAGGGGAAAAATGAACTCACAACAGTACCTCCCCCTTGAGGAGGGGTCACCGAACCCTCATTCATGCCACCAGGGCGATCGGGTGAGCCCGATGAAAGGCACGCACCAATCTTTCGGCATGAATATCAGAGGCAGAGACCCAGGAATTATCCTCCTGACCATAACGCTTCCACTTAACCAAATACTGGAGTCTCCGTCTAGCCAGACGGGAATCCAGTATCTTCTCTACCTCATATTCCATGTTACCTTCAACCAATATAGGGTCAGGAGGTGCCACCACAGGAACTACTGGTTCAACAAACCTCTTCAACAAGGACTTATGAAACACATTATGAATTTTAAATGTGACAGGAAGAGCCAACCGGATTAATAATCTCCAAAATCTTGTAAGGTCCAATAAATCTAGGCTTAAACTTAGGAGAAGCCACCTTCATTGCGATATTTTTTTATGACAACAAAACCATATCACCCACCTTAAACTGGGGACCAACGGTCCTACGCTGGTTGGAAAACCGCTGGGCCTTTTCCTGGGAGAGAGACAACTTATCCACTACTTGGTCCCAGACCTGGTGCATTCTATCCACTTCAGTGTCAACACCTGGGCAGGCAGAAGGCTCCACCTGCCCTGAAGAAAATCGAGGGTGAAAACCAAAGTTACAAAAAAAAGGTGACATCAAAGTGGCAGAACTAGCTCTATTATTTAAAGCAAATTCGGCCAAGGGCAAAAATGAAACCCAATCATCCTGATCGGCAGAAATAAAACATCTCAAATACGACTCCAAAGTCTGGTTTGTTCTCTTCGTCTGCCCATTGGTCTGAGGGTGAAACGCAGAGGAGAAGGACAACTGAATTCCCAGCTTGGAACAGAAAGTCCTCCAAAATCTAGACACAAACTGAACTCCTCTGTCAGATACAATGTTCTCAGGAATCCCGTGCAAGCGAACCACCTGTTGCAAAAACAAGGGCACAAACTCAGAGGAAGATGGCAACTTAGGGAGTGGTACAAGATGGACCATCTTAGAGAATCTATCACAAATCACCCAAATAACAGTCATTCTCTGAGAGACAGGCATATCAGAGATAAAATCCATTGAAATATGGGTCCATGGCCTCCTGGGCACCGGCAAAGGCATCAACAAGCCACTAGAGCGAGAACAAGGTTTAGACTGGGAGCAAGTCCCACAGGACTGCACAAAATTCCTGACATCACGAGACAAGGCGGGCCACCAAAAAGATTGACTCACCAGATCTCTAGTACCAAAAATACCTGGATGACCAGCCAATGCAGAGCAATGAACTTCAGACATCACTGTCTTCCTCCACTGGTCAGGAACATACAACTTTCCACTGGGACAACGCTCAGGTTTGTCCTCCTGAAACTCTTCCAGAGCACGTCTCAAATCGGGCGAGATGGCAGAAAGAACTACCCCCTCGCCTAAGATGGTAGCAGGCTTAGTCACAACAGGAGAATCAGCAAGGAGACTCCTAGAGAGGGCGTCTGCCTTGACATTCTTAGTGCCTGGAAGAAAAGAGACCACAAAATCAAAACGTGTGAAAAACAAGGCCCACCTAGCCTGTCTAGGATTCAAGCGCCTGGCCGACTCCAGGTAAATCAAATTTTTGTGGTCAGTAAGGACCACGACTTGGTGTTTGGCTCCCTCCAACCAATGTCTCCACTCCTCAAATGCCCATTTCATGGCCAACAGTTCCCGATTCCCCACATCATAGTTACGTTTGGATGGGGAGAACTTTCGGGAAAAGAAAGCACAAGGATTCATTTTAGATGTCACAGGATCTTTTTGGGACAACACCGCTCCTGCACCAATCTCAGAAGCGTCCACCTCCACCTGAAACGGGAGTGAGACATCAGGTTGCCGCAAAACCGGAGCAGAAGTGAATCTTCGCTTCAGCTCCTGAAAGGAAGAAACAGCCTCCGGAGACCAATTCAGCACATCAGCACCCTTCCTAGTCAAATCCGTCAATGGCTTGGCAATACCAGAAAAATTAGCTATAAATTTCCGATAAAAATTAGCAAAACCCAAAAATTTCTGGAGGGCCTTCAAAGAAGTGGGCTGAACCCATTCATAAATGGCCTGTACCTTGGCCGGGTCCATTTCAATAGTTGACGGAGACAAAATAAATCCCAAAAATGAAATCCTCTGTACCCCAAAAAGGCATTTCGATCCCTTGACATACAGGGAATTCTCCCTCAAAATCCGGAACACAGTCCGAACATGTTCCACATGAGAGTCCCAATTCTTGGAGAAGATCAAAATATCATCCAGATAGATAATCAAAAATCTATCCACAAAGTCTCGGAATATATCGTTCATGAAGCACTGGAAGACAGAAGGGGCATTAGTGAGCCCAAAAGGCATCACCAGGTACTCAAAATGTCCCTCCGGAGTATTAAACGCTGTCTTCCATTCATCCCCATGCTTAATGCGAATAAGATTATACGCCCCCCTGAGGTCAAGCTTGGTAAACCAGCAAGCACCTTTAACTCTGGAGAATAGATCAGAAATCAGGGGTAACGGATACTGATATTTAACAGTAATTTTGTTGAGGGCACGATAGTCAATACAAGGCCTTAATGAACCATCCTTTTTAGCCACGAAAAAAAAACCCAGCACCTAAGGGTGAAGAGGATGGTCTAATATGACCCTTCTCCAATGCCTCCTTAATATAGGATCGCATAGCCTCGTGCTCGGGTACAGATAAATTGAAAAGCCGACCCTTGGGGAATTTACACCCCGGGTTCAGCTCAATAGCACAGTCATAACTCCTATGAGGAGGCAAAGACGCAGACTCATTCTCACTAAATACATCATAAAAGTCAGCCAAATAGTCAGGAACATCATGTGACTGGGGAGAGGTGGAGAAAACAGGAGCATCACTAAGGGCACACCGACAACCCCAACTCACCACAGACAAAGATTTCCAATCCAGAACTGGATTATGGATTTGCAACCAGGGAAACCCCAGAACAATAGTATCATGCAAATTATGTAACACCAAAATTCTGCAATTTTCTTGATTGTCTGGGGCGACCCGCATTACCACCTGGGTCCAAAACTGAGGTTTATTCTTCGCCAAAGGAGTAGCATCAATACCCCTCAAAGGGATAGGCGTCCGCAGAGGTGTCATAGGAAATCCTCAACGTTTAGCAAATTCCAAGTCCATCAGGTTCAGAGCTGCTCCTGAATCCACAAAAGCCTTGGCGGAAAATGTGGACAGGGAGCAGATCAGAGTAATTGCCAGAAGAAACTTAGGTTGAACACCACCCACAGAAAACGTGTGTGCACAACGTTTCGCTCGTTTAGGGCAGACAGAAATAATATGCGTGGCATCTCCACAAAAAAACACAGCTTATTACGCCTTCTGAACTCCTGACGCTGCGCCCTAAACAAAACTCTATCACATTGCATAGGTTCAGACATTTGTTCAACAGGTGGTAATATCTCTCGTGTAGTTTTGCGTTCACGTAAACACCGATCCACCTGAATGGCTAATGACATAGAATCGTCAAGACCAGAGGGAACAGGAAATCCCACCATAGTATCTTTTACAGTTTCTGACAAACCCTTCCGAAAGAGGGCTGCCAAGGCACCATCATTCCAGGTAGTAAGGACCGCCCACTTTCGGAATTTTTGACAGTACAACTCTGCCGAATCCCGACCCCGGCTTAATGCCAACAAGGTCTTTTCAGCCTGATCAATAGCATTAGGTTCATCATACAACAACCCCAAGGCTTGAAAAAATGCATTCACATTATTCAGAATAGGATCATCAGGTTTCAAAGAAAACGCCCAATCCTGGGGATCGCCGCGCAGCAAAGAGATGACAATTTTAACCTGCTGCGCGGAGTTCCCTGACGAGTTAGGCTTCAAGGCAAAAAATAATTTACAATTATTCTTGAAATTCAAGAATTTAGACCGATCCCCCAAAAATACATCAGGAGAAGGAATCTTTGGTTCAGCAGCATGTGAATGAGCAAGATAGGCGGAAATTCCCCGCACTTCCGCAGCGAGCTGCTCCACACGATCAGACAATTGCTTCATCTCCATTGAGAGAAAAATTCCCCCTATGGCCTCAGAGATATAGAGGAAAAAATATGCACACAAAAAAAAAAAAATTCTGACACTTTTTTTTTTCTTTTTTTTTTCTTACAATTCTCTCCTGCTATTGAGTACCCTAGGATCTGCGGTATGGCTGGTGATTCTGTTATGATGAGTCACCGAAGGAGGAAAAAACGAAATACCAGCTAAGTCCAGAAAAACCAAAGAGGTTGGCAGCTATCGGATTGCAGACCCCTGAACCTATCCACGACAACTAGCAGTAGCCGTGGGGGGTTCCTACGGTGCCCTAGACCCTTCGATCACAGCCGGAGAACTATATAGCCTAAAGACAGAAAGGGGAAAAAATAAACTGCCCCAGAGCAGACCCCAAAGCAATAGGCAGCCCCCAACATATAATGACGGTGAAGCAAGATGAAAACACTAACACAGATAGAAAGATAGGTTGAGCAAATGATTGGGCCCAAGCTAACTACATAGGACAGGATAGGAAAGCTGCTGTCTGCCATCCGCAAAAACCCTATCAAAATGAGCCAACCGACTGATAGGAAAAACAGGCCCTCAAGTCGCTAGGCTTCAAAAGACTATATCAGCACTCAGGTATATTCTGAAGACAGAGCAAAATATCAACAGATCAGAGACAAAAATGGAATCCAGCTCACCCCCGGCCGGGGATGGCAGAACTCCCAAAAAACAAGGAAAAACAAAAACAAAACTGAAGAGTACAAAGAAGAGCAGAAAAACTTAGCTTTGAGATGCAGGAATCAGACTGGTCTCCAGGAATCCAGCAGGAAAATCACCAGCCAGGAAGAAGGGCGTCGGCAGCCTTATATCCAGTCCTCAATTCCAGCCACCCAGTCATCATCCAGCTGCCCAGGTGTTTGGTAATCAGTCTCACTACCTTCTTTCACTAGAGGAGGGAGTTCATCAGACCTCAATGGTGAGGGGAAAAATGAACTCACAACATACTGTTTGAGAATCGGGCACCTCTATACGGTGTATGTATGGAAAAATGTTAATCTCCGTGTATTTTTTGACGGAGTCACACACATATACCATGTATTTGTCTGTGATACCAGCCGGTACACGGTAGTGTGTGAGGAGAGTACACCTTTATACGGTGTGTGCAAAAATTTATGCTCAGTAACTACTGTGCAGAGAAAAGGAATAATTTTTTTTTGCTTTTAAAAAGCCCTCTGCACTGCAGTGTGCACACAGCAGTGCAGCTATCAGGTAGCCTTATAAGGCAGCCTAATCACCAACAGAGCTGCTGCACAAAGAAGTGTGAAAAAATGAACGCTTGGTAAATGTGCAGAGAAAAGGAATAACAGTTTTTTTACTTTTAAAAAAGCACTCTGCACAGCACTGTGCAAACAGCAATGCAGCTATTAGGGAGCCTTATAAGGCAGCCTAATCACCAACAGAGCTGCTGCACACAAATATATCCTCCCCTGTCAATGCACACTATATAGTTGTGTTGTACAGTGAAAATCGCTATCAGCAGAAGCAGTTTTTTTTTGCCTGCCTAAACACTCTCCTTATTGAGAATGAGCAGCAGCAGCCCTATGCTATGATCGGCAGAAGTAAGATGGCGGTCGGCGGTCACGGCCTTTTATAGCCACTGTGACACCACACAAAGCCAGCCAATCACTTGGATGCCCTTCTCTAAGATGGTGGGGGCCGCTGCCTATATAATCACGTTGCCACAGTGTGCATCCTTGATGATTGGCTGACAAAAGGCGCAGGAAGCATTGTGGGAAACGCGACTTTGGCGCTCAAGTCGGCGACCTTATGGCCGACCTCACGCTACGGTCGGGTTTCGATCGGCGAAACCCGACTTTAGCAAAAGTCGGCTAATTCTGAATTTGGCCGACCCGTTTCGCTCAACTCTAAATTTTACTTTTACTGGTATCTATTTTTATTTTTGAAATTTACCAGTAGCTGCTGCATTTCCCACCCTAGGCTTATACTCGAGTCAGTTTTTTTTGTGGCAAAATTAGGGGCCTCGGCTTATACTCAGGTTGGCTTATACTCGAGTATATACGGTAAGTAAAAAGCAAAAAAGTATTTAAATAATACAGAGTTCTTAGTAATATTGTTTTTGATCAAAATAGCAAAAAAGTCGTCCCACCGTTGACAAGATGACAGTGATCGGGGTGGTCCTACACTGTCTAATATTAAAAACCTTACCATGTGTCAAAGTTGACCTCAGTGTGTGAATAAGGGCAGACAAAAGGACCCAACCAGTAGACACCGGTCAGGGGAAGCCTTTAAATACAATTTCCAGCTCAGGAGAGGGAGGCCACACCCTTGGCTTGTACAGAATGCAAAAATACAAAGAGAAAACACAAAAATTAAGCTTGGTTTGAGTTGGTATACATGCAGCACATAAATGCATGTTAACATTGGCTATAAGTCACACAAAACCTACAAGAGACAAAATGAGAAAAAATGAGAAAAAACAACAGGGCTTGCTCCACTCTGTGCTTCTCTGCTCTAGCTCCTCCCATCTACTTAACCCATATGCTGCCTATACCTTGCTTCTCTTACATGTAACCTATGCTCTATCTCTACTGTGTCCCCTCTATTCTAGTCTCTAACAGTCATACACTACTTCCTAATCTATCCTTAAGCCTTATGTGCAACACATGGTAAATACAGTTACATTACAGTACACACAATAGTAAAACAATCATAAATAGTGTTGAGCGATACCATCCGATACCCTAAAATATCGGATTGGATGGTATCGGCCCGATACGAAAAAAGTATCGGGTATCGCCGATTCCGATACCGGAAGTCCCATTCAAGTCTATGGGACTTCCGGTATCGGAATAAGAAAAAACCTTTTCTGTCCTTGTACAGCCTCTCGGGGGTGTGTACGGACCTTCCGGGGGTCTGTGCCGGCCTGCCGGGGGTCTGTGCCGACTGCCCGGGGGTCTGTGCGGACTGCCGGGGGTCTTTACCGGCCTGCCGGGGGGCTGTGCCGGCCTGCCGGTGATCTGTACCGACTGTCCGGGGGTCTGTGCAGGCTGCGGGGGTCTGTACTGACCTACCGGGGGGCTGTGCCGGCCTGCCGGTGCCGGTGGTCTGTACCGACTGTCCGGGGGTCTGTGCAGGCTGCGGGGGTCTGTGCAGGCATCGTCCGATGGGACTACAAGTCCCATCGGGCTATGCCTGCTACCATGACGGTGATTGACACATTAGCCAATGATGGGACAGTAGTAGCCCCATCATCCAGCTAATGTGTTGAATGTACAAAAAAAATACATACTACATACATACTACATGCTACATACATACTACATACATGCTACATACATACTACATGCATGCAACATATATACATACTAAATATATACCACATGCATGCAACATGCATACTACATATATACTACATGCTATATACATACTACATACATGCTACATACATGCAACATACATACTACATAAATACTACATATATACTACATTCATACAACATACATACATGCTACATACATACTACATGCTACATATATGCAACATACATACTACATACATGCTACATACATACTACATATATACTACATTCATACAACATACATACATGCTACATACATACTACATGCTACATACATGCTACATGCATGCAACATACATGCATACTACATATATACCACATGCATGCAACATGCATACTACATATACACTACATGCAACATGCATACTACATATATACTACATGCATGCAACATGCATATATACAACATATATACTACAAGCAACATACATACTACATGCATGCAACATACATATATACTACATGCAACATACATACTACATATATACTACATGCATGCAACATACATACATACTACATATATACTACATGCATACTACATATATACCACATGCATGCAACATACATATATACAACATATATACTACATACATGCATACTACATATATACCACATATATACTACATGCATGCAACATACATATATACTACATATATACTACATGCAACATGCATACTACATATATACCACATGCATGCAACATACATATACAGTCATGGCCAAAAGTATTGACACCCCTGCAATTCTGTCAGATAATACTCAGTTTCTTCCTGAAAATGATTGCAAACACAAATTCTTTGGTATTATTATCTTCATTTAATTTGTCTTAAATGAAAAAAACACAAAAAGAATTGTCCTAAAGCCAAATTGGATTTAATTCCACACCAAACATAACAAAGAGGGTGGACAAAAGTATTGGCACTTTTCGTAAAATCATGTGATGCTTCTCTAATTTGTGTAATTAACAGCACCTATAACTTACCTGTGGCACCTAACAGGTGTTGGCAATAACTAAATCACACTTGCAGCCAGTTGACATGGATTAAAGTTGACTCAACCTCTGTCCTGTGTCCTTGTGTGTACCACATTGAGCATGGAGAAAAGAAACAAGCCCAAAGAACTGTCTGGGGACTTGAGAAACCAAATTGTGAGGAAGCATGAGCAATCTCAAGGCTGCAAGTCCATCTCCAAAGACCTGAATGTTCCTGTGTCTACCGTG
This sequence comes from Dendrobates tinctorius, assembly GCF_039654945.1. Classification (NCBI taxonomy): domain Eukaryota; kingdom Metazoa; phylum Chordata; class Amphibia; order Anura; family Dendrobatidae; genus Dendrobates; species Dendrobates tinctorius. The sequence continues at coordinate 28,606,062 of NW_027361700.1, forward strand.
CGCAGTGTCATCAAGAAGTTTAAAGCCCATGGCACTGTGGCTAACCTCCCTAGATGTGGCCGGAAAAGAAAAATTGACAAGAGATTTCAATGCAAGATTGTGCGGATGTTGGATAAAGAACCTCCACTAACATCCAAACAAGTTCAAGCTGCCCTGCAGTCCGAGGGTACAACGGTGTCAACCCGTACTATCCGTCGGCATCTGAATGAAAAGGGACTGTATGGTAGGAGTCCCAGGAAGACTCCACTTCTTACCCCGAGACATAAAAAAGCCAGGCTGGAGTTTGCCAAAACTTACCTGAAAAAGCCTAAAACATTTTGAAAGAATGTTCTTTGGTCAGATGAGACAAAAGTAGAGCTTTTAGGGCAAAAGCATCAACATAGAGTTTACAGGAGAAAAAAGAGGCATTCAAAGAAAAGTACATGGTCCCTACAGTCAAACATGGCGGAGGTTCCCTGATGTTTTGGGGTTGCTTTGCTGCCTCTGGCACTGGACTGCTTGACCGTGTGCATGGCATTATGAAGTCAGAAGACTACCAACAAATTTTGCAGCATAATTTAGGGCCCAGTGTGAGAAACCTGGGTCTACCTCAGAGGTCATGGGTCTTCCAGCAGGACAATAACCCAAAACACACTTCAAAAAGCACTAGAAAATGGTTTGAGAGAAAGCACTGGAGACTTCTAAGGTGGCCAGCAATGAGTCCAGACCTGAATCCCATAGAACACCTGTGGAGAGATCTAAAAATGGCAGTTTGGAGAAGGCACCCTTCAAATATCAGGGACCTGGAGTAGTTTGCCAAAGAAGAATGGTCTAAAATTCCAGCAGAGCATTGTAACAAACTCATTGATGGTTACCGGAAGCGGTTGGTCGCAGTTATTTTGGCTAAAGGTTGTGCAACCAAGTATTAGGCTGAGGGTGCCAATACTTTTGTCTTGCCCATTTTTGGAGTTTTGTGTGAAATGATCAATGTTTTGCTTTTTGCTTCATTCTCTTTTGAGTTTTTTCATTTAAGACAAATTAAATGAAGATAATAATACCAAAGAATTTGTGTTTGCAATCATTTTCAGGAAGAAACTGAATATTATCTGACAGAATTGCAGGGGTGTCAATACTTTTGGCCATGACTGTATACAACATATATACTATATGCATGCAACATGCATACTACATAAATACCACATATATACTACATGCATGCAACATACATATATACTACATGCAACATGCATACTACATATATACCACATGCATGCAACATACATATATACTACATGCATGCAACATGCATACTACATATATACCACACATATACTACATGCATGCCACTTACATATATACTACATATATACTACATGCAACATGCATACTACATATATACTACATGCATGCAACATACTTACATAATACATATATACCACATGCATGCAACATGCATACTACATATATACCACATATATACTACATGCATGCAACATACATATATACTACATATGTACTACATGCAACATACATACTACTTATATACAACATGCATGCAGCATACATACATACTACATATATACCACATGCAAGCAATATGCATACTACATATATACCACATATATACTACATTCATGCAACATACATATATACTACACATATACTACATGCAACATGCATGCTACATATATACTACATATATACTACATGCATGCAACATACATATATACAACATATATACTACATGCATGCAACATACATATATACTACATATATACTACATGCATACTACATATATACCACATATATAATACATGCATGCAACATACATATATACTACATATATATTACATGCAACATACATACTACATATATACTACATGCATGCAACATACATACTATATACATACTACATATATACTACATGCATACTACATATATACCACATGCATGCAACATACATATATACAGGATGTATTCTACATGCATGCAACATGCATACTGCATATATACCACATATATACTACATGCATGCAACATATATATACTACATGCAACATGCATACTACATATACACTATATGCATGCAACATACATACTACATATAAACCACATATATACTACATGCATACTACATATATACCACATGCATGCAACATACATATATACAACATATATACTACATGCATGCAACATATATATATATATATATATATATATACATATATACATCATGAATACTACATATATACCACATATATACTACATACATGCAACATACATACTACATATAAACTACGTGCATACTACATATATACTACATATACTACCTGCAACATACATACTACATATATACCACATGCATGCAACATACATATATACAACATATATACTACATGCATGCAACATGCATACTACATATATACCACATATATACTACATGCATGCAACATACATATATACTACATGCAACATGTATACTACATATATACTACATGCATGCAGCATACATACTACATATATACCACATGCATGCAACATGCATTCTACATATATACCACATATATGCTACATGCATGCATCATACATACAACATATACTACATGCATGCAACATGCATACTACATATATACAACATGCATGCAACATACATATATACAACATATATACTACATGCAAACTTATATACTACATGCATGAAACATACATATATACTACATATATACTACATGCAACATACATACTACATATATACTACATGCATGCAACATACATACATACTACATACATACTACATATATACTACATGCATACTACATATATACCACATGCATGCAACATACATATACACAACACATATACTACATGCATGCAAAATGCATACTACATATATACCACATATATACTACATGCATGCAACATACATATTTACTACATATATACCACATGCAACATACATACTACATATATACTACATGCATGCAGCATGCATACTACATATATACTACATGCATGCAACATACATACATGCTACATTTATACCACATATATACTACATGCATACTACATATATACCACATGCATGCAACATACATATATACAACATATATACTACATGCATGCAACATACATATATACAACATATATACTACATGCATGCAACATGCATACTACATATATACCACATATAAACTACATGCATGCAACATACATATATACTACACATATACTACATGCAACATGCATGCTACATATATACTACATAAATACTACATGCATGCAACATACATATATACAACATATATACTACATGCATGCAACATACATATATACTACATATATACTACATGCATACTACATATATACCACATATATAATACATGCATGCAACATACATATATACTACATATATATTACATGCAATATACATACTACAAATATACCACATGCATGCAACATGCATACTACATATATACCACATATATACTACATGCATGCAACATACATATATACTACATATGTACTACATGCAACATACATACTACTTATATACTACATGCATGCAGCATACATACTACATATATACCACATGCAAGCAATATGCATACTACATATATACCACATATATACTACATTCATGCAACATACATATATACTACACATATACTACATGCAACATGCAAGCTACATATATACTACATATATACTACATGCATGCAACATACATATATACAACATATATACTACATGCATGCAACATACATATATACTACATATATACTACATGCATACTACATATATACCACATATATAATACATGCATGCAACATACATATATACTACATATATATTACATGCAACATACATACTACATATATACTACATGCATGCAACATACATACTATATACATACTACATATATACTACATGCATACTACATATATACCACATGCATGCAACATACATATATACAGCATGTATACTACATGCATGCAACATGCATACTGCATATATACCACATATATACTACATGCATGCAACATACATATATACTACATGCAACATGCATACTACATATATACTATATGCATGCAACATACATACTACATATAAACCACATATATACTACATGCATACTACATATATACCACATGCATGCAACATACATATATACAACATATATACTACATGCATGCAACATATATATATATATATATATATATATACATATATACATCATGAATACTACATATATACCACATATATACTACATACATGCAACATACATACTACATATAAACTACGTGCATACTACATATATACTACATATGTACTACATATACTACATGCAACATACATACTACATATATACCACATGCATGCAACATACATATATACAACATATATACTACATGCATGCAACATGCATACTACATATATACCACATATATACTACATGCATGCAACATACATATATACTACATGCAACATGCATACTACATATATACTACATGCATGCAGCATACATACTACATATATACCACATGCATGCAACATGCATTCTACATATATACCACATATATGCTACATGCATGCATCATACATACAACATATACTACATGCATGCAACATGCAGACTACATATATACAACATGCATGCAACATACATATATACAACATATATACTACATGCAAACTTATATACTACATGCATGCAACATACATATATACTACATATATACTACATGCAACATACATACTACATATATACTACATGCATGCAACATAGATACATACTACATACATACTACATATATACTACATGCATACTACATATATACCACATGCATGCAACATACATATACACAACACATATACTACATGCATGCAAAATGCATACTACATATATACCACATATATACTACATGCATGCAACATACATATTTACTACATATATACCACATGCAACATACATACTACATATATACTACATGCATGCAACATGCATACTACATATATACTACATGCATGCAACATACATACATGCTACATTTATACCACATATATACTACATGCATACTACATATATACCACATGCATGCAACATACATATATACAACATATATACTACATGCATGCAACATACATATATACAACATATATACTACATGCATGCAACATGCATACTACATATATACCACATATATACTACATGCATGCAACATACATATATACTACATGCAAGATACATTCTACATACATACTACATATATAACACATGCATACTACATATATACTACATGCATGCAACATACATATATACTACATGCATGCAACATACATACATACTACATATATACCACATGCATGCAACATGCATACTACATTTATACTACATATATACTACATGCATGCAACATACATATATACTACATACAATACATTCATACAATACATACATATAGACATACAGTACATATAACATAGAGTACATACTCACCATCACTTGTCACTTTGATCCCCAAAGCCAGTGTCATCTGTGGAATAAATATTAAAATAACAAACCACCAATATACTTACCCCTGATCCGCAGAAGTCCACGAGTGTCCCACGATGATCTTGCATGGAGAACAGCAGCATCAGCTGATGCTACCAATCTCTACGGGCTCCAAGAATCCAATGACGGGAGGTAGGTATCCTTCCGCACTGTATTCCTCCGCCACTGTAAAAAAAAGTCCCTACTCTCATTTTATGGCATTGATGTGTGAGAAATTTCCCATGCAGCTTTTGCCAAAAAGTGAGACTAGGGACTTTTTTTTACAGTGGCGGAGGAATACAGTGCGGAAGGATACCTACCTCCTGACACTGGATTCCTGGAGCCCGTAGAGAACGGTAGCATCAGCTGATGCTGCAGTTCTCCATGCAAGATCGTCGTGGGACACTCGTGGATTTCTGCGGATCAGGGGTAAGTATATTGGTGGTTTGTTATTTTAATATTTATTCCACAGATGACAATGGCTTCGGGGATCAAAGTGACAAGTGATGGTGAGTATGTACTCTATGTTATATGTACTGTATGTCTATATGTATGTATTGTATGAATGTATTGTATGTAGTATATATGTATGTTGCATGCATGTAGCATATATGTAGTATATATGTAGTATGCATGTTGCATGCATATGGTATATATGTAATATGTATGTATGTTGCATGCATGTAGTATATATGTATGTTGCATGCATGTAGTATATATGTAGTATGCATGTTGCATGCATGTGGTATATATGTAGTATGTATGTAGTATGTATGTTGCATGTAGTATATATGTATGTTGGATGCATGTAGTATATATGTAGTATATATGTAGTATGCATGTTGCATGCATGTAGTATATATGTAGTATGTATGTATGTTGCATGCATGTAGTATATATGTATGTTGCATGCATGTAGTATATATGTAGTATGCATGTGGTATATATGTAGTATGTATGTAGAATGTATCTTGCATGTAGTATATATGTATGTTGCATGCATCTAGTATATATGTGGTATATATGTAGTATGCATGTTGCATGCATGTAGTATATATGTTGTATATATGTATGTTGCATGCATGTAGTATATATGTTGTATATATGTATGTTGCATGCATGTGGTATATATGTAGTATGCATGTAGTATATATGTGGTATAAATGTAGCATGTATGTATGTTGCATGCATGTAGTATATATGTTGTATATATGTATGTTGCATGCATGTGGTATATATGTAGTATGCATGTAGTATATATGTGGTATATATGTAGTATGTATGTATGTTGCATGCATGTAGTATATATGTAGTATGCATGTTGCATGCATGTAGTATATATGTAGTATGTATGTTGCATGTGGTATATATGTAGTATATATGTATGTTGCATGCATTTAGTATATATGTGGTATATATGTAGTATGCATGTTGCATGCATGTAGTATATATGTTGTATATATGTATGTTAGATGCATGTGGTATATATGTAGTATGCATGTAGAATATATGTAGTATGTATGTATGCATGTAGTAGATATGTAGTATGTATGTTGCATGTAGTATATATGTTGCATATATGTATGTTGCATGCATGTAGCATATATGTTGTATATATGTAGTATGCATGTTACATGCATGTAGTATATACTGTATGTTGTATGTATGTTGCATGCATGTAGTATATATGTGGTATATATGTAGTATGCATGTTGCATGTAGTATATGTGCAGTATATATGTGTTGCATGCATGTAGTATATATGTGGTATTTACTTAGTATGCATGTTGCATGCATGTAGTATATATGTTGTATGTATGTTGCATGCATGTAGTATATATGTGGTATATATGTAGTATGCATGTTGCATGCATGTAGTATATATGTAGTGTATATGTATGTTGTATGCATGTGGTATATATGTAGTATGCATTTACTATGTATGTTGCATGCATGTAGTATATATGTAGCATGTATGTTGCATGTAGTATATATGTATGTTGCATGCATGTAGTATATATGTTTTATGTATGCTGCATGTAGTATATATGTTGTATATATGTATGTTGCATGCATGCGGCATATATGTAGTATGCATGTAGTATATATGTGGTATATATGTAGTTTGCATGTTGCATGCATGTGGTATATATGTATGTTGCATGCATGTAGTATATATGTAGTATGCATGTTGTATATATGTATGTTGCATGCATGTAGTATATATGTAGTATGCATGTTGCATGCATGTAGTATATATGTTGTATGTATGTTGCATGCATGTAGTATATATGTGTTATATATGTAGTTTGCATGTTGCATGCATGTGGTATATATGTAGTATGCATGTAGTATATATGTGGTATATATGTAGTTTGCTTGTTGCATGCATGTGGTATATATGTAGTATGTATGTTGCATGCGTGTAGTATATATGTAGTATGTATGTTGCATGTAGTATATATGTATGTTTCATGCATGTAGTATATATATGTAGTATGCATGTTGCATGCATGTAGTATATATGTGGTATATATGTAGCATTCATGTTGCATGCATGTGGTATATATGTAGTATGTTGCATGCATGTAGTATATATGTAGTATGCATGTTGCATGTAGTATATATGTAGTATATATGTATGTTGCATGCATGTAGTATATATGTGGTATATATGTAGTATGCATGTTGCATGCATGTGGTATATATGTAGTATGTATGTATGTTGCATGCATGTAGTATATATGTAGTATGTATGTAGCATGTATGTAGTATGTATGTAGCATGTAGTATGTATGTAGTATGTATTTTTTTTTGTTTTTTTACATTCAACACATTGGCCGGATGATGGGACTACTGCTGTCCCATCATTGGCTAATGTGTCAATCACCATCACGGTAGCAGGCATCGCCCGATAGGACTTGTAGTCCCATAGGACGATGCCTGCACAGACCCCCGCAGCCTGCACAGACCCCTGGGCAGTCAGCACAGACCACCGGCAGGCCGGCACAGCCCCCCGGCAGGCCGGTACAGACCCCCGGCAGTCCGCACAGACCCCCAGGCAGTCGGCACAGACCCCCGTGCAGTCGGCACAGACCCTCGGCAGGCCGGTACAGACCCCCGGGCTGTCGGCACAGACCCCCCGGAAGGCCCGGACTGACGGCGCATCATGATGCGCACAAACCGCGCATCACGATGATGTCATTTCGGCAACCAATCAGAGCCACAGCAGTGGCTCTTTGCATTATGGGAACTTCCGATTCCGATATCGAAAAAATATCGGTACTCGGTATTGGAATTCTGATACAGCAAATATTGGCCAATACCCGATATTTGCAGTATCGGAATGCTCAACACTATTCATAAAAAAACAGAGTGCTGCATGTAACACAGGTGAACAGTGTTAAGGAGAGAGAAGGTACATGCAAGGCTGGCATTAGGGGCAGGCAGACCAGGCAACTGCCTAGGGCCCCCACTCCCCTAGGTGCCCCCAGCTTGCGGCACATCACGCAGCCGCTATGGGGCCCTTGTGAGGCAGGGGGTCCCGCCTGCCCCCAGCGCCGACTCCCCCATCGCCGCATTGAAGGAGGCAATGATGGAGGAGAAAGCATCAGCTGACGTGCCCTCTCCCATCATTCACCGCTCTGCCTCTGACACAGCGGGTGCGCGATGATGTCATCGTGCACTCACTGTGTGCCAGGCAGTGCAGGAGACAGGAGCCGGGAGCTGCGCAGGCACGAGGAGAGGTGAGAAGTCTTTTTTTATAATCAGTGTGAGTACTGGACTTTGGGGCCATTCTGGGGGGGCTATATACCATGCTGGGCTGTATACCATGGTGGGCTGTATACCATGCTGGGCTGTATACCATGGTGGGCTGCATACCATTCTGGGCTGTATACCATGCTGGGCTGTGTACCATGGTGGGCTGCATACCATGCTGGGCTGTATACCATGGTGGGCTGTATACCATGCTGGGCTGTATACCATGGTGGGTTGTATTCCAGGCTGAGCTGTATACCATTGTGGGCTGTATACTATGCTGGGATGTATACCATGCTGAGCTATATAGCATGTGGGGCTGTGCTATATACCATGTGGGGCTGGGCTATATACCATGTGGGGCTGGGTTATATACCATGGTGGGCTGTGCTATATACCATATGGTGCTGTGCTAGATACCATGTGGTGCTGTGCTAGATACCATGTGGTGCTGTGCTAGATAACGTGTGGTGCCGTGCTAGATAATGTGTGGTACTGTGCTAGACACCATGGTGGGCTGTGCTATATACCATGTGGAGCTGTGCTATATACCATGTGGTGCTGGGCTATATACCATGTGGTGCTGGGCTATATACTATGCGGCTGTGTTATATACCATGGGGGGTACATTTTACATTATATTCTATGGGGGAGGCTGTGTATATAATATGGGGGTTGCATTATATTCTATGGGGAGATGGGCTGTATTATATTCTATTTGGGGCTACATTATATTCTATGGGGGGCTGTATTATATTTATTGCATTCTATGGGGGTGATTGCATCATACTTCGTGAGGGGGCTACATTATACTATATGAGGAGGCTACATTGTATTCTATGAGGTCTGCATTATATTCTATGGGGGCTAGATTATATTGTATGGGGGCTTCATTATACTATGAGGGAGCTACATTATATTCTATGGGGCTGCATTATACTATATGAGGAGGGCTACATTGTATTCTATGGAGGGGTTACATTATATTATAAGGGGCTGCATTATGTCCTATGAGGGGGTTGCCATATATTCTATGGAGGGGTACATTATATTCTGTGGTGTGGCTGCATTATACTCTGGGGTAGCTGCATTATTCTCTAATGGGTGGCTGCATTATACTATAAGAGAAGGGCTGCATTATATTCTATATGGGGTTACATTATATTGCATGGCGGGGCAGCATTATACTCTGTGGGGTGGCTGCATTATGCTCTATGGGGTGGCTGCATTATACTATATGTGGGCTGCATTGCACTTTATCAAGGACTATAGGGAATACATTATATGAAGAACTATGGGGTGCATTATACTATGGGAAGTGAATTGTACTACATGGATGACTATGTCGGTGCATTATACTATATGGAGAACTATGAGGAGTGTATTATACTAAATGGATGACTGAGCAGTGTATTTTAATATATGGAGGGCTATGAGGAGTGTATTATACTATATGGAGGACTATGGGGAGTGTTTTATACTATGTGGAGGACTGAGGAGTGTATTTTACTATATGGAGGACTGTGGTGCAGATTATATTATATGGAGGACTATGGGGTGTAAACTGTAGTTGTGCTGCTGATAACATCATACTGTATGGTGATCTGTTAGTGATCTATTAGTGATCCATTAGTGATCGTTCTGTCCCCATCATTATTTCTCAGATGGTGGAAAGAGGCAGGGAAACAAGTGTTGAACGACTTCAATATTGTCGATCACACTCATTTAGCGGCCGGAACTCAGTGCATGTAAATACAACCGAAAAGCTTCTGTGTGCAACATGTTAGCATTTGGGGTCCCATTTAAACTTTGCCTAGGGCCCCACTTTGCCAAAAACCGGCCCTGGGTACCCGAGGGTACCCGCTACCTCCTTACTCATTGTTGACACCATGGCTGTTATCCTTTTTTTATACACATACCTCCCTATCACTCTTGCTCAAATGACCTGTTCGGTCCTATTGTATTGTATGAGTAATATTATTGTGATATAATTATGTTTATGTTAACTTTCACTATTTTTTCTTCTTGTCAGCCACAGCGCTTCCCCCTGGCTGAGTCTGCCCGCTGTAACACTTACTCACTCTTCGGTGTCCAACCGTCCCATACCCCAGACCTTCTGTTAGTCACTGCCGTCCTGTCCTGCGGCTGTCCTCTCAGGGCCACCGCCATCTCCGAGTAACAGTCTCTTTCTCTTCTGCCTTTCCTGAGCTACTCCTTCCTCCATCCTCTCCTGAGCTCTTCCTGCTTCTCTCCTCCTCCTGGGTGTCGGCCCTGCCTCTGGGACTCTCCTTCCTTATATCTCCTCCTTCTGGAAATCACCTTCCCAGTCCCAAGTCTCCACCCACCATGTATGCATCATCTTTTTACATTTCCCTCTTTATCAGACAGGTCTATAGGTCAGTCCACCTCCTTCATACCCCCTTATTTGACCATTGTCATCCCTGACAATCCCGTATCCCTTGTTTTGCCTTTTCTACTTCCTTTTGCCTGTGTAGCCGGTTGCCAAGCAGAGCCCGGAGCTCTCTAGCTCCTACATGGGATGCTGGGCAGAGCCAGGAGCCATTAAGCTGATGGCTATTCGCCGGCGCAATTTTCATTCATTGGGGTAGGATCACCTGGACTCCTTAACGGGTGTTATTCCCCACTGTTGTCACTTTCCAGAACTGTACTCCACTCTAGGGGCAGAATGACCGAGGCTCTGGCCTATCGGGTCACTGCTTTCCCTTTTCTTCCGCTCCAGGTATTTTTCCACCTAGGACCTGACCTGTGGACCGCTGTCTGTTTCAAATTACTAACTTTCTTACCCCTTCATTTATGATTTAGTCATGGCAAGCATTTTTTCACTTCTTCACATTTTGGACCTCCTTCTTGAACATTTTCCAGTATAACAATTTTACCAACTTTTCTGGCAACATTTACATTATTTCCGTTAAATATGCTCATTACCTCTACCTTCAAATATCTATTTAACCATCATTATTAATTAACTCTTTCCCTTTTTTAACTATTCAGCATACCCTTGACATAATAATAACTCCAAATATTTATGTAAACCTTATCAACCATTATGAAAATATTTGTAAATGCAAGAGTGCCCCCTTCTTTTGCGGAACGTACCTCCCACCACATCCTGGCTGCATGAGGAACAGGGCTTCTTATGCCAAGGGGACGTGGAATAGTCCCCTGAGCTGCGCAATGGCGTGCAGCAGTCCCGGTAGTCAGTGAACATTAGCGATGCTGCGGGCCATTTCCTGGTGGCCGATGTTCTTCGCCTGCAGAGGGGCACCCAACAGCTGTGGGGCCCCCAGGATGTCAGGCAGTCCCTGGGCCACGAGTGTCCACTTCCCCCGTAGTAGTTCTTCTACAGGAGTGCAACAGGCGCCCCCCAAACAATTTTTCTCAGGTCTCGTGGACCGTCATGGACTCTCCAGATGGGCGTTGCAGGGTTCCTTACTCTGGGGGAATGCGGGGCAGTCCTAGATGGTATAAACATGCACTAGAAGGGGAAGAAGGGGCCACGGAGGGTTCCGCAGCATACGTCACGGGCCGCATCCCTGCGGGAGACCCGGGCCCTGGCTTGGGCCAAAGAAGACACTGCAACCGCAGACTCCCCAAATCGAGGGGAAGAAACAGGGGCAGAGGTGTCCTCAGCTGCCTCCGCATGGGGACCGACATCTTCTCCAGAGGGCACGGTGGTTCCAGGGGACGCCGAGCGAGAGCATGGGGGCCTGGTGACGCAGACCTTGGGCCTCGTGTCCCTGCAGTGGGACAGCATTGAGGCTATGCGGTCCGTCACCGGCCGGGGTAAGGATGCACTCACCTCCTCTGATGTTGCGGCTCCGCTCCGTCCAGCCCTCAGCTTCTGCCGGTAATGCTGCATACGGGAGGCCGGGCGGGGGAGGCTGGAAATCACAATTGGGGATTTTGGGCCTAGCGTTCGGATGACGCGAGGAAGCAAGGGCTGCCGGTGGTCCCGCCGGCCAGGGCGGGGAGACGCTCACCTTCCCTGGCGCTGCGGCCTCCTTCCGGCTGCTCTGCTGCTCCTGCAGAGACACGAGCACCCGAGCGACCAGAGTTTCCACAATGCCACCGGCCTCCTCTCGCAGGGTGGACTCGATGTTGCCAGCTGTCACCCGCGGGAAGGGCCCCGCCGTTCCTCTGCTGCTTCCGGTCCCGTCACCTGGTGTCCGCTGCTGTTATTCATCCCGCCGTCCGGCAGGACTGGCCACCAGGCCCGATGGTTCCACAGGACACATCAGCGATGGCTGCTCCAATGGCTGAAGAGCAGGTCCCGCTTCCCGTGCTGTCTCCGACCTCGGCGTGAATGGTGAAGGGTGTGGGCGCACCTCCGCTAGGTGATCCAGCTCCAAGGCTCAGATGTCGAGGACTCCATCTGTGGCAGGTCTTCAGGACGGGTGAGAGCTTGCTGCTTTTGTAACGGGTCCCAGCTCCCGTTGTAGTCCTTTAACGTGGGAGGGTGCCCAGCTTTCCCAACGGGGCGATTGTCACTTAATGTGCTCCGCTCCCCCCAGGGGCGGGCTAGGCTTAGTTGCCCCTGGTAGTCCAATAGTCCAATTTAACGCCAACCTCCTTCTTCCCGACAGTCGCCATCTCTGGAGGTGCGCAAAGTCTCTTTCAGGATTCCTCCTTTTTCTCTTTTTTTTTTTTTTAGTCAAATCCGGTCTGTAGTTTGTTAATGTAGAAGAATACCCAGCTTTTCTGCAATGGTACCCAACTTTTCCAGCAGTGTTACTCTGGGTCAAATCTGGCAATCCCAATCACAGTCCCAGATTGTAATCCACTCCAGCAAATCTTCAACCCGTTCAGCTTGGGTCCTTTAAATCTTCGGTGCGGTCTCTCTGCCTAGGTTGGTGGGGTGGGCAGTGATGGATCCTGCTACCTATGCCACTTTGTAGTACATGTGCCGACTGGGGGTGGACCCTTTCGACCACAAGACGGACTGCCGACAGACACAGGAGCTTGTTCAACCAGATCCAAACTTTATTGGGTGTCCTCCTGGTATCCACGGCATACACAACAGCTTCTGCCCCCTAGGCCCGGGTACCCGTCACCTCCTGCTGTTCCTATTGGCAAAGCCCCTCCGGGTTCATTCACCGTGGCTGCCGTAAGCCCCACGGCCACAGCGCTTCCCCCTGGCTGAGTCTGCCCACTGTAACACTCACTCTTCGGTGTCCAGCCATCTGGTACCCCAGACCTTCCATTAGTCACTGCCGTCCTGTCCTGCGGCTGTCTTGTCAGGGCCACCCCCCTCTCCGAGTAACCATCTCTTTTTCTTCTGCCTTTCCTGAGCTTCTCCTTCCTCCATCCTCTCCTGAGCTCTTCCCGCTTCTCTCCTCCTCCTGGGTGTCTGCCCTGCCCCTGGGACTCTCCTTTCTTATATCTCCTCCTTCTGGAAATCCCCTTCCCAGCCCCGTAACTCCGCCCACCATGACTATGCAGTTTCCCTAGCCTAAGGAGTGCTATTGAGTCCATTTCTCACTACTCTATGTCCCCATCATGTGGCCAAAACCCGGAACTACACCATCTTTCACTCATTCTAGCTGTCATCCCCCACATATACATACAAGTCAGGACAAAGCATTGTATAGATCATCTTTTTACATTTCCCTCTTTATCAGACAGGTCCTCCTGAGGTCAGTCCACCCCCTACACAATCGCAACCCAAGATCCACCGTGCAGAGGTGTAAAACTGCTGCTAGAGAGTAATGGCGGAACCAAGACAGTGAGCGATTGCTTGAACACACTGTGTTAAGCACCACACCATGTGAACGAAACACTGAGTACCCAGCTCCATTACTTCACTGAGCGGTACTGAACAAAAGAACAAAAGAGCACTTGATGCTATGCCCTGTTAAATGTCACAGGAATAAAGCAAATTTGACACTAGGTATGGGACTCTGTCTCCCAAGGAAGTCTAGGCTAGTGGTTGAGCTTGCTCTGTAACTCAGCTGTGCTAACCGCACACACGACCGGAGACAGATGCTTAGAGAAGCGTGAGTTTCCCACCCTACACTGCCTGCCTAGACACACAGACACCGTTATAAGTGGCCCATACACACATGCAAACAGAGTGGTAGTGCATCCACTCACAAACACAATCACAAATGACACAAGTGCACCGGCGTGCGCCTCAGAAAGCTTTTTATATACTAGGTTCATGTCCAGTCAGACAGGACCTTACCCGTGGACGACTGACCACCAGTGAGAAGGTGCCACCTCACGGACATGCTCAATACGGTGATGTCTGGCCTTAGACTCTGAAGTGCCAGGCTGCACCCAAATATCACTGGTTACTAAGGATTTAGCTGGAGAGCCAGCAGTAACCCAGCGCATAGCAATGGCCTGAGCAAGACGCTGGGACGGACATCTATGCTAAGCAGTACTCGCAGCTTCCGAACCAGAATTCAAGACCACAGAGGCAGGTAAGGATTGGGATCTATCCCGATGCCTAACAATACTGCTGTCAATCATGACAGCGGTATTTAATTGGTTACGAGACCCACTCAGTAATCATCGGATAACTGCAATGAGAATCGCAGGTTCCAATGGGTACCATGGTACCCTGAGGTCATGTGATCACTTCAGGGTATGGTGGCCTGTGAGATCCAGCTTTTTAAGCTGGGTTTCCCAGGCTCTGTCAGTAAGTATACGATTACTGCAGTGTATGAGACCACTGATCAATCTGAAAATTATACATATCCCACAGTGGGCTGAATAAAGAAGTGAAAAATAGTAAAAACAAAAATCTCATGCAAATCACTAAAATCTGTTTTGCCCCACAAAACGTGATAAAACAAAAAGAAACAAAAAAAAGTACACATAATTGGTTTTGTCGCGTAACCTGACACTGTCTGTAGATTACTGTGCACAATCCTGCCGACAGGTTTCTTTTAAACACAGTTTGTAATGTAAGAATATTGGTAAAAAGCCAAGGGAGTGAATACTTTCACAAGCCACTATATGTGAAAGGCAATGTGGGGTCCATTATATTATATAGAGGATTAAATAGGGCCCATTATATTATATGGAAGGCTATGTAGGGGCTTTTATAATATTTGGAGGGCTAAGTGGGGGCCATTATAATTAGAGAGCACTTGATTGGACCCACTATACTATATGGAGAGCTATGTGATAACTATTAGAA